>NC_135488.1:37746695-38401695 GCF_052094955.1 Ictidomys tridecemlineatus | reverse complement strand
CTCATTATAATGGCAAATGAAAGTAGATTGCTTGATAAATTTGGCTGTTATTTCTCATGTCTCCTGTTTCTAAGAAGGTCAGATACACAGCTCAGTTTCAGCCCGGTAAGGTGGAACTCATATCAGAGACAGGAACTCTTGACTCAGTGACCATAGAAAAGAAATTAAGTCACGTTGGCATGAATATAAAGGTAAGGCTTTATTGGGCATCAATCAAAGGGGATCACTGGGGCTGCAGCTGAAGGCAGGCAGTGCTGATTGAGGGCTGAAAATAATGAAATAGAAACTAGAAGAACAATGCAAAGAATCAATGAAATAAAGAGTTGGTTCTTTGAGAAGACAAGCAAGTTTGAAAAGCTCTTCACTAAACTCCTAAAAGAAAGAGACAAGAAGACCTAAATTAATAAAGTTAGTGACAAAAAAAGGGCATATTAAAAGATACCACTAAAATCTAGAGGATCATTGGGACTATGTTAAACTTATTTTCCAGTCAATTGGAAAATCTAGAAGGAATAGATAAATTTCCATACACATAAGGTCTACCAGTGAACCAAGAGGACATAAAAACCTGAACATATGAGTAATAGGCATTGAGATTAAATCAGTAACAACAAGTCTTCCAACAAATAAAAACCCAGGACCAGATAAATTCATTGCTAAATTTTACCAGAATTTAAAGGATGAATACCAAATGCTCATCAAACTATTCTCTGAAATAGAAAGGGAAGGAATCCTTCCAAACTCATTTTATAAAGTCAGTACCATCCTGGTACAAAACCACAGAAGGATGTAATAGAAAAAGAAAATTACAGATCCATATCCTTGATGAACAGAGTTGAAAATACCTTCCATAAAATACATGCAAACTGGATTCAACAACACATTGAAGATGATCATGCGTTATGATCAAGTTGGTTTCATTCCAGGGATGATAGTTCAACATATGCAAGTCGATAAAGGTAATATACCACGTAAATACAACAAAAATCACATGATCGTCCCAATAGATGCAGAAGGAAAAAAAAAAGTTTTTTGGTAAAATTTAAAATCCATTCATGATAAAAGCCCTGAGGAAACTAAGTGTAAAAGGATCTTACTTCAAAAAGTAAAGGCCTTATAAGAAAAACCCAAACTAATGTGATAATGAATGGGGAAAAACTAAAAATATTTCCTCTAAAATCAGGAAAGAGACAAGCATGTCTATTCACACCACTGCAAACAATACAATCCTCAGTATTTTAATAAGAGCAATTAGGCAAGAAAAGGAATAAAGGGGAGATACAAATAAGAAAGGAAAAAAAATCAAATTATCATTGTTTGCAGATGATATGACCTATACTTAGGAGACCATTGGCGATGATATGACCCATAACTTAGGAGACCACAAAGACTCCACCAGAAGACTTTCAGAGCTGATAAATTTAGCAAAGTAGCAGCATACAAAATCAAGACAAAAATCAGTAGCTTTTCTATATATCAAAAATGAGCTCCTTCAAGAACAATATCAGAAAAACAATTGTATTCACAATAGATTTAGAAATAAAGTAAAATACCTAGAGAAAAACTGAACCAAAGAGGTGAAAGACCTCTACAACGAAAATTACAGGATACTTAAAAAAAAAAACATAGAAAATGGAAAGACCTCTCATGTACACGGATAGGCAGAATTAATGTTCTTAAAATGGCTATAATACCAAAAGCAATACACAGATTCAATGCAATTCTCATCAAAACACCAATGACATTCTTCACAGAATTAGAACAATTTTTAAAATTCATACGGAAGAACAAAAAATCCAGAATCAACAAAGCAAATCTGAGAAAAAAAGAGCAATATTGGAGGCACCAGCATACCGGATCTCTAAATATATTACAGAACAATAGTAACAGAACAGCATGGAACTGGCATAAAAGCATACATGTAGACCAAAAAAATATAATAGAGGACACAGAGAAAAACGTATTGAAAAACCAGCCTCTATCTCAGAGCAAAGCCTGTCCAAGAAAGGGACATGACCTTTGTCCTTGGAAAAACCCACAGAGCACTCCTAAGCACGTTCTCACCCTGCTAAGTGGTTTATCTACAAATAACAGGAGAGATCTGCTGCCCCAGGTGTCCCTGACTCAGTCAGGCTAGGTGGAGATCCATAGCAACCCCCTAGCAGCCACCAATCAGCATGAGACAGGGAAATACCTGGGATGCCAGATGACCCTCCCAGTAGTTTATGGTGGTTGATAACATGTTGGGAAACCATGTACACCCCTCTTGGCTCAAACCAATCAGTTCAAACCCATACCCCTTTTGTTCTGACCAATCACACCTACCCAACTTGTTCCCGCCAGTGAATGTGCTAATCATGTTTTATAGTTGTTATTTGATTTTCCTGCGGTGTGTGATGATTTGCTACGATGTATGTGAAGTCCCTTCCCTCTCCAAAAAATGTATAAAAATGCTGCAAACCCTGGGCTCAGGGCCTCTCAGCGTCACCAGTTGCTGTGTGTGCATGCGGAGGACCGAGCTAGCTCGCAATAAACACCTCTTTGCTGCTTACATCGATCTTGGGTCTCTGGTGGTCTTTGGGGGTCCTGAATTCGAGCATAACACTATGCAATTATAACCATCAGATTCTTGACAAAAGTGCCAAAAACATGCATTGGAGAAGCCTCTCTAACAAATGGTGCTGGAAAAACTGGCTATCCATACATAGAAGATTGAAAGTAAATCCCTGTCTCTCACCCTGTACAAAATTCAAAATGGATAAAAAGTCTGAATATGAGACCCAGAACTTTGCAACTGCTAGAAGAAAACAGAAGGGAAACACAAGACATAGGCACAAATGACATCCTGAATAGGATTCCAATAGTTGAAGAAATGATAGCAAGGATCAACAAATGGGACCACATCAAACTAGAAAGCTCCTGTACAGCAAAGGAAACAGTTAACAGAGTGAAGAGACAGCCTACAGAATGAAGAAAATCTTTGCCAACTACTCATCTGACAGAGGATTAATATCCATAATTTATAAAGAACTCATAGATACTGATAAATGCATGTTTGTTGGCACAATTCACAACAGCTGAGTTTTGGAATCAGCGTAGGTGCCAGTCAATGGAGAAATAGATGAAATGTAGTGTGTACACATATATGCACACACACACACACACACACACACACACATACAAACAATAGAGTCTTGTTCAGTCATAAAGAAGAAGAATATCATGTCACTTGCAGGAAAATGAATGGAACTAGAGATTATCATGTAAAACAGAATAAGCCAGACTCAGACAGCCATATGCTTTCCTTCATATGTGGAATCTAGATTTTAAAAAGAAGTCAACATGGAAGTAACAGGGGGACTATTGAAGGAGAGGAAGAGGATGGGGGAAGAGGAGGGGAAGACAAGGGAGGACAATGGAAGGACTGACATGACAAATAAGTTATTTGCAGGTACAAATATGTTTCCCTCACCTGAGCCTCCGCCTCATTAATGTACAGTAAGTTTCCAGTCTCCATTTCATAGATTGAAACAGCTCATTGTGTTGGGACAATGTTTGCCACATGGCAGAGGCAATGTGCATTGCCATCTGAAACACTAGTCCCAAAACAAGTTTCTCTGGGGTATTACTTAATCTTCAACAAATAGACAAAGAAATGAGCCCCTTCTCATCTTCATCTGCTGTGTTTTTTTGTTCGGTAATAAAACAATACCACAGACAAGGTAAGTTTTCAAGATAAGGTTTCTTTTGGCTCCAAGATCTGGTCCAAGGTCAAGGGGCCACTTCTGGTAATGGCCTTCTTGCTAGCAGTCCTGACACACGAGCATGAGATAGATTTGGCCAAATGGGCTTTTAGGCAGACTCACTGTCAAGGTAACCCATTGTCTCATTATTTGAACGAATGAATGATTCCGTTGTGAGGGCCAATCCCTATCATCTCATGGGTCCCCTCACCTCTGGTTCCGTCTCTTAACAATATCTGATAATGGGGATGACATTTGAACATAAGTTGGGTGGGACAAACCACATTTAAATCATAGCACTTCACAATACAATACAGGGCAGTTCTTTCTTTTTGGAGGGGTGGTGGGGGCGGGGGTACCAGGGATTGAACTCAGGAGCACTGGACCTCTGAGCCACATCCCAGCCCAATTTTGTATTTTATTTAGTGACAGGGCCTCACTGAGTTGCTTAGCACTTCGCTTTTGCTGAGGCTGGTTTTGAACTCTAGATCCTCCTGCCTCAGCCTCCAGAGTGGCTAGGATTCCAGGTGTGGGCCACTATGCCTGGCCTCAGGGCGGTTCTAATACTGACTTCAACCTAACTCGTTCATTCATCAACTGAGACCAGAGTACATAGTCACAGGTCCACTTAGAGAGTCGGTCAACACACAGGAAAGCCTGGCTGCTGTAGGCTCTGAAACTGGCTCCTGGAGACCTCATTTTCTTAACATTCCTTACTGCCCACACCAGCTGCGCTGGTTGACCTAGGTCTTTTTTTTTTTTTTTTTTTTTTTTTTAGTACTAGGGATTGAACCCAGGGGCATATTACCACTGAGCTACACCCCAAACTCTTTTTATTTTTTATTTTCAGACAGAGTCTCACTAAGTTGCTGAGAGTCTAGCTAAGTTACTGAGGCTGGTCTCAAACTTGTGTGATCCTCCTGCCTCAGCCTCCCAAGTAGCTGGAAGTATAGTTGTGTGCCATTTTGTCCTGTGAAGGTCTCGGATCTTTATATGATTGCTGAGATTAGAGGACCCCTTCACCTCATTTGATTACCCCCACTTACTCTGTTCAAATTCTAGATGAGCTTTGAGTATGGTTGAATAACTGCTCTGCCTTTTTGAATGCAAATTCTGAACTCTTCCAAGATAAGACTAGTTGTTGAGACTGTGATCACAGTGTAAGGGTCCAGTGAAGCATCGGAGGAAGAGACCACAAGAGACTGGCTTCATGCAATTGGCAGAAGGGGATTTATTGAACCAGCATGCTGGGGCTCCGTGTCCACTCAAGAAAGGAGAGCAGCCCAGAGCCCAGAGCAGAGGTCAAGCAGAGCTTAAGTACACTTTTTGGGGAGGGTGGGGGGCTTTGCATACATCAGAGCAAATCATCATGAGGCACGGGGAAAATTGAACAACAACTCTGAGACATGATTAGTACATTCATTGGCGGGAACAGGCTGGGCAGGGGTGATTGGTCACTTCTAAGCGGGGTACACATTCAAACTGATTAGTTTTAGGGCCTAAAGGACTACGTGACAAACTACACAGAGTCCCAGGTTATTAGACAACCAGGGAGTCAGTGGGAATATTTACTGGGCAGTTCGGGTATTGTCCTAACAGAGGATTTTAACAATACCTGGTCCTTCACTTTTTAACTCAGGCCCTGCAGCTTGGAAACTTTACAATGCCCCGTCTTTTACACTTTAACTCAGGCTTTGCGGCTTGGAATCATCTTAGAAATTTTACCCTTACAACAGGAGATTAGAGGGAGAGCAGCAAGGGATGAGGGCAGTGTCAGAAGTAGTGAAGCCAGAATTAGATAGGCAATCAGTTATACTAGGTAATAACCAGTGAGATCGGATCGAGGAGGCCAATTTGAGTCCAGGAAGTTGGAGACTGCCCCCTGAGGGACTGACATGCCTTCAGAGTCCTTTCTCCACCCTTATCAAGATAACCTGCCCCTGCTCCCACCTCTTGCTAAGGTACTCTGTCTCTGGAATTGTCCCTCTCTACAGGGAGTTATAAGAGTTGTTAATTAATGTGTCCTGGGCTGCTCTATCTGGCCCTTCCCCCTGTCCATCTGCTTCTCACCTTTTGGCCATCCCACCAGGAAGGATAGAAATAAGGGGAAGAAAGCAGGAGAATAAAGGAAGCCTCAGATGATAATAATAACAACAACAACAACAACAACAACAACGACAACAGAATACTCTCCCTTCTTGGGATACCAGTATACCAGCTATGGCCCCCTTCTCCCTCCCAGGAGAAGTCTGTATTACCTCTTTTTAAAATAAACCCTGATTTATATGCTTGCCTTGGCCTGCTCCTCTAATGTTATGTTTCCACATGTGAAGGAGCAGAACTTGTCACCGGTAACGGACGGAATCAGTAGTAGAACACAGGAAAGCTGAGGGAGATATTTGTAGGTAGGATACAGTGACCCATATATGTGGATGCCCAGGTGTTGGGGTGGGAAGGAAGGAGATAGTAGTTTGAAAATAACTCACCTGAGTACCTCTCTTTAACCAACCTAGGGAATCCAAGGAGGGAGGTTGCTAATTGGGAATATGTTCAGATGGAGACAGACTAAGAGGATTTGAAATTCAAATACACACACACACACACACATACACACACACACACACACACACACACACACACACACACACACTCACACCACTGGGTGTTGTGGCCCACGCCTGTAATCCCAGCAACTCAGGAAGCTAAGGCGGGAGGATTGTATGTTGGAGGCCAGTCTCAGCAATTTCTCAAGACCCTGTCTCAAAATTTAAAAAATAAAAAGGGCAAGGGATGTGACTCAGTGGTAGAGCACCCCTGGGTTCAATCCCTTGTACCATAAAGAAAATCAAATATGTACATAAATTAATATATATAGTATTAGTTTTTTATTAAGAAGCATTTATAGAAGAAGCAAAGTGTGGGTTCATGAAAACTAAAGGAGGAAATCTGAAACATGAAGACTTTTTTTTCCTAATTTGTAGATGGACACAATGTCTTTGTTTTATTTTATTTTTATGTGGTGCTGAGGATCCAACCCAGTGCCTCATGCATGAGGGGCAAGAGCTCTACCACTGAACTACAACCCAAGCCCCCAAACATGCAGACTTGATTAGCACTTTTCTTCTTGCAGCAAAGGGCTAGGGATGGACCTCAGGGCCTTACATATGCTAACAGGCAAGCATTCTACCCCTGAGCTACAACCCTCAGGCTTTGATGAGCAATTTTAAATAAAAGAGTTAAACAGAAAGAAGACTGAGAAGAGGAAATGTGAATATCATCAGCAATCATCAAGAGAGAAAATTCTATGACACAACCATCATAAAAATCATATGTTCACCGTCAGAAATGTGAAAAAACGTGGTCTGATGAGAGAATTTGATGGATTTATTAATTTATCTATATGAAATATTCCAAAAAAAATAAGAAATATTCCAAGGGTCCAAAAGTGAATCACATTTATTTAGCGACTCATTATTAAAATGTATATGTACTAAAAAGGGATTATACTGGAAAACCTGAAATATATTGTCACTATCATGATTGGGAGGGAAGTCAGATGGTACAGAATTCTAGGAATGAAAAGGCCAGGGATGTGAACAGCTAGAGGAATCTTGAGGGGACAGGGGTACCCACTCCTTGGTGTCAGTGACAGGCGGAAACTACTGTAGCTGATGGGGACTGTCAGATTAAAGCAAGCTTGTATTGGTGCACACCAGAGCTGGCCAGGGCTGTCCCTCCCGAAAACCCTCTGCTAGAGATCAGTACCCCAGCTCTCTAGGAACACACTTTTATAGCACAAAATGTTGCCAAAGAGGATAACAGGATTTTGACAAGCATAATACAAAGGCCAGTAGCAGGTTAATGATCTACATGGCTTAACATCTCAAGGTAGGGAATAAATTTAGGTCCCAACAGCAGAATTTATGAGGCGCCACTGAGGTTTCAGAGAGGGTTGTTACCTGGTCAGGGGGAGCCAGGCATGGATGGGTGAGTTCAAGGCACGGGCAGGCATTCCAAACAAGTTTAGAAATCACAGTGATTTATAGTAAAACAGAAATTAACTTTTCATGACTTTGTGACGAGATGGCTCCCAAACTTAAGATGGAAGTAGGCTGGGTTCATCAGGACCCCGGGTACCCTGCAGAGGAAATGAATCTCCAGCCTCACATGGGCTTTTCCCAGTGACCCACACCCATTTCATCAGGTAACAAAATTTTTTTCTTTTGCTGGGAATTGAGCCCAGGGCCTTGTGCCTTCTAAGCCCATGCTCTGCCTCTGAGCTACACCCTCCAAACCCTTAACGATGATTTTGACAACTCATCGGGTGAGAGAAGATTGTTTTGAAATTTAAAAAATGGGGATAAAATTGAAAGTGATTGAATTTGGATGGCCAAGTTACAATATTCTAAATGTCTAGGGGAAAGTAAGAGAAAAGACTTGGCAGTTCTTACCATTCATCATTTTTTCTGATTACAAAAGTTGTAAGGTATTCATGACAGAAATGAGAAATGTAAAAAGTTAAAATAGCCTGCTATCTCATCGTTCACAGAAAACTTCCTTCTAGATTTGGTGCATTTTCTAATTTTGGTTTTATGAACACACCAACATTTGTCTTTATAAGAATGTCAACAGCTAGTTCTATTTTGTCATTTACTCCCCATTCCATAATTTAATTGTACACCCTGAACATTTTCCCACATCACTACATTAGCACTACTTCTTTGTCTTTGAGACGCTGGGGATCAGAGTCCGGCCTTGCACATTCTAGCAAGCACTCTGTCAATGAGCTATACTCTAGACCTTTGCTTTTAATAGGTGCAAAGGGTTTTATTGTATGGATGTGACATGTGAAAACATATACATCACTGGTGGATGAATATATAAATATCTATGCATATACATGTGTTTTGTGTGGTATAGTGCTTTACCACTGAGCTCCAGACCCAGGATGAAAATATTTCTTTGCTTTCTCCTATTTTTTCTTGGTGCATTATACTTATACATAATAATGAGTTCATTATGTCATATTTGTACATGCACATAATATAATTTGATCAATG
The DNA here is from genome assembly GCF_052094955.1 of Ictidomys tridecemlineatus. Taxonomy (NCBI): domain Eukaryota; kingdom Metazoa; phylum Chordata; class Mammalia; order Rodentia; family Sciuridae; genus Ictidomys; species Ictidomys tridecemlineatus. The sequence goes on along the minus strand of NC_135488.1, from coordinate 38,392,892 downwards.
TCACTCTTTCGTACCTCCCCATTCCTTCTCCTCCTGTCTCCCCTAAACCTTTCTCTTTTTTTGCTCATACTTTCCACTGGTACTGTGGGATTTGCTGTTACATATTTGTACATGCTCACAATATAACAATATAATTCAGCCAATACCACTCCCCAGCACTTCCCCTTTGCCTTCCTCCTAGTCCCTTTCCTTCTCTCCTCATCTCCCTTTGACTTTCATGAGACCCCCACCCCAACACTTTTCTTTTTCCTCTCTAACTTCCACATACAAGAGAAAACATGTGCTCCTTGGCCTTCTGAGTTTGGCTTATTTCAGTTGACATGATGTTCTCAAGTTCCATCTATTTTTTTTTTTGCAAGTGACTAATTTTATTTTTATTTATTTATTGAATAAAACCTTGTCATGTATACATACCACATTTTCTTTATCTATTCATCGACCGATGGACACCTAGGCTGGTTCCATAATTTGTCTATTATGGATTACGCTGCTATAAACATGGGTAAGCATGTATCACTGTACTATGATGACTTGAATTCTTTAGGGTAAATACAGAGGAGTGGTATAGTTGAGTCATGTGGTGATTCCAGTCCTAATTTTTTGACAACCCTCCATACTAGTTTCCAAAGGGGTCGTACTATTTACAATCCCACCAACAGTGTGTGAGGACAACTTTTCCCTGCATCCTGGCCTGCATTTATTGTCACTCATACTCTTGATGATTGCCATTCCAATTTCAATGTGAAGAAATCTCAGTGTAGTTTTGATCAACATTTCCCTGATGGCTAAAGATGCTGAACATTTTTTCATATATTTGTCGGCCATTCATACCTCTCGTCTTAAAAAATGCCTGTTTAATTCATTTGCCCCCGTATTGATAGGGCTATCATTATCATCATTCTTATTATTTTGGTGTTAAGATTTTTAAGTTCTTTATATACTCTGAATATTAATCCTCTGTCAGAAGAGTAGTTGGCAAAGGTTTTCACCTATTTTATAGGTTCTTCATGCTATTGTTTCCTTTGTTGTGTAGAAGCTTTCCAATTTGATGCCATCCCATCTTTTCATTCTTGGCATTATTTCCTGAGCTTTGACGGTCCTATTGAGGAAGTCATTTCCTGCACTTGTATGATGGAATGCTGCCCTATGTTTTCTACTAGCAGTTGCAGTTTCTGGTCTAACTCCCAGGTTTGTGATCCATTTTTGGAGGGGCAAGAACCAGGGATGGAACTCAGGGGCACTCAACCACTAAGCCCCATCCTTAGCCCTTTTTGTATTTTATTTAGAGACAGGGTTTCGCTAAGTTGCTTAGCGCTTTGCTGTTGCTGAGGTTGGCTTTGAACTGGCGATCCTTCTGCCTCAGCCTCCTGAGCTGCTGAAATTACAGGCATGTGCCACCACGCCAGCCTGTGATCCATTTTGAGCTGACTTCTTTCAGGGTGAGATACAGGAATCTAGTTTTATACATGGATAATTGCTTTTCACAGCACCATTTATTTAAAAGTTTATCTTTTAAACATATATTTTTGACACCTTTGTCAAAAATCTGATGGTTGCTGTTGCATATTTCTTTGGCCTACATGTCTGTTTTCATGCCAGTTCCATGCTGTTTGGTTACAATTGCTCTGTAGTGTATTTTGAAATAGAGTATTTTGATGCCTCCAGTCTTGCTCTTTTTGCTCGGTATTCCTTTGGCTATTCTGGATTTTTTGTTCTTCCATGTGAATTGTACTTATTTATTTATATTTTCTTCCATTTTTAAAAATTTATTTTAATTAGGTACATATGACAGCAGAATGCATTTTGATTCATTGAACACTATTGCAGAACAACTTCACATTTCTATGGTTGTACACGGTGTAGTGTCACACCATATGTGCAATCATACATATACCAAGGGTAATGATGTCCATCTCATTCCACCATCTTTTCTATTCCCACCTCTCCTCCCTTTTGCTCCATCAAAGTTACTTCATTTTTCCCAGGTCCCCTCCGTTATGGATTAGCAGACACTTATCAGAGAGAATATTTAGCCTTTTTTGGAATTGGCTTGCTTCACTTAGCATGATATTCTCCAACTCTATCCATTTATGTGCAAATACCATAATTTTATTCTCTTTTAATACTGAGTAATATTCCATTGTGTATATATGCCACAGTTTTTTTATCCATTCATCTATTGAAGGGCATCTAGTTTACTTCCACAGTTTAGCTATTATGAATTTCGTTGTTACAAACATTTATGTGGCTGTGTTACTATAGTATGCTGATTTTAAGTCCTTTGGATATAGACCAAGGAGTGGGATAGCTGAATCAAATGGTGATTCCATTCCAAGTTTTCTAAGGAATCTCCATACTGCTTTCCAGATTGGTTGCACCAATTTGCAGTCCCACCAGCAATGAATGAGTGTGCCTTTCCCCCCATATCCTTGCCAACATGAATTTTATAACTTTTTTTCTAGTTCGATGAAGAATGTCATTGGTATTTTGATGAGAATTGCATTGAATGTGTATATTGCTATTGGCAGTGTGGCCTTTTAAACAGAATTAATTCTGCCTATCCATAAACATGGGAGGTCTTTCCATCTTCTAGTGTCTTCTTTGATTTCCTTCTTTAGTGTTTTGTAATTGTCATTGTAGAGGTCTTTCACTTCTTTGGTTAGGTTTATTCCTGGATATTTTTTGAAGATATTATGAATCAAATTGTTTTCCTATTTTTTTCTAAGTAGGTTTATTATTGGTGTATAGAAAACCTACTGATCTTTTAAAAATATGTTTTTAGTTGTAGATGGACACACTATCTTTGTTAATAAACAAAGATAGTTTATTGTTATGTGGTGCTGAGGATCGAACCCAGTGCCTCACACATGTGAAGCAAGCACTCTACCACTGAGCTAAAGCCGCAGCCCAAAAAGCTACTGATTTTTGCATGTTGATTTTGTATTCTGGTTCTTTGCTGAATTTATCAGCTCTAAAACTCTGCTGGAGCTTTTGAGGTCGTCTTAGTTTAGGATCATATCATCTGGAAATAATGATAATTTGGTTACTTCTTTTTCCTATTTATATGCCTTTTATTTCCATCTCTTGCCTCATTTCTCTGGCTAAATTTTGAGTGCCATCTTTCATAGCAGTGGTGAGAGTGAATATGTTTGTCTTTTTCTTGATTTTAAAGGAAATGCTCTCAGGTTTTCCCACTTCAGTATGGTGTTGGCTTTGGGCTTGTCATATATAGCCTTTATGACATCAAGGTAAGTTCCATCTAGTCACAGTTTCTTCAGTGTTTTTATCATGAATGAGTGCTGAATTTTGTTGAAGGCTTTCTCTGCATCTATTGAGATGATCATGTGATTTTTGTCCTTGATCCTACTTATATGGTGAATGACATTTTTTTCCCCGAACAATGCCTTTATTTTATTTATTTATTTTTATGTGGTGCTGAGGATCAAACCCAGTGCCTCACACGTGCCAAGCAAGCACTCTATCACTGAGCTACAGCCCCAGCCCAAATGACACTTATTGATTTGTGTGTTTTCAACCATCTTGCATCCCTGGAAAGAAGTCAACTTGTTCTTAATGTAAAATCTTCCCAGTGTGTTGTTCAATATGATTTGCTAATATTGATCAAGATTTTTTTTTTGCATTTATACTCATCAAGGATATTGGTCCAGAATTTTATTTTCTTGATGTGTCTTTATTTTATCTTGGTATCAGGGTGATACTAGCTTCATAGAATGAATTTGGAAGTGTTTTCTCCCTATTTATTTCATGGAATAATTTCAGAAGCATTGAATTCAGTTCTTCTTTAAAGGTCTTGTAGAATTCAGCTGAGAATCAATCTGATCCTGGATGTTGTTAGAAGAATTTTTTATTACTTCTTCAATATCATTGTTTATTATTAGTCTGTTGATGTTTTGGTTTAATTTTGATAGGTTGTATGTGTCCTGAAATTTGTCCATTTCTTCTAGGTCTTTCAACTTATTAGAGTTGAAGTTTTCAAATTAGTTCCTAAGAATTCTCTGGATTTCAGGGATGTGTGTTGAAATACCCACCTTTTCATTTTTAATTTTATTAATTTGGATATTCTTTTTCTTTTAGTTAGTTTGGCTAAAGGCTTATTAATCTTGTTTAACTTTTTCAAAGAACCATGTTTGTTATATTGATTATTTGTATTTTTTGTTTTCTATTTTATTGATTTCAGCTTTGACCATAATTATTTCCTTCTTTGTACTGATTTTGGAATTTGTTTGTTTCTGTTTTATTAGGACCTTGAGATGCATCTTTAGTTATTTATTTGGAATATTTCTGATTTTTTTTAAAAAATGTAGGCACTAATAGGCATAAACTTTCCTCTTAGAATCGTTTTCATAGTGCTCCAGAGATTCTGGCATGTTCTCTCTCTATTCTTTTTGAGTCTAATAATTTTAAAATTTCTCTCATGATTTCTTCAATGACTCAGTCATCATTCAAAAGTGTGTGTTCAATCTCCATGTATTTTATAGTTCTGCAGGGTATTTTGCTTTTGATTTCTTTTTTCTTTTTCTTTTTTTGTATTTGTAGATGGACAGCATGCCTTTATTTTATTTGGCTATTTATTTATTTTTAGTTGTAGATGGACAGCATGCCTTTATTTATTTGTTTATTTATTTATTTTGTAGCGCTGAGGACTGAACCCAGTGCCTCACACGTGCCAGATGAGTGCACTACCACTGAGCCATAGCGCAGCCCCTTATTTGTTTATTTTTATGTGATTAAGGATGGAACCCAGTGCCTCACATGTGCTAGGCAATCCCTCTACCACTGAGCTATAGCCCCAGCCCCTTTGCTGTTGATTTCTAATTTTATTCAATGATTATCTGATAAGATGCAAGGCATCCCTCGGCCCCCAGGTGGCGATAGCATCAGATGGCACGGGCTTTGTCATCTAAGGGCAGCCTCTTTCCCAGGCCATGTGCTGGCTGTGCTGTTTATGGTGGCAGAACGCCACGTGCCAGTCTTTGGAGATCTGCACCCGGCCCAGCCACAGATTCAACCTGCAGTTTTCAGAAGAGGATGTCAGTGCTGTTGGCCCTTCATCCCCAGGGAACTTTGGCCCTGATCTCAAATTTGAAGATCTCTGTGCCCTACCAATGGGCTGTCAACCCTGATGCGTGGCTTAAGTAACTGGCAGAATGTTGCGTCAGTGTGTCCTCTAACACCCTGGTGTCTCCATCCCCTCCCACTCCTGGGTCACTGGAATAGTCTGTTGGGCAGTGGGGCTTGTAATGGAGAATGCCTGGGTAAGCTCTCCCCATGTTCTGACTGAGGTCCAGGGAGAACACTGGACTTATCCACATCTTAGTGGGTCGCGGGGTTTGCTGGCTTGGTGTGGACCCTAACTCACATGCTAACTCAGCCATCGTGTTTGTGGTGGGCTGTGAGGCTGGACTGCTTACTTCCCATGTCGGGCCCCCAAACATCCTCAGGAAGGTGCTCATCATAAGCTGGTAGCCTCTCCTAAGATGGGCATCTGGTTCTTCATGGGTAAGGAGCCCATGAACTTGGGCTTTGCTCCATAGATCAAGATAGGTGGAGCCAGCTTTGTGTTAAGAAGGACGCTGAGGCGCATTTCTGATGTACCTCCTTTTTGGAGGCCCTGGACTGTGGAGCAGATCATAGTGGTGACTGGATAGACCCGCCTGACCACCAGGGAGCCAGTGGGGGTTGGGGCTTTAGTCAGTTCTGTGTCACTGTGACCAAAATACCTGACAAGAACAAGTATAGGAGGAAAAGTATATTTTGGTTCATGTTTTCTGAGGTTCAGTCAATGATCAGCTGATTCCATGGCTCCAGGCCAGAGGGGAGGCAGACCATCATGGCAAAAGGGTGTGGCAGAGTAAAGAGTTCAGACATACAGTAAAGAGTTCCCCTGTGCTCACCAGGGACAAAGTATAAACCTCAATGGCATGTGACCAGTGACCCACTTCTTTTAGCTACACCCTACCTGCCCACAGCTACCATCCAGTTAACCCTTAGGAGTGGATTGACCTGCTGATTAGGTTACAATCTCATAATGAAGACATTGCACCCTTGAACATTATTTAGTTGCCTCACACATGAACTTTTGGGGGGACACCTCATATACAAACTATAACAATGTGAATGATATAAGTGTAGGAAGGATGAGGATACTGTCTGGGGACTCCCTGGGTAGAAGTCTGGACACCGTTGAGACTTGAAGGAGGAGCTAACAGATGGCAGGTCAGCCCATGCAAAGTCCCTGGGGCCTTAAGGAAGAGGAGCTGAAGTTGAGAATTGATGGGGTTCAATTATCCCAACTCTAGGCTCTGCAAATAGAGTCTTAGCAGAGTTGTTCCTTCCCCATCCTCCAGGCTCAGTGTTCTCATCTGTAAAGGAGAACTAATAAAAAGAACTTCCAGCTCAAGGTGTGTCTCCTTTTTTGGGACAAGCAATTTTATATATTTATACATCTTTATATATTTCTCCAAAAGAAATGCAAGGAATTACACCAGCTTTTTGTATTTGCTACAATTTTCTTTGTGGTCTAAAATATGATCCATTTTGGAGAAACTTTCATGGGACTCTGGGAGGAAAGAGCATTCACCTGTTGTTGGATGGAATATTCTGTAGGTGTCTGTTAAATCCATTTGATTTCTTTTCCATTTTATGTTTGAAATGTCCTTGCTGATTTTATTTGTGGATGATGTACCTATCGATAAGAAAGGTGTGTTGAAGTCACCCAGTATTGTTGTACTGGGATCTATCTGAGCTTTTCTTTTTTTTTAAGAAGAAATAAAAAGCAGATAAAGTATACTTTATTTATAGACTATCAATGAATAAAAATTTTCATGAACTACAACAAATTCTAAGATAAAATTGGTTTTACAAAGGAGAGAACAGGGAAGCTTTGAGTTTGAAAGCCTTGCCAGAATGACAGCAGTTAATAAAGACATCTAGCTGAATCATACCCAGGCTCACCTTCCTGCCTGTGCACAATATATGTGTCTGTGCACGCCTGAAATTATGAAAATACAATGGCCTAGCAATGCCAAGAAACTCCTGTGGCTGAGCAGCTGCCTAGAGCCGAGGGATGCAGTGTAAAACACTGTCTGGGCCTTGATGTCATGTAGCATTTATGTAATTAGGTGCACTAACATTTGGGGTATAAATATTTGCCATGATCATATCTTCTACTTGTATTGTTCCTTTTCCCCGTCATACCACTTTTGGAGGTCAGGAACAGGTTCTTTCTTATTCCCCAGTGTTGAAGATTAAACACCCAAAACACAGAGGCAGGGGTAGAAAGCAAGTTTTATTTAAGACAGTGATAAAGACAGACTTCTCTAAGAGAAGTGGAGCCTCAGAACGGAGAGCCCATGAGAGGGGTGCAACATTTTTTTTAGAGACCTAAGAGCCCTGCTTTTAATCATTGTCTTTTCTTTCTTCTCCATGTGTGTGACTGGGAGCAGGGACACAGAGGTGAATTGTTAGCAACCCAGAGTGCCCAGGAGCATGATCACAGAGGTTAACAACCATTGTCCTTTCTTTGATAACCAGTCCTCATCCTCTCTCAACCCTCGTCATTCATTACCTACGGGGAGGGCCTGACCTTTGTTCCAGCCTCAGTTTGCTGAGGAATGTGACATATCTTGTCCACTTAGGCCAGATGGGGCTGTAGGCAGATAACTTTTTTGGCAAAAAAGCATATGGGGGGGGTCAGCATAGTGGGCCCATTTTACCAAATTGTTCTCTTAACCTCGTATTCCCACCATCCTCACCTATCTGTCCCCTTACACCAGTGTGCAGTGACCTCCTTTGTCTCTTCTGACTGATTTTGGCTTGAAGTCTACTTGTTAGATATGACAGCTACTCCTACTTGCTTTTGGTTTCATGGAATATCATTTTTAATCCTTTCGCTTTCAACCTGTGGATGTTTTTGAGGTGTGGCTCTTGCAGGCAACATATAGTTGGATCTTGTTTTTCTTCCTTTCTTTTTTCCCCCCTAGTGAAACCTAGTTTTATTATATCCTTTCACCTTAGGGAACAAAGAAATACCCAGCCTTTTGGCAAATTCAGTAAGAGATGAGAAGTGTTCTTCTTGTCATCAACTTCTTTCCTTGGGAACTTTAAATCATCTCTTCTAGCAATAAACTTGATGACAATAAGTCTCAGTGGCTGTGAGGAAGGGCTTCAAGGTAGCAGCATTGAAGAACTTAAAGTCATTGCATCTTTGAACATTCTTTCATTGTCTCACACATGAACTTTTTGGGGATACCTCATGTCCAAACTATCACAATGTGAATGATGGTAAGCATAGGAGGAATCCCTTCTGGATCAGAATATGACATGTCACCACCTCTGCCATCCACAAGCTTACATTCTGGGATACTAAGCTTATTTTTCTTAGATTAATAATGACGATAATAATGAAGAGAAGTAAAAAATACATTTTGCTGCTTACTGAAGCCAGATGTGTTTTCCCAAGGTAGAAACATGGGTGACATTGGGAAGGGTCAATTTTTAAAGAAATTATTTATCTTCTTGTTTTTATCTTTATCTACATGTAGAATTTCTTTAAGTATCCTCTGTAATTCGTCCTTAGTAGTTAGGAATTCTTTTATTTTATGCTTACCCTGGAAGGTTTTTATTTCTCCCTCAATTCTGAAGGATAACTGCTATAGTAATCTTAGTTGGCATTTATATTCTTTCAGGGTGTGAAATTCATTACTTCAAGCCCTGCTTGAAGTATTTCAGACTAGGGTTTCTTCTGAGAAATGAAACATTACTCTGATAGTTTTGTCTCTAAATGAGACTACATATTTCTCTCTTGAGGCTTTTAAAATTCTATTCTTATTCTTTATATTTGGCATTTTAATTAAAATGTGTTGAGGAGAGATTAATTTTTGGCCTTGCCTATTTGGGCTTCTAATGCCTCCTGTGTCGGGATGTCCACTTCATTCCCAAGATTTTAATTTTTTTCTGCTATTATTTCACTGAGTATGTTATCAGTGCCATTAGTTTGTATCTTTGTGCCTTCCTCAACTCCAGTGAGTCTTATTTTGGTTACTTACTATTGTCCCAAAGTTCTTATATATGCAGATCATAGTTTTTTTCTTTTTTTCTTTAATATTGCCAAAATATTCAGGGCTGGCCACCTTGTCTTCTATTTGATCTAATCTATTAAAGACATTTTCAACTGAATTTTTTATTTGATTTATTGAGACTTTCATTTCCAATATTTTGGCTTGGCTCTTTCTCAGAATCTCAATTTCATTATTGAAATGCTCTTGTATTTTCTTCTTTCGTTCATTCCGTATATCTTCTTTTAATGCACTAATCATTTTAACTTTTTGAATTCTTTGTCCAGTATGCTCAGCTCCCCCCATCCTAGCCAGGCAGCAAGTACTGGGGGAGTATTGTCTGCTTCAGCATAGAATCCACCCTCAGTATGTCTGTCATTGTGACCAAGGAGAGGAGCATACTCCTGGCAGGGCTGCTGGCCATCCGTCTCAACCATACAGCCAGGTTGTTCAGCACCCCTCATTCCAAGAGCCACTATCTGTGTGCTGGTGGGAGGTGTGTAGGAAGTGTTTCAGGAGAGGCCAACCTGTCCTCAGAACTTTCTGGGCAGGGGGGAGGTGGCAGGAAGCCCTCAGTAAGATGCCCCAGCGTCACTGTTTTCCACCTGACCCTGATCCATCCCAGTGCCCCCACCACCACAGCCAAGCTCCTTATCACAGAGTCCAGGCTGCCATCTAAATCAAAGTGTCCTTCCTGCCCTCAGTTGACTTGATGACCAGATCTTGAGCCACCCAGAGCTCTCCCTCCAGTTCAGTGTTACGCCTCACTCCTGGCCTATTAAGGAAAAGCTGATTAAGGAGCAATTTTAGGCTGACTCACCTCTCTGGCACCCACAAATAGAGTGAAAAATAAAGCCCAAGTGGCTGTTGGGTCTGGAAAGAAGATATATAAATGTAGAGACTGTAGAAACATTTTAAGTTATATATCATACATTACTAGACATCAGAGAGAACACACTGGAGAGAAGCTCTACAAATGAGACCGTTGTACCATTATTCTAAGAAAGGGACAACATTTAATTCTCACCACAATAACCATAGCGTAGAGAAAGTTTTGAAATGTGAAAATTGACAATGTGACAATGCCTCCAAAATTTATTCACCAATACTCAGCACCTGTGGGTACATACCGGTTAGAGGAAATACAAATGGAAAAAAAAATTGTAGCCACATGTTTCTTAAACACTGCTTATTTTTGGAGAATTCATTGTGATCAGAAACCCTAAAAAGTTAAATAATATTTCCAAAATGTATTTAAATTTTAAATTCATTGAACATCTGAAAACTCATACTAGTAGTGAACATTGAACAGATTTTGTCCAAAATGTATGCCTTATATAACAAAAAAACATTTATAATAAATGTGAGAGTATAGTAAAGTTATTATCTATACATTATACGTTGATGTATATGAGGATCAGTAAAATACAGAACTCATTTAAGTTTAGAAAATTTTAAAAAAAAAAGTGCCACAGTCCAGCTGCAGCAAAATAACGGGGGGGGGGGGGGTGACGAACAACTTGTTTACATTGATGCAGCAGGAGTGGGAGCCATTTATTGTAGGACAGGAGGGGTATATATACTTTCCACACAGCTTATCTTAATTAACATAAACTAGATACAGGAGTCAACCAATAAGAAATCTCCACACTTAATGGCTCGCTGGCGTTACTTCACAAACCACTCCCTCTGAAAAATGCCAGGCACCATCTTGACTTGTTTACAGACTCTAACATTTCCCCCTTTTGTTTAATTTAAATAAGGACCATAGTGGTTTTTACACAAACACCATAAATAATCTGCTACAAGCAGAAGGGGAGGATACAAAATGCCACAATACCAAGCCAATTGATGGCTCCATGCAAGAAGCCCTTGGAAAAATTATACCAGCAATGACACCGTTAGCAAAGATACCGAGTTACAATTTGTTGTAGATTACAGTTTGTTGTCTCAGTACAGGTAAAGCAGTGTCTCATTAGATTAACTCACAGTCCAGGTAAATCACAGTCAGGGTAAGTTCTGCAGGCAGCTAGTTTGATCCGAAGTCTCATCCGGTTCTCAGCAACACTGGAAATTCTTCCCCCTTCGTCTTCACTGGCACTGGGACAAAGACAGGAATTCCGGATGGCTAAAGAAAATCCTGTAGCATTCCACTAAGAAAACAACCTTCTGAACAATGTAGTACATTATGTCAAGGTTTTTTTACATTTGAAATAAGCCTTCCCGCTCCCCGGGCGGGGGGAGAGCCTGCTGCCACCGCTTGGAAGGTCCTTGCTGCACCACGACTGGCTTAAGCACGTGGCAGCCGCCGAGCCGATTCACGCACCCTCAAGTAACGAAAAGTATTCAGTAATAGCCTTTTGCTGCAACTTTTTTCCTGATAATCCTCCTCTGAACTTTCTTCTTCCTTCTGACTAGAGTTCCTGGGCTTCCACCAACACATGCCCTAACTGCTCTTGGTTCCACTGGGGTGCCTATTTCCCTTAGTAATTTACTTCTCACCCCTTCCATATTTTCATCACAAAGACAATACAGTACACTGAGACAAAACAAGACACAAACATACTGTATCAATCTTTTCCATTTTCCCCAAATGGCCATTTTTCCTCTCGCCCTATCTGCCTAGGGTCGAGCAGATTTGCTCCCGTCCTATCTAGGGACGAGCAGCTTTTTTTCCTCAACTTACCCCTGAGTGTCCTGGGGCTCCCCATAATGGGCCACCATCTGCCGCAGTCCGGCTGCAGGAAAATAACTCGTGGGGTGGGGGGGTATGAACGAACAACTTGTGTACGTTGATACAGCAGGAGTGGGAGCCGTTTATTGTAGGACAGGAGGGGTGTATATACTTTCCACACAGCTTATCTTAATTAGCATAAACTAGATACAGCAGTCAACCAATAAGAAATCTCCACACTTAATGGCTCGCTGGAGTTACTTCACAAACCACTCCCTCTGAAAAATGCCAGGCGCCATCTTGACTTATTTACAGACTCTAACAAAAAAGAAATCAGACCACAAACAAGACAAAAGAGAATTTGAGAAAAAAATAGAGGTTGAAAAATGGAAAACAGAGGTGGAGTGCAGAGATTTCTAGTCTCTAAACAGTCTTTTCCACCAGATCTTCTGGAAAGTGCTGAGTCTCTCCCACGCCAGCTCACCTTACAGTCTCTGAGTGTGTTTTCTGCTCAAATGGCAAGTTTAATAAAAACAGAGGAACTTGTTTTTATTAAACTCTCTGGGAACTTCTCTCAACTCTGAAAATGTTTCTTAATCAGGCAACTGGGAAGCCTCTCGCAGTGGCCCAGCAACCTCAGCAAAACTCTATTTTCTCTTCCACCGAAGGAGAGGAAGTTCAGTCGCTACAGGAGATCTCAGGGCTTAAAAAAACAAAGTCTTGAGCAAAGCCCCAGGTTGTAGAGCTTGACAAAATGCAAAACCCCTACTTATGATGCATTATGAAATAGCTAGAAGACCTGGCTGAATTTCAAATTTTTTATGGTAAAAATTCATTACTGGAGGGGCTGGGGTTAGGGCTCAGTGGTAGAGCGCTCGCCCAGCACGCATGGGGCACTGCATTCTAGCCTCGGCACCACATAAAAATAAAATAAAGATCTGGTGTCCTCCTAAAAAAAACTAAAACATAAATTTTAAAATATTTTAAGAAATTCATTACTGGATGCATATTCCATGCTCACTGAGTAGAATTTAAGGCAGGGATTTTCTCCAGTGTTTCTAAGAACATTGGAAAAGTGACCCACAGGGTGAGGAAGGTAGGTTTATTTGGGGGTGAGAAGGGGGAAGAGGGGCTCTCTCTGCTGTTTCTTCACTGTTGCAACCCTCTTCAGGGGGCTTCCTTCCCCTAGAGACCACAGCCAGGCCCTTTCATTCCTCCTGCCTGCCCCTTCTTGCAGGGTCCAGACCACCTAGTCTGCTCCTCTGCCTCCCAGGTCCACCCAAGGAAGCGCCACCACATCCCTTCACAGAGCTGTCTTATTTTTCTACACATGATATAGATTATTTATCTATTTTTTACAGATCTAGGGATCAAACCCAGAGCCTTCCACGTGCTAGGCAAGCACGGTACCCCTGAGCCAAACGCCCAGCCCACGATATACATTCTTAATTCATTTCATGTACCTTCTTTTCCACTTAAAATGATTCTGTGCTGCTGGGATTGAACTCAGAGCCTCATGGATGTTAGGCAGGTTCTCTACAAGTGAGCTGCATCCCCAACTCTCATTTTATATTTTTTTAAACTAGATGACTTAAATTTTTAATTTTGTGCTTTGAAATAAATCTATTTTACTACCTATAACTATGTTCTTCTAAGTTTTATTTATTTGTTTATTTTTGTGGTACTGGGGATTGAACCCACCACGGGCACTCTACCAGTGATACATCCCCAGCCTTTTTCACTTATTTACTTTTTATAAGTTTTGAGACAAGGCCTCACTAAGTTGCTGACACTGGCCTTGAACTTGCAATCCTCCCTCCTCAGCCTCCTTAATTGCTAGGATTACAGACATGTACCACAACTACCCAGGTCTTCTCCATTTTTGATAACATATGAAAGATAAAGATTTGAACCTTTATATAGAGACACAAATAAAAACCTTAAAACTGAGCTAAAGCAAGCTGAGCCTCACAAAGGAAAAAAATTTCAACTGAGAAAACCGGAGCAATTCCCTGCCTCTCAGGTAAACTATTCCTACAAAGAGCCAAGAAAAACTTAGACAGACGATAGACGAGAGCCAACAGAAACTCAGCAGAGATGGATTTCAGCTTTGGTTGTACTTCCTACTGTTACTGTGAAAATCACTACCAACTTGGTGATTTTCAGTGGCACATGTTTGGTGAGTGTCGTGGTGTGCACCTGTCATCGCAGCAACTCAGAAATGAGGTAGGAGGATGGAAAGTTCCAGGGCAGCCTCAGCAACGTAGTGAGGCCCTAAGCAACGTAGTGAGACTCTGTCTCAAAATTAAAAATACAAAATGTTGGGGATCTGGCTCAGTGGTGGAATACTGTGAGTTCAATTCCCAGTACCCAAAAAAAAAAAAAAAACCCAAAGAAGCACATGTTCATGGTGAGGTTGTAGCCGAGTGGTAGAACACTTGCTTGGCAGGCACCAGGCCCTGGGTTGGGTCCCCAGAACCATAAGACAAAACAACAACAAAAATGACATAAATGTATTACCTTACAATTCTGGAGGCCCAAAGTCCACAATCTTCCCTTGAAAGTCTAAAGAGATCCCTTTCCTGACCTTTCCAGCTTCTAGAACTTCCCCACTGTGTGGCCATGGTCCCTTCCTCTATAACTCTTCCACCTCCCTCTTCTGCATTTAAGAAACTTTAATATCTCTTGAAAGAAATTGATTTTATTCCTCAACACTATGTCTTCTAAAGTTTTAAAGCACACAGGAAGAACAAGGATCTGATCCTTTATGGAGACAGATCGAAACAACAAGAACAACACAAGTGAGCTAAAGCAGGTTGAAATTCTTGAATGAGGCACAATTTTCAATTGAGAAGACAAGAACGGTCCCCTTGTGGTGACACTGGACCCACCCTGACAACCCAGGACACTCTACCTCTTTAAAGGCCAGTTAGTTAGCAGGCTTAATTCTATACTTTTTGTATTTTTGTTTGATATGGGGTCGCACTGTGTCGTCCAGGTGGGTCTTGGACTCTCTGGCCTCCTGCCTCTGGCTCCCAGGTTGCTAGGGTGACAGGCGCGTACCACCACACCCTGCTTGGTTACCTTCATTACATCTGCTACTTTGATTTGTCTCTGGCAGGTGTCAAACTCCTCACAGTCCCAGGGATTAGGGTGTGGACTTTTGGGGAGGATATCATTTTGTCTAGCACAGCTTCAGGAAGTACAGATGCCGGACCTGCCCCTGAGATTCTGCTGTAATTGACCCTGAGTGTGGCCTGAGCATCAAGATGCTGGGAAAATTCCCCAGGGGATTCTAACGCCCACCTTCAAAAACCACCTCTCTAAAGCAATCATTTAAACATGTGCCTGGCACAGTCCTATGAGCTTCTGTTGTGTACTAGCCATTTGTTTTTCTTTCATTTAACTGTTTCTTTCATGATGGGGTCTCACTGTGTTGCCTGGGCTGGCCTCAAGCTCCTGGGCTCAAGTGATCCCCCTGTCTCAGCCTCCCCTTTGGCTGTGACTACAGAGGCACCACTGTGACCTGCGGTTGCTGATTTTGTTATTTACATATCAGCTTCTCGTAACCATGGTTCGTTAACCACTCACACTTACACACCAGCTATTGTGATGTTTACTGTGCTAATATTGTGATGATATTTTACAAATATCTGGTTGCAAATAATCCTTGTGACAGCCCTAAGAAATGGGTATTGTTCTTATTCCCATTTCATAGAGGAACTCAGAAATCTTATTTTAACACTCAGAAATGTGCCTCAAGTCACGTGAGAATCAAGAGTGAAGCAAGGATGGGATCCCAGTTCTGCCTGACTCCTAACTTCTGCATTACTAGGCCTCTGGAAGACAGAGGCTAAGAGCATTTGGATTTTAGAGGAAGAGGCAAAAAGCTGTGTGTTAGGTATTTACGGTCTCCATCCAAGAAGGGGCCTGAGGAGTCCTGATACAGGAATCCTCAAGAAGCAGCTCAAGAGTTCAAAGCCAGGTACTTTATTTCCTTTCAACAAGGCGAGTTATAGTTCATGACTATAAGCCAATGCAGAGGTGAACTAACTTTTTGTGCATTCAAAAGAAAACACAGAGGCTGAGGTTGCGGCTCAGGGGTAGAGTGCTTGCCTGGCATGTGTGAGGCCCTGGGTTTGATTCTCAACACAGGAAGGAAGGAAGGAAGGAAGGAAGGAAGGAAGGAAGGAAGGAAGGAAGGAAGGAAGGAAGGAAGGAAGGAGGGAGGGAGGGAGGGAGGGAGGGAGGGAGGGAGGGAGGGAGGGAAGGAAGGAAGGAAGGAAGGAAGGAGGGAGGGAGGGAGGGACGGAAGGAAGGAAGGAAGGAAGGAAGGAACTGTGTCCAACTACAACTAAAAGTATTTTTTAAGAAAGACAAAATTATTTATTCATTTTTACTCCTTTAAAGGGACATCCCTGATTTTTGTTAGGGATTCAGGTTATAAAATCAGCCACACTGTAGTTTCATTTCCCAATCAAGAACCATTACCAATTTTTGGCAGCTTTCATTGAAGGATTGTAGATTGTCCAGGCCTTTCTGAGAAACCCCAGCCTTTTCCAGGTAACCAAGACCTCAACACTACCCAGCGTTTCAGGATCACACCTGTGCTTTTCTGTAATCTTGATCCAACACCCAGGCAGCTGAGGCTCTGTAACGTCCATCCTTGAGAGTGGAAGGGGGTGAGCGGTCATCTCCAGAGAGCACACGGGTGTGAGGCTGGGCAAGATGACCGGCAACAGGACCTCAGGGCCGTGCATAAACGATGCAGGGCAGTGACCAGGTCTGTCACTGAGTCTTTCGTGCCTGGAATATGGAATGTGAGTGGGTCCTAGCAAGATGAAATCAAGTGACAATATAAGCTCAACAGTACCTTTTGGGAAGTGGTATTGATGTGGAAAACATTGGACTCTAAGGAAGGAAGAACAAGGTAAACAAAAGTATACACTGTTTGTAAGAATCCTATAACTGTTTAAATATTTATCTGGGAATGTGACTCAGTAATAGAGCATTTGCCTAGCATGCACAAGGCACCGGGTTTGATCCTCACACAGCAAAAATAAATAAATAAAAAGAGTAAACATAATGGACTTTCCTTTTCCCATCCTTGGTATTAACAGGAGATCTATTCCCTCACAAACCCCCACTGGCATGTGAGAACTTTCCCCAATCCCACCACCTGGTCACTGTAAAAGTCAGAGGCATTCTCTCCTCCCACTAGCCCAGACCTGCTGTGGCCACTCAGTTCTACCCAAGAAGTTTCTTGTGTGAGTAATTAACTTTCTCAAAATTCTCTGGCATGACATCAATGCTTATAGAAGCTCAATTTACAATAACTAAGCTATGGAACCAATCTAAGGTGACCCTTCAACAGATGAATAGACAACGAAAACGTGGTAAAAATACACAATGGAATATTACTCAGCCCTCAATAAGAATGAAATTATGGCATTTGCTAGTAAAATGGGTGAAACTAGATATATTATCATGCTAAGTGAAATAAGCCAGTCCTAAAAAACCAAAAGTTGAATGTTCTCTCTGATAAGTGGATGCTAACACATAATGAGGGGATGGTGGAGAGAAAAGTAGAAGTTCAGTGGATTAGACAAAGGGGAATGAAAGGAAGGAAGGGGAGATGGGAATAGGAAAGACAGTAGAATGAGTGGGACATAACTTTCCTAGTTCATATATGAATACACGGCCAATGAAATGCCACATCATGTACAACCACAAGAATGGGATCCTAATTAGAATAAGTTATGCTCCATGTATGTATGTCAAAATACACTCTACTGTCATGTATATCTAAAAAGAACAAAAAAAACTATCTGGCATGGAGAGTCATCAGCTTGACACCCTACTCCTTGAGACGGGGGTTCCATCTGCTTCTGCAGAATGACCCTAGGAAATTAGCTTTGTGGACAGGATGATCCAGGCTGAGACCACACTGCTTTGAGACCATTCTTCCCTCAGTCTCAGCCTCCTCAGTGGGTCCGACCCACTGCACACAAAGTGTGGATGGCTCGACAACCCACTGGGAACTGTGCTGAATTTGTTAAGTCCTGCACAGCCTCTGTGATAGGTCCAAACACACTAAATTGGAAGTCTTGATCAATGTGAGGGAATTCTGGGTTGGATCTCTCCATATATTGGCTCTGTGTGGAGTGTCCTGTTCTGGACATATATATGTGTCCCAGATGGAATCTCATGGCCTAATTTCAATGTAAGACATGACTGAGCTAGGCTCAGGGGAGTAACCCTGTGATGGCTGGTTGTTGACCCAACCAGGTATTGGCCCCCCTTCTTTAGAATGAGCAAGGGGAACTGCTACGATATATGGGACATTGGATAGTCAGGTGAGAAAGAGCAGTCACCATCTCAGGTGTGTGCTCCTAAGAGCAGATGTCTCATGAGGACCCCATGATAGTTAATTTTGTATGCCTAATTGACTGGCCTGTGGTCAAACATTATTGCAGATATTTTTGAGAGTATTCGTGAATGAGATTAATATTTAAATCAGTAGACTCAGTAAAGCGGATTCTCCCCATAATATGGGGAAGAGCCTCGTTATCTCAACTGAAGGCCTGAACAGAACCTCCCCTGAGTGAGACACCATTCTGCTAGTAGGTCTTCAGACTTGAATTGCAACATTGGATCTTCCTGGGTCTCTAGTGTGCAGATTTTGGACTTTCCGTCTTTCAGAATCATGTGACCAATTCCTTAAAATAAATTTTAGAGCTGTGCGCAGTGGCACATGCCTATAAACTCAGCTATTCGGGAGGCTGAGGCAGGAGGATCCAGGCTAGCCTGGGCAATATTGTGAGACCCATCATATAAAAATAAAATAAAATAGCAAGGCAGGGTGGCACATGCCTGTCATCCCAGCAGCTGGGGAGGCTGAGGCAGGAGGATCGCAAGTTCAAAGCTAACCTCAGCAAAGGCAAGACACTAAGCAATTCAGTGAGACCCTGTCTCTGAATAAAATACAAAATAGGGCTGGGGATATGGTTTAGTGGTTGAGTACCCACCCCTGAGTTCAATCCCTGGGACCAAAAAAATAAAATAAAATAAAAACTAGATTAAAATGGATTAAACATGTTTCAAAATAATAATAAGATAAAATCTCTCTCTCCCTCTCTCTCTCTCCCTCTCTCTCTCCCTCTCTCTCTCTCTCTCTCTCTCTCTCTCTATATATATATATATATATATATATATACACACACACACACACACACACACACACACACACACACACATACACATCCAATTTGTCCTGTTTCCCTGGAAGTCTGACTAATTCCGACCCTTACATGATACCTATAATGCTCCTTATGAAGCAAACAGGTAAGAAAATGTCCTATCCTGATGGATCCTCTTTTAGGAGGACACCTTAACCCTTTGGCTAATTGCAAAGTAGACTAACAGCAAATGTGGTCCCTGGCAAGTGTTTCAGACTTAGGAAAACAGGTGTGTAGCATCCACTTCCCCAGAATCCATGGGACTACTCCAGGCCTTAGCCTTCATCCACCAGAGGTGGATCAAGACACCAATTAAGGAAAGGAAAATTATTAGAGTTTAAAGGCTGTCTTACTTTGAGGAGTACCTGATGGGCAGGAAGCCTAGCCAGCCTTGGGAGCGCCTAAAGACTCCGGGGATTCCTGTTCCCTTTGTAAAGTGGCCGCTGCTACAGGTCCCACGTGGCTTGGAGTAATGGCCTGTGGTTGAGGAACAAGTCTTTGCTTCCCAAGGCAACACATCTTACTAGGATGTGAGTCCCCAACTCAGAACTTCCAGGGCCACCCTCCAGCACCATAGGACCCTTCTGAAAAGACCTAGTATCAGCGACTCTGTGGCCTGGGCTTCCATCACGATTTTATTTTGGTTAGGAGTCCCAGGAGCTCTGCACAATTCCACAGAGGCATAAAGTACACAACATCCAGTCTCCTCTCTTGAATGCAATACCCTAAGTGTGGGACCCACTGCTCCTTTCCCTGGCGTGAGGCAGTGGCAAACTCCCCAGGTGCATTAGGTCTATGGCTGGCCCCAGCCACCACCTAGGACAATCACCCCAGGTAGCTGTAGTGGGCCTGTTATGGCTTGGATCTTAAATATCTCCCAAAGCTCATGTGTTGAAGGCTTGGTCCCCAATTCAGCAGTGGTCAGAGGTGGGGCTTTGAGGAGGTAATTGGATCACAGGGGTTGTGACATGAATGGATTAATCCATTATGGGCTATTGGGAAGCAGTAGAAAATTTGGGAGCCTTAGTTTCTTGAGGGCCTAGTTGGGAGAACTAGGTCCTTGGGGGAATGTCCTTTAAAGGTATATTTTGACTCCATCCCCTTCCCCTCGCACTCTCTCTCTCTCTCTCTCTCTCTCTCTGTCACTCTCCCCTTCCCAGCCACCATGAGGCGATCAGCTTTGCTCTACCCATGTCAGGATGATCTGCCTGAGCACAAGCCCAGAAACAATGGAGTCGAATGACCATGGATTGAAACTTGTGAAACCAGGAACCCAAGTAAAACCTGTTTACTTTTAAGTTGATTTTCTGGGGTCTTTTGTGATAATGACAGAAAACTGACTAACAGAGTCATTGGCTCTCATATAATAACTAGCTTTCTGTGGCCTCGATTGATATTGGTTCCCAAACTATAGTACTCCCCAGAGATCCCATTAAATTTAAGGGAGGAACTCTATGTCTGGAGAGTTAGTTACAGGGTGTATGATTGAAGGCAAACCAATCTACCTCACCTGACTATTGGCTGGTTTGTTAACTTAGAAAAGTTGTTTCATGATGGAATGTCATGGTTTCCTCATCTGTAAAATGTGATTATTATGCCTGCCCTGCCCTAGGCCATAGGGTGTTATAGTCACATATGTGAAAGTGCTTTGTGACCTGGGAATTCATCAACAACTGTGAGGTAGGACTGGGTGAAGCCCTGGGCAGGTTCCCATATTTGAGGTATTTTAGACAAACTACCTGAGTCACAGCATCTGAGATGGTTTTATTGGTTCCTGGATATGGCTCACACTTCCACGTCTGTGGACAATAAAGAAATTTACATAGCGTTACCTCCTCAGTTTGTTGCTGGCTGGCTGATGGATTCTAAGGACTTTTATGATTTGTACATGGAGGGTTTGATGTTGGCTCTGGTGAGAGCCAGTGATTTAACCCCTGTGCCCAACATAAAACAATAAAATGTCATTGAATCCCCACTCACTGCCTGGCAGGGACCTTCTTGAGGACAGAAGGTGTGTCTTACTTGACTTTTATCCCTGGTGTATCGTTCAGTGCTTGGAACTCTGTAGGTACTAAACAAACACTGGTAGGAAGGACATAGAGAATATTTTGGAAGATGTGTCTTGCTTTCTGGTACTGTTTTTTATATCCAGTTTGAACTTTTGTTTATGATTTGTCCTGTTTTTGTCCTGAGAGCAAAGGAAGGAACTGTATTTTTTTTTTCATTTGGGTCTATTTTTCATTTCATGCTTATTGAAAGAAGACCCCATATATTGGAAATATACATACAGTACCCACACATCAGGGTCATACCCAAATGTCCAATTATTCTTTTTCTGCATATAAACTAGAAGACATTTACAATAAATTAAAGAGCTAGCCTCCATTCATAGCTGTTCTCCCCAATGCTTTCAGGCAAAGGTGATTTGGGGGTCCATGTAATTTAAGTTTTTTAATATTTATTTTTTAGTTGTACACAATACCTTTATTTTGTTTATTTACTTTTATATGGTGCTGAGGATCGAACCCAGGGCCTCGCATGTGCTAGGCGAGCGCTCTACTGCGGAGCCACAACCCCAGCCCTTAAGTTTTTTTTTTTTTTTGACTATTGAAAAGTATATTCCTGGGAAATTGCATTTTAAGCTCAAGAGAAGAGCCAGTGGAAGATATATGTTTGTGTGTCTAAATTAATGTAAGTACACATTTGTAATCATTGCTCTTAACACCCAAGGGGATTTGCACAATTTAGGGATGTGCCTAGCCAAAGATGAAAGGTAAAAAGCAAACAAGCAAAAAAACATGGTAGAACCTGTCAGTGAACTGGGATTTGACTGTTAAGGAAAAAACCAACACTCTGTAGCAGGAGGCTTTCCTTTCTACTTCTCTCCCAAGAATTTCTCCCAAGAAGAGCAGAAAGATTTTTGAAGACCTTTGCAGTAGCCAGCAGTCTGTCTAGACATCTACCCTTTCCAGCTGATTATGTTCAGTAGTCTAGTGTTTCTTATGCTAAAATTTCAATCACATTGATTTTAATGAAAATGGGGAAATATGGTTTTTTTTTTTTTTGCAATGAGAACACTTGACTACATGTAGACTTTTGTTTCTGAAGAGATGCGAAAAGAACAGGGGGAAAAATCACCATAAATTCAGTGTTCAAGTTGTGAAAATAATAGTATAGATGTTATTGGGTTTCTGATGTTTTGCTCATCAGTGGTGAAGGGCAACCAGAAAGTTTCTGTGGTCTCTTCAATTGAATTCAAAGGTTCTTCAGGTGCATATCAGGTCAGAACAGTTCCTTCCTTTGCTCTCAGAAAGCACTGGCCAGGTTTCTAAGATATGGCACGGGCAGGCCCTCTTGAGCGTCCCTGCCAAGGGAGCAAGTACCTGGCATACCCAGTATCTGCTGGGTACTGGCCGTAAGTAAGCATTTGCACACTGTGTCTCAAACCTGCATCTAAGAACAGGCTCAGGGAAGGAAAGAAGAGCTGGTTCATTTCCCCAGAAGATGTTAGCAGAGCATAGCACAGCACTGCCTCATGCAGCCCACTCCTGTGAAATGCCACCAGGAGCACAGCGTGTGCAATAGAGGAGAACATGCAGGACTGCGGCAGCTGAGTTGACAGTGCATCTCAAGGGGGCACTAAGTGCCCGCAGCACACCTCAGAAAGGTCACAACTCAAAAAAGATCACATTCCCAAATGCCCTTATTTAGAACAATTCATCCTGCCCCAGGGAGCTTAGGAGGAAGGAGGTCTGGTTTCATTTGGTTTGGATTTATGGGTTGCTTTTTTTCCTTGTCTCACCAAAAGAAAAACTATTTATGCAAGAAGTTCAATGATTTCCACAATAAAACAGCAAGTCAGTGGTGTCCAAAGCCAACAGTAAGGGCTCCTTTGTAGCCCTCTTCTTCTGACCTCTTTCTTCTGCCTGCAGCCTGGCATCCATGGCCAGAACTGCCCAATACCTAGTAAAGCTGTCAAAAATGATGGAAAATTATTGACTTCTTAGTCCTCCCTTTATCTGGGACGAGGACGCTACTGACAGCATTCATTTCTGGGTAGCCAATGTCCTTGTCAGCAGGATAGGTTTAATTGCCACCTCCAAGAACTCCATAAGGACTTTGTTGAACTTTATTGAACTTTGTGGAACTTGGAGACTATTAGATGTAAAGTTTTGTAAATATAAATTTATATGGTCTTTTCTCCCTCTCTCTATCTTCTTGGGGATCCAAAAGACAACTCAACACTTAACCAGATGTTTATCACTGACTTAAAATGAGTTGGTAGAGTGGATCAGGGTTGGAAGGGAGAGAGGGAAGGTCTGAAGAAGCTAAAAATACCATCGAGTCATTTACAAACATCATTTCATTTAATTCTCACAACATGAGAATAAGAGCCTCTCCCTATTTTAAAAGCCAAGGAAACAGGCTCAAAGACATAAAACTTGCTCAAGGTCACCCAGATCTCTCAGATTTCAAAGTCAGTGTTCGTAGTCATGCTGCCCCTTCTCCAGGAAAAGCCAGACCCTTCGGGCACTCAGGACCACATGCTTCTCAATTTCATGGGGACTTTGTTCTCTTTCTAATTTCCTCAGTGTCTTTCAAACTCTGTTGTAGAGTTTCTACTTCAGTGTTCAGAGATGCTCTTGTAAAAGCAATCAAAATGTGTGCCTTCCCATGTCTGTCCAGTCACCTTATCTCTTTCCTCTTTCAGCCAGACATCCTGAGAGAGTGTCTCCACATGTTGTTTCCACCACCTCCCCTCATCCACTATTTACTCTTTCCCACCTGACTCCTGATCCTCAGCAGTGTTCATTGATTGCTTCTTTGGTATCTATTCCTCTTACCTCTGCAACTAACCTGCTTTTCTTTGGCTTATCTCTATCCATTTGGTGGTTACATCTTGGATTCCATTCTTGCCTTGGCTGCAAACCAGGACTTAGCGGATCATAACATCACATTCCCTACCTCTGGTTATATTCTTTCTTTATAACCAATAAGGGATGGACACATGATTCATTTGCAGCCAATAAGACATGAAAAAGGTTTGTTGGTTGTGGGTGGGGAAACATTCTCACTTTTCTGGAAGTTGCTAAGAAATCCCCTCTGTCTCTCTCAGATTTGAATGAGGGAGTGTGAACCCTGGGAGCCATTGGCAGCCATCTTAGATGGAGAGTTGGGGAAGGGAGGGCCTTGAGCTATCAAGAAAGCAGAATGGGGAGACAAAAGGGTTCCAGGTGCCTGATGACATCAATGAGCCACTGAACCAAGCCATCCTAACCTCTGAACTGTTCTATGAGTTAAGAAATGTTCTTTGGTATTTAAGTCCGTTTGAGTCAAGTTATTAGTTTCTTGTAACAAAACAAATCCTGTTCTTCTTCCCCCTTCCCCCAGTACTAAGGATTGAACCCATGGGTATTCTACCACTGAGCTACACTCTCAGTTCTTTTTACTTATTTATTTTTTATCTGGAGACAGGGTCTCACTAAATTTCCCATGCTGGCCTTGAACTTGAGATCCTCCTGTCTCAGCCTCCAAAGTAGCTGGAATTACAGCCTGTATCACCAAGCCCAACTGGAAAAACATATTCTTATGCATCTAAATGAAAATGGTTCTTGCCTGGTTAACTAATGACCTCATGTAGATAAATACAATGAGCTTTTCTCAAGCTCATCTATTCTTCTCAACACCATTCGACAAATATACGATTAACTCCTTCAGACAATCTTCTAACATGACTTCCATGATTTTCTATGCTACTGAATTTTTTTCCTCCTCTATGCTCTTTCATTCAGTCCTCTTTTCAAATTCTTTTTTCTTTACCCAACCTTTAAATCCCTGGAGTTTCTCAGGGATTGGTCACAAACACACTTTTGTTCTCATTTGACATTTTCTCTCTAGGCAATACCTTCAGTCTGTTATCTTTAAATCCCTCTATAGATCAATGACTCCCAAATTTATAGTAGTCTTCAATCCAGACCTCATTTTGGAACTGCAGCTGCCATTGTGACTCCTGTCCTGGGGTATAGCGCAGCACCTGAAACCTAGCTTATTGTATTGGAATATAAGCTTCACCCAGGCAAGGGCCATGTTTATCCCATTCAGCACTATATCAGCCATCCCCAGCATCATGCCTGACACAGAATAAACTGTCCATGAAATGTTTGAATAAATGAATGAGGGATAAACAAAAAGTGGGTAAAATAAATGATAGTGTCCTTTGGTTGCAAATAATATTATCCCAACTCAAACCAGTTTAAATAAAAAGAGGTATTTAGTGTAAAACAACTGGAGCATCTCAATTGAACTTGAGGATAGGAACACGGTTGGAACTTTGTCTTCACGTGCGTGCGTCAGGACTCTCCTCAACTCCTTGCTCCTAATTCTTCATGAGCAGCTACTGTATCTTTCTCGTTAGCCACTTTGTTGTTGTTTTTGTTCCTCAGGACAAATGGAGATTGCAGATCCAGGATTGGTAAACTTTTTC
The DNA here is from genome assembly GCF_052094955.1 of Ictidomys tridecemlineatus. Lineage (NCBI taxonomy): Eukaryota > Metazoa > Chordata > Mammalia > Rodentia > Sciuridae > Ictidomys > Ictidomys tridecemlineatus. The sequence goes on along the minus strand of NC_135488.1, from coordinate 38,367,419 downwards.
TCAAAGTCACAGGCAATATATAAATGATTGGCGCTGGCTGTGTTTCAATAAAACTTTACTTGCAAAACAGGCAGGGGCCTTTGGGCCATAGATTGCTGATAACTCAACTTCCAACAAATAAAAGATTCGTGTATCAGTTCAAAAATTTGGTTCTGTGCTGATTCTGGGACCATCTAAGTTCATTATCCTATCTTTGGCACAGAGACTGTGGCCAAAGAGACAGGGTCATGTTAAACAGGGGTTACCCTCATGTCACTCACCTATATTGTAAGAGGCTTGAAAAAGGGGGCAATTCCTGAGAAAAAGCATGCTGCAGAAGTCCAATGTCTAAAATTTCTTTTTTAGAGGGAGCGGGGGTACCAGGGATTGAAATCAGGGCACTCGACCACTGAGCCATGTCCTCAGCTCTATTTTATTGGAGACCGCAAATCAAGTCAAGATGGCGCCTGGCAGTTTGCCAGGAGGAGTGGTTTGTGAGGCAACGCCACCGAGCCATTAAGATGATGGGGATTCCTTATTGGCTGACTGCTGTATCTAGATGATGTTAATTGAGTCAAGCTGTGTGTAATCAGTTAGGTATATATACCTCTGCTGTTCCGCATAAGGCGGCTCCTGCTACCTTGGGTGCCTGCTACCTTGAGTTCCCACTCAGTTCCTGCTAAGTTTCCCGCAGTAAATCAGTTCCCGCTTCAACCTTCAAGTTGCTTGTCACCTCCCAGTTATTTTGCCCAGCCGGACTGTGGCACTTTTTCATATTTTACTTAGAGACAGGGTCTCACTGAGTTGCTTAGCACCTTGCCATTGCTGAGGCTGGCTTTGAACTCGTGATCCTCTTGCCTCAGCCTCCCAAGGCATGTGCCACGAGTCCAGCTAAAATTTAATTCTTAATCTTGCATCAAGGCTCCTGCACCTCCAGCATTTCAGACCCAGCACCATTCTCTCAGTGCTTGTTCACTCCCCTTTCCCTCATCCTTGGCCTCCAGTCTTATACTAAGGCCTGTCAGTTCTTTCACTTTGTAGTGTTGGGATGGAACCCAGGGCCACACACAGCTAGACAAGTGCTCTGCCACTGAGGTATACCCCCAGGGCCCAACTGCATTTCTAACATAGATTGCCAACAGGTCTACTCTCTCTGAAGTATCCTAGTACAACCATCATCTCCTGTCTGTTCTTCTACAAAATCTCCCTTCTTTCTTGCTCACTTCCAATCCGATCAGCAGCCAGAGACATTTTATAAAACCATCTTTTTTTTCCTAAAAAGTATCCAGGAGGCTCTATGAAGACTGCCCCTTTAGGCCACTGGGATTATTAGGGTTGGGGGACCCAGGAGTGGTTGGAAGTCATCACAGAGAATTGGAAGTCATCAGAGAGAGGCAGTGTCCACATGAAGCCATTTTTCAGGGACTTGGATGGCAACACAACATGGCAGCTCCCCTTGGGACTGAAGGTGTTGGAAGGTCAAACAGAGTAGAGTGTGAGACTGAAGAACAAGATTCCAGGAAGGACCTGCCTAGAAGGGATTGTCTGAGCATGTGGCACAGTGGTGCATCCCTGTAGCCCAGCTGCTAAGAACCCTAAGGTAGAAGGATGGCACGTTCGAGGCCAGCCCAAGCAACTCAGCGAGATGCTGTCTCATAATTTAAAAATAAATAAATAAGAAAGGGCTGGGGATGTAGCTCAGAGGTAGAGCACCCACACTGAAGAGCCAAATGTTGCTGGGGCAGCGTCCATGGGAGCCTAACCCTCGGTTCCCAAGGAGGCTGCCTCCCTGTCTGTCAACTCAGGTGATGAATTGAGGAGTGAGGGGCAGGGAGCCATTTGCTAAAGATTGTAAAGGCTCAATAAATGCTTTCCACCTGAATGCAGCAGAATTGTGCGATAGTTATTCCATTATTGGAGTAACAGCAAATGCCAAGAGGGACCAAGAGATGGGGGAATGTTGGCTGACATTTTAGAAGAGAAATCCCTGACGCTTTGCCTTTTAGGAGCCCAATTGTCTATCAATTGTCTATTAAACTCCATATTTTAAGTTTTGGGGCCTTTCTTTCAGTGACTAAATTTGTGTTCCCTTGGGCAGGTGTCATGAAGAACCTGGCCTTAAGGTGAGAGTAAGAAGACTGAGAGGTCCTCTGAGAAACCAAGTCAAACTGAGTCTCACACAGGCCTGGGGATGGTGGAGGGGGTGGCATTCACTGCTCACCCAGCCCTGGATCATGGGAAGTCTCTTGAGCTATTTCTATGTGGTCTCACTTAAATCCAGGTGCAGCCTAGACTGGGCTCAAACCCCGGGCTCAAGCAATCTGCTGGTCTCAGCTCCCTCAGTCACCTGCCTCTGGGCCCAACTGAACTTTCTTTCCAATCCTTTCCCTGCCTCCCCCACTGGTGACTAGGGTCCTCCTCCCTTTGTCTGGGACAGGATTTGTAAATATATACGAGGTCTTTGAAAGGAAAGTTGCCCATAAGGGACTGACTGAGAACAGAGAGAACCTGAAGACGCAGGTGGGCATCACTTCTGCAGAGCTGTTGCCAGGCAATGTGCTGGCTGTTGACCAGGGAGACATTGCCAGGACACTAACATGGCCCTCAGTGCTGATGACACATTGCCTTTGTAGCTGGGGCCAGGGCATCTCCCAATTTTCTCACATTGTAATAAATTTTAATTGTTGGGATGTGTGAAATAAACCGAAAGGGTTCCATTTGGGGGGATAGGGGTTTTTAATGTGTACTTTATTTCTTGATTTTTTTAACCTCAACTCTGCAAACACTAAAGGGGAGCCCAGAATTCTAACACTACGCTCCCACTGGGTGTCCAAGTCTGGATCCTTGCTCATGGTACTCTGTACATGAACTTGCAAGAACTTGTGGTGGCCTTACCATCTTACTCGTGGGTGGTAACTACAAAATCCTAATATCTGACATCTGAGCTGGGATGTTGAATCTGTGACCCTGATCTAGAAGCTCTGATAATACAGACCAAGAGTGAGAGTTCCTCACACTCCAACTTCAATTCCTTCCTTCCTCCCTGCCCGCCTTCTCTTTCTCCACTCCTTATTTTCTTGCTTTCTTTTTTTGTACATAGTCCTGTTCCCAGAAACTGATGAGAATGAAGTTGAATGTTGGACCTGAAAGTGTCAACGTGAACCCACAATTAGGTTCTGGCCTCTGAGGTGTCGTAAGGAACTAATTGGTTAATGTTTGCAAAATGCCAAGACACTCTTAAATAAAAGGCGTAAGTAAATAAGTTCAAAGTATTTGTAATTATTATGATTATTTCTAAAGTTTATGAGACCTAGTCATAAATATTATAATAGGATGAGGTCAACACTTTTAAAAAGAGGAAGCAGGACAGGGACTGTATATAAAGCACAGTAGACTCACTGCTTCTAAGCACAAGAGCTAACTGAAGACAGGTGAGTATAAACAGGTGTGGAACTTGTGCCGGGCTAAGTTAGGGTAAAAAAAAGAATCTAGTATAGGGAGGTTGATTGATAATGATTGTGAATCTGCTGCTGAGTGGATTAGAAAGGTTGGATCAGATGAAACTTTTGGAACTTGCAAGAAAAAACAAGTTTTGAAACCTATAGAGATGATATGAAATTCTTTTTCCTGTTCATTACAATACTTACAAAAATTTAGATTTTTTTTTTCAGTACTGGTAACTAAATCCAGGGCCTCATGCATGCTAGGCAAGTGCTTCATCCCCAGACCTTTTTAATTTTAAAACAGCATCTTGCTAAGATGCCCAGGCTGGCCTTGAACTTTCAATCATCCTGCCTCAGTCTCCCAAGGAGCTGGAATTACAGGTGTATGCCACCTCATCTGACTTAGATTTCTATTAATATATAGTTTCTTTTGGATTTGGGTGCATGTGCAAAACAAAGAACGGAAGAACAAAATCTTATGTGCATTTAATAGTAGTGGTAGTAGATCCAATGGATGTCTTCTTTGCTAATGCAAAGCCAGAGGATAAAGGTGTCTGTGTTTTGCAGGCTGGTAAATCTTTTCCTTGCTCTTGTGCTCCAGTCTTGCCAATGTTAGGCTATTCCACATTCTGTAAGTGTCGGGTCTACAAGAGAGTCTGCTTTTCTCTGAAAACTGTGAAAAAACTAAGTCAACTTATCTAACCGCTTAAGTCTTAGCTATTAGAGTAAAAAAGAGAGATAAGCTTCCAGAGTGTGTGCATGGAACACAGGTCAGGTCTCTTGATTTGATCTTTGTTCAGAAGGGGATATTCCTATTCCTAGGCAAGCCCAACACAAGGAGAAGAGCCTTCCTGGAGTTCTCAGCTCCAGGAACCCCAAATTCAGAGGGAAAAGTAGGCAGAGATGTGCACAGTCTCCTCAGCAGGAAAAGGATTTCCTCACAGGGAAGCAAGTGAATCAACCAAACCTTCTTGAGTTTTTCTGGGCTCACAACTCAAATTCAGCAAATACACATTTTTAGACCATGGAAAAGGCAATTAAAAAAAAAAAGACAGTTTAAAATGAGCTGTCATGTCATGGCCTTAAATTTCACTCCAAAAGGTTAGGGTTTTTTCCCTTAAGAAAATACAGTCACAGTGGCAGAAACATTTTATATTCGTGACTGTCGTTGGTGACTGTCATTTTAATTTGAGGACCGTTGATGTAAAGCACTGTGCAAGACTGGGGTGTTGCTGTGGTGTAAGGAGGCGGGAGACACAGGACAGCCAGAGAGGCGTGACTCAGAGGCCCCTGGAAAGGTCCACAGGCCCCAGGGAGCATCAGTGGAGAGATGCTCCAGAAACTCACCAAGGGCCACAGCGTAACTTGGTGGAGGAGGATGCCTAATGTGGATGCAGGGGTGGTTCTCAGCTCTTCCAGGATCAGATTGGGGCCACCTTCACCTCTCAGCATGTCAGGGTGCTAATATAGCACATTTCCAAGCTGGTTGGAAGGCCCCAACCACCTGGGATGCTCTTATTCAAAGTTTAGGTAAAGATGGACGACGTTCATAGAAAAGGAATGGGGGTTCTGTGGTGAGAGAACTACAAGGACCAAAAGGCCATATTTCCACCTTTTCTAGGGAAACAATTGAACTGAGAAAGAAATGACCCTTATCCCTTGTAAATCTGAACAAGGCTTTGGGAATTACAAAGTGCCCAGTGGCATGGTGCACGCCTGTAGTCCCAGTGACTCTGCAAGCTGAGGCAGGAGGATTACAAGTTTGAGAACCAGCCTGGGTAGCTTAGGGAGACCTTGTCTCAAAAAATAAATAAATAAAAGGACTGGAGACGTAGTTCAGTGGTAGAGTGCCCTTGGTTCCATCCCCAGCAAGTCACACACACACACACACACACACACACACAGTGCTCAGGGGAAAGAATACAGAAAAAGATATCTTGGCGAGGCAGCAGGAACTTGAACTAGACTCTGAGAGATTTTCCGGTTACCAGTTTTCAGGGTGGCCTGTGGCTTCAGCTTGTCACACCACTTTGCTATTTGCAACCACTTTGCCATTATAGATATTGTGCTGGGCATTGAGACTCAGTATATGTCTTAGCCTAACCTTTTTATGATGGCTTTGAGTGCAGTGAGCCACAGGGATATTAACATATTAGTCCCAGTGACCAATGGACACTCCTTGAGCACACCCTAGGGATGCCTCCACCATCCCTTCTAAACATGGAGTACTTTCTGGCCTATAAAGTTGGGCCACAGAGTTTGAGTTGCTTCGACCTGCTGTTTATGGATGGAACACTTTGTCCATCCATATGAGAAGCTCATTGTCACTTTTTGCTCTTCCCTGATATAATGGGGAAAAATTACTTTGAAGATCTGGTTTCAAAGGCAACCACAAAGTAACTCTATGTTACTAAGTACATGGCACAGGTATTTACTTAGATTCAACCAAGTGCTTGCTCAACATAGATATTTAATTCCATGCTTGGAAAATGGAGAAAGCACTCATAAAAGCTAAATCTTTCCACCTGGGTTTCCAAGAGAAAGTATATTTCTTTCTCGGAAAAGCAGAAAAGAGTGAAATACGCCGGGTTTGGCATTTGAATGTGAGCGGTGCTTTTTTTCTAAGGGTCCTTTCCATAAAGCTGTGAGTTGCCTCTGTCAAGACAGATTTTCATGAGACCATGAGCATTTTCTAGTCTCATGCTGTTCTTTCTCCATTCCTTTTTCCTGGAATTGATTGTCCTCTCTCATTCAGGGCTGGGGGCTCAGGGGTGCTAAAATAAATGATTCTTGTTGAGTTGTTAAATCCATCCGAGAGTTCCTGCGGACCCAATTAACATCTCAAGTTCCTGTACCTTTTTTTGGCAGTTGTGCATGACATTTTCTGTTTAAACAAAACCAGACAGACCATCTCAAAGTCATAGGGAAGAAGAACAAAGTGTGGCTTCATCAGAGGGCCACCTGCTCCTTCAGTTTAAGAAGATGGAACTCAGATGAATTCCTTAATGCCTCTCCATCTGGAGATGGCACCTCTTAGGTATTTGGAAGAAACTGCCTGTAAGAGTAACTTTAGAACAAAAGAGGGCTGGGGTTGTAGCTCAGTTGGTAGAGCATGTGTCTAGAATACAGGAGTCCCCAGGTTTCATCCCCTGCTTTAAGACAGAGAGAGAGAGAGAGAGAGAGAGAGAGAGAGAGAGAGAGAGAGAAAGTGCTATGTGCCAGGTTTATTCTCAGGCTCCTACACATAATGATGGTAATAATTCAAAATGGCAGGTCACCAGGCTCTGCTGATGATGGAGATGGGGGAAGTGGACGTTTGGGGGGCAGGGAGCTGGTTCCTCCTGCATTCCCTGGGTTCAACTGTTCTTGGTGGCGTTTGTGCATTAGTTTGGTAGCTAGTAGGGGCAGGGGCTGTGGTAGTAACGGGCGGAATGGCTGGAATAAGAGAGAAAGCATGGGAACATGATCTTCATGGCAGTCAGTTGAGCAAGCCCCTCATGAGTGGATTCTGGGACCCCTGCCCACGACCCAGCTTTCTGGGAACTTGTCTCTCCATTCTCCATGGCTCCAGCCCAGGAGTTTTACGGAGGGATATTGGGGAACATGGTTCAAAGTCATCAAGGGGGTCTGGATTCCCAGACTGGGGCTGAGGAGTTGGAATGCCCTCAGGCTCCCTCCTATATCCTAAGTCTCAGTAGCCATTCCAAGGCCCTGAAGAAGTGTGGCCTTTCCTCCAATTGAGAGAAAAGAATCCAGATTCAGAGAAATGACCAATATGAACTTCTCCTTTTCACATTATAGTTTGATAATGAAAAGGCTCTTGGGATAAGACTGGTGCATCAAATATTTGCTTTTCTGAGTCTTGAACCCAGTTACCATGTTCTCGGTATTGAGAACCAAAGCATCTTGGCATCTTAAAATAATTAGTATCCGGTGTCTGGATGCTACATTGAGTTCCTATAGACCAAGCAGAAGTCTTCCCATTTTTTAAGCTAATTAAAGGATAGGTGGAGCATTTGTCCCACTCTTGATTTTTAACTGTGACCCAAATCATTAATTTTCCTTCTTTGGAGATGAGTGAACTCGTTCCATTCATCTTCCTCCCATAGGAGCATTACATGTTGTTGACAGCGATTGCTGTTTTCTCATCTCCAAGCTAATTTTGATTTCAGGAGCTGTAGAGCCAGACCCTTGACATGTCTGCTTTGTGGCTGTTGCTGGGCCTCTTGGCCTTGACTGGTGAGTGTGTTTCGTTTTTCCCAAATGACCTTGGAGGTGGGATGGAGAAACATAAGAAAATGATGCTACTTCTCATATTTGAAATTGAGGTGGAAACATTATTTTTCTCCTAAGATGTCCAATAAATCCTGAAGTTAGGCACAGTCATTGACCAGCAGTCTCTCCTCTGAATGTTCCAGAATTTGGGATGGGCTATAAAGCAGGTAGTTTACAACAGGATTAAAGTCTTGTAAATATACACCAGGTGTAAATATACACCTGCTCATTGCCTACTATAAAAACTGTTTCATCAATAGTATTTATTGAACTTATTTATAGACCATATAGTTCCACAAAAAGAAATCAAGATGTGACCAAACTAGCAACCACCAAGGCTGACAGAGTCACTTCAATTGAATTTCAGCTTTGACCTAAAGTTTCTTGCAGTGGGGATTTTTTTTTTAACAAGTGAAAGTATTTGTTTTTTTTTTAACAAGTTAAAGGAGTAAATGGCTCCTTAGGAAAAGCACAACTTTTCCTGGTTCTAAATTGAAAAAATCTCTCTGATGGGGCCTTACATTAGTTCATTTATTTATTGATTCATTTATTCAACAAATATTTTAAGAATTCCTACAAGGAGCTAGGCATTGGGAATGTAATGTGGTTAGGGAGAAGTCTTCACGGCAGGCAGCATTGAGTGACAGACTAGTGCAATATAAAGGGTATTTGTCAATTTGTCACCTATCATAAAGATAAATGTGCACTGATTAAAAAGCTAAAAAGAACATATTGGCTTATTTAATTTTTAGTATGTTCACAAAAGACAAGGTCTTTTCATTTCCACATTTCTTTCAGATAGCTCATCCCTAGTCTCTAAGGTAGAAGTACTTACCCAAAATACTAGTATTTTCAGATGTCAATCTCATGAAGCTGTCAGTAAAGACAAAGAAATTAAAAATGCATTTATGTTAATATAAGATGAACAATAGACACACTGCACAGACCTGAAAGTCATTAAGATTTGGTGATATAATCTACTTCCATCAAAGAATAAAACACATTTTAAGAAGTATGCTAGTGCGAGGCTTCCGTAGGATGCAAGGATGAGAAGATTTTCTCAAGCAGCAATTTCCTGTCCCCTGAAAGTATCTGGTTACTGGCTCCTGCACCCACCTCCTGCAGGGAATTGTAAATTTATAGTTGTTCCTCAGTATCTGCAGGGGAGGAATGATGGATCCCAGGATACCAAAAATCTTTGGTTGCCAATTCCATTATGTAAAGTGGCATAGTATTTGCATAGAATCCAAGTGCACCCTCTTGTCTACTTTAAATCATCTCTAGATGATAGTAAATAATACAATGGAAATGCTATGTAAATAGCTGTTGTGCTGTATTGTATAGGGAGTGGTGAAAAGAACAGAAGGTTTGTGCATGTTTGGTACATTTTTTTCCCTAAATATTTTTGATCTGCCATTGGTTGAATCCATGGATGCAGAGACCACAGATAAAGAGGGCTGATTACATGTTAGAAATCTCATCCACTAGCTACTCTCACAAATGGAGATGAGGATGTGAAGAAATTAGAATTCTTGTACACTGTTGGTAGAAATACTAAAGGGCATAAGGGCTGGAGAACAGAATGCTGCTTCCCCAAAACTTTAAAAATGAAGTCACCATACAATCCATAAATTCCACTTCTGGGTATATACCAGAAAGAATTCAAAGCAAAGTACTAAAAAGATATTCGTACATTACGTTCATGGCAGTCTTTTTCACAGTAACTCAAATGGAGGCAACCCATGTGTCTAACAAATGCATGGGTAAGCAAATGTGGTATGTCCATACAATGGATTATTATTTAGCCTTAAAAAAGGAAGAAAATTTTGACATATGGTGTAAAATGCATGAACTTTGAGGATATTGTGCTAAGTGAAATAAGCCAGACAGAAAAAGACAAATACTGTATGATTCCAGTTACATAACATAGGCAAACCATAGAGAGAGACAGTGGAATAGTGGTTGTGAGGAGTGGGTGGAAGCAGGGAATAGGGACTTGATTGTTTAATGTAAGAGTTTCCATTTTACAAAATGAAAAAATTCAAGGAGATGGTTGGTGGCAATGGTTGTACATCATAACTATATTTAATATCACTGAATTATATACTTTAAAATGGTTAAGTGATAAATTCATGTCATATATATTTTACCATAATAAAAAATGATAAGTTCGAAAGAACAAAACAAAAAAATACTCATTCACTCTTTCCCTGGTGTGAAGAGAAGAAATGTCCTTCTCTTCAATGGTCCTTGAGAAATCTCAATAGTGTCCAAACAACACCTTGCTTTCAGTGATGGCTACGATGGCAGTGGGAGGTAGAGAAAGAGAAGGAGCAGGAAGAGGAAACCCCACGCACAGCCCTGGTCCTCAGCCTCACCTGCGTGTGCCGCCTTTGCAACCTTAGGCCCCACTTAGAATGGACTGCGATAAGGTGAAGCAGACCCCAGTCCCAGGCTGTGGACTTGCCCTGCCTTGGGTCTTGGTGGCAGTTCCTGGGAGATGCAGGCTTTATTCATGTTTCTCGAGAGCAAGCATAAATGTGCCACCAGGCGGACGAGTTAGGAGTGTTTGAGGGAAAAGTGCTGAGTTCATAGAGGTGGTAAGAGAGGACCAGGGTACAGATAGTCTCTGATCTGCTTTTCCCAGGAGTTCCTCATGTCTGCAGGAGAAGAGGTGAGAATTCAGCAGCAAAGCCTTGTCTGTGATAATTTCTTAGGATACTGCGAATTAAACTCCAAAAGATTTTTCAACTGCAGAGTGAAGCTCTTGTTCTTATTGGTTTTATTATGACCTTTAAAAAAACTGGTTGCCATCCCATTCTTAGGCGGATGATAAGAACTATTCTAGGTCAATGTCTTAGGTTCAACTTCTCTCCATCCGTAGACTTATCTGAAAGCAGCAATTGGGGATGTTACGGAAACATCCGAACCCTGGACACCCCAGGAGCATCCTGTGGGGTTGGAAGACGTCACGGCCTGAACTACTGTGGTACGCATAACCTCTGGGTCCACTCTCATCCTGCGATACCCTCGTGGCTCATTTCCCACAGCCCCATGCTAGGGAGTGGTGGAAAAAGCCCTGGGTCGGGAGGCCAAGGACTGTTAAAGTTCTGGCTCTGCTTTTTAAAATTTTTCTCTCCCCCAGTATTGGCAATTGAACCCAGGGTGCTCTACAACTGAGCTACATTCCTAGCCCTTTTTACTTTTTTTTTTCCTTGTTCACAGTGTTATTTTTAATATCAAACAAGGAGAAATAATGTAAACATCCAATATTAAGACAATTAAATTGTATGACACATCAGTTTAGTATAATATGGTGAAGCCATTAAAACTCATAATTTTTAAACAAGTACAATGACAAATGATATAATATTAAGAAAAAAATCAAGACAATGCTGGATATATACCATATGATCCTATTTTTTATATTTATGCATAACTATGCTTAGAAAAGAGACTGTTGGGAAAAGTCTCAGAATTTTTTTTTATTGGTTGTTCGAAACATTACAAAGCTCATGACATATCATCTTTCATACATGTGATTCAAGTGGGTCCTCCTTTTTACTTTTTATTTTGAGACAGGATCTTGTTAAGTCACCCCAGCTGGTTTCAAATTTGCAATCCCCCTGCCTCAGCCTCCTAAGTCTCTAGTATTACAGGTGTGCACCACCTCTATCTTTTTAAAAAAATTTTGTATTTGTTCTTACTAGTTATACATGATAGATGAATTTATTTTGACATATTATACATATATGGAGTATAACTTCTCATTCTTCTGGTTGTACATGATGTAGAATTACATTGGTCTTGTAATCATACATGTACATAGGATAGTGATGTCTGAATCATTCTACTGTCTTTCTTATTCCCATTTCCCATCTCTTCCCTTCATTACCCTTTGTCTAATCCAAGGTACTTCCATTTTTCCCTACCTCCACCCCTTATTGTGACAGGCTCTGTGTCTTAAAGAAGTCACTTAATTTCTCTGAGCCTCTGTTGAGGGTCAAGGTCACAGTCTTTGGTTTATAGGATTGTAAACTTTTGTCAATATAATGGGATGAGAGTGCTTTTTAAATCAAAAAAATTGCTAACAAGGTAAGGCTAGCTAGGTAAATTAGGATCAGTTTTCATTTTCTCCAGCATTTTGTTAAAGGTTTAAACTTACATGATTTGAAGCTAGGAATGGCAGTGCACACCTGTAAACTCAGCTACTCAGGAGGCTGAGGTAGGAGGATCACAAGTTTGAGGCCAGCCTCAGCAACTTAGCAATTCTATCTCAAAGAAAGAAATAAAAATGGGATATAGCTCAGTGGTAGATTGCTTTTCTAGCATGCACAAGGCCCTTGGTTCAATCCCTAGAAACACACACACACACACACACACACACACACACACACAAACACACAAAAAACTTACATAATTTTTTGGCGTCACTCAGAAGTGAAAAGATGAGCTATTGTGAGCAAACCTATGGAAGACAGCTCCCAGAACTCACTGAAGAGTTTAGGGGAATTTTTCCTTCACATCATAGGCCTATTGGAAATGATGGACAGGCAGTGCATTTTACTGGGTAACCCTGTCTGGCATGTTTAGGACAGGACCAGTGGTTCTCATGTCCCCAGAATTGTCCTGGAGCATCAGATCAGCCCCTGAGCGCCTAGCTGGGGGTCACTGGTGGCCACAGAGGATGCCTGCCTTACAAGATGCATGAGACCATGACTTAAGCTCACAGGAGGAGAGTCCTAAACTCAGGTCAGAGACCGATCACTAGGGATGTAAGACCAAAACTTGGGCTTCTCAGCCTCGAGCGCCACCCAGATCCATGCAGCCTGCTTTCTCTCGCCCTGTTTCTCAAGACCCCGTTTCAGTGTCAGTCACACCAAGCTGCCTCCTTCCTTTGTGTGTGCTTTAGGAGTTCGTGCTTCCGAAAGGCTGGCTGAAATAGACATGCCCTATCTCGTGAGATATCAACCCATGATGCGAACCGTTGGCCAGAGGTACTGTGTGGATCCTGCAGTGATCGCTGGTGTCTTGTCCAGGCAGTCCCAAGGGGGCAACTTTCTGGTCAACGTGGGCAACACAGGCAACGTGGGCAACATGGAAGATGGAGTCAGGGTGCTGCAGGTAACTCTCCATCAGTTAATGTCACCGGCGGCCATTCTGCTTAGAGGCACAATTCCAAGGGCACCTCTCTATAGAATCCAGAAAGAACGGTGCTGCCTGGAGTCTGTGAGGCACCCTATTCTGGATTTCTAATAAGGCACGAGTCCAGGAGAAAAATCACAGATGGCGTCTTTGCTACATTATTTTCTAGCTTTGTGAACTTGAATAAGCCTAAGCCTCAGTTTCCCCACCTATAAAATTCCATTTTGGGGGTGTTAGTTCTGGGGATCAAGCCCATGATGCTAAGCAAGCACTCTACCACAGACCTGGCCCTAAAATGCCATTCTTGTAGAATTATTATGAAGATTCAATGAAGTAATGTGTAAAAGTATCTGACATTGAGTAGATTCTTAACGAATATTAAATTCTTTTTCCCTGTCCTCTTTCTACATAATTCCTAGTTCTGAAGATGGAGTTTTATCTTTTCACTTATTCCGCCTGGATCAGTGTCAGACAGAGACTTCCAGGGAACATATCCTCCCCGCCCCCCTCCCCCCTTGGATTAACCATCTTAGGGAATCGGTGGAGGCCAGGATGAGAGTGAGGCCAGCTTTTTCTTGTTGCATCTCAGACCATCGTTATTTTGAGAAACCCAAGAGTTGATGCAGTCGTTTAAAAAAGATTTTAGGAAAACTTACTATTCAATGATGTTTAAATTGGTTTCCATGAGTCCTTGGAATGAAACTACAAACTTCATCTCAAGGTGAAGTATTTGGAAGTATTTTTGAAGAACTGAATGGGACCCATCCTGTAATCCTTAACACAGACCATATAGATGATCCTTGAGGACATTTTACTAAGTGAAATAAGCCAGTCACAGAAAGACAAATTCCACATAATTCCACTTCCATGAGAAGTGGTGCGTGCGATCCATCCTTAACAAGTGAGGAAATGGACGCTCTCCAGGGAGTTTGTGCTGCGAAATCACACTGGAAAACGCCCAGGTGGGACCAAGGATGTCTCAGGATGTTAGGGATGGCCTCGTTTCCACTGCTCTTCTTGACTCTTTTGTAAAATATGGTTCTTGGGAAAAGGGCAAATCTATATCCTTTGAAGAGAAAGTAAGAATCCCCCAAATTGGGACATTTCTCCTAAACATGGTGAATCCTATGTGGAGGAGAGAACCAAAGGTGTACAGGAAAGGTTAGAAGTACCTTTAGATGTTCTGGTCGTCTGCAAGGAGAGCTGCAGCACAGCAGAAAGCCCTTCCTGGCTTGTTTGGAGGTTTGCATGTCAACTGCGGGAGTATACCACACTACTTCTTCCATAACCAGCCATCTCTGGCTTCCCACTGGCCCTGTCACCATGACACTGAAGCAATGGTGAAGTGACTGCCTGCCCCTCCCTTAGTCCAAACCCTGCAGCTTGATTGATTGATTGATTGGTATGAATATTTATCATGAGATCTATCTTCTTAATAGCTCTTACTTAAAATACCCAACAATACAATTACAATATTGATGATTATATGCACAGTGCTATATGTCAGATTTCTAGAAAAAAATTAATGCACAATTAAAATTTCACAGACATTAACTAGCAACTCAATTCCCCACCTCCCTTTGCCCTACCACCTGGTCACCACCGTTCTGTTCTTTGTGTCTGTGAATTTGACTACTTTAGATACTTCATGGAAGTGGAATTATGTGGAATTTGTCTTTCTGTGACTGGCTTATTTCACTTAGTATAACGTCCTCAAGGATCATCTATATAGTCTGTGTTAAGGATTGTTTTGCTTTTCAAGGTTGAACCATATTACATATAACACATATATAACATTTTCTCTGTCTATTCATCCGTCAAGGACATTTTGGTTGGTTCTACCTCTTGGCTATTGTGAGGAACTCTGCTATGAACATGGGAGTACGCTATCTCTTTGAGATTCTGTTTTCAATTCTTTTTGAAAAATTACCCACAAGTGGAATTGCTAGATCATATTGCACTTCTAGTTTTATTTACTTATTTATTTGTTGAAGAATCTCCATACTGTTTTCCATGGTTGGTCGCACCATTTTGCATTCCCATCAACAGTGCACAAAGATTCCGGTTTCTTCACATCCTCAGCAACAGTTGTCTTTGAGTTTCTGACAGTAGCCATTCTAGTAAGTCTGAGTTGCTCTGCTATCTAATCCCGCAGGGAGCTGGAAGGTGGCTTTGGTTCCCTGCAGGTGTTTCAATTGGCTTTTGCATCGCTGTGACCAATATTACTGACAAGAACAACTGAGAGGAGGAAAAGGTTGTTTGGGTCATGGTTTGAGAGATGCAATCCATGGCCTGCCAATTCTGTAGCTTTGGGCCCAAGGTGAGGCAGAACATCATGGTGGAAGGGTGTGGCAGAGAAAGCAGCTCAGGACAAAACAGCCAGAAAGGAGAGAGAGAGAGAGAGAGAGAGAGAGAGAGAGAGAGAGAGAGAGAGAGAGAGATAGTTCTGCTCTCTAGCAACAAAATATAAGCCCCAAAGCCATGCCTCCAGTGACCTACTTGTTCTGGCCTGTCATCACCACCCAGTGAAGTAGTCCTTTCAAATGATTAATCCACCAGGATTGTTACAGGGGCTGTAACCTCAGTCACAGAAAGACTCATTTAAACCATAACAACAGATGGAACAAGAAAGATAGAAGGGAGAAGAAAGAGCAGCACTGAGCTCGTGTCACTGTCACCCTCCCACCTGGCTTACTTTGTCTTTCCTCTGCCCCCCTCCCTCTAGGACCCAAATCTTTATGCTCCCTCATCCTGGATCACTGAATCCCAGGTTTCCCAGATGACTGGGGTTCTGACTTCTAGAATCAAAGAAATCCAGAGGCGATTTCCTACCTGGACCCCCGACCAGTACCTGAGAGGTATGTACATACCACCATCGGTCAGTTGCTTCATAGCATGGAATCTATAGGCACAGATGTGACATCACACCAGATTCCCCTAAACCACAGTTGCTCCTGAGAGGCAGTGAGGAAAGATAATGAAAGTTTTCTATTGGGTATCCAGAAGCAACAAGGGACTGTTGGGGCAGGATTAACTTATCACATGAATTTCAGGTGGACTCTGTGCCTACAGTGGGGGCCCTGGCTTTGTCAGAAGCAGCCAGGACCTGGGCTGTGACTTCTGCAATGATGTCCTTGCACGAGCCAAGTACCTCAAGAGACATGGCTTCTAGAACTTCAGGTGAAACCCAAGTTTATTATCATCCATGAGATCTCGACTATTATGCAAATAATGTCAGCAGATGGGGTTTGCAACTGCAATTCTGAGCTTGACCAGAAGATCATCAAAATTGCATGAACCACATTAAATGAAGAGTTGTTACCTGCATTTTTTCATCTGGTGAATGTGTGTGTGGGGGGGGGGGTAAATAATGGGCTGTGTCTCTTTAGCACTATTTCCACAGATGTTAGCGCTCCTGTGGATCTCTGTGAAATGAATCTTATACCTCATTGGCTATCACCAGGTTTAGCAAAGACAAGCACGGAAAACTCAGTTTCAGTATAAATTCCATATTATTGTTTATAATGTTTTTTGATGCTGGGTGTTGAACTCAGGGCCTCACCCTTGCTAAGCAAACCTCTACCACTGAGTTACACCCTCAGACCCAACAAGGAATTTTTTTTGTGTAGGTTCCATGTAATATGTGGAACATACTGACACTAAAAAATTATTCATTGTTTAACTGAAATTCAAATTTAACTGGACTTCCTGTATTTTATCTGGCAGACCTAACTGACTTTTTGGATAAAAATCAGATTAAAATTTTACTGAAAACTTTTAATGAGAAGAAAGGCATATGAAAGGTGAAATAGTTTTGAGAAAGTCACTTGCAAACTTTGCGTCGTGATCCTAACCCTGGGATGCCTCACATCTAAGGTCACCTTCTCCTCTCCTTTGCTGGACAACAAAACCTCCTACACCACAGCTCCCCAGCTTCCCACCCAAAGTATCCAGATCTTAGCTAAAGTCTTCCCTTTGGGGGGTCACTTCAGTCACCAATAGAACCAGGCCACTGGAGGTAATGTCATTGTGCACTTGATAAATTACTGAATCTGAGGCTTGTATACTGTACAAGGAATTGATGTCCCATTATGTCAACTGACCAATATCAGCCCTTTACAGAGTGGCATTCTAGAGCAGCTCTCATCATTTCATCTTCGGCCTGTCCCTAAATCATTTTTTCAAAGCAACTCCTATGTGTCCAGTACCCCATGAAGATACGAGAGTCTCTGTCCATAGAACTATCAAATCAGAGAATGCTTGGAGACAGCAGTCCACACAGAAGAGGAGAAACAACCATACTGTGATAAGGGATGGGGCAGGGCATGCATATAGTGTGAAGTTCCTGCCTTTGTGTCAGAGCCCCATTCCCCCAAGACTGTGGTGCCCTTGATCTCCCCTGGGGCCACTTCCTTCTTGGACTCCCCACCCTCTGCCTTCCAAGTCCTACTCTCAAGGCTGAATGCAGTTAATGGATTCCCACCAAGAAAAAGATGGAGAAGACTTCATAAAGGCATCTCCTTTGCAGATGTACAGATCACAGGCAAAAGGAAAATCGAATGTGAGGACCTGATGCAAGTCCACAGGGAAACAGTGAGGTGAATAAAGACCTGAGATTACAACACTAAGGTGACCTCCTGCTGCTCTCACCATGGATACAGGTGCCCAGTAAATGGGAGTCACTCTTTGCCAAGAAAGGAAAGCAACCTAGGAGCACCATGATGTCACAACGGGAGCTCTGGGGAGATACTGCACAGGTAGGGGTTAGTAAGAGAACAAGGATATTAATTAGTCAGCAATTAGCTCCTATTTAATTCCTTATACTCACCAGGAACTGTTCCGAAAGGCTCCTATTCTAGCTGGTATATGGATAATTAGCTCAGGACACAATTAGCTCATTTCTCTAAAAATGAAATATATAAAAATCAGTAGGGAAGTTTTGGAGAAGGGAGGCCAGCATCCACACAAGAGGCAAGGCCATTTATGAGGTGCTAAACTCACATTAATGCTGACCAGATGGGCATTTTTATTCAATTGAACAGATAAGAGAAGTGCTGATCAGACCAGAACTGTTGATCGACAGGAACTTGATAGGACCGTAATCCAAACCCAGATCTGTTCCATTTTAAAGCCTATCCTTTTAGGTTTCATTTTCCCCTGAGTGACACATATACATATTTAGATGACTGGCACATGTAAGTACGTGTATGTGTTTGGTGAGGTATCAGGGTGACCATCGTCCTGGTATGCCTGTGTCAAAATTACACTCCAGCTCAAAGATCTCAATGGATTTTATTTCCCATTCTAGAAGCAGATTAATAGTTTTGAACCTGAAACTCTCAAGACAGGGATCTCTAAAATGAAAGGGTTTATTGAGCCATTTCAGATGTTAACCAGAAAGGACCAGGTTCTGGGTCCACACCTGCCAGCAGCAGAACCAAATACATTTGGAAAAATATCAGCAGGCCCAAAGCCAAGTGCATTTTTATAAGAAAAAACTGGGGGAAGGAGCCCAGTGTGGTGGCCCATGCCTGTAATGCCAGTGGCTCAGGAGGCTGAGGCAGGAAGATCGAAAGTTCAAGGCCAGCCTCAGCAACTTAGGGAGACCCTAAGCATCTTAGCAAGACCCTGTCTCAAAATTAATATATATATATATATATATATATATATATATATATATATATATATATATATAAGGGCTAGGGATGTGGCTCAGTGATAAAGCAACCCTGGGTTCCATCCCTGTACCAAAAAAGTAAAAAAAAGATTGGAGGAAGGGAAAGCATAAATCGTTTACACTGAACCTGAGACAGGTGGGAGCCACCAGGGTTGAACAAAAGGCAAGGACAATGAAAGACACCCCTGGGCTCCATAAGCCAGGATCCTTTGTAGCAGGGCGTGCTGCTATTTGTGCTATTTGCAGGAAGACCCATCTTGGGACCTGAGAAAGCCAGAAGCAGAATGTTTGCACAAGATGAAATTGTTACTGGGGGAAGGGGAAGCTAAGCCAAATAAACCCTCTAGCTTCACTCATGTGTAGTCAACTTAAAAATCACTCATTTGGGAGGTCACACGGCTGTGCAATACTTGTGTGTTTCCCTAAGTAGTTTTGCTGCAAATAACACCTCTGATGTGTGGGTTATGATGACATGGTTGCCTAGGTTACTTTTCAGGGACTTGAAGGCCATTGCTACCAAATACACTCGCTGTGCACTGAGGCCTGCAGATGTCTGACGGGGACTATAATATGATCTCTGTCTTCATCTTATGTCTGTTCCCTTTGCTACCTTAACTCTTGGGTCAGATTCTACTCGGCCCAGCATGCAGGCATGTTGATTGCCCCTTGGAGTTAGCATGTGCTTTTTTCTACTCCACCCTGTGCTTTTTCAGCAGCTAAAGCAGCCCAAGCACCAAAGTCCCTCAGCCCTATTGTACATAGGTCCCAGTTTAAGCCACAAGGCCAGGATTTTTTTTTTTTCCCTTTCTGGTACTGGGGATTGAACCAGAGATGCTTAACCACTAAGCCACACCCCCCAGGCCCTTCTGTTTTTTGAGACAGGATCTCATGAAGTTGCTGAGGCTGACTTTGGACTCAAAAGAAAAACAGCCACGAACCACTGAAATGTGGAAGGTGCCCATGGACCATGGGAATGCAAAACAAGCAAAATGAGGGATCCTTGTCTGCAAAACACAAAGAGATGGGGGGCAATGCCAAGGGCAGGGAGGACAGGCCAAGATTGGGTGAGGTTGGTACTTCTCCCATATTCTCCCTTGAATGTGTCTCTGCTTTCCTAAATAAATCTGTCTGTGCTTCTAATTGACATGCCCTTAAATTCACTTCTGTGATGTTCATCAAGAACCCCGCTAGTCCTGATTTGAGTTCCCCTCTCCAGGATCTCTCAGGACCTCCTCCAGGGACAGTTTTGAGTAACCTTCTACCAATATTCTTCGACTTAATAAGAACTTAGAGGAGAAAAATGTTATTTGGAGCTCATGGTTTCAGAGATCTCAGACAATGGACAGGCTGGGTCCATTGCTCTGGGCCCACAGTGAGGCAGAACACCAAGGTGGAAGGGCAACGTGGAGGAGCACTGCTTCTCTCATGGCAGGCAGGAAGCAGAGAGAGAAAGGGGAAGGGACTGCAGGAAAGACGCACCCATCCAGGGCTTGCAACCAGTGACCCACCTCCTCCAGCCATGCCCCACCTGCCCAGTTAGTCCATTCAAATTAGGATGGACTGATTAGGTTACAATCCAATCACTTCACCTCCCAACATTCCTGTATTAGCACAGGAGCTTCTGGGGGAACACTTCATATCCAAACCATAATAGGGGACTAACCAGAAAAGGGATGTCCTATTGATTGGGTAGGAGGGCATGTTCACTTTTCTCTTATTGGTCCTGAACTGGAAGCAGCTGGGAACATTAGGGCAGCTATCAGTTACTGAGAGGGGTTATTATTTGCTTCCTAGACCAGTTACTAAAGATGTCACCAGGCTGAACCTGTTTTACTGACAGCCTGTTATCCTGTCAGCTCTGTTTGCTTACAGGTGGTGCTTGCTTGGGACAGTTGAGGAGGATGTATGCTGATAACTACATGCTTCCAACTGTCAGCACTGAGTTATCACTTGCCTAGAGGAACCCCAGACTGGCTTGATCTGGTTTGGGGGCTATGTTGACACTACAGATGACCTTGGACTCTTTATAATGATACTAACACATTTACCAACACTGTGGTATTGATTTGACTTTGCCCAAATTAGCGAAGAAAAGAGGTGGCACCCTGACTCCTGGGAATCTCCTTTCTCCATGAAGTACCCTATGATTGCATGCATGCCACAAGCCCTCATAACCCAGTCCTCATCAAAATCCCAAACCCAGTCCTGTTCAGGACACAAGCTCCCCTTCTCCATGGGATAAGTTCCCTGCCTGCTCTCAGAACTGTTTGGTCATGGATAGCAGTATCAAGCAGGAAAAGAACTACTGGGTAATAGAGAGGGATGGTCTGACTTCTTATGAGTCCGGCTTATACAGGGCAGGCTGGCTTCCTGGGCTGGTTGGTTGCTTAAATAATGGGCTGTGTCCCAGGCTGGTTGCTTCAAATTGTGGGTCTAGTCTCACATGTGGTTTTGCCATTGTCCTTTTATACATTCAGTCTCTCATTGTATGTTCAGTAAGGTGTGTAACTATTTCCACTATCTAAAACCAAAGCATGCATCAGCCCAGAAGAAACCCTCTGCCCATTACCAGGCATTCTTCATTCTCCCTCAATCTTACAGACTTAGCAACCACTAATCTGATTTCCATCCCTATAGATTTGCTCACTCTGGACATTCCTTTATTATTTATATATAGTTCTGGGGTTGAACCAAGAACATGATAGGCAAGTACTCTATTTTGGAGCTACAACCCCAGTCCTGGATATCCTACTTCGACTCATACAACAGGAGGTCTTTTGTGACTGGCCTCTTGCACTTATTATAGTACTCATAAGTCTCATCCACATGCTAGTACATGTCAGTACTTCACTACTTTCTTTCTTTTTTTTTTTGCTTAAGAAAAATGTATAATAAATTTATTGATGCTATTTTTAGTTATACATATCATTTATTAATTTGCTATCAAATTTCCCATAGTAGCTTCTTTTTTTTTCAGTGTCTGACAAAGCCCAATCTCAAAAAACCAAAATCTGAATGTTTTGTCTGATATGCATATGCTAATGCATAATGGCGGGGGAGCTAGAATAGAGTTACTTTAGATTAGGTAGATGGGAGGGGAGGGGGTATGGGGGTAGGAAGGGTAGGAGAATGAATCAGACATTATTACCCTATGTATATATATAACTATATGGTGTGATTCTAAGTCATACACAACCAGAAGAAGGAGAAATTAAACTCCATTATATATGACGTATCAAAGTACATTCTACTGTCATGTATAACTAATTAGTACTACACTACTTTTGATTGAGGAATAGTATTTTATTATATATCTAAAGTTTTCATCATTTTGAAAGATAATGATAAATTATTCTTCATACATTTCATTCTTACGAGCAATATATGTTTATTTTCCCATAGCCTTAATGTAGAATGAGTTTTTAATTTTTTTTCTTTTTTTACCAATATGATGTCAGTAAAAAGTGTTATCTTACTTTTGTTAGGTGCAGGACAGGCTGAATAAGCTGTCTGCAGGGCATGCCAAACAAAGTCAGCTGCAGGATGACCTGGCCTCTCAAACCCTCTGTCTGGTTCTTTATCAACTATTTGCTTCAAGCCCAAACACCCAAGCACCTGCTCAAGGCTAAACACTCAAACCCCTGCTCAAGGCCAAACACGTAACCCCCCTTGTGCCAACAAGGCAGCTTGCAGACCCAGAGACCTCATTAGATGTGGGCTATAAAAACTCCCTCCTGCCGGGCCCCTCTCTCTCTTGCTTTCTCTGTCTCTCTTGCTCTCTCTTGCTTTCTGTGTCTCTCTCTTGTGCGCGCTTCCCCTCTCTCTCTTTCTCTCCTCCTCTGTTGCACTGCTGCAATAAAGATCTCTTGGTTGCTCAGAGTGTTGTGGTCACTTTTCTTTCACTTTAGTTTTGTTTGCTGTTTGTTTTTGCCATGCTGGGGATCCAACCTAGGGTTTTGCACTTGTTAGGCAAGCATTTTACCTCTGAGCTGCAGCTCCAGCCCCTAGTTTAGTTTTAATTTCATTTTTCATGTAATGAATGAGGGTGAACATCTTTTCCTATGTTTAAGACTCTTTGGCATTTCTTCTCTGGAATCTGTTCATATTCTTTGCCCATTTTTTCTATTTTCTTAATATTTGCTGGAATTTTTTATATGTTCAATAGCATAACCTTCTCTAATAGGAGTTTTGGATATTTTATCTTGATTTTACTTGGTTTTTAAAATGTTAAAATCATTTTCTACATACTGAAAAACTATTTTGGGGGGTTCATTTCTTACACTAAAATTTTTCATCTAGTTAGAATTTGTCCTAGTTATAGTGTGAGATACTAATCTGTAAATCTGTGCACTTAAAACAGAATAACTCAGGCCAGGTAATTTATGTTTTGGGTTTTCTGCTGGGAATTGAACCCAGGACTTCACATATACTAAACACCCTCACACTTGCTAAGCATGTGCTCTACCACTGAGATACACCCCCCAGTCCAGACTGTCATTTATAAAGAACACAGACTTATTCTTCATAGTCCCAGGGGTTGGGAAGTCTAAGACTCAGGCACAGGCAGGTTCAGTTATCTGATAAGGGTTGCTCTCTGCTTCCAAGATGGCACCACAGTGGTGGTCCTTGCGTGAAGCCTCTTTTCTACTGGCTTTAATTCCATTCACGAGGGAGGATCCTTGATGGCCTACTTACCTCTTAATGGCTTAATGTTACTATCATATTGCTAACACCTGAATTTTGGAGGTGCACATTTAAACCACAGCATGGTCCAACTTCATTTTTCCCGAATGGCTACCTCGTTGTCCCAACATCACTTATAATATACTCCGTGTTTCTCCTACTGATTGGAAATCACATTATCTCACACTAAATCCCCATATTTCCGGTCTATTTGTGGAGTGTTCATGCTTACCCATTAACTATCCTCACATGTGCCAGTATCACCTTATTTTAACTCTTTAGACTCAATTTTCTTTAGTCTGATCCTTCTTTAATATTTATTTTTTAGTTATAGGTGGACACAGTATCTTTATTTTATTTTCATGTGGTGCTGAGGATTGAACTCAGTGCCTCTCGTGTGCTAGGTAAGCACTTTACCTCTGAGCCATAACCCCAGGCACACAGCTTAATCCTTTTTTACTGCTCCTTTTTCAAGTGTTTCCTGCTATTGGTCCCTGGAAAGGACTTAATCTGTTCTCAGTGATTGAAACCAAAGTGGACAGTTTCAAATCCATTTTAAATGCAGACAATGTTCTCTGTCAAAATGCCAAGAATTAAAAACAACAACAACCAGCCAGACACCACATTGCATGGCTGTAATGCCAGCAACTCAGGAGGCTGAGGCAGGAGGATCACAAGTTTGAGACCAGCCTCAGCAACTTAGCAAGGCCTTAAGCAACTTAGCAAGACCGTATCTCAAAGTATAAATAAATAGATAAATAAATAAAGTAAGTAAGTAAGTAAGGGCTAGGAGTGTAACTCAATGGGAAAGCACACCTGGATTCAATCCCCAGTACCATAAAAACAGAAAAAGACACCCCCCAGGACTCAGGTCTTTTAGGGCTGGGATTGAGGGCGGGTGGGAAAGCAGGAGGTCTAGATTCTATGAAGAATGGGGGACTAGTCTGCAGGAGCCCTGGAGACTCCTCTATCAAAAGACAGTTAGCTGAGCCAGGCACAGTGGTGTTTGTCCATAATCCAAGCTACTCAGGAGGCTGAGGCAGGAGGATTACAAATTCAAGGTGATCCAGGACACCTTATGGAGACCCTACTTCAAAATAAAACTTTTAAAAGGGCTGGGCATGTGGTAGAGTGATAGAGTGCTTGTTAGCATGCCCAAATCCCCAGGCTCAATCCCCACTACTGCAAAAACAAGCTGTATTAGTCAGATTTACATCACTGTGACCAAAATACCTGATAAGAACCTTTTAGAGACGGAAATGTTTACCTTGGCTCATGGTTTCAGAGGTCTCAGTCCCTGGTCATCTGGTGCCAAGGTAGTAGCACCATGGTGCAAGGGCGTGGCAGAGAAAAACTCTTCAGTTCATGGCAGCTGGCTAGAAGAGAGGGAAGGAGAGGGAAAGGAGGGAAAAGAGGAGAGAAGGGGAGAGGAAGAGAGAGAGGGAAAAAAGAGGAGAGGGAGAAGATAAGCCCTTCCAGGACACGCCCCCAGTAAGCTACTTCCTCCACTAGGTCCTGCCTCCTAGTAGTCCATTCAGCTATCAGTGGATTAATCCACTGATAATGTCCGAGCCTCCATGATCCAATCATTGCCTAAAAGCCCCACCTCTGAACCGTGCTGCACTGGGGACCATGCTTTTAACAGACGAGCTTTTGGAGAGGACATTCCAGATCCAAATACAACACAAGCAAACAAAACCAGAATGGATGCTGTTCCCTTTTCATGTTAAAAATATCCTTGTCTTCCCTTGCACCAGAGTTCACCCTGGCTGCACATTGGACCACCTGGAGAGCTTTAAAATTGCTGGAAGCCCACCCCCAGAGAGTCTGGAGTCTGAGGTTTGGCCTAAGCACAGGGGCTTTTTTCAATCCCAGGGATCATTCCCGGGAATTCTAATGTGTAGCCAAATTGGAGAATTATTGTCATACAAATTCTCCAGGATCACCTGGAACAAATAGAATGTAGATGTGGAGGTTTTATACAGCTACCTGGAGGGCTGCTCCACAGCCTCCTTCTGCTTTTCAGGATTATTCAAAATCCTGATTCCTCACCCTTTGGGCTTAACTGGCTAGATGGGGTCAAGGGACCCCTCTACTCTCTGAGTCAGCCCATCCAGCCTCCATCCCATTTCCTCCTCTGTCTGCCTCCCCTGCAGCCCTTTCTCTTTTTTTTTCTTTTTCTTTTATTTTTTATTGATTTTTTTAAAAAAATAAAGGCAGCAGAATGCATTACAGTTCTTATTACACATATACAGCACAATTTTTCATATCTCTGTATATAAAGTATGTTCACACCAATTCGTGTCTTCATACATGTACTTTGGATAATGATGTCCATCATATTCCACCCTCCTTGCTAAACCCCTGCCCCCTCCCTTCCCCTCCCACCCCTCTGCCCTATCTAGAGTTCTTCTATTCCTCCCATGCTCCCCCTCCCTACCCCACTATGAGTCAGCCTCCTTGTATCAGAGAAAACATTTGGTATTTGTTTTGGGGGGATTGGCTAACTTCACTTAGCATTATCTTCTCCATCCATTTACCACCTGCAGCCCTTTCTAATCCCTTCCCCAGGCAGTCTGACAGCAGCCTCATGTAACTGAAAATAGGGCCAGATCAAAGTGACCCGAATTCCAGAGGTATACCTCAAGTCTATGGCCTGAGTCTAGGTTTCTAGCACAGACCTAATAGAAAATTCCTATGTCCCAATAATATATTTATATTTCTTGTGCTAGGGAAATGAAAGAGGGATTTTTTTTTCAATATTGGGGATTGAACCCAGAGCCTCCTGCATACTAAGCAAGTGCTCTACCAAGTCAGGGGGCTCTTAACATCCTGGGTGAAGCCAAGCACTGAGTCCAGGTTCCTACCTAACTTCACATGGCCCTTGTGTTTCACAATAATCAGGTAAAATGTTTTCTTTCATTACCATGAGTTTGGTAACCAGCAAGAGGGCCTTGGGGCAGCTACCCCTTTAACCTATCCAGTGTGTAACGTGTCAGGAGCTGCGCTTGGACAAGCTAATCACTGACAATAATAGACTGAGGAAATGATGATCTCTGTCCTTGATATTTCAGAACTGGAAACGAGTAGTGACTAGGAGATTCAGATCCAATGTGTGTCACTTGGTCACAAACCTCTACAGAGAGAAGGCAACTACCCTGCCATCACCCATCTCTACATAAACCACTCCTCAGTCAGCTTCCCGGCACAGATGACTGTTTAGGATGAGGATACTCTGATTAGCTGGCTGACTACAATAAAGTTCATCCTCTATGACCACTTCACCTTGTAACCGATTGACTTCCATCATGTGATGAGCAGAGAGAGACTTTTGTGTGGCTACATGAGTAAAAGCTCTTTAAGAATCTGGGCCCTCCAGAGTGTGAGATCTTCAACAAGGAAAACTGAGCATCACAGTTCCTCAGACTGTTAGAGGCTCCCTAGCTCCGTGCTGGACACACTGGGCCCAAATGTGCCCATCTGATGAGTCCAGCAAAGAACCACGATTGTTCCTCCCTGAATTGCCATTGTCCCAGAAAACAGCAGAGACACTGTCATCACGGGTGCCTTCACCGCTGCATCTGAGAACATAATCATGCACCATCTTGTGTTGTTTCTCCCCAAAGCCTAAAAGCTCTGGTTAACTCAAAAAAAGGATTTGTTCTTCCTGTTGAAAAGAACCCAGAATATATTTACAGGCACACAAATAATGGGATGGCTTTTATGTTGGAAACAAAGAAAAACTCTGAGAACAAAAGATGGGTGCTGGGAGCATAGTCAGTGGCAGAACACTTGCTTCGCATGCGTGAGGTCCTGGATTTCATCCCCAGCACTGAAAAATAATAACAATCCCATGGGAATGAGTTTGACTGTCTCTGATCTGAAAAGCAGAAGATGGCATCTTGTTCTCCCCTCACATGCCAGTGGGAGCCAAGAACTAATAAGAGCAAAGTCCTTGATCAAAGCTGACCATCTGGTGAGGGGCAAGTCAGGCAGGGCTTATCAGGGAGACACCAAGGGTGCCAGGGCTCCTTGTCCTATGTCTTTGCTTCTCCATCAGCATATATTTCTCCCTTGATACCACCTTCTTCTTCCTGCCCAGCTGCTGCTCATGACCTACATGCTTTCTAGCACAACTACGTGACACTTTATAGATATGTGTGTACCATGCTTTCTTATTTGGTAGGGATCACAATACAAATGATTGTGCCCGTGTAGATAGAAGTGGAATACCAGAGGGGTTTAAAATGAAGGTGTCTTACAAAGCAACAGCAAGGCATAGATCTGACTGTCAACACGTAATCCACTGCACACCTGAGCACCAGTATCACCCACCCAAATACAGGATCTTGGACCCCAGCCTAGCCCTCCTGGATCACAGCTGCATTTTGACACCATCCTCAGGCAATTCATGTGCCCATTAAAGAAAGATTGCTCTAGAATCTTCAGTGTTTGAAAAAGAGATATGCAAATAAATCATTTATTCTCAGAGAAGATCATAGTTCAAAATCACAAATCCAGTTAAGGGCTTCACACTATTTGACTTCACATCTTATTTTGAAGTATTACATCAGAAGGCTACTTAACCATCTGCTGTCTCAAGAATCATCACCACAGTTTTTTAGAATAAGTCCACATAAGAAATGAATTTTTTAAAGGTCAAATGTTCCTTATTTTAATTTTAGCAAGATCTTCTTTTTCATTGCTAAGAAACACTTCAACAGTTTTAAAGCAAAAAGCAGATAGTTAAAGCTATACTCCTTAGTTCAAGCTTACAGATAAGTCTTTAGAAAGTACCTCTCCATAAAATATCCTCCCTTCGCACTTTCTGCCCCAAATCTTGTACTATTTCTTATGAAACTTTGGTCAAGAGTTGAAATAAATCCAGGCAGATTACATGCCATACAGTAGCAAGAACAATAGATCCCAACTAATTACGTTGGGTTTCAAAAATAGAAGGCAATTAAAATGTACTCAGTGTGACATTAAGAAAAGCTTTCATGGGGTAATGATAAAACAGTCAGGAAGATTAAGAAAATATTGATATCAAATTACAAATGACCACAATGTTAAAATAGAAAAAAGATTACAAGAGCTTTTTTCCCCATGAAAGCACTTTCATTTTGCTCAAAATGGGCAGTTAATAGATAGAGAGAAGCCAAACTGAACAGCCTCAACCAAATAAAATTAACATCAGCAGCAAGTCCTCTTGCTGGAGATTGGCTAGAGTACACGTGTACCAAAGTTCTGCGACTGTTAAAAAGGGACACCTACCCTCGCACTGTCCCACCTTGAACACAAGTGAGGATGGCCTTAGGCCTGAGCCTAAGCAACTCCATTTTAAAAACTCAAGTTTGAAACTTGTAATCTCACCAGGCTTGCCTAGAGGAGCCCTCCAGTATGGCCCTCAGGCACAAACAAGTCACTTCTCTCCACCCTGATAAACTTTTGGTGATCAAGATCAGGGTGGGGACCACCAGACCAGATGTTTTAACCCCAGGGTAAATGATGTCACTGAGAGATCCGCTGGCAGCTGATAAGGATTGAAAAGGGGGTTAAAACCCCCAAATTTGGTATAAATAATAGAGCAAATGAACAGACATTCAGCCAGCTGACAATGATGCCCTCACGCTGAGAGCCTGATGAGGACCTGGACTGACATCCCAAACACTTTTCATCATTGCCTGATCCTCTGCATTTCCCTCACCGCTCTCAGACTACAGTCACATCTTGACCCTGCTCGCAACTTCTCCCCACAACCTTGTCCTCAACTGGTCATCAACTCCACCCCAGGAGAAACTTGCCTTGGTTCCTGACCTGATCAATGGGGTCTAAGTGAATGTGCATCTGTTGGACTTAAAGCCTAAGGCTTGAGACTTTTGATCTGACACTTGAACTTAGCATACAGAGGGAATGTCTGTCATTAGCCTGTCATGATTAAGTGTGTTTGCAGTGCTTAGAATGAATCTAGAATTGTTTTCTCTGAATTAATTATGTCTATTGCAGTGCCTAGCATGAAGGATTGTTGTTTTCTTAATTAAGAATCTATAGAGTGAAGCTGTATTGAGTGATTTGAGTGAATAAAGTATTGAAAAGGGCAGAAGCACGTGGACATTCTTTGTTTCCTCCCCCTGGACTGCATGAATCACACCTTTTGCCCCTCTTGAAAACACACTGGTAAGGAAGTCAGTTATGGATTTCAATAGCCTTTTCGAGGTAAGTATAGTGACTCCTCTTTGGGGCTTTGTTGAAGGGGGTGAGCCCTAGCCAAGGCCAAAGGTGAGACTTGTTACCAGGCTGCATACAAAAGCCTTTTTTAAAAATTAAAAGTACTCAACCTATGAGTCAGAATGATGTTCCTGTTCTACTCATGAATTTTAGTCTTTGCATTTATAGGGTGAGTGTTAGACCAGGACGCAAGAAAAGACCACTGACTCCAATTAAAATCAAATTAAAGCAAGCTTATTATTTCGACCGGCCGGACTGCCTTTCCCTCCCAAAACAGCGAGAACAAGACAGCAGCCCCACCTTTCCTACAGCCCAGCTTTATAGCCCAGAAAGTTACACAAAAGGGGGGTTACAGATAACAGAACTCTGACAAGCATCACACTAATGGTAGTTTACATTTTTTTGCTGGCCCCAACATCAGAATTTATGAGGACCATTAGAGCCTCAGAGAGGGTCGTTGTCTGGCCAGGGAAGGCCAAGATTTATGAGGTGTCACTAAAGTTTCAGAGAGGGCTGCTATCTGGTCAGAGAGCCAGGCATGGGTGAGTTCAAGGCACGGGCAGGCATTCCAAGCAGGTTCAGAATTTGCAGTAATTTATAGTAGAGCCGAAATTAGCTTTTCATCACTTTGTGGCAAGATGGCTCCCAATTTTAATAAAAGATCAGGTTGGGTCTATCAGTGAGTTGTGTTAACATCCAGTAGAGTTTCTTATGATATCCTATGAAGTCTCAGTCCAACTTCATAGGGTGGATCTTCCCCAAGGAACCTCTTGATCCTGGTTACATATTGGTCATTGTACAATTTCAAAGTAGTGAACTATCACCATGATGAGCTGGGCATGAACATCTATCTGGTGTACAGTGCCATCCTCACAATGGAGACCAGCATAGAATGATTTCGAGGTCCCAGTCCTCTGGTTCCATTGCTTTGGACTGAAGTGAGGCAGAACATCATGGCAGAAACATGTGGTAGGGCAAAGCTGCTCAGCTCATGGGAGCTGGGAAGAAGAGAGGAAGAGAGAGAGAGAGAGAGAGAGAGAGAGAGAGAGGGCTAAATCACTTCTTCATTTTGTTATTGAGTCAGACATTAAGGCCTGGTGATGGAAATGCAAATGTAACTAAGTTACAATCCTTGCCATAAACAAATGTTTTAAAAATGGACATATATTAATTATCTATAGCAATAAAACAAATTCACCATACTACTACTTTCTCACTCTTTCTGTAGCACAGAGATGACTTGTCTCTGTTTCGGGATGTCTACGGCCTCAGCTGGATGACCTGAGGCTGGATGTAGAGGTCACTCATAAATCTGGTAGTTGATGCTGGCTGTTGGCTCCAGCCTGAGGACTCAGCTAGGGCTGTTTACTGAAATGCCGACACGCGGCCTGGGATTCCTCACAACATGGTGGCTGAGTTCCAAAGAAAGTATCTCAAGAGAAAAGTGCAGAAGAAGCTGCATTACCTTTCATGATCCAGTCTTGGAAGATATTCAGTGTCATTTCTGCTGCTTTCTATTGGTTGAAGAAGTTACAGACGTGCAGCCAAGTTTGAGGGGAGAAAACAATGACCTGACCTTTTGATACAAGACTGTTGATGTCACCAAATAAGACATGCACTGGCAATGGATATACAATAGTGTGGCTATCTATATTACTTACTACAGGAGGTGGGCTTGAAAAGTAATTACATCAGAATAATTATGGATAATAATGATGTCATAGAGATCCCACTGTTACTACTAACAAAAATAATAACAGCAGGCTATGGGGCTCCAATTTGTACTGTTGCACCTGTTGTTATTTTCTTCTTTTCTTTTCACCGCTTTATTGAGCCATCTTTTAAAAACCATACAATTTACCCACTTAAAGTGTATGATTTGGTGGGTTTTTAATATATTCACAGAGTTGTGCAACTACTACCCACATCTAATTTTGGAACATTTTCAACACCCCCCCAAAAGAAATCCAGTACACATTACCATTTCTTCAATGTTACTCCCCAGCCCCTAGCAACTACTGATCTACTTTCTGTCTCCATGGATTTGCCTATTCCAGAATTTTAGTAAAAACCACACAATAAGAAATCTTTTGTGACTAACTTCTGTCTCTAAGCAATAATGTTTTTAAGGTTCATCCATGTTGCTATGGGTTATTTCTTAGTCCTCAGAACAATTTGAGTTGATGAGTGTTCTTCATTTCCAATAGAAGCATTCAGAAGAGAATTTCTAAAACCTCTTAGCTGCCACAATTTCCTTATTTATTTTACTTATTTTTTATGATGGAAGAAGAGTGATCTGCATATAATAAGCATATAATGAGTATTTGTGAAGAAATGAGGCTGTAGTTCCCAAAGTGCAGCCCCTGGAAGTCTTAATTATTAACTAATTAATTATTTGGTTTGTATGGATCACACACAGGGCCTTGTACATGCTAGGCAAGTGCTCAACCACTGAGCTACACCCCTAGCCGACTTTATATATTGATTGCCTGGGCCCTCAACTCTGAGCCAGGGATGGGGTCCAAACAATGATATCACAGAAATTGATTCATTAGGTAATATATTCATGAGTATTGTTTGAACATTCCTGTTCTCTAGATACTTGGCTCCTCTCCTCAGAGGCAATCAATTTTATCAATTCTTTTGAATACAATTTTTTACAGAGATATTTTCTACATATGAATATATATTCATTTAATATTCCTTTGTTTTACCAATTTTTCCACAAGAGGCCTGCTAAACACATTTTAATGTGCACTGTTCATATTTAAATATAAATTCTTAAAGAATAATAAAACCATCACCTCTCTGCCCATCTCTCAGGTTAGGAAACAGACCTTAACTGCCATCAAGAGAAATTCCCTGAGTTCTTCCTCTTCACCACCACCAGGGGGCCCTAAACTGGACTGTAGTAGTTAACCAATCTTTGGGCTTCTTACTTTCCCAGTCATGTATATATACCTAGATTGGAAATCATTTGGTTGAGCCTGTTTTTGAACTCTACATAAATGAAATCATTTTCCATATGTTTATTTCATAAGTTGTTTCTTCCTTCTAATATTGTTTTTGAGAAACAGCTGTACTATGTTTGTTTTCACTGCTGTCTGGAATTCCATTTTATATGTGACATGGTTTATTAATTCTCCTGATGATGGACATTTGGACTGTTGTAAATTTTGCTTCTATGGACAATGCTATTTTGGACATTGTTGCACAAGCCTCCTGACACACACCGAGTGTTTGGAGCTATGCTGTCCTGTGCAGTGGGCACCAGCCTTATCTGCCCAACAATATCCTTAAACATGGTAATTTTGAGCGATGCTGCTAGATCTAAAATGTCCAATAGACTTTGAAGACGGTATGAAAGAAAAGGAAGGTGAAAAATTTCACTAACAATGTTTTAATATTTACTGTATGCTGAAATGATAAGATGTTGGCTCTAATGGGCTAAATAAAATGCAGTTGGCCCTGTAATTAGACCCACAAGTGTTGCATCTATACTGAACGTGTACAAACCTTTTTTAATTCCCTAAATGATAACAGCATAACAACTTTTTTGGGGGTAGGGGGTTTCTGGGGATTGAACCCAGGGGCTCTACAACAGAGATATATCCCCAACCCTTTTAAAATTTATTTTTAGACAGTGTCTCACTAAGTTGCTGAAACCGACCTCAAACTTGCCACCCTCCTGCCTCAGCAGAGTCACGGGAATGACAGGCACACCTTGAGCTGCATCTCAACTACTCACATAGGATGTCATGTGTCAGATATTACAAGGAATTTAAAGATGATTTCAAGTGGGAGGGCGCTGGGATTGTGGCTCAGCAGTAGAGCACTCGCCTAGCACATGCGAGGCCCTGAGTTCAATCCTCAGCACCACATAAAAATAAGTAAAATAAAGCTTGATTAACCTGAATTGAATCTTGTCCTAAGAGCATAATTTCTTGGCAAGAAAACAAAAAGGGGCTGTGATTCCATTCTTTTCTGCTGTAAGAGTTTAGAGGGAAAAAGAAAATGAGAAATAAACTTACGAAAATGACAATCATTTTTGATAGCATTCATTTAATTCTGCTTCCACATTCTGGGAAGAAATCAGGTCCCTAAGTTTGTATGTGTTGAAGAGAACCCCTTGGGCAGGCCACTCCCGCCCTTGGGAAGCCTGTTTTTCAGGATTTCCCTCAGCTTGTTTGCACCATCGTTACTCAGTGAGTTGGTTGACCTGAGGAGAGGGGGACCTTCCATCAGTCCCGCAGGGAAGCCTTGCCATCCTCCTCAGATGAAAGACTACCTCTGTCATGTGTTTCCCACTTGGCTCATGGACTTGTGACTCATCTCTTGGTAATTGATGTGCCTCCAACCACAGACATGCAGGACTCTGGAATCACGCAATTCAATTCACCTGGGAAGAACTCAGAGCTTATGTGGTCTCAGAGCATCTGCTGCCTCCTTATGTGGTGAAGCTGCCTGGGACATCTGATTTGAAATATCACAGAAGGGAAAATAGTTTTAAGTGTCTTAGAGCCTGATGAGCAACACTGGTTACAGAGTGTCAGATAAACAGAACCCTAAGAGTTGCTTCTGTCACCCTCCTTTCTAGGATGAGCAGGGAGACAATACAAGGTTGAAAAGAGCCAAGCATTTGTAAAAGGCTGTTGTTACTCTGACTTCAACCTTGACCTCTGTGGCAGGTGGTTTGCAGCCCATGGTTTCATTCATCCCTAAGTGTAGCTGAGCAGTCTTCCTCCAATGCCTGGGAGACACTTGCACTGAGGCCTCCACCCACACACTAGCAGTCCCCTGATAATTTCTCACATCAACATGTACCTTGCTCCATCAAAATGTATCCCTCCTGTTGCCATGTCTTTTGTCATGTCTACGCTTGTAGCTATCCTAAGGGAGAGGGTAAAACAGTGAGAGAAAAAGAGAGAGAAACACAATTTTAAACCCACTGATATAGCTAGGCACCGTGGTGCATGCGTGTAATCCCAGAGACTTGGGAGGTTGAGGCAGGAGGATCACAAGTTCGAGGCCAACCTCAGTAACTTAGTGAAGCCTTAAGTAACTTATTGAGACCCTATCTCAAATTTTTTAAAGGCATGGGGGCTAAGTGATTAAGTACCCCTGGGGTCAATCCCCCATATCAAAACCAAACAATAATATGCGCTAATATGACTTGCCGTTTTCTTGTCTATAAAGTAAAAATAAAACTGCCTACAAGTAGTCTAATTAAATTTAAATACATTTAGGCCTGCACTTGGGGAAATGCCCAGGCTACCTCAGGTTTGGTGATTTCTTGTAAAGAGTCCTAAAGGAAATGAGAAAGCACAGGAACCTGCCTCCGCAGATGCTGGGCAGTGGCAGGAAGAACTGGAATGTTCCTTGGAGACCTTCTGTCTTACCTGGGACTCAGGAGGACTCCTTCTCTGTATTGAAACCTTCCATTTCTAACAGCCACTGGCTTTTCTGCTTGCTTTCTCCTCTCCTGTCCACCTCTCCTGTCCACTCCCCCGCTCATGGCTCCTCCAGCCTCATGGCTTCTGCCTACTGCTCTCTCTCTCTCTGTGGTTCTTTCTGCCTCTGTCTTTCCCTCTGTGTCTAACATTCAGACCCCAATCAGAGTTTCATGGGCTACTCTCCAGCACAATTGCCCATGGAATTCTCCTAACTTGCCTATTGCCGCTGGCCCATAGAAATTGCTTTCTGTGAGATGCATCAGGGATGGAATGACATCCTTCTATGTCTATCACAGTTGGTGCTATGGTTTGAACGTTTATCTCCTCCAAATTCATACTGGAATTTAATTGCCAGGGGAGCATTATTAGGAGGTAGAAGGCTGAGGGTGTAGCTCAGGGGCAAAGCTTGTGCTCACATGTGCAGGGCCCTTAAAATAAAAAAGTTGGGCCCTTAAGAGATGATTAGGTCTTGAGGGCCACACTCTCATGGATGGTACTGGCACCCTAACAAGGGCTCAGCT
The DNA here is from genome assembly GCF_052094955.1 of Ictidomys tridecemlineatus. Classification (NCBI taxonomy): domain Eukaryota; kingdom Metazoa; phylum Chordata; class Mammalia; order Rodentia; family Sciuridae; genus Ictidomys; species Ictidomys tridecemlineatus. The sequence continues at coordinate 38,332,015 of NC_135488.1, read as the reverse complement.
TGGTCACCTCTTGCCCTTTCTCATCTTCTTGGCTTCTGTCATGATTCAACAAAAAGGCCTTTGCCAGATGCTGAATCTTGGTTGAACTTTTTTGTCTCCACAACTATTAGCAAATAAATTTCTAATTAGTTTAAATTACCCAGTCCAGAGATCAAAGATGGCAGAATAGAGGAGGTCCTGTTTCTGGCTGCTGTGTGGCGTGAAACGGGGAAAGCAGACAGGCAGCTTCTCCACAAGGCCTCACCTAGACGGAATACAACATCTCAGAGAGTATGAGAGGACCCCTATAAGGCCAATTTTCGCAGAAATCACCAGCGCTGCAACCACCGGCACAGAAATCAGAGTCTCTGTGCTCAAGTAAGTCTCCGGACTCTGGACCCAAAGCCCGCAGTTCTAGCTCACCCACAGCTCTCAAGCAGCTTAGCAAAATCACTATCAGTACCTCTGCACAACTCCAGGCTGTACTCTGCTCCACGCAGATCACTTGGCTGTTACCTGCCCACAGCACAAGGCTGTCGCCCTGTTCCTCCCATCTCATCAGACACCCTGGCACTGGAAGCAGACCATCTTGGAAAACTTTTCTTGCCATTTTTGGTGGGCGTGGCTCTCAGATATGATCTCCATCTGAGCAGGTACTTGGTTTCCAACTCCCCCACCAGCAGCAGCGATAACTCGGCACAGTGACCACCCAGCACAAAAACAGCTCTCAGTTGGACAGGACTGCATTGTGACCTGGGCGCCGCCCACCTGGTGTGAGCCTGGGGGTAAGAGGTTGAAGTTGGGATCTGATAAGTAAGAAAGGGGAGGGGACTAAAGTCTAGAGCATAACAGAGAGACCAGGATCTGGGAAATCTCCAGGCAAGAGAGGGAGATGATACCAGGGACTCAAGTCAGACGAGTGGTTACAAAAAGAGACCCTTGAGGTACAACTTCCCTCTGAGACTGGTGGGCGGCACTCCCCACTACCAGATGCTCTACACCGGGTCCAGTCTTCTCACCCTGGTTACCTACACCATCCTGAGGGCAGAGACACCAGCATAAACCAGATAACCCCACCTACTGGATGAGAAGAGAAGTAGGAAAGAAATGGATCTCTAAGAGTATTTTTTTCTTCTTTCTCTTCTACCCTTCTATCCTCTGGCCTTCACATCCACAACATACGTGAAACCAAGAACTTTGCATGAGGACTGAGTCACTTGAATAATATAATATAGAGAAGCTGCATAAGCCCTTTTTTCTTTTTTTCTTTTTCTTCTCTTTCTTTCCCTTTTTTTCCTCTTTCTTCTTTCACTCTCCAAATTTTACTATTTTTACATCCTGTATTTTTCTAAATACATATGTGTGTTTGTTTTATGTACTCTACTGTCTTTCCATGTACTTGTTTACCCTAAATTACTTCCTGTCTATTCTCCTGCTACTAACCCTCTTCATTAGATTTCTCCTTCACATTTCCTAAGATATATTAACTCTATACCCTCACATCTGTCCCTCTCAGCATATCATCCTACACCCGACCCCCAGTTCATTGTCCACCGCCAGAAAATGTAAATCTTTTTACAAAACTACTGATTATATTTTAAATAATAATTGAATCCAAAATTTTTGGACATTGAGACTAAACTGTAAACGTCTTAATAATAACAATTTGTTCATAAGTGATGTATTATTGATATTGTTAACATTGTCCTTCCCCACGAAGGAGGGATCTTAGAACCCTACAAGAGCATATAAATCTATAGGGTAAAAAACAATAACATATCAGATCCACAGAGCTAGAAAGGAAGACACATGAGCAACATGAAAAGACAAGGGAAGAAAGTGCCCCAAACAAATCAAGACAACATATCATTAGAAGAATTGGCAGCTACAGCAGAAAAAATGACAGAGAAAGATTTTAGAATATACATGGTTAAAATGTTCTGTGATATCAAAGAAGACATAAAAGAACAAATGCAGGTAGTGAAAGATCACTTCGACAATGAGCTATATAAACAAATCTAAGAAGCAAAAGATCACCTCAATAGGGAGATAGAGATTTAAAAATAAAAAAAAAGCAGAAATTCTAGAAATAAAAGAAATAATAAACCAAATTAAAAACTCAAATGAAAGCATTACCAACAGAGTAGACTACTTAGAAGACAGGACATCAGACAATGAAGATAAAATATATCATCTTGAAAAGAACATAGATCACACAGCAAAAATGATAAGAAACCACAAGCAGAACATTTAAGAAATATGAATAGTGTAAAAAGACCAAATTTAAGACTTATTGGCTTAGAGGAAGGCATAGAGGTCCAAACCAAAGGAACGAATAATCTATCAATAAAATAATATCAGAAAACTTTCCAAACATGAAGACTAAATTGGAAATCCAAATTCAAGAAGCCTACAGGACACTGAATGTACAAAATCACAACAGATTCACACCAAGGCACATTATAATGAAAATGCCTAACATACAGAAAGAATAAGGAGAGAATTTTAAAAGCTATAAGAGAAAGGAATCAGATTACATATAGAGGAAAACCAATTAGGGCAACAGCAGATTTTTTAACACAGACCCTGAAAGCTAAAAGATCCTGGAACAACATATATCAAGCTCTGAAAGATAATGGGTGCCAACCAATAATCTTGTATCCAGAAAAATTAAGCTTTAGATTCGAAGATGAAATTAAAACCTTCCACAATAAACAAAAGTTAATAGAATTTATAGCTAGAAAACCATCACTACAAAACATCCTTGGCAAAATATTTTATGAAGAGGAAATGAAAAATAACAATGAAAATCAGCAGAGAGAGGTAGTACACTAAAGGAAAAGCTAATCAAAGAGGAAAACCAAGTCAAGTTAAACACCAAGAATAAACAAAAATGGCTGGAAATACAAACCATGTCTCAATAGTAACCCCAAATGTTAATGGCTTAAACTCACCAATCAAAAGACATAGATTGGATTTAAAAAAAAGAGACCCAACAATATGCTGCCTCCAGGAGACTCATCTGATAAGAAAAGACAAACACAGATTGAAAGTGAAAGGTTAGGAAAAATCATACCACTCATATGGACTGTGGAAGCAAGCAGGGGTTTCCATACTCATATCAAATAAAGTAGACTTCAAGCCAAAGTTAATTAAAAGGGATAAAGATAAAGATGGACATTAAATTACCCAGTCCATGGTATTCTGTTATAGTAGCACAACATGGACCAAGATAATAGGTTTGGTTTTCCCCATGGGCTCTCTCCCATCTTTCCCAGTCCACAAACATTTAAGAGCACCTGAGATGTGCCAAGTCCTCTGCCAAGTCCTGGAGCTCCAAAGACATCTAAGACAGAAAACGGATGAACAGTCTGTTCATCCATCCAAAAAAGAGAGCTGAGATACAGCAGTGTATTAGTTTCCTAAGGCTACCAAACAAATGACCTCAAACTGTGTGTTTTAAAACAATAGAAATGTGTCCTCTCACAGTTTTAGAGGCAGAAAATCCAAGATCAGGTGGTCAGCAGGACCATCATCCTAAAGGCTCTGGGGAAGAAACCTTCTTTGCCTCTTCCTAGATTCATTGGCTTGTAGCCACATCTACCCTAACATGACCTTCTCTATATGTCCCCTGTGTATTTATGTGGCCTTCCTTTAAGGACGCCAATCATTACAACTATGACTCACCCTAATCCAATATGACCTCAGTTTTCTGCCATCTGCAGAGACTCTATTTCCAAATAAGACCACATTTATTCATGAGTTTTGGCCATTTTCAACCCTGTGGTCAGGGGGCTGCTGGTACATAGGAGTACGGAAGGCACTTCCTCTTCTCCTATCCAAGTGATGGCTCTCTGCGGCCTAACCCATTCACAGAGAGTCCAGCATAACTGAACAGCTTAGCAGAAGCAATAATGGTAATGCAGAGTTACCATATGTTGAATGATATAGTGACAGGCACATGAGAGGTGCTCCGTATGGAACATTGAATTTTGCTCTCACAAAAATACCAAAAATAGATAACAGCATTCTCTTTTTTGTAGATAATGAAATAAAGGCCCAGAGAGGTTGTTAGGTGCTTAAAGTCAAATAGCTGATTAAGAGCAGAGTAGAGTTTGAATTGAGGTCTAAGGCTTTAAGCACTCACAAACATTTGTAGGGAGCCTGGAGCTGGATGACCTGTACAATTTCAAATCCCCTATGTAAATATGAAAGAAAAAAAAACCCTATGTCTTAGGGTATCAAAGACTTATGTGAATAGTCATCATCTAGAACTGTCCTAATATGGTAGCACTAGCAATGTATGGCTGTTGAGCACTTGAAATGTGGCTAATTTAGACTGAGATGTGCTGTAAGTCTAAGATACACAAACTTACTATGGAAAAGAAGATTGTAAAATATCTTAACTTCTATATTCATTACATACTAAAATAATATTTTGGAACCATTGGCCAAATAAAGTATCATATTAAAATGCATCTCACTTTTTCAACATGGCTCATAGAAAATTTCAAATTAAATATGTGGCTCACATTATATTTCTTTTGCCCAGGTATAGTTTCCACTGGGACTGGAGGTGAATATTTTGGAGGAATTGACAGGTACTAGGCAATGACAAAATTAAGTTAGGACTAGGGGGGAAATGGGGGAAGTGTCGGGGAGTGATATTGGCCAAATTATAGTTATATTGTGTGCATGCATGAATATGTAATAACAAATCCCACCATTATGTACAACTAAAATGTACCAATAAAAATGTGAGAAAAAAGATATAAGCAAGAAAATATTGAAGAAATAAAAGATGAATTTAAAGAAAAAAAAGTAAGTTAGGCCCCTATGACATTGACTTTGTGCAGCCATGCAGGTGAGAGATTTTAGTGCCTGGCTGTTGGAAATGATAAAATAAATCAGTGAGTCCTGGAATTTCAGGGTTAAAAATTGCCTTACCAATTATCTGATCAAATACAGGACAGAGTCTGACTGTTCACATTCTAGTATCAGCTCCATCACTTATTAGATGGGAGGTCTTGGGAAAATACATTAGTACCTTTTCTTGTAAGTCTGGTAGGTAGGAATTCAGGGACACCAAGATGGTGGAGACAGGGTATTAAAAAGAAGCTGCTGGAGAGCTGGGGCTGTAACTCAGTGGCAGAGCACTTGCCTAGCATGTGTGAGGCACTGGTTTTGATCCTCAGCACCACATAAAAATAAACAAATAAAGGCATTCTGTCCATCTGCAACTAAAAAAAATAAAAATAAGCTGCTGGAGGACAAGACAAAGACAGGAGTCCTGTCCCCATTTACAAAATAAATCCCATCACCAAGACAACTCCCACCACTAAGGATATCACCATGACAACTCTCACCACAGGTTCAAACTTTAAAATGGCCAATGGGAAGTAAAGTGGGCAATATTCTTTTTTTTTTAATTAGTTGTTGATGAATATTTTGTTTATTTATATGCAGTGCTGAGAATCAAAACCAGTGCCTCACACATGCTAGGTGAGTGCTCTACCACTGAGCCACAACCCCAGCCCAAGTGGGCAGTATTCTATTTAGGTTTTATTTTTTATTTATTTTTTAATTTTTTATTCTAATTTGGTATATATGACAGCAGAATGCATTACAATTCATAGTACATATACAGAGCACAATTTTTCATATCTCTGGTTGTTTACAAAGTATATTCACACCATTCATGTATTCATACATGTACTTAGGGTAATGATGTCCATCTCATTCCACTGTCTTTTCTACCTCCATGTCCCCTCCCTTTCCTCTCACACCTCTGCCCCATCTAGAGTTCATCTAATCCTTCCATGCTCCTCCTCCCAAACCCATTATGAATCAGCCTCCTTGTATCAGAGAAAATATTTAGCATTTGTTTTTGGGGGGATTGGCTAACTTCACATAGCATTATATTCTTCAACTCCATGCATTTACCTGCAAATACTGTGATTTTATTCTCTTTTATTGCTGTATAATTTTCCATTGTGTGTGTGTGTGTGTGTGTGTGTGTGTGTGTGTGTGTATCACATTTTCTTTGTCCATTCATCTATGGAAGGACATCTAGGTGGTTCCACAGTTTAGCTATTGTGAATTGGGCTGCTTTAAACATTTATATGGCTGTGTCCCTGTAGTAAGCTATTTTTAAGTCCTTTGGTTATAGACCGAGGAGAGGAATAGCTGGGTCAAATAGTGGTTCCATTCCCAGTTTTCTAAAAAATCTCCATACTGCTTTCCATATTGGCTGCACCATTTTGCAGTTCTACCAGCAATGTATGAATATGCCTTTTTATTCACATCCTTGTCAACATTTATTGTTGTTTATATTCTTGATAGGTGCCATTCTGACTGGAGTGAGATGAAATCTTAGAGTAGTTTTGATTTGCATTTCTGTAATTGCTAGAGATGTTGAACATTTTTTCATATATTTGTTGATTGATTGTATATCACCATCTGATAAGTGTCTGTTCAATTCCTTGGCCCATTTATTGATTGAGCTATTTGTTTTTTTGGTGCTTAGCTTTTTGAGTTCTTTATATACCCTACAGATTAGTGCTCTATCTGATGTGTAAGTGGTAAAAATTTGCACCCAACTTGTAGGCCCTCTATTCACTTCACTGATTGTTTCTTGTGCTGAGAAGAAGCTTTTTAATTTGAATCCATCCTACTTATTAATTCTTGATTTTAATTCTTGTGCTATAGGACTCTCATTAAGGAAGTAGGGGCCTAATCCAATATGATGGAGATTTGGATCTACTTTTTCTTCTATTAGGCATAGGATCTCTGGTTTTATTCCTAAGTCCTTGATCCACTTTGATTTGAATTTTGTGCATGGTTAGAGATAGGGGTCTAATTTCATTTTGTTGCATATGGATTTCCAGTTTTCCCAGCACCATTTGTTGAAGAAGTTATCTTTTCTCCAATGTATGTTTTTGGCACCTTTGTCTAATATTATAAGATAGCTTTAATTATGTGGGTTAGTCTCTGTGTCCTCTATTCTTTTTTTAATATTTATTTTTTAGTTGTAGTTGAATACAATACCTTTATTTTATTTGCATATTTTTATGTGTGCTGCGGACCGAACCCAGGGTCTCACAGGTGCAAAGCGAGTGCTCTACCACTGAGCTACAACCCCAGCCTTCTGTGTCCTCTATAATGTACCATTGGTCTACCAATCTGTTTTGGTGCCAATACTATGCTATTTTTGTTACTATTGCTCTTTAGTGTAGTTTAAGTTCTGGTATAGAGATGCCACCTGCTTCACTCTTCTTGCTAAGGATTGCTTTAGCTATTCTGGGTCTCTTATTTTTCCAAATGAATTTTATTACTGTTTTTCTTTCTTCTATGTGGAATGTCATTGGGATGTTGTTTGGAATTTGATTAAATCTGTGTAATGCTTTTGGTTGTATGGTAATTTTGACAATATTAATTCTGCCTATCCAAGAACAAGGGAGATCTTTCCATCTTTTAAGGTCTTCTTTAATTTCTTTCTTTAACATTTTGTAGTTTTCATTGTAGAGGTCTTTCACCTCTTTCGTTAGGTTGATTCTCAAGTACTTTTTTTTTGAGGTTATTGTAAATGGGGTAGTTTTCCTCATTTCCATTTCAGAGAATTTGTCACTGATACACAGATATGCCTTTGATTTATGGGTTTTGACTTTGTATCCTGCTACTTTTCTGAATTCATTTACTAGTTCTAGAAGTTTTCTGGTGAAATCTTTTGGGTCTTCTAGGTATAGAATCATATCATTGGCAAATAGTGCTAATTTGAGTCCTTCTTTTCCTATTAGTGTCCCTTTAATTTCTTTCATCTGTCTAATTGCTCTGGCCAGTGTTTCAAGAACTATGTTAAATAGAAGTGGTGAAAGAGGCCATCCCTGTCTTGCTGCAATTTTTAGAGGGAATGTCTTCAATATTTCTACATTTAGAATGATGTTGGCCTTGGGCTTAGCATGGATAGCTTTTACAATGTTAAGATATGTTTCTGTTATCTCTAGTTTCTCTAGTTTTTTTTTGAACATGAAAGGGCGCTGTATTTTGTCAAATGCTTTTTCTGCATCTATTGAGATGATCATATGGTTCTTATTTTTAAGTCTACTGATGTGATAAATTACATTTATTGATTTTCTTATGTTGAATCAAGCTTGCATCCCTGGAATAAACCCCACTTGATCTGGTGTACTGTCTTTTTTGATATGTTTTCATGTTTAATTTGCCAGAATTTTATTGAGAATTTTTGCATCTATGTTCATTAGGGAGATTGGTCTGAAATTTTCTTTTTTTGATGTGTCTTTGCCTGGTTTTGGAATCAGGGTGATACTTGCCTCATAGAATGAGTTTGAAAGTGCTTCCTCTTTTTCTATTTCCTGAAATAAATTGAAGAGTATTGTTGTTAGTTCTTTAACAATCTTGTAGAACTTGGCTGTGAATCCATCTGGTCCTGGGCTTTTCTTGGTTGATAGGCTTCTGATGGCATCTTCTATTTCATTGCTTGAAATTGATCTGTTTAAATTATGTATATAATCCTGATTCAATTTGGGCAAATAATATGACTCTAGAATTTTGTCAATGACTTTGATATTTTTTATTTTATTGGAGTACAAGTTTTCAAAATAATTTCTAATTATCTTTTGTATTTCTGTAGTGTCTGTTGTGATATTTCCTTTTTCATCATGTATGTTAGTAATTTGAGTTTTCTCTCTCCTTCTCTACCTTAGCATGGCTAAGGGTTTGTCAATTTTATTAATTTTTTCAAAGAATGAACTTTTTGTTTTGTCAATTGTTTGTTTGTTTGTTTGTTTTTAAAGAGAGAGTGAGAGAGGAGAGAGAGAGAGAGAGAGAGAGAGAGAGAGAGAGAGAGAGAGAGAATTTTTAATGTTTTATTGTTTAGTTCTCGGCGGACACAACATCTTTGTTGGTATGTGGTGCTGAGGATCGAACCCGGGCCACATGCATGCCAGGCGAGCGCGCTACCGCTTGAGCCACATCCCCAGCCCTGTTTTGTTTTTATTTCATTAATTTCAGCTCTAATTTTAATTATTTCCTGTCTTTACTGCTTTTGCTGTTGATTTGTTCTTTTTCAAGGGCTTTGAGGTGTAATGTTAAGTCATTTATTTGTTAACTTTTTCTTTTTTCAGGGAACAAACACCATGCAATGAACTTTCCTTTTAGTACTGCCTTTATAGTGTCCCAGAGATTTTGATACATTGTATCTGTGTTCTCATTCACCTCTAAGAATTTTTTAATCTCCTCCTTGATGTATTTTGCAATCCATTGTTCATTTAGCAGCATATTATTTAGTCTCCAGGTGTTGGAGTTGATTTTATTTTTTATTTTATCATTGATTTCTAATTTCATTCCATTATGATCTTATAGAATGCAGAAGAATCTCTACTTTTTTATATTTGCTAAGAGTTGCTTTGTGGCAACTATTTTAGAGAAGGATCCATGTGCTGCTGAGAAAAAAAGTGTATTTGTTCATTGAAAGATAAAATATTTTCTATATATATCAGTTAAGTCTAAGTTATTGATTGTATTATTGAGTTCTGTAGTTTCTTTGTTCAGCTTTTGTTTGGAAGATCTATCCAGTGGTGAAAGAAGTGTGTTAAAGTCACTCAGAATTATTGTGTTGTGGTCTATTTGACTCTTGAACTTGAGAAGAGTTTGTCTAATAAACGTAGATGCTCCATTGTTTGGGGCATAAGTTTATTATTGTTATGTCTTGTTGATGAATGTTTCCCTTAAGCAGTATGAAATGTTCTTCTTTATCCCTTTTGATTAACTTTGGCTTGAAGTACATTTTATTTGATATGAGAATGGAAAACCCTGCTTGATTCTGCAGTCCATGTGATGGTATGATTTTTCCCAACCTTTCACCTTCAGTCTGTGGATGTCTTTTCCTGTGAGGTGAGTCTCTTGGAGGCATCATCTTGTTGCATCTTTTTTTTTTTTATCCAACCTGCTAGTCTATGTCTTTTTTTTATTGTTGGTTGTTCAAAACATTACATAGTTCTTGATATATCATATTTCACATTTTGATTCAAGTGGGTTATGAACTCCCATTTTTACCCCGTATACAGCTTGCAGAATCACATCAGTTACACTTACATTGATTTACATATTGACATACTCATGTCTGTTGTATTCTGCTGCCTTTCCTATCCTCTACTATCCCCCCTCCCCTCCCCTCCCCTCCCCTCTTCTCTCTCTACCCCCTCTACTGTAATTCATTCCTCCCCCTTGTATTATTTTTCCCCTTTCCCCTCACTTCCTCTTGTATGTAATTTTGTATAACCCTGAGGGTCTCCTTCCATTTCCATGCAATTTCCCTTCTCTCTCCCTTTCCCTCCCACCTTTCATCCTTGTTTAATGTTGGTCTTCTTCTCGTGCTCTTCTTCCCTAGTCTGTTCTTAGTTATTCTCTTTATATCAAAGAAGACATTTGGCATTTGTTTTTTAGGGCTTGGCTAGCTTCACTTAGCATAATCTGCTCTAATGCCATCCATTTCCCTCCAAATTCTATGATTTTTGTCATTTTTTAATGCAGAGTAATACTCCATTGTGTATTAATGCCACATTTTTTTTTATCCATTCGTCTATTGAAGGGCATCTAAGTTGCTTCCACAGTCTTGCTATTGTGAATTGTGCTGCTATGAACATCGATGTAGCAGTTTCCCTGTAGCATGCTCTTTTTAGGTCTTTAGGGAATAGACCGAGAAGGGGAATAGCTGGGTCAAATGGTGGTTCCATTCCCAGCTTTCCAAGAAATCTCCATACTGCTTTCCAAATTGGCTGCACCAATTTGCATTCCCACCAACAATGTACAAGTGTACCCTTTTCCCTACATCCTTGCCAGCACTTGTTGTTGTTTGACTCCATAATGGCTGCCAATCTTACTGGAGTGAGATGGTATCTTAGGGTGGTTTTGATTTGCATTTCTCTGACTGCTAGAGATGGTGAGCATTTTTCCATGTACTTATTGATTGATTGTATGTCCTCCTCTGAGAAGTGTCTGTTCAGGTCCTTGGCCCATTGGTTGATTGGGTTATTTGTTATCTTATTGTCTAATTTTTTGAGTTCTTTATATACTCTGGATATTAGGGCTCTATCTGAAGTGTGTGGAGTAAAAGTTTGTTCCCATGATGTAGGCTCCCTATTTACTTCTCTTATTGTTTCTTTTGCTGCGAAAAAACTTTTTAGTTTGAGTAAGTTCCATTTGTTGATTCTAGATATTAACTCTTGTGCTATGGGTGTCCTATTGAGGAATTTGGAGCCCGACCCCACAGTATGTAGGTCGTAGCCAACTTTTTCTTCTATCAGATGCCGTGTCTCTGATTTGATATCAAGCTCCTTGATCCATTTTGAGTTAACTTTTGTGCATGGCGAGAGAAAGGGATTCAGTTTCATTTTGTTGCATATGAATTTCCAGTTTTCCCAGCATCATTTGTTGAAGATGCTATCCTTCCTCCATTGCATGCTTTTAGCCCCTTTATCAAATATAAGAAAGTTGTAGTTTTGTGGATTGGTCTCTGTGTCCTCTATTCTGTACCATTGGTCCACCCGCCTGTTTTGTTACCAGTACCATGCTGTTTTTGTTACTATTGCTCTGTAGTATAGTTTGAAATCTGGTATCGCTATACGGCCTGATTCACACTTCCTGCTTAGCATTGTTTTTGCTATTCTGGGTCTTTTATTTTTCCATATGAATTTCATGATTGCTTTCTCTATTTCTACAAGAAATGCCATTGGGATTTTGATTGGCATTGCATTAAACCTATAGAGAACTTTTGGTAATATCGCCATTTTGATGATGTTAGTTCTGCCTATCCATGAACAGGGTATATTTTTCCATCTTCTAAGATCTTCTTCAATTTCTCTCTTTAGGGTTCTGTAGTTTTCATTGTATAAGTCTTTCACCTCTTTTGTTAGGTTGATTCCCAAGCATATTATTATTTTTGAGGATATTGTGAACGGAGTGGTTGTCCTCATTTCCATTTCAGAGGATTTGTCGCTGATATACAGGAATGCCTTTGATTTATGCGTGTTGATTTTATATCCTGCCACTTTGCTGAATTCATTTATTAGCTCTAATAGTTTCTTTGTAGACCCTTTTGGGTCTGCTAGGTATAGAATCATGTCATCTGCAAATAGTGATAATTTAAGTTCTTCTTTTCCTATTTTTATGCCTTTAATTTCTTTCGTCTGTCTAATTGCTCTGGCCAGTGTTTCAAGAACTATGTTGAACAGAAGTGGTGAGAGAGGGCATCCCTGTCTTGTTCCAGATTTTAGAGGGAATGCCTTCAATTTTTCTCCATTCAGAATGATGCTAGCCTGAGGCTTAGCATAGATTGCTTTTACAATGTTGAGGTATGTTCCTGTTATCCCTAGTTTTTCAAGAGTTTTGAACATAAAGGGATGCTGTACTTTGTCGAATGCTTTTTCCACATCTATCGAGATGATCATATGGTTCTTATTTTTAAGTCTATTGATGTGGTGAATAACATTTATTGATTTCCGTATATTGAACCAGCCTTGCATACCAGGGATGAATCCTACTTGATCATGGTGCACAATTTTTTGATATGTTTTTGTATCCAATTCACCAGAATTTTACTGAGGATTTTTGCATCTAGGTTCATTAGAGATATTGGTCTGTAGTTTTCTTTCTTTAAAGTGTCTTTGTCTGGTTTCGGAATCAGGGTGATGTTGGCCTCGTAGAATGAATTTGAAAGTTCTCCCTCTTTTTCTATTTCCTGAAATAGCTTGAAAAGTATTGGTACAAGTTCCTCTTTAAAGGTTTTGTAGAACTCTGCTGTATACCCATCCCGTCCTGGGCTTTTCTTAGATGGTAATCTTTTGATGGTTTCTTCTATTTCCTCAATTGATATTGGTCTGTTTAGGTTGTCTATATCCTCCTGACTCAATCTGGGCAGATTATATGACTTAAGAAATTTATCGATGCCTTCACTATCTTCTATTTTATTGGAGAATAAGGATTCAAAATAATTTCTGATTATCTTCTGTATTTCTGAAGTGTCTGTTGTGATATTGCCTTTTTCATCCTGTATGCTAGTAATTTGAGTTCTCTCTATTCTTCTCTTCACTAGTATGGCTAAGGGTCTGTCAATTTTATTTATTTTTTCAAAGAACCAACTTTTCGTTTTGTCAATTTTTTCAATTGTTTTTTTTTTTGTTTCAATTTCATTAATTTCAGCTCTGATTTTAATTATTTCTTGCCTTCTACTTCTTTAGCTGTTGTTTTGCTCTTCTTTTTCTAGGATTTTGAGATGAAGTATGAGATCGTTTATTTGTTGGTTTTTTCTTTTTTTAAGGAATGAACTCCAAGCAATGAATTTTCCTCTTAGAACTGCTTTCAATGTGTCCCATAGATTCCGATATGTTGTGTCTGTGTTTTCATTTAACTCTAAGAATTTTTTAATTTCCTCCTTGATGTCTTCTAAAACCCATTGATCATTCAGTAATCTATTGTTCATTCTCCAAGTGATCCATGATTTTTCCTTCCTTCTTTTATCGTTGATTTTCAGTTTCATTCCATTATGATCAGATAAGATGCATGGTATTATCTCTACTCCCTTATATTGTCTAAGAGTTGCCCTGTGACATAATATATGATCTATTTTTGAGAAGGATCCATGTGCTGCTGAGAAAAAAGTGTAACTGCTTGATGTTGGGTGGTATATTCTATATATGTCAATTAAGTCTAGGTTGTTAATTGTGTTACAGAGTTCTATAGTTTCCTTATTCAACTTTTGTTTGGAAGATCTGTCCAGTGGTGAGAGAGGTGTGTTGAAGTCTCCCATGCTTATTGTATGGTGGTCTATTAGACTCTTGAACTTGAGAAGAGTTTGCTTGATGAACATAGCAGCACCGTTGTTTGGGGCATATATATTTATGATTGTTATATCTTGTTGGTGTATGATTCCCTTGAGCAGTATGTAGTGTCCCTCTTTATCCCTTTTGATTAACTTTGGCTTGAAATCTATTTTATTTGATATGAGTATGGACACTCCTGCTTGTTTCCGCAGTCAATATGAGTGATATGATTTTTCCCAAGCTTTCACCTTCAGTCTATGTATATCTTTTCCTATCAAATGTGTCTCCTGTAGGCAGCATATTGTTGAGTCTTGTTTTGTGATCCATTCAACTAGCCTGTGTCTCTTAATTGGTGAGTTTAAGCCATTAACATTTAGGGTTATTATTGAGATATGGTTTGTTCTTCCAGCCATATTTGTTTATTAATGCTACTAAACCTGATTTGTTTTCCTCTTTGATTATTTTCCCCCCTTTACTGTCCTACCTCCCACTGTTGGTTTTCATTGTTGTTTTCCATTTCCTCTTCCTGTAATGTTTTGCCAAGGATTTTTTGAAGAGATGGTTTTCTAGCTGCAAATTCTTTTAACTTTTGTTTATTGTGGAAGGTTTTAATTTCATCTTCCATCCTGAAGCTTAATTTCGCCAGATACATGATTCTTGGTTGGAACCCATTTTCTTTTAGTGTTTGAAATATGTTATTCCAGGATCTTCTAGCTTTCAGAGTCTGTGTTGAGAGATCAGCTGTTATCCTGATTGGTTTACCCCTAAATGTAATCTGCTTCCTTTCTCTTGCAGCTTTTAAAATTCTCTCCTTATTCTGTATGTTGGACATCTTCATTATAATGTGTCTAGGTGTGGATCTCTTATGATTTTGCACATTCAGCGTCCTGTAGGCTTCTAGGATTTGGGATTCTGTCTCATTCTTCAAGTCTGGGAAGTTTTCTCATATTATTTCACTGAATAGATTGTTCATTCCTTTGCTGTGGAGCTCTGTGCCTTCCTGTATCCCAATGACTCTTAAGTTTGGTCTTTTAATATTATCCCATAATTCTTGGATGTTCTGCTCATGGTTTCTTAGCAGACTTGCTGAGCTGTCTATGTTCAAGTTGAAATACTTTGTCTTCATTGTCTGATGTTCTATCTTCTAAGTGATCTACTCTGCTGGTAGTATTCTCAATTGAGTTTTTAAGTTGGTTTATTGCTTCTTGCACTTCTAGGATTTCTATTTGTTTGTTTTTTATTACCTCTATCTCCCTGTGAAATTGATCTTTTACTTCCTGGATTTGTTTATGTAGTTCCTTGTCAATGTGATCTTTCATTGTCTGATTTTGCTGTCTCATGTCTTCCTTGAGACTCCAGATTATCTGAAGCATGTATATCCTGAACTCTTTATCTGACATTCCATCTGTTGCAGCTATTACCTCTTCTAAAGTTGAGTTGACCTGCATTGCTTGTGGTCCTTTCCTTCCTTGTCTTTTCATACTTCCCGCATTTCTTTCTGCTTGGTGAAACTGTTGTGTTTTTGAAATTTTCCCTCTATTTATTTATATTGCTCTTGTATAGTTGAAAAATCTCCCTTGCAGGGCAGGTAGTGGCTGTGATCCTCCTCCAATTGGGGTGATCTGTCTACCACGCTGGTGGGCCGCTAGGTCTGCTCTGCCAGTCGGTCAAAGGTCCGCCTACCCAGCAGGCGCGTGGGGCAGCTCTGTCACTCTGCAGGTTGCTGGGCCTAACCTCCCGGTGGGTGGCAGGTCCACCTACCTTGCAGGTGCGGGGGGAGGGGGCGGCTCCGCCCCTCAGCAGGCTGCTGGGCCTGATCTGCCGGTGGTCACAGTCCCGCCTACCTTGCAGGCACTGGGGGAGGGGGTGGGCCTGCCCCTCAGCAGGCCGCTGGACCTGTCCTGCTGGTGGGTCGCACATCCGCCTACCCTGCAGGCGCGTGGGGCAGCTCTGTCACTCCGCAGGTTGCTGGGCCTGGCCTGCCCGTGGGTCGCAGGTCCGCCTACCTTGCAGGTGCGGGGGGAGGGGGCGGCTCCGCCCCTCAGCAGGCCACTGGGCCTGATCTGCCGGTGGTCACAGCCCTGCCTACCTTGCAGGCACTGGGGGAGGGGGCGGGCCTGCCCCTCAGCAGGCCGCTGGACCTGTGACCCGCTGGTGGGTCGCAGGTCCGCCTACCCTGCAGGCGCATGGGGCAGCTCTCTAGTCTATGTCTTTTGATTAGTGACTTTAGGTCATTAACATTCACATTCAGGGTTATTATTGAGACATGATTTGTATTCCCAGACATTTTTGTTTATTTTTGGTATTTAACTTGACTTAGTTTCTCCTCTGATTAGTTTTTCCTTTAGTGTAATACCTCCCTTTGCTAGATTTCATCATTGTTTCTCATTTCCTCTTCCTGGAACATTTTTCGAGGATATTCTGTAGTGCAGGCTTTCGAGTTGTCAATTCTTTTAACTTTTGTTTATCATGGAAGGTTTTTATTTTATCATCAAATCTAAAGCTTAATTTTGCTGAATGTAAGATTCTTGGTTGGCATCCATTTTCTCTCAGAGCTTAATATATGTTGTTCCAGGATCTTCTAGCTTTCAGGGTCTGGGTTTGAAAAATCTGCACATAATCTAATTGTTTTCCCCTATATGTAATCTGGTTCCATTCTCTCATAGCTTTTAATATTCTCTGTATGTTGGGCATTTTTATTATAATGTGCCTTGGTGTGAATCTGTTGTGATTTTATATATTTGGCATCCTGTAAGCCTCTTGAATTTGGTTTTCCAATTCTTTCTTCATGCTTGGAATATTTTCTTATATTATTTCATTGAATAGATTTCTCATTCCTTTAGTTTGGAACTCCATGCCTTCCTCTATCCCAATAATTCTTAAATTTGGTCTTTTTATGCTAACTCATATTTCTTGAATGTTCTGCTTATTGTTTCTTACCATTTTCACTGTGTGGTCTACATTATTTTCAAGATTATATATTTTGTCTTCATTATCTGAGGTCCTGTCTTCCAAGTGGTCTAATCTGTTGGTGATGCTTTCAATTGAACTTTTAATTTGGTTTATTGTTTCTTTCATTTCAAAGATGTCTGTTTTTAAATAGAAGAAGCCATCAAAAGGCTACCAACTAAGAAAAGCCCAGGACCAGAAGGGTATACAGCAGAGTTTTACAAAACCTTTAAAGAAGAACTAATACCAATACTTTTCAAGCTATTTCAGAAAATAGAAAAAGAGGAAGAACTTTCAAATTCATTCTACGAGGCCAACATCACTCTGATTCCTAAACCAGACAAAGACACTACGAGGCCAACATCACCCTGATTCCTAAACCAGACAAAGACACTTCAAAGAAAGAAAACTATAGACCAATATCTCTAATGAACCTAGATGCAAAAATCCTCAATAAAATTCTGGCGAATCAGATACAAAAACATATCAAAAAAATTGTGCACCATGATCAAGTAGGTTTCTTCCCTGGGATGCAAGGCTGGTTCAATATATAGAAATCAATAAATGTTATTCACCACATCAATAGACTTAAAGATAAGAACCATATGATCATCTTGATAGATGCGGAAAAAGCACTCAACAAAGTACAGCATCCCTTTATGTTCAAAACTCTTGAAAAACTAGGGATAACAGGAACATACCTCAATATTGTAAAAGCAATCTATGCTAAGCCTCAGGCTAGCATAATTCTGAATGGAGAAAAATTGAAGGCATTCCCTCTAAAATCTGGAATAAGACAGGGATGTCCTCTCTCACCACTTCTGTTCAACATAGTTCTCGAAACAGAGCAATTAGACAGACGAACGAAATTAAAGGCATAAAAATAGGAAAAGAAGAACTTAAATTATCACTATTTGCAGATGACATGATTCTATACCTAGCAGACCCAAAAGGGTCTACAAAGAAACTATTAGAGCTAATAAATGAATTCAGCAAAGTGGCAGGATATAAAATCAACACACATAAATCAAAGGCATTTCTGTATATCAGTGACAAATCTTCTGAAATGGAAATGAGGACAACCACCCCATTCACAATATCCTCAAAAAAAAATACTTTGGAATCAACCTAACAAAAGAGGTGAAATGCTGCAAAATAGCCGGCTGCAGCAAAATAGCCAGGGGTGACTAACAACTTGTGTAGATTGATACAGCAGGAGTGGGAGCCGTTTATTGTAGGACTGAAGGGATATTTATACATTCCACACAGCTTATCTTAATTAGCATAAACTAGATACAATCAGTCAACCAATAAGAAATCTCCACACTTAATGGCTCGCTGGCGTTACTTCGTAAACCACTCCCTCTGGCAAAATGCCAGGTGCCATCCAGACTTGTTACAGACTCTAACAGTGAAAGACTTATACAATGAAAACTACAGAACTCTAAAGAGAGAAATAGAAGAAGATCTTAGAAGATGGAAAAATATACCCTGTTCATGGATAGGCAGAACTAACATCATCAAAATGGCGATATTACCAAAAGTTCTCTATAGGTTTAATGCAATGTCAATCAAAATCCCAATGGCATTTCTTGTAGAAATAGAGAAAGCAATCATGAAATTCATATGGAAAAATAAAGACCCAGAATAGCAAAAACAACTCTAAGCAGGAAGTATGAATCAGGTGGTATAGCGATACCAGACTTCAAACTATACTACAGAGCAATAGTATCAAAAACAGCATGGTACTGGTAACAAAACAGGCGGGTGGACCAATGGTACAGAATAGAGGACACAGAGACCAATCCACAAAACTACAACTTTCTTATATTTGATAAAGGGGCTAAAAGCATGCAATGGAGGAAGGATAGCATCTTCAACAAATGATGCTGGGAAAACTGGAAATCCATATGCAACAAAATGAAACTGAATCCCTTTCTCTCGCCATGCACAAAAGTTAACTCAAAATGGATCAAGGAACTTGATATCAAATCAGAGACACTGCATCTGATAGAAGAAAAAGTTGGCTCCGATCTGCATATTGTGGGGTCGGGCTCCAAATTCCTCAATAGGACACCCATAGCACAAGAGTTAATAACTAGAATCAACAAATGGGACTTAATCAAACTAAAAAGTTTTTTTCTCAGCAAGAGGTAAATAGGGAGCCTACATCCTGGTAAAAAATCTTTACTCCTCACACTTCAGATAGAGCCCTAATAACCAGAGTATACAAAGAACTCAAAAAATTAAACAATAAGATAACAAATAACCCAATCAACCAATGGGCCAAGGACCTGAACAGACACTTCTCAGAGGAGGACATATAGTCAATCAACAAGTACATGAAAAAATGCTCACCATCTCTAGCAGTCAGAGAAATGCAAATCAAAACCATCCTAAGATACCATCTCACTCCAGTAAGATTGGAGCTATTATGAAGTCAAACAACAACAAGTGCTGGCAAGGATGTAGGGAAAAGGGTACACTTGTATATTGCTGGTGGGACTGCAAATTGGTGTGGCCAATTTGGAAAGCAGTATGGAGATTTCTTGGAAAGCTGGGAATGGAACCACCATTTGACCCAGCTATTCCCCTTCTTGGTCTATTCCCTAAAGACCTAAAAAGAGCATACTACTGGGACACTGCTACATTGATGTTCATAGCAGCACAATTCACAATAGCTAGACTGTGGAACCAACCTAGATGCCCTTCAATAGATGAATGGATAAAAAAAATGTGGCATTTATACACAATAGAGTATTACTCTGCATTAAAAAATGACAAAATCATGGAATTTGCAGGGAAATGGATGGCATTAGAGCTACGTGAAGCTAGCCAATCTCTAAAAACAAATGCCAAATGTCTTCTTTGATATAAGGAGAGCAACTAAGAACAGAGTAGGGAGGAAGAGCATGAGAAGAATATTAACATTAAACAGGGATGAGAGGTGGGAGGGAAAGGGAAAGAGAAGGGAAATTGCATGGAAATGGAAGGAGACCTTCATGGTTATACAAAATTACATACAAGAGGAAGTGAGGGGAAAGGGAAAAAAACAAGGGGGACAAATGAATTACAGTAGATGGGGTAGAGAGAGAAGATGGGAGGGGAGGGGAGGAGAGGGGGGATAGTAGAGGATAGGAAAGGTAGCAGAATACAACAGACACTAGTATGGCAATATGTAAAACAGTGGATGTGTAACTGATGTGATTCTGCAATCTGTATATGGGGTAAAAATGGGGGTTCATAACCCACTTGAATCAAAATATGAAATATATATATGCAAGAACTATGTAATGTTTTGAACAACCAACAATAAAAATTTTTTTAAAAATTTTAAAAAAAGATATCTTTTTTTTAAGAACCTTTATTCTCACTGTTGAAGTAATCTTTTGCTTCCTATATTTGTTTATGTAGCTCTTTGTCAAAATGATTTTTTGCTGACTGTATTTGCTCTCTTATATCATCCTTTAATTCACAGAACATTTTACTTATGTACATCCTAAACTCCTTCTCTGTAATTTCTTCTGCTGTGCTGGCCATGGATTCTAATAATGTGTTATCTCAATTTGTTTGGGCACTTTCTTTCTTTGTCTTTTCATATTGCTTGTGTGTCTTCCCTTCTAGCACTGTGGATCCGAGGCATTACCATTTTTATCCTACAGTCTTATAGTTCCCCTGTAGAGTTCCAATACCTCTCCTTTGAGATGAAGGACAATGTTAACAGATCCCAATATAAAGCCTAAAAACAAATATTTGCTATTAAGACATTTACAGTTTGGTCACAATGTACAGAAATGGTGAATTCAATTATTATCTACAATATACTCTGTAGGTTTGTAAAAGAGTTTACAGTTTCTGATGGTGGACAAAGAACAGGGGTGAGGAGTAGAATGATATGCTGACGAGGTAGGAGGTGAGGATAAAGAGTTATTGTATCTTAGGAAGTCCAAAATAGAAATCTAAAGAGGAAGATTAGCAGCAGAAGAGAGAGGAAGTAATTTGGGGTAGAAAAGTAAGTGGGAAGACAGTAGAGTACATAAAACAAACATATATATTAAGGAAAATAAAAATGTTAAAATAGTAAAAATTGATGGGGAAAAAAAAGAATATACAACACAACTGTATTATACTATTCAGACGTCCCAGTCCTCAAAATCCTCATTCATGCAAAGTATTTGGTTTCACATATGTTGGGGGTGTGAGGGTGAGAGAAGAGAGAGGGAGAAGAAAAAAATTTTTGAAGAAAGAGGGATTGTTTTGGTTGGAGATCAGTATCTTTCCTGCTTCCCTTCTCATCCAATAGGTGGGGTCATCTGTTGTTAACTAGTATCTCTGCCCTCAGGATGGTGAAGGTAACCAGGGTGGAAGGGTTGGTCCTGGTTGGAGGGCACCTGGAAGTGGGGTGTGGGACCCACCAATCCTAGAAAGGAGACTCAGGGATCTCCTTTTGGGCCCACTCGTGTGATGTGAGCACCTGGTCTTATCTCCTTATCTCACCTGAAGATCTCCCAATTCCTGGTCTCTGTTAGTCTCTAAACTGTATCACGCTCACCCTCTCCCTTTCTACTTCCTAATGAGGGAAATTTTCCCCAGGGTTCTTGAGCATGGTGATTTGGTGGGCTGTGCACCTGCCCCACTGAGAGCTGTTTTTGTGTTGGGCAGTCACTGTGCCAGTTAGTGGTGTTGGGGAGGGTGGGGAGTTAGAAATTGGGTACCTGACTAGCCGGAGTTCTAAACTCAGAGTTGCCCCCACTGAAGATGGTGATCAAGGTGACCCAAGATGGAGGTGGTTGCTTTCAGTGATGGGGTATTGGGGTGGGTGTGAGGAGCCAGGTGATGGCATTGTATGATGAGTTCAGAGACGAGCTCTGTGGCGTGCAGTATGTGGCTGTTGGCTGACTTCAGAGCCTGTGTGAAGTTCCCAAGTGCAGGCAGGCTACTGTGCCATAGGGGACTATTTCTGTTACTGCAGAATCCCAAGATGGCAGTGAGTGGGGGAGCCCCATGTTGGTAGATGGAGGTCCACACAGGCGTGGTGGCCAGAGTTCCTGCCCATGGGAAGCTGCCAGGTGTCCTGTGTGGGAGCGGCTCGGGTGGGTGGCCGAAAGTTCTACTCAGGTGCTGATGGTCCCGCTCAGGTACCTGGTAGTACTGTGTGGGCACGTAATTGGGAGACCTACTCTGACACTGAGGCCTGGACCCCTGGGCGGGCACAGTGGCTGTGATTCCTGCTTGGGAGCAGGAATATAACTCGCAGAGAAGCAGTATTCTCACTGCTTGAATCCCAGGACACAGACTGATGCCTCCCTCTGGCCAGCCATCTTGGATACCCCCTCTGTTTAGGTTTTCTAAAGTAACCAATGGGGGGAAATTGGAAAATACTCTAATCAGGTATCATAATATAACCAAGGGGAGAAAAATGGGGTAAGGCCTTCAATCAGGTCCATTTAGGGAAGAGAACGCCCCACATTTCAGAATATAAGACTCTAATTTCCAGACATGGGGGCTTTCAGTTTCTCTCTCTCTCTCTCTCTCTCTCTCTCTCTCTCTCTCTCTCTCTCTCTCTCTCTCTCTCTCTCTTCACTTCATTCTGCCTAATGGAATGCTACCTTCACCTTCAATAAATCTGCTACTTCTTCATGTCTCACTTAATACTTTGTTAGGGACACTAGAGACCTGGACTTCAACTGCACATCCCAACTGTAGCATAACACAGGAGATCCAACTTGCTCGACCTTTCTCAGAGGGTTATTTCAATTACTTTAACTTATATTCAGAAGCCCACTTAAAATTCCAAAGCATGGAACAAATAAAAATGTTAAATAAAAATTGCTTACTGTACAGTCCTGGCTCAGTCCAGTTCTATAGGGAATTGTTTATAATTTTCAAAGTGGGTAATTAACTTATAGATAATTTGGCGTTGAACATATTATGTTCAAGCTTATGTAACAGAGAATTCTGCAAGAGGAAACAAAAATTAAGAAAGCTTGAAGCTTGCATTTTCCTCTCCTATTTTTATTATATTTTTATAGCCAAATTACAACCCTGTAGGAGATTTTGGATGAATGTTCTGGAATCTGGAAAATTTAATTAATTCAGGGAGCTGTCAGGGAATGCTTTGATAAGCTACTCATTGGCCTATGCCAGCACCTTGGTGGGCTGACACCTTTCAGAGGCAAAGGGGAACACAGTGTTGCCCTCTGTTGTTTTCAGGGTGTAATTGCCACGGGGCCATTTCCTTCTCTCTTGAACAGTTTGCTTTCTAGACCCAGGGTCCTTAATGACTGGCAGAGGCTGGAAACATGTCTGAGACATTCTTACCCCTAGCCAGCTTTAGGAACATCTGCTGAGTGTGGGTCACATCTGGAGGGTGAGTGTTACCAGCAGTGAATCATGAGATGTCTTCTCTCCATTGTTGTCTCTGGACTGGGCCATCAAGGAGGTCAACATTTTCCAGAGCTTTCTGATGCTATGCTCACCAGAAACTGAAACTCTCAATTTCGCCCTGGGAAGTATGAACAATTGTGATTGACTTCTGAACATCTACCATCCAGTCTCTGAGCAGTGGAACTCTGGAAAATGACCTTGCAGTTCTCATAGCACCCTGGAGGCCTGGGAAGCCCCTCACAGCAATCACCGGTGGGGTCCAACTTGGCAGAACTTTAGAGAACAAGCAGGATTCTTTAAGATCTTAGAGAATTTTAAAACAGTATTTCTTTCTGACCATGAGTAATTCAATTCAAGTTCCTTGGAGGACACTTGAAATTACTGAAAAGTGCTGATTAGATCCTCATGGTTGCTTAGCATTTTGATTTTGGGTTGCAAAATTCTTTTCTTTTATCTTTATTTTCCTTTCCTTTTCTTCCTTCCTTCCTCCCTCTCTTCCATTCCTTTTTTAGCAGGTGATTAACAAAAAACTAGGATCCAGACTACAATATATTAGAACTCTTATGTTTAAAGATGAGAAAAAGGCAACCAGCTCAGAGAAAAGTGATTGAAAGACATAAACAGGCAGTTCAGAGAAGGCATAACTGGAATGGCCAATAATCATATATGAAAAGAAGCCCAACTTCAATGAGAAAAATAAAATTTCACATCTAAAACTAACAGCAAACCTTGGTGGAGATGTGGAGCACAGGGATACCCCTGCTCTGTTCTTGAGCATCAATGTGGTACAGCCACTGTGAAGAACAATTATATAACATCAGGTGAAAAGATGCAATTCCTACTACTTCCAATGCTTGTACATCTACATTCTTAAAACCTGGAAATATTCTTTAATATCACTTAATAACCTGCTTAAGTAAAGAACATTGCATCTTGTTTAACAATTTCCTGTTGTTAAACAAGAAAACTTATTATTAAACAGCCTCCAGCTCAGTCCCTACCCTGGCTTCCTCTCCGTGCCCTGTGAGCTCCTCTGGCCTGATGAAAGATCACCAGAGCTCTCGCACACACAGCCTAGGATGGCCAGTGCGTGCACACTGTTCCACTGACACTCCCAAACAGTACATCTTCCCGTGATTTAGCTCATGTTACCAAGGAAAACAAATGGGAGAGATCAATGGAAGATCCAATTCTAGAAATAAGGGCTGCAGAAGATAGGAACAGGGAGAGAGCTGGGGTATGGCAAATTGCTGTCACAAGCAGGTGGAAGCTTGCAGGTTACTGTTGCAGTGGTGGGTAGAGATGGAGATAAGGTTTCACAACATAAGCTGGGGCCAAAGTATGTCAGATCCGCCCCACCTTCAAAGCCTTAAACTTGAACCTTAAACCCACTAGCTCCTGACTAGCTCCTAGTTTCTTCCTCTACTCCCTACCAGTTTCAACTCCATGTTCCATTCCCTCCGCCATTTTCTTTCCAACACTCTGGTTCACTTGCCAGACTTCCTGTGTCTCCACAGCACCTGCCGAGCTGCACCTCCGCCCTGGATCCTTCCAGCCCTCTACTTTCTCCCTGTGCATCCTCAGGTGGCTGAATCAAAACCAAGCACTTGGATGCCTCTAAACACTTATGGACCCCCATCTCCATCCATAGCTGGACCTAGTGGTCTCTTTTGCTCTCTGAAAGTTTTCCCTCCAGTTCTCCAGAGCAGTATTTCCACATTGTCTCCATGTTCTAATTCCACATGGTTTTTACTCTCAGTGCATGATTTGATGTCCTATTTCAGAGAGGATCTAGGAATTATTAGAGAATTCTGTTTTCTCCCATTAATTCCTACATTGAACTGCATCCCAATGAGAGTTTTTCTTCTCTTCTTGTTATAATGGGAGAGGTATTCCCATTCTTTTCTGAGTTCAATCTCTACTCCTGATATGAATACCAGAAAATATTATAGATTATATCAGTATGTGTGTGTTAGATAAAGACTATAAGCATTATGTCCATGATATAACGTAAACTGCAAAACTTAGATGAGCTGTAGATCTTAGATAGACTTAAGATACTGATGTAAGATACTGAACTAGGACTTAAAAGCCCAGCCTTCTGGGGCCCAGCAGCACTAACAGGCCCTGGATAGAAAGTTCCAGCGACCTGGACTTAAGACACATCACAGGTGAGTGTCTAGGACCCTTGAGTGTAGATTCAGGACATAGAATTAGAATGTGTGTCTGAAGTATGATGAGCAACAATAAAATAGATTTGGTTGAATCTAACTGTGCCTCAGACTGAGTCTGTAGAGACCGATTGTGACAATTCCCAAGCTTTTGAACTCCTGCATTCGATCTTCAACAACATTTGAATAAGTTCAAGACACGCCCACAGTCAGCCATGACAGAGTGGCCTGGAAAGTGGCCTGGAGGCCAGTTCTTCAGACGTTGTCCCAACTGCAACTTTTTAAAAAAATATTTATTTTTAGTTGTAGTGGAACACAATAACTTTATTTCACTTATGTATTTTTATGTGGTGCTGAGGATCAAACCCAGTGCCTTCTGCCTGCCAGGCGAGCACTCTACCACTTGACCCACATACCCAGCCCCATTTATTTTATTTTATTTTTATTTTTTTAAGTCCACACTTCTTCCTTCTCCTTTCCAAACCACTAGGAATCCCCTTTTCAAACAAATCTCTTCCTAGACACGGTGAATGGTCCAGAGGTGAACACTTGACCCAGTCTAGGTCAAGTGAAGTTCTTTCCTAATTTGTTTATTCTTAAATCTGTGTATTCTTCTGTTATATAGCTATGCTGCTAAATTCTTCCACTAATACGTTTTTTGGAGTGTTTCCAGTTTGGGGGCTCTTATGAATAAAGCTGCTGTGAACTTTGTGCTTGTTTTCAGTGCTGGGGATGAAGCCTGAGCCCTTGTTCTGGATATTCTAGTACTAGTCTCCTGGGAACCATTTGTTTTCCATTTCTCTTGGGCAAATGCCCAGAAATGTGATTCCTGACCCATAGAGTATATGTATGTTTAACTTTATAAGAAATTGCTCAACAGTTCTCCAAAGCACTCATTCCACTTTACCCAACCCAGGAAGGTATGAGAGTTCTTGCCACACCTTCTCACCAACATAAAGCTACTATTTGATCTTCTTTTTTTTAAGAAATATTATGTTTTTGTTATTTTATTTTGCATTTGTCTGATATCTAATGATGTTTAAAATTATTTTTTCTATTTGTTTAATCTTCTTCTCTGAAATGCTGATCAAATATTTGACATTGGGAGCCGGGCATAAGAGTAAAACCTGCAAAACAAGCTATTCAAGAAGCTGAAGCAAGAAGATGGCTTGAGCCCAGGAGAATAAGGTTAGGGTGGGCAACATTAGGGAGCTCCTGTCTCAGAAAGAAAAACAAACAAATAAAAACACATTAATATAGGAAGCCCAGTAACAGGTAGTGTTTTCTGCAGGGGGTATGGCATCTTACCTTTATTTTAGTACATTAAAATTAAGACAAGGGGCTGGGAGTATAGCTCAGTTGGTAGAGTGCTTGCCTCTTTTGCACAAGGCCCTGGATTCAATCTCCAGCAACACACACACACACACACACACACACACACACACACACATAATAATAATAATAATAATAATAATAATAATAATAAATTAAGACAAGAAACATGCTCAGAAGTATAAACGTGGTGTTGAAATTTTCTGGGACTGAATGGAATTTTCTAGTGTAGTCTGGTAGAAAGAGTCCCCTTCCACCCTCCCTCTGGCCATTGGCACTGAAGTGCACTTGCCACGTATTCTCTGGCAGCCCCTTCATTCCACAGGTTCCTAAGCTACTCCCCAGCAACAATTCTTGGGCTATGGTCACAATTTCCTGGTACTGTCCCTCTCCAGTCCCACCAGCAGGCTGCAGAGTCCCAGCAATAGCCCTTGCTTGTCTTGCTCTATTTCCCTCAAGACTGAAGTGAGACTTTGCCTCCTACTTCCTGTCCTATAAATCAACACTTAATTATCTTTCCTGGGCCCTTGGATAAGTAAACTAACAAATGCATAAATCAACAAGAAGCTAAACCATCCAGACCTGAGTGCAACCCAGCATGATAATAACCAGCATGTTTATGAAGCACTGTAGTTTATGTTTTCACACATATAATTTATTTTTATCTTTGATACAAAGTCATTATTATTATCTCCATTTTACAGGTGAGGAAAATTAAAGCTCAGAAAGGTTACATGAGTTGACCATGGTCGTCATCCTCAGTTGTTTTTTTTTCCTGAGAAAGGAGGGACATGGCTAGGATGCACAAGTGGCAACATGGCAGCTGCCACTCAGTCTCTACCACCATAGGTCAGTGCCTGGGGATGGAGAGGGAGGAAGACCAAGAGAGCTGGAGGTGCTGGACTCTTCAACCATCAAAGGTGCTGACCTACACAGATTCAGGCCACAGGGTAGCTCTTTCTGTGAGTGATTTGAGGAGATCCTCATGGAATCCCCACCAAAATCCACTTCCTTGCACACACATGGTCCCTTAGTTTCCACCATCACTCATCTCCAAATGAGGGCAGAGCCTCTCAGACTTCTCCTTTGCAGCTTTCCAGTGGCAGAGGCACAGAAGGGCCACTCTGGGAAGTTGGGAGCAGAGTCCCCAAGAGAGAGCTGGAAGACAGCTTTTATTTGCATGTGATGCTGTATCTCAAATATCCATGCAGACTTCACATTCTTCTTCATGATAAGGGTATGAATTTTTAAAGCGCCTGAGTTTTATCATAAAAATAATGCCCTTTTGTAGAGATGTATGCCATTTTTATCCTCTAACTTCTGTGTCCTCTGGCAGATTGACTCATTTCTCACTTGGAGAAAAATGAGACTTCAGGCATTGTACCCCCTGGTTAACATTGTAGATTGTACCTGAAAATGACATTAATTTAACTCTGTGTCATCCATCAATACAACTGTGTCATCGGATTAACTTCAGAGAGGGCAGGAGGTTAAGAAGCTGAGAGGAAGCAAAAGGAAAAAGAGAAAATTCTGTGGAATTGACAGAGGCTGTTGACTAGAGGCTTGGACCTGAACATCACAGTAATAGACATGAGGCCCAGTGATGATTACCCCGGCTGTGACCCCAAATTAGGAGCAACACCAACCAGAACCTGACCTGAGAGTCTCCTGGCAGTTATGACCAAAAAACCCTAATTATCCGGGCTGGGGTGATAGCTCGGCGGTAGAGTGCTTTCCTAGCACATGTGAGGCCCTGGGTTTGATCCTCAGCACCACATACAAATGAATAAATAGAATAAAGGTATTAAAAATTCCTTCCTTTAAAAAAACCCCTAATTGTCCATTCAATGTACTTATCAGTCACTTCCATTGGTTTGGAAATTTTTGAGGCTACTCTTGACCATGCATAATAAAGAACTTTCTTTGGCAATGTTCTTATCTACCTAGGTAGCATGACAGGGATATCCACTGAGATCAACAATCAGGCAACACTTCCTCCTATCCTGTCCTTGTCAAGATGAACATGGTTGAGGACAGTGGTCTTCAATTCAAATTCTGGGCATACCTATGATAAAGGACATCTATTGTTTGCCAGCTACAAGAGAGAGAAGAAAATTTACTTGGAAAGACATCCTAAGATGCAAGGTGACTTATTTGGCACTTATGACTTCAGTGAGAACTGAAATGCAGTCCAAGATCCTATAAAAAATGGCAAAAACCATAACATAGACTGAACCTGTATTTAAGCCTCTCTACTCAGCCTCCCATTTGGACTTCTGTCTTCTGGATGCAAGATAATCTACTGATCTCCCTTCAATTTTCATGACCTGCCTCCCCACATCTTTCTTTTTCTTTTTCTTCTCCAGCTTCAACATATAAGAGAAAACACATACCCCTTGACCTTCTGATTTTGGCTTATTTCCCTTAACATAATGTTCTCAAGTTCTATCCATTTTCCTGTAAACGATATAATTTCATTTTTCTTTATGGCTGAGTTAAACTCCATTATGTAAATATACTACATTTTCTTTATCCATTCATCCATTGATGAACACCTATGCTGCTTTCATAGCTGATTTCCATAGACCTCTAAGGTCAGGAACCACAAATGTATCAGGAATCATAAGAAGCTACCAGAGAATTGCTGTGCTGAAGAGTCTTAGAAGGGGCAGAAGACTAGGGTTATTTTTGTGTAGTTAGTTGGAATTTTGTTTGTATAGTAAGGATATTTTTTGCATGCAATTGTGTTTTCATCTTGGGAAGCCTGGGGATCTATGGAGATTATGGCAGGTGACACAAGCCTCTTCTGGAAATGTCAATACGACTCACATACACAGTCATGCTCAGAATCCCTGGAAAGAGATGGGGGGGGGACTCAGTGAATTTCTTTTAAATGTCAAGAATGTTCTAAGATCCTCATATATAAAATAGAACTCAACACTTAACCATCCACTGGGTTGTAGACTTTCAATTGGAGAAAAGACAACCTCTTTAACAAACAGTGCTGAGAAAACTGGATATCCATTTGTAGAAAAATGAGACTAGATTCATATCTCTCATCCTGCACAAAAATCAACCCTAAAGCCAGGCATGGTGGTACATACCTGTAATCCCAGTGGCTCAGGAGGCTTGCAGGTTCAAAGCCAGCCTCAACAACTTAGCAAGTCTGTAAGCAACCTAGTGAGGTCCTGTCTCAAAATAAAAAATAAAGGGCTGGGGATGTGGCTCAGTAGTTAAGTGCCCTTGGGTTAAATCCTGGTACCAAAAATAAATAAATAAATAAACTGAAGTGGATCAAAGACATAGGAATAAGACAAGAAGCTATGCAAGACCTGGAAGGAAACATAGGGTTGACACTCTAGCATATAGGCACAAGCAATAACCTTCTTAATAGGACCCCTATAGAGTAATTCTGGAGAGGATGTGGGGGAAAAGGAACACTTTTACACTGTTAATGGGATTGTAAAATAGTATAACTACCATGAAAATCAGTATGGAGTGTCCTTAAATGACTAGGTATGGAAACACCAAATGACCCAGCTATACCACTCCTTGGTATTTATACTGAAAAATCCAAGTGATCATGCTACAGTGATCCATTGCATAACCATGTTTATGGCAGCACAATTCTAAGAAGCCCAACTATGGAATCAGCTTAGGTGTCCATCAATGGATGAATGGATAAAGAAAATGTGGTAAATATACACAATGGAGTTTAACTCAGCCTTAAAAAAAATGAAATCATGTCGTTTGCAGGAAAATGGTCAGAACTTGAGATCATTATATTAAGGGAAATAAGCCAAAGTCAGAAGGTCAAGGGTCATGTGTTTTCTTTCGTACTTGAAGCTAGAGAGGAAAAAGAAAAGAAAGGTGTGTGTGCCGGGGGCAGGTCATGAAAATTGAAGGGACATCAGTAGAGTGGAGGAAAAGGCCAGCGGGTAGAAGGAGGGAGGGGGAAGTGCTTGGAAGTAATATTGACCAAATTATATTGTTATATTGTGTGCATGGAGGAATATGTAACAACAAATCCCACCATTATGTGCAACTACAATACACCAATAAGAAATAAAAAAGAAAATGCTATAGAATCAAAGCATACTAATAAAGGAATTACAAATTTTAAAATGAAGAAAAAAAGGGACTTTCAGAGTGCAACAAACCTAACCATGTCCCTTACTAGTTTTGCCCACTGTACAAGTTCAATGCATATTAACCACATTATTATTATTGGTGGAGAAAATACAAGTCAAGAAAAAGGCACAGTGGACTTAGTTAACTGATATTTATTTTAGAAGTTGCAATAGAACCTTCAAATACTTGAAAGACAGTGATGTAATTATCTGTAGCAGGTGTTATTTTTCAGACCACAGGTGGTGTTTGGTGAGCAGGTTGATGTGACCTGTTGCAATAATTGCTTTGCAAGGTCATTGGTCTGTAGTGCTGGTTCCTCATGATTGAATCTTATAGATGTGGGTTCAAATTCTGGCTCTACCATATACTAACTGTGCCATCTTTGAAAAGATGCTTAACTTACTGAGTCTCAACTCTAAAATAACAATACCTACCTCACAGGGATATTGAACGATTGAATAATGTAATGTGCACAGGATTCTGGTATTTGAGGGGTTTCAAATAAATATTCATTTGTTTTCTTATAGTTTGGAAAACAGTTGATTAAGTTGCAGAGGATCTGGCTATTAAGACACTCATTTCTAGAAGTACCCAGTCTAAAAGCATGAAAAAAAGAAAAAGTAAGCTTAACATTCAATAGTACTTTAAATTTTGTTTTTGTTTTGAGATGGGATCTTGCTATGTTGCCCAGGCTGGTATGGAACTTCTGATTCTTCCGTCTCAACTTCCTGAGTGCTGGGACCAGTTGTAAGCCATCGTCCGGCTTTAAATGTTTTATTAATCCTTATTCTTCGGGAGCACCTGGGAACAACTTCAGCCTCCACCTATTTTTACCTAACTTTCAATTCTGTGTCTATTCCTTCTTCCTCTTTTCTTGAAATATCTCATTGCACTTAGCCTAGAAGCCTCAGATAAGGATCCAGCTCACCCTGCACTGGAGCAGGCCACGATATCAGTGTGACATGTGATGTGCCACTGTCACCAGTAATAATCTATGTGTTTCTAAAGGCTGCCTCCAGGAAACCAGATGCATGCAAAACCCCTTACCAAAGAGCAAGCCCTGAATCCAAGGTTGACAGTGGCAGTAGAGTAGGCCCCCTTCACGTCATTTTCCTGAGAGGATCAATCACTGGCTCAGAATACCTTTGTCCCCTTCCCTGAATGCTAAGCTCAAGGCTGCTTGAAGGAGCTGTTCCCTAAGCAGGAAGGTGTGCAGAAATAAACATCGTGAGATAATGCCAAAGTCAGTCTCAAAATGGTGTCATCTACTAGGAGCTGATTCATGGCCAGGGAGGTGGAAAATCGTTTGACTCAGGGCTGTTGTCTTCCCATCTTCTGGTGAGTGGATGGAAGAATTATATGGAGCTAGAAACTTTTCACTCTTTCAGAAGAATCCAGTCCAAACTACTTCCCCCTCTCTGGGAAATGGGCTTTGCCTGCATTAAGAATGCCCCTTCCATTTCCTGTTCCTGGGGCTGCCTGATGAGCTTCATCTCTTCTTTGAGGCATAAGCATGAAGAAAGATATCCTATTCTTGGATTAGGGGTACAGCTCAGTGGTAGAATGTTTGCCTAGCCTGTGTGAGGCCTGGGTTTCATCCCCAGTACTGAAAACAAAAAGAAAGATATTCTATTCTTGAAAATATTTTCATCTCTGGCCAAATCTTTTTGTCCCACTTCCTTAGAAAGTTTAGGCAACAATCACCACACTGCTATTCAGTGGTTTGGTATTGCTTGCTCTTCCAGAGCAGGTGACCTTCTCATACCTGTTGGATAGAGGTGGACCTTGGTGCCAGGACCTAAGTTCACCTATCACAATCATGTGACATGGTGGGATGATATCATGATATTGGAATGGGGAACTCAACCAACCACCAATCAAGCAATGAGAGTGGCTGGTATTTCCTGTTTATTTATCTTTTTTAGGCTAAGTATTTGCTTCTTAGTCTCAAATTTAAAAGCACAATTTATCTAGTACAATTTTAGATATCCAGAAACAATCCACCAAATAGATGCCTCCACTACAGTCTAGGGCTTCATTAGATTAATTAATTAATAGTGGTTAATAAGTACTTTGAAGTTCTTTTATTAAAGGGGGCCACCTAAACCCAAAGTACTATTATGATCAGGCTTAATTAGGCCAATGGTTTAAAGAGAGAGTCTTAAACCACATATAAAGCTTCTCTACCAACCCTTGGTACAGAGAAGGTAAGAAGAGGCAGGTGAGTCTTCATGCTGTGTTTAAAAGTTTCCTTCCCAGTGGAGCCACACTGAGGTCTGCTCAGCTGAAGCCAGAGGCACAGTGAACTACTGACTAATGGATTCTCCAATTGTTAAACCTGTGTTATAGGACAAAGAGCATTGCTCCACAAAATCTTGACCTACTTGTTGCTGCTACCAAAGACCTTCTCAAAGAGAGGGAGGTTTTCTCTTGGAGGTTGCAAACCAGGTAAAGCTGGCTTTCTCTTATCTTGTAAAACTTGCCTTTTGAATGAAATCAAGAAAAGGGACTATTTGTGAAAAATCAGCACAACAACTTTCTTTTAAGTGTGTGAGGGGTGATGTAGAAGATGTGTATAGGCTTTTATCCATATGAAACTGGATTCAAATTAACTAGGAAAGAGTATAAACCAATGAACCATCTACTGAGGCTGTCAGAATGCTATCTTGGAAATGGAAAATGGATATTGAATTAGAAATGACTCCAGGCTCTTTTTTTTTTTAAATCAGAGCAACTGCTTTTAAGACATCTTTACATTTTAAAACTAATCAGTTTCTATTTCAAATCAGAACAGGTCCTGGAGGATAAGAGTCACCACCATGCTACCCTCTGTTGTGTTTTTGGGACTTACAGTCCTCATTGGTAAGTCATGGATTGACATTTATCTTGGTTTGCATGGTGTCCATGAAAACCTCAAATATAGTCATAAACCAGAAAGAGCAATGCTTACATATAATAGTAGAGTGAGCTCACCTGGCCTCCTTGGCCATCAATCAGATGCTTGTTTCCATAATTGGGAGTGTATTTTTCTTGCCAAGCAGGTGAAGAAAGTATCAGTAGGAATTTAAAATTTAAGTATTGATCAATCTACTTACTTCCTGCCTGATGGTGCACCTACTAGGCTTGAAATCTTATTAGCTGAACAGTGCCTTTGAAGGCAAGATTATATGAAGGGAAAATTATCAATGCCAGGCAATGGAGAGAGAGAGAGAGAGAGAGAGAGAGAGAGAGAGAAAGAAAGAAAGAAAGAAATCCACCATCTGAGAGGAAATTGGGAGGAAGGACCCTTACCCAACTAGGAAGTTCAGATCTGAAAGGCAAGTTCCAGAGAGGGCATGGCAGTTGAAGCAGGCTTGGTGGTTTAATGTTAAAGGAAGAGCCTTCTGGATGGGAGTTCAGTAAAGGGCAGAGGAAGAAATGCATAAAAACTGTTAGGCATACAGTAAGCGGTCAGTGTGATCAAAACAGGGGATGTTTCTTGGGGGAAAGCTAGAAGGTAGGCTGATGAGATGGTAAGCGTCCTTGAATGAGAAAAGATCAAAACTTTAGCCTCAGAAAAATAAAGATCCATTGTAAGCAATGAACAAGTTAACTTTATTTAAAGACTAATGATTAAGAAGAAAGCATTTCTAAAATGTTTAATTATAAATTTGGAAAGGGAGGACTACCCCAACACAATAATTTCCAGTTACTGATGATCAAAAATGGGCAGCATAGTTTTATATTTTTATTCATTTCTAATTGCCAGGAGGGAGCAAAGTTAAAAAGCCAATGGATTAATTATGAACTACCATATTATCTGGATACAATGAAAAGTGATTCTAATTTTAAAAGTGCCTTTTTAAAATGTCAGCACAAATAGTATAGCATTCATGGTCATATTCCAATTCTCTTAATGCAGTGGTTCTCAAGCTTTATGCATAAAAGGTAAATGGGAATCTGGTTAAATTATAGATTCTTTGGCCTCAAACTTAAAGATTCTGGCTCGGTTAATCTGGTATAAGGAGCCCATTTTGTTATAGTGTCAGAAAGCTGACTAATACATTCCCAATATCCTCACAGTCTCATAGAAAGAACTTGTCAAACTTTTGGTTTCTTGACAATCAAAGAGCTTAAAATGCCACCTTAGTTATATTTTAATATGGCTCTCTCTTTGTTTGAATGTGATTGAGGAACTTTTTTAAAAATACTTTTTGTCAATGGATTTTATGTATTCATATGTGATGCTGAGATTCAAACCCAGTGTCTCACACATGCTAGGCAAGTGCTCTACCACTGAGCTACAACCCCAGCCTGATTAAGCATCTTTTTATGTTTAAGGACTGTTTTCAATTTTTGCCTATGAAATTTCTATATCTGCTGCTGATAATGTGATATTTAAACAGAGATCTAAAGATAGTCAGCAAATCATGTTGATACCTGGAGGAACAGCATTCTAGGCCAAAGGAAATTCCAGTGCAAGGGCTCCAGGCAGAAACCTGCCTCGTGTGTTGAAGGATAAGCACAGAGAAGAATGTGAGTGAGGAAAGGGAAGGAGAAGTTGGAAAAGGAGTAGAGGGTCAGATCAGGTGGAGCGTGGAGGACACAATGAAGACTTGGCCATTCCTCTGAGGGACAACTGAGAGATCCAATACATGTCCCCAGGATCACCTGGCGCCTGGGTGGAGAACTGTTAGCCAGAGTAGAGCAGGGAGGTAGGTCAGGATGCTGTTAGAAAAATCCTGATGGGCAATGATGCTGGTTTGGACCATGGTGGTAGCAGAGGGGGAAAGAGGATAGATGTTTTCCATCTACAGTCTTACTTCCCACTTGCACACCTAAATTTTACATATGGTCTCTGTTTTGGGAATATGTCATTCATTAGCTCAAATATGTCCCTCTGTATCTGGGGGAGCTGGTTCTGGGACTCCTACGGAGTACCAAAATCTGAGGATGCTCAAGACCCTAGTATAAAACAGTATAGTATTTGCATAGAACCTATGAACATTCTCCCTTGAACTTTAAACCATTTCTAAATGACTTATATCTAATGAAATGCAAATACCATGAAGTAGTTATATGGTATCAGGGTTTTTACATTTTTTATTTTACTTATTTATTTGTTTGGGCAGTACTTGGGATTGAACTCAAGGCCTGAGTGCTCTACCGCTGAGTTACTTTTCTAGTCCTATTTCTGTGTTATTTGGGAAATAATGACGATAAAATTTTAAATGTACAGTACAGGTGCAATTTTTTCCCACAGCTGGATGAATCCCCAGATGCAGGGCCTGGGGATGAAGCAGCAGCTGTGTCTCCAATGTGCACTGTGAGCACCAGGCACTGCACCGGAGGCCTTGGAGGGGCCAGTCTGACATCCTCTCCTCTGTGGATCACATGGAAATTCACACTTCTTAGAGAGTGTAGTGGCTTTGCTGTTCCTACCACTTTTATTATCTGGATAGACTTCCTCAGTATCCTAAGATTATTTGAGAATTTTGTCATCTAACTTTCTGGTCTATTCCCACTTCCTTGTTTGCCTGATGATGGATGGCAGTGAGCTGTACCTGTATTTTCATTTGTTTTGGTTGAGTTTTGCTTTTGCATGCTTTTAAAAAGTTCATCTTTATAGTTACTCTGTTTTCCTTATAAAATAAATATTACAACAGTTCTACTCATTATATGCTTAATTCTAAAAAAGTATACAATTTCTTTATATTGTTATGTTAATCAGAATTGTACCTGTGGTATGTGGGTCAAATCCATCTCTCTATTAAAAACACTGTTGATAATCCTAACTTGGGAGGCTGAGGCAGGAGGATTGAAAGTTCAAGGCCAGCATGGGCAATTTAGTGAGACCCTGTCTCAAAATAAAAATTAAAAAATGATTGAGGATGTAGCTCAGTGATAAAGTGCCCCTGGGTTCTATCCCCAGTACTATAAGCGAAACAACCCAACAACAACAAAAATTGTTTGTATCATTAAGTGATACAACATATATTTTTTTCCCTGAAGTGCTGGAGATAAAATCCAGGACCTCACACATGCTAGGCAAGTGCTTTACCACTGAGCTACACTCCTAGCCCCAATATGGGGTCTTATATCAAATATTTTAATGAAGTAGATTCTTATAGCAGAGAATTATAATCTTAAATTACAAAGCAACAATTTTTGGAACTATGAGAACGAACTTTTCAATATTTCAGAAAATATCTCTTTTAGTAAATAGACCTGAATGAAACCATTCATGCCATAATAACAGAGTAAAAAAAATAAGAATTAGTTTATTTGGTAAGTTACATTTTTATTTCTAATTCTTTTAAATAGATTCAGAACCTCATCTTCATACCAGTAAGACACAAAATATGTTAACTTGTTATAGTATCCTTCTTTCTTATTTTTGTAAACAAAAGAAAATTGTTCATTGAAATGTTTACATCCTCATAAATACTGTCAAAAGTGTTTAAAAATATTCCCCAAAGTTCCTGCTTGAAACTCTCATAGTTGCCTGGGGGTGTAGCTCAGTGGTAAAGAGCATGCTTAGCACATGGGAAGCTTGGATTTGATCTCCAGCACAGGAAAATAAAATTGGTGGCTATTTTAATCTGGTCAAGCTGCAATAAATATATTTGAGACCCATACAATTTAATTTTCATAATACTTTGTGTGGTGTTTTAGAACTAAAGTACTGTAGTTAAAAACAGAGTCAAAAGGTTGGAGCAGAGTGGGAAGAGGGCACTTCTGTTTTGACTGATGTGTTGAAAATGATAAACAGGACTTGAGGACTAAGTCTATGGCCTTTGGTTTAGCAGGAATTTGTGTTTTAATAGCAGCTCAAGCAACACCTTCTCACAGGTTTTTCATGCATTATCATTTTCCCCCCAGGCACTTCCAGGGGTTCCTACCCGTTCACTCATTCCATGGACAGTCACCTGCATCCTCGCCTGTACCACGGCTGCTATGGGGACATTATGACCATGGAGGCTTCCGGGGCCCCCTGTGACATAGACAATTTGATTAACTGCGGTAAGCG
Source organism: Ictidomys tridecemlineatus (assembly GCF_052094955.1). Classification (NCBI taxonomy): domain Eukaryota; kingdom Metazoa; phylum Chordata; class Mammalia; order Rodentia; family Sciuridae; genus Ictidomys; species Ictidomys tridecemlineatus. The sequence continues at coordinate 38,294,219 of NC_135488.1, read as the reverse complement.
AATGACAAAGCAAGCATTTGGCCTTCTCCCTTTCATCATTTCCAGATTCCTTCTGGAAGTTAACTTAATTTCTAAAAGGTGTCATCGTCATTATAACAATCATATCAAAATATTTAAAGTTAAATAAGAATAGACTCCCACCCAACCTAACAAACCTTTTCTACCCCACCACCCGACCTTTTCCAATCTGTTCCAGATGTGTGTATTTCTACATGTTGAGACTACTCCTTAAATTACACATTAGTTTTTCTGGCCTCATTTTCTTGTTAGGCTTACTTCACTTAAGCACATGAAGAATAAAGGTTTTTTGGTTTTGTTTGTTTGGTTTTTTTTGGGGGGTTGCTTTTTTTAAAGGTCTTGCTGTATTGTCCAGGCTGGCCTTGAACTCCTGGGCTCAGGAGATTCTCCTGCCTGAACCTTGAAAGTAGCTGGGACTAGGGCCCATGACTGCACCCAGCTTAGAATGAGCATTTTGAAGCAAGTCTCTTGCTCTTTGTACTTCCTTCCCTTTGTAATCCTGTTTCAAATCTCCCTTGTGATGTTATCCCAGTATTAGAGGTTCAGAGATGGAAGGAACTACAAGGTGGCATGGAATCCCTCATCTTTAATTTATAGATCTCAGTGCTAAGGTCCGAAGGGAGGAGGGACTTCCCCTAGCACACACTAGGTGGTGGAATAGCTGAACAAGATTCAGTCTAGACTGGCCAACTGCTAGACCAGGCATCTTCTCAAGGCACCCACATGGCTGAAAGGAGAAAGAGAAACAGCAGAAGTGGCCCCATCAGGGGCTGTGGACATGTCAGGGTTTCTGCCGTCCGGTGTCAAAAGGACATCATAGAAATGGTTGTCCCCAGCTGTGGGCAGCACAGGGGCTGTGGCTAAATTAGTATGCATTGGGAACAGTCTGCTTCTGAAGCAAACACTTTCTTTTCTATTGGTTTAGGGATCCGTGGTTCTGAAATGTTTGCTGAGATGGACTTGAAGGCCATAAAGCCTTATCAGACGCTGATCAAGGAAGTGGGGCAGAGGTACTGCATTGACCCTGCTATCATTGCAGCCATCATCTCCCGAGAAAGCCATGGTGGCACTGTTCTTCAAAAAGGCTGGGACCACCGGGGACTTAAATTTGGCCTGATGCAGGTATTTATTTATTTATTTATTTTTATAAATTATGCAATCTGCTCATTTTTATTCAAATGAATGAATCTTAAATTTTAAGGGCTTCCTAACATTTCTTAGAATGAATGGAGAATTCTTTTTTTTTATTGGTTGTTCACAACATTACAAAGCTCTTGACATATCATATTTCATACATTAGAATCAAGTGGGTTATGAACTCCCAATTTTACCCCAAATGCAGATTGCAGAATCACGTCGGTTACACATCCACAATTTCTGATGCAGGTATTTAGCTAGAGACTTTCCACCAGCCACTTGGTCCTTCCTTGCAGAAGCTCAACCCAACTGAAATCCCTTTGCATGCTTCTGGGACCCCAGGCTCTGCAGTGTTTCTCCACAAGTGCTTCAGCATGGCTTGCTCTGACTTTCTGTAACACATCTTTGGTATTTCATCCAAGGGTTATTACCAGTTATTCAATATTTTCTTGAATAAGAAAATTAATTCAATAGTATTTTATATGTGTCATAACTACAATTCCGCAGTAAATAATATACAATCTACTTCAATAGTGAAAGGGCACTCATTATTACAGGTGTCTTCTTGGAATTCTTAAATTTTTAAATTTCATCCATGAAAATAAAAACACTATATAATTACCTGAACCAACATTTTCCTCCAGGTAAATTGGAGGAAGGGGATTCAAATTATCAGCCTATTTGAGTTTAGACTGTATTTTATTTATTTTTCCCTCATGATATTGGGGTTTGAAACCAGGATCTCATGCATGCTAGTCAAACTCTCTACAACTGAGCTATATCCTCAGTCCTTTGGCTCTTAATGAATGATTGAATTAACTACTGAATTAATTTTGCAGCCCTGGGAATTAATTTGTAGCCCCAGGGCTGCAAAATTAATTCAGTAGTTAATTAACCTCAAGGTGCTCTACCACTAAGCTACATTTCCAGTCCTTTTTATGTTTTTATTTTGAGACAGAATCTTGCTACGTTGCTTAGGACCTCACTAAGTTGCTGAGGCCTCAAACTTGCAATTCTCCTGCCTCAGCCTCCCAAGTCACTGGAATCACAGGTGTATATCATGGGCCTGGCCTTTCAGGCTCTGTTTTAAATTGTTTGTAGAAACACAGATTTCTAGACTTCCCAGTTAGAAACAAATTTTTATTTGAATTAGATGGATTTTTTTTTAACTACAAATGTCTAGACTTTGGGTGCCAATCTTTTTTGTTGTTGTTTTAACATCTTTTTGTCCCCCTTCTCCTCTCTTTGTTTATCAGAGTGCCTAGCTAACACTGTGCGTGTCTGCTTCTCCCAAATCTTTATTTTTCTGACTCTTTTCCTTATGAAAGATAGTACAGTAGAATTGACTTTGGGGGGAAAGATGTCACAGGAAAGATGTCAAGGCCAGAATCTATGAATTTTAACACACGGAAGAGAAATTAGGATCAGCAGAATATTGTATTTCCTTGACCAAATACTGATATTCTTACCTGAATTTTCTAGCTCGATAAACAAACCCACCACCCTGTTGGTTCCTGGGACAGCAAAGAGCACCTTTTGCAAGGCGCTGGTATTCTAACAGATAGAATTAAAGCCATCCAGAGAAAATTCCCTAAGTGGAGTGCTGCTCAACACCTGCAAGGTAGGCAATATTTTTTGTGCTTTGTTGAAATGAGCAGTGGATGAGACTATGAGATGCCAGATGGGCCCTGAACCTCCCTAAGAGCATTCCCACTGGGTCAGCAGCGGGCTGGGAGGAGCTGTGGAAGAAATGCAGCACATTCTCTAAACCATGAGTGGTCCACCTTCACCAATTTCCTTTATCCTTCTTCAGGATATCCAGGTTCTTACTGCATCTCTTGTTTTATATTGAGTCACTGAGTGATACCTTGAGAGTTAATGCAAAAGTTAACACAAAAGAATGCCTTTACCTTCTTTTCCTTGGCTTTCTCCCGATGCAAGAAGTTATTAATCATTTTCTAAATTGCTTGAATAAACTGACTCTGAGCATTCTGAGGCTTCAGGTACCCTGATAAATCCACCCAGTCATCTCGGGCATGGCTCAACAAAGGCCCACCTTGAGTATAGCATCTCGCAGATGGACTTCACTACTCATCTATTTCTTCTGCATTTTCTGTGACTTTGGAGATACCATAATACAGCCAGACATCTCAGCTAGAAAGACAGATTGTTTTCTTAGCTCACTGGCTTCTTCTTTCTTCGCACCTGATTCACCAATTCCTGTTTTCCTCCTGCAGATGCAGAGTTATGTGTAAATCTTCTTTCTTTCTACACTTTGTCTGAATTCAGAACAATTTTCTATTTTCTCTTTCAAGGGCATTGAAAGAAGAAATCAGGATCAGGATTTTTTTCTCTTGACACCAGAGCACAGAACAATTATGTTAAGATACATAAGTAACTGTTGAAGATAAAATTCTAGGGTAAAATAGCACATGCAAGTTCATGAACCTGTACAAGAAATGAATACAGGTAACTTTCACTCAGTGTGGCACATCGAGTGTGCTCAAAAACATGTACTGAATGACTTGGGAGGCTGAGGCAGGAGGATCACAAGTTCAAGGACAGCCTCAGCAACTTATCAAGGCCCTAAGCAACTTATTGAGGCCCTGTCTCTAAATAAAAAATATAAAGGGCTGGGGATGTGGCTCAGTGATTAAGTGCCTGTGGGTTCAATCCCCAGTACCAAAACAAACAAACAAACAAACAAACATGTGCTGAATGAATGAATGAGTAGGTGAACATATGAGTGAATTATTGAATAAATGAGAGATTGTTACAGTCTCAGACAGAAGATTTGCAGGCATCTATTTCTGCCAGCTCAGGACTACATAAAACTCAAATCTGACTCTCATAGGAAGAAAAACAACAATCAGAGAGAGAGAGAGAGAGAGAGAGAGAGAGAGAGAGAGAGAGAGAGAGATAAGATGGAATCTTCTTAGTGATTCTCAGGGTAGCATATCCTTTCAGGAAGAGAGGAAGGGAAGCAAGCATTGGGAATACAGGCTTTGGAAGATTTGCCTGGAGGGCTGGGATGTCCTGGGAATGCTTGCATCTTATTTCTATTACAGTTAATATGGAGTCTAAACCTCTCTCTTTCATTTCAGGTGGTCTCTCTGCCTTTAAGTCAGGAATCGAAACCATTGTCACCCCTGCAGACATAGACACTGACCTCGTCAATGATCTTCTTGTCCGAGCTAAATTCTATAGAAGACATGGCTTCTAGGCAAAGCCCTATAAATGAACCATGTTGCTTGGGTATCAAATGCTCCCTCTTTAAGTTTGATATGAATGTGTTGTACTTCACCCTGACACAACATGGTTGAAATTATGAAAGAAAATTTATTTCTGAATTTCTTAATGAAAGTAAGGATTAAAAGAAGAAAAATGAGAGGGTTGGAGATGTAGTTCAGTGATAGAGCCCTTGCCTAATATACACAAGGCTCTGGATTCAACCCCAGTGCCACATGCACACACACAAATAATAAGTAAAGACAAAAGAAAATTACCCAGTTCACAATATAGCTCCTATGAAATGTACATAGACATACATACAATTGCTTTACAGCCAACGTGAATATTATGGCATTGACATCTACACATTCTAACAAGACTTCATTTTAGCCCATGACTTCAATACCCACCTGTACTCCATCTACCAGAATTACTAACAGGAAGTTAAGTGAGCCTGACCTGAGCCTTTGTCTTTTTCTTGACATCTTCCCAAATTGCAAGGTCTTTGCTCATGAGAAGCTCCTAGTTCATAAGCCAGGTAACCCACATGACAATGGAGAAGCCGGGGAGAGAATTCTAGCTCCATAAGTGGTGGAGAGCTGATGGAGGTGATGCTAACCTTCAAGCGAAGTGTGTACATCCTTCAGGCCCACACCAACTCCTGTGTTTCCTTCTCTTGTTTGCTGAAGGTCCATGGACTGGCTTCTTCTATATTCAGTCATTGTCACAAACTCTTTCTAAGGGGTCTGTTGCCTACAAAAGAAGGCTGAAGATAAAAGCATTTGACACTGGCATTAATTTGGTCCCATGGATGCAAACATAAAGCAATTTTTTATTGCTTAAAAAATTCTGAAAATTTTTAAGCAATAAAAGGAAATTATAGAAGGCTATCTGATGATTCCCAGAACTAAAACAGAGAGAGGGGTGGTGGGAGGAACCAGGCAACTCTGGTCCTGGAGAGCAATTGGTTAAGCATACTTTATAGGATTCCACCAGGTGAAACCACCAGCACCCTCACTGCACAGATGTACTCCAAAGACCCCCCACCCCCCGCACCATCCTTTCAGCTCTCTGCTCTGTATTCAAGGCCCCCTGTGCATGGTGTGGGGATGGGATGTGGATTCTTTCAGTTGAGCACCTGTCCTTTGGCTGCTTTGCTCTTTGGTCTTGCCCAGACTACCTATGATGGAGAGGAGACAATTCTCTAGAAGGAAACTGAATCACCTTGGTGACGTTTACTTGTGTGTCAAGAGAGGACACCATAATATATAGGAGTGTAAAGCTCACAGAGTCCATCCAGGTGGCCCCTGCTGGACTGGTAGCTCCATCTGGAGAAGTTCAATGGATAGTACTGCTTGTCCAATCTCTTTCTGAGAAGGAGTCCTACCTGAGAGCCACACAGAGAAAGCCAACTAAACCGTTCTCTGCCCAATGACCTCTTAACCTGCAGCATAACTGTCTTTGGTTAAGGATGGTTAGTTGAAGCCCAGACTACATCAGTTGTTAAATATTTTGATTCTCATCCCTGTATATGAACAATCCACAATGTTCTTCAGAAGTCTCTTTTGCTCAATAATGATTTCTTCTGGGCTTTACCCAGAAACATTCATTTCATCTAATCCCCAGCCCCTTCAATGTCACTACTACAAGTATAAAATACATTTAGACAAGATAATTTCCAAGTGATTTGAAAAACAAGAATTAGTACACTGTCGGGTATAATGGTGTATGCCTTTAATCCCAGTGGCTCACTAGGCTGAGGCAGGACGATTGTAAGTTCAAAGCCAGCCTCAGCAACTTAGCAAGATCCTAAGCAACTTATAGAAGACCTGTCTCTAAATATAAAAAGGGCTGGGGATGTGGCTCAGTGATTAAGTGCTTCTGAGTTCAAACCCCAGTATCCACCCCCCCAAAAAAAGAAATAATATACTGACTTATACCATGAACTTATTCCCCCAGTATTCTCTTTAGGACTGAGTTGCACAGACTCCATACTGGAGATGTCTTAGGTCTTAGTTGGGTTCCCCCAGAAGCAAACTGAACAAAGTTTTCAGTGCAGTAGTTTATTTTGGAGGTGCAGGGATCACAGGTATGAAGAGGCTCAGTGATCCAGTGAAGGGAAGACCAGCAATAAAACAAGCATCATTGAGTTACCGACCACGGTGGGCTCCAGGGCCCGATCCTGCAGGAAAGCCACTATTGGGGAATAGGACAAAACACACACCTCAAAAATACTCTATCCAAGGGACAGGAGCCGGAGTATAGAGACATTGGTTTCTGAGAGTCATTTGTTGAGGGTCTACCTCGTAGGATGGAATGAGGGAGGATTCTTAGCTACTGTAATCTGCTAGGAAATTTTTCTTGTATTTCCAAGAAGAGGCTGTAGTCACAGAGAAGCAAACCAAATGAGAATTCTGAGAGGTCCAGGGGTATGAGAGGGACCTGATGGCCTCTGCTTCCCAAGGGTTAGGCACTCCCCAAGGCTAAGAAGTCTCCATTCCTCCAACATGGCTTGTTTTCATCTGTGACTTAATAGCTTGGTATAAACAATACGGAAATGATTCACAAGCTTCATTTGCCTTATAATTTCCATGCCAGTATTCCACACAGTGTATAGAATGATTAGTTAGATGGGATAGAACTGTCCTAGTCTTTACCTTATACCCATCTCTAGCACATCAGCTGATTCTCAGGAATTTGCTGAGGAAAATGTCAAAGATGTCAGACTGAAATGTGGTTTTATTAAATTGTCATTCTTGATTTTCTTTATATTTTTTGCCTTTGTCCCCTTCAGGAATAAGGGATCGTTTCATGTCTATGTCCTATGATATAAAATATTACTTCATCTAAAAATTGAAGTCATACTGAAAGATAAAGAAATGTTGTTTTATAAGTAGTTTTAGATACAAAAAATTTTTTAAAAAAATATTTCCCTATCTGGACTTACTCATGATTAACTTCTCATTCTTTCTTTCTCTTGGCCTTCCATGTCTCACATGCCTGGGACCTGTGACACCATAAGAAATATGTGCAGGCACAGTGACACATACCTGTAACCCCAGATACTCGGGAGACTGAGGCAGAAGTATTGCAAGTTTGAGGTCAGCCTAGGCAATTTAGGGAGACCCTGTCTCAAAATAAAATTTAATAAGGGCTGGGGTTGTAGCTTAGTGGTAGAGTACTTGCCTAATATGGGCCAACACACACATACACACACACAAAAAAAAAAATCCCCAGTACCACAGAAAGAGAGAGTGATGGAGAAAGAGAGGGGAAGAAAAAGAAGGAAGTTAGTTTGATATTTGGTCTCTGCTGCATTGTATGTGGGAAGCGAGGGGAAAATGTCTCAGTAATGTTCTCATTGTTGATGTCTAAGGTCCCGTGCAGTATGGATACATTCCATTTTATAACATTAGGTAGGAGAAATATCCTCTAGTCAGATACAATGTCCATCCCCATGGTACCATCAGGTAAAAGAGACACAACCATTCCACATAAAGACTGTTCAAATATACCAATTCTCCCCACACATCTTTACTTAATCCCATCACCTCCTGTGTTCCTAACTGCAGCCTCCATTACAACTCTATTGGCAGGCTTAGGTTTTACAATACTGGATGGGGAAGGGTGTGCCAGGTAAACACAGTGTCTATCCTAAAATATGCAGGTAAAACACAACTCCTCTGCCCAAAGCCTTCCATATTCCCATCAACTCTTTTGTGCTCTTTCCCGGCAGGGTTTCATGGATGGGTTTTGGTTCCACAGTGCTTGGGGCTCCCATATTAAAAGAGTCCTGGGACTTCTCCTCTGCACCCCCTGACCATTTTTCCACTTCAGCACACAAGGCTTTGGATTCCCATGAGGGGCTGGGCCTAGGGACTTTAGTCCTTTTGTCAACCTACACCTTGATTAACCTGCCTAACTACTGCCCCAGAGAGCTAGTCAGGTTTCTCACTGTCAACTTTGCCTTTTAAGGTTTCTCTAAGCTGGGGTGAGTAGAGCTGCTACAGTTTGGATCTGGAATGTTCCCCGAGGGCTCATGTGCTCAAGACTTAGTCCCTGTTTGGCAGTTTGGGGAGGTGGTGGAGCCTTTAAGAGATGGAGCCTCATAGGAAGTCTTTTGTCACTGGGGGCATGCCCAAGAGGGATATTGGGACCCAGCCTCTTCATCTTCCTCTCTGTCTGTTCTGGGTGCTATGAGGTGAGCAGCTTTGCTCCATCATTATGGGCTGCCCCTCTACAGGCCCAAAAGCAATGGGCCAACTGACCACAGAAGGAAGCCTCCAGAACTGTGAGCCAAAATAAATCTTTTATCTCTGTGTTGATTTATCTCAGGTATTTGTTACAGTAAGGGAAATCTGATGAATGAAAAGCAGACTTTGTTGAGGGATCAGCTGGTGTCCTTTAGTCTCATACAACCTTTAGTATTTCTTTATTAAAACCTTTCTTTTAACCCCATCAATGTCTGTTTTTACTTATTCCATTTTTTTCATGATCATCTAAAAATTTCCACACTGCAGATGCAAATCTGGAGATGTGCCTTTTTTATTTTCCTTTGTTTCACACCTGTCAATATTTGCTTTATCTTCCTTATTTCTTAACAATTTCCACCCTGTTAAAACCTGCTCTTTTTCTAAGCACCACATAAAAATACATAAATAAAAGCATTGTGTTCATCTAAAAAAAAAAAAAAAAAAAAACCTGCCCTTTGACTCTCCTCTCATTTTTCCCCCCATTCTCGCCTCAATTCACCTAATCTATCTGCATTATAAGACCCCCAAAGGGAAGCTGAGATAGCAAATTCAATAAAGCTTTCCAAACTGTACTTTGGGTTTGCAGCAGCAAGGCTACATGCCCATCCATGTTTCAAGGGGTAATGTCAGCCACAGAATCTTCCCTGACCTGAGTAACAGGCATATTCAGGGGATGAACATCCTGGTGATTGGAAAACCAGTTCCACATGAACAGCTCCATCCAGGGTGATCCACTTGTCATTTAGAGAAGGAGAGGGACAGTTCCCTTCTCAAGGTAAACAGACCCTACAGTGACTTTTATCTAGTCCACAAGGCTAGCTGTTCCCCCTGGAATACCTTCCCGTGTGTCTGGATCAAGCATAGCCCTTGTGATTGCTGTTATGCCAGATTCGTGGGACCCCAATAGACGTCCAACAGCCGAATCCGATGCAATCACACAAGAGTCTTTATTGCAAGCTCAAGCCTGGGCTCACAACCAATCCCGACTCATTGATCCCAGGGAGTGAATCTCGGTCCTTTGTTCAGTGAGATTTTATAGGTTTTGGAGGGATACTCTATGTGCCACAACATCACACAGCAAATCATTCCATACCGTGGGAAAAATCAAACAACAACTCTTAATATTGATTAGCACATTTAATGGCAGGAACAAGTTGGGTAGGGATGATTGGTTAGTACAATAAGGGGATTCGTTTGGACTGATTGGTTTAGGCCACGAGGGGTATATGTGCTAAACTACATGGTTTCCCAACATGTTATCAACCACTATAAACTACTTGGGGGTCATCTGGCATTCCAGATATTTTGCCTGTCTCATGCTGATTGGAGGTTGCTAGGGGGGTTGCTATGGGTCCTCACCTAGCCTAACTGAGTCAGGGACACCTGGCGCCACAGACCTCTCCTGTTATTTACAGACAAACAACTCAGCAGGGTGGGTGTGTGCTTAGGAGTGCTCTGTGGGTTTTTCCAAGGACAAGGGTCACGCCCCCTTCCTTGGACAGGCTTTGCTCTGAGGTAGAGGCTGGTTTCTCAAAAATGGAGTCACATTAGTTTCTCAATTGCTCCATGGTGAGCTATGGGTCCTGCGTCAACTGGAACATGCTATTCTACTCTGCAGCATTTGAATCAAGGATACTGCCCCTAAATCAGTCACCCTCACACTCCGCTTCAAAGAAGGCTCTCAAAAAGCTGATGGTACTGATCTACAACATGAAGCAACTCCTTCCCACTACACCCCTGGTTTCAGTAGTCGCTTGGTTTTGTCCTTTGTCCTTTAGCCACACAGATTACTGTTTCAGTAACCAGAGATCTTAGGGGTAGTTTCTGTTGTCCTCGCACACTGACTGCCCTGGGGAGATAGCTTTGGGGTCCCAGCTCAGATTCCACTGACATCTAGGTTTGGTCTAGCATCAAGGTCACCCCTGTCTTTTCATTTTAGCTGTCAGAGATAAAAATAACCAGATGACAATTTTACCTTTTTCTTATTAGTCTACATTTCCTTATGCATCTAGTGAGCCATCTCTAAATATCACTGGTACCTTTAAGAGCTGATCTTAATGTAGCTAATTCTCCACACCAAAGGTGACCAAGTGGCCACTCAGGAATCAAAGGTTCCTCATCCAAGGCCCTTTCATGTTTCCATAAGCCAGGGCTGTTCTGGTAAATCCCAATTCACCAATGCCAAATGCTCAATAGGACAAAATTCTATATTCCTACTATTCAAGAACATATCTGAAAAATGGGGCTGTTGGGGAGACTAAAGGATATAACGTACTCTCTTTCAGTTAACAATATAAATCCAGGATGAAATATGAAAAGTAGTAGCCCAAAACCTTGGAGAGGCAACAAATGCAGGTAGGCTCTGGATACATTTAAATTCTTGGAAAAAGGAAAGACATTTAGTGATTTACCCATTTTTCCAGTGCTTAATATGACGACTGATGGGTCTCAGCTCATGTCATATGGAGCCACTAAAACTCAGAAAGAAATACAAAGTCTTCCTGGCTTGAAGACTATCAGGGGGTAGATTTCAAGGAAACCATTGCAGCTAGAAAGTAATGAGAAGTCAAAGATAAGAATGAATCAGAGGGCCCCCCCATCTCCCACAAAGACTGGGTTTAACTCACTCCCAATTTTTTATCCAAGTCCTGAATCACACATGCACAGGTGGACTTCAAATGGCCCAGCTAAGAACTGGAAATTCACTTGCTGCCCATCAGAGAGAACCCAGAGTTTGAAGTTTCAGTTTAGCCAGATTAATTCGTCTGCTAAAACAAATCAATAATTTTCAGAGAAACTTAATAGAATCCAGAATCTTTACAAAGTATTTTTCACAGTGTCTAAGTTACAACCCAAAATTACTTACATATAACTTATAATAAATAAGAAGGGACTGGGTGTATAGTGTAGTGGTAGAGTGCTTGCCTAGCAAACATGAAGCCCTGAGTTAAATCCCCAGCTCTGTGAAGAAGGAGGAGGATGAGGAACAGGAGAGGAGGAAGAAAAGGAAACAGGAGGAGGAAGGAGAGCAGGAGCAGGAAAATGTAGTCTATACTCAAGAGAGAAATCAATAATGGGAAGAGGTCCCAGATGTTAGAATTGACAGACACAGATTTAAAATCAGCTATTATATATGTTCAAAAATGTAAAGGAAGGCGTGGCAAAGTGGTGCACACCTGTAATCCTGGTGACTTGGGAGGTTGAGGCAGGAGGATTGTAAGTTCAAGGCCAGCTTGGGAAATTTAGTGAGATACAGTCTCAAAAATTAAAAAAATAAAAATAAAAATGGCTAGGGATGTGACTCAGTGGTTAAGCACCCCGGGGTTCAATTCCTATTACATGCACCATACACACACACACACACACACACACACACACACACACACACACACACAGAAGAATAAAGCTGAGCTGTGGGTGTGTCTCAGTGGTAGAGCAATTGCCTAAGGTGTGTGAGGCCCTGGGCTCCATCCCCAACAGTGCAATAAAGTCAACAACAACAATTACAGTGCTATGAACCTTTTTGTTACAAGTCTTTTTTTGTACACACATTCTTTTTATTTCTCTTCAGTAAATACCCAGGAATGAATTGCTGGATCATAGAATAGATGTCTAACTTCACAAGAAACTCCTATTTTTTTTTTCCTAAGTATTCTTAACAGTTTACACTCCCATAAGTGCCGGGTTTCTGTTCTCGCGACTAAAAGGCTCAGGAGTCACTCCAGTTAAACTGGGCTAACTGGGCTGCACGAAATAACCACACAAGAGACACAAATATCTTTTTCTTTGGGGTCGCTGTGACAGCTTTTCTGACCTTAAGGGTCCACAGAAAGAGAGAGAGAGAGGGAGAGCACGAGCTGACCCCTTTTATTGAGGAGAAGCTATTCAAGTGAGGCAAGGGGTCAGGTTTCATGATGTCCACTATTAGCAGGTTGACTGACACCTGGGTAGGTCACAGGCAAGGGCACAGTAAGAGAAGGGGATACACACAAGGCACTTCCATGGAAGATTCTATCGTAAACAAGGCAAGGGGTTATATTACAAAGGAACAGGTGAGCATAGCTTCACTCATGGGCTGTAGCAAGACACACCCATGCATGAGACACTGACCCTCGCACCCAAGAAGGGTGCCACATTTTTGCACTGAGCGCCTTAGCACCCAGCTGGGGAGTGTAACTCAGTCATGTGTAAGGTTGGCTTCCCACACACAAGCAATGAGTGAAGAGTTTAATTTGCTTCATATTCCTCCTATACTCCTGTGGTTAGTCTCAATTTTACTTTTTCTAATGGGAATGCAATGATAACCCGTGATTTTTTAATTTGTACTTTCCTAGTAGTTAATAAGAATTTTGTCATATGCTTATTGGTCATTTATTGCACAAAGCAATCCTCTTTTGCTTTGTGCCTTTAAAATCTTACTAAAAATGGGTACAGTGGTGCATGTCTGTAATCCCAGCAGCTTGGGAGGCTGAGGAAGGAGGATCATGAATTCAAGGCCAACCTCAGCAATTTAGTGAGGCCTTAAGCAACTCAGTGAGACTCTGTTGTCTCTAAATAAAATACCAAATGGGCTGGGGATGTGGCTCAGTGGTTAAGCAACCCTGGGTTCAATTCCCAGTACAAAAACAAAAACAAAAACATTTTCAATTCCCAGTACAAAACAAAAACTTTTACTAATTTTTATGTTTTTTAAATTTATTTTAGAACTATATTGTGTATTCTAAATATAAACTTTCATCTGTATATATATGTATATATATATATACACACACATACATATATATATTCTGATATATATATATATATATATATATCTCACACACACACACACACACACACACACACACACATACACACACACACCATAACTATGTTTTCCCAGCTTTGGGTTTGTATTTATAAGAAATTCTTATGATGAATGGAAATTGATTGAACCCAAGGGCACTTTATCACTGAGCTACATCCCTAGCCTTTTTTATTTTTTGAGACAGAGTCTTGCTAAGTTGCAGAAACTGATCTTGAACATGTGATCCTCCTGCTTCAGCCTTCCAAGCCACTGGGATTACAGGTGTATACCAACATGCCTGGTAAGAAGTGATCTTTTTTTCTTTTTTATGTGGTGCTAAGGATCAAGCCCCGAGCCTCACATGTGCTAGGCAAATGCTCTGCCACTGAGCCACAGCCCCAGCCCTTTCATCGATTTTTGTCATTATTATTTTTTCCATATCAGACAAGTAAAGTGCCCAGAAGATTTAGAGGGAGGCACATCTCACACACAGCATGAACAACCAATATCATGTTTATTAACTGAAAATGTGGTGGCACCCCCTCCTCTACCAATGCATCTTAATTAAACTTCTTCAGAGACCCTCACCACAATTTTTCTTGTTAATAAAATATCAGTCAAAAAGATATCTGCAGAAGGGCTCAATGGGCTCAAAAACTGACAAAAACAACCAAGTTGAAACTAAGCTATGGAACAAAAGCCAATACTTAACTAATCCTTGAATATGAGAAAGAAGGGATACTTCCCACCCTATTTTCTGTTGCTCTACTCTGTCTTGCAAAAGCTAATTTTGGTTGTGAACCTCTGTCATAAGAAATGAAACAAAAAGCACTGAGAACTTTGATGTTGACTCCTCTGCATGTAAATCTCCAACTCCCCCCTCACCGCCCCCACCCCACACTGGATATTAAGTTCAAAGAAATTCTAGTCATTGTCCAGAGGAGAATGTTTTAGGCTATCCAACAGACTCTCTGGACCCTGCAGTTTATTAACCTGCTTCTTGATAATTCCTTGGGGGTCCAGCCTTTTCTGTCCCACTTCAAAAGGATCAATATTATTATTTTTCTTTATCCTATTTTATGGTTTTAATTTGTGCTTCTTTTCTTTATCTAACGATTGTCCTCTACACACTGCTTTGGTTGCATGATACATGTTTGGATATGTTTTATTATCAGTTAGTTTAAAATATTTTCTACTTAGATCTTCAGGTTATTTAGAAGTATGTTGCTTCATCTTCAAACATATGGAGATCTAATATCTTTACATTATTTATGTTTAAATTTAAGTTCATAGTGGTTAAGGAACATATTGTATATGATTTCGGTTCCCTAAAAAGTTGTTGAGCTGATGGTGGGGGTGCATGACTATAATCTCAGCTACTGCGGCGGGGGTGGGGGGGGGGCTAGGAAACTTAGTGAGACTTGTTTCCAAAAGTTTACGAAAAGGTGGGGAAAGGGCAGTTGGCTAGCATGCATGAGGTCTTGGATTCAATTCCCAGTTGCATTAGGGAAAAAAATGTTTTGAGATTCTTTATGGCCTAGAATGTTTATTTTGGAAAGTGGCAATACATCTGCATTTGAAATAAATGTGCATTCTGCAGCAGTTTGATGTAATACTCTATATAAGTAAAAATAGGGCAGTTGAGTTACTATGCTATTTCCATCTTTTGTTTCTAAAGATGCAGAAAAAAATGTGTGGGGGGGAGAGCATAAAGCACTCTGGCAGGGATATTGAGAAGCAGACCCTGTAGGGCCCCTTGAGAAGGGAAGGCCAGTGTTTGGGGGTTCTGAAAACAACTCTGAAAAAACTGACAAAAACAACCAAGCTGAAACTAAGCTATGGAACAAAAGCCAATACTTAATTAATCCTTGAATATAAGAAAGAAGGGATACTTCCTACCTATGTTAAGCAAATTATCTCATTTCTAGAAAAACAAGGCAAATAACATCACAGGGGTTTCAGAAACAATCTTGTTCATGTCAAAAGCTGCTGTTTCTTCTTCCTCCTCTTTCACCAGGGATGGAAAATGACCTCACATGTGGCCTGTGCAATTTTACATTGTCCTTGGGAAACTGTGCCACTTAGAATACGCATATTATTTAGCATTGTAGTGAGAAAAGATGAAGGGAACAGGTTTTTGGCCTGAAAGACACACAATTTTGAAGATTAACATACTTCTAAATAACCTGAAGATCTAAGTAGAAAGTATTTTAAACTAACTGATAATAAAATATATCCAAATTTTAGATTGAAAAGGGAATTGCAATTGTGGTGTAAGGAGGCCTCTATGATCCCTGCCCCCATACTTGTGGAATTCCCTTCTTCCTCCAGCCAGGACAGGACCTGTGATTTGCTCCCAGCTAATGGAATGCAACAAAGGTGATGGGTCCTTGGGACTGTATGTAAATTATGACCTCATAGTGCCCTTCTTGTGAGTCTCTCTCTGCTGCTGGTTTTGAAGGAACAACTTGACATCAATCCTACAGCTACAAGGATTGAACTGTACAACCCTGGAGCTTGGAACAGATCCTCTAAAGTCAAGCTCTGAAGATACCCAACCTTGGCAAAAGATTTTTCTGCAGCCTGTGAGATCCTGAACAGATGACCCAGCCAAACTGTCCTCACTTTAGACCCACAGACATTTCAAGTTAACAAGTGTGTGCTGTTTCAAGCAGCAGTTTTTGATAATTTATTATGCAACAGTAGAAAACAAAATGCACTAATGGGTAAAACTGCTCTGGAAAGCAGCATGGAGGTTCCTTAGAAAACCTGGAATGGAACCACCATTTGACTCAGTTATCCCACTCAGTATTTACCCAAAGGACTTAAAAATCAGCATACTACAGTGATGCAGCCACATCAATGTTTATAGTAGCTCAATTCACAATAGCTAAATAATGGAACCAACCTAGGTACCCTTCAACAGATGAATGGATAAAGAAAATGTGGTATCTATAGACAATGGAATGTTACTCAGCCATAAAGAAGAATGACTTCATGACTTTTGCTGGTAAATGTATCTGGAGACTATCATGCTAAGTGAAATAAGCCAATGTTTTCTCTGATATGCAGATGTTAACACACAATAAGAGGGGAGGACAGAATAGAATTTCAGTGGAGTAGAGAAAGGGGAATGAAGGGAAGGGAGGAGGGATGTGAATAAGAAAGACAGTAGTATGAATCAGACATAACTTTCCTATGTCGTGTATGGATACACGACCATATTCTGTTCATGTGCTGAAAAGCTTAGCCTCCAATGTACTGGTACTGAGAAGTGAAAGGATCTTTAAGAGGTGGTGGGATCTTCAGTGGAGGGGCCTGTGTCATGGGGTCACTTCTCAGAAGGGATTAATATCTGTCTTACACAAAAGCATTAACGTCATTTTGGCTTCCTCAGCAAGCTCCTCCACCACTTACCACTCTCCCATATGCTCAGATCATACGATATCATCTGCCTTGTTATGACACCGTAGGAGGCCCTCACAGGTGTGGCTGCCCAAGCTTGGACTTTTCAGTATTTGAAACCAAAATAAAACTCTCTTCCTTATAAACTAAGGTCAGAGATTTTGTTATAGCAATATAAAGTGGACTAAATAGAGTCACTCAAAGAATTTGAGGAATCCAGTTAAATTAGGAAATAATTTCTACACAAAAATAAGTTAATTGCTATGATGTCAGAGGATCTAAATTTAGATATTCAACAATGCTGATCTTACCTACTTTAGAGTGAAATTCTTATGGGAAAAGGGAGAACATTAAATAACCAAACTTATAAATCTATATGGTAGGGAAGAATCAGCAGTCAGTGAGAAGACTGGGATTTCAAATACATTTTAAAGATTTTAATGAAAACATTTTCTCACCAACTTTAAATAAAAATAATTTGCACTTTTTAATCTGATGCTGCAATGGTGTCAGGACTTAACTGCTTCCTACTCCACAGGCTTTAGATGCCACTGCACTACTAACTCCCCAGTGCTCTTGAGGCATGTGGAAGACATATTCTCTTCTGTTGGAAGTCCTTGTGGCAGCTTCAGGGGCTGGATTCTGTGAAAGAAGAAAAGGCATTTAGAATCACACTAGATAACATATTTTTTAAAACTGCAGAGATAATGAACAACAAACCTTATCAAATGTTTAACCACTTTCAGTTTTGCATTCACAGAAGGGATATTCTTGTGAACTTGAGGGGTATGTGCCTACAAACAAAGGAATAATGTTATGAATCAACTGAAAAAGCAAATAGCTCTATTTTTAGAAAACGTTAAACTGAAGGTTAATTACAAACAAGTTACATTAAGTAATACATTAAAACAAGAGACAATTTTAGAAAGTGTGAAATGTAAAGCAAATTTAAACAACACCGAGGATGACTAAAATAGTTGCATACTTTTTCTAATCCAAGCATCTTTATTGTATCTTTTTCCCAGTATGGACGTCTTTTTGTACTTTTTATTCTGGTAACGATGTGTAGTTTATGAGGGTGCTGTGGATCCCCACCATATTTTTCATGATCTGCTGGTGAAGGCTGAAATACCTACAAAGGAAGAATTATAAATGGTAAACTTTGAACTTACACAGTTTCTATGTGCCTCCCATTTTTCTTAAAAAATGCTTGCACTGACATGTGTACACACACACACACACCCCATACTGATCTCATCCTTAATCTTTATATAATCCTCAATCTGAAACCGCACATTTCTACCATGTTAGTCTGATTACTAAAAGGGAGTTTAAGACTTTTATCTTTTTAACAAAAATGTCACATAAGCAAGAATTTTGTCTTGTTGCTTAACCCCTGGGAACAAAGCCTGAGGAAACCAAATGACACTAAACGATTCAAATGCCAAGAGAACATATTAGCCCTACAGGTTGAACACCATTCATCCAAAAATCTGAAATCTGAAATACTCTGAATCTGTCAAACTCAAAGCAAACTGGGGTACTCAATTAGAAAAGTTTATGTAAATATTCCAAAATCAAAAATCTCTGAAATCTGAAATTAAAAAGGGCCAGTTAAGACAGTAACTTTTTATCTCTGTATTTTACCACTATAAAACAATGCAAGGGATGGGAGAATCCAAACCAACCAACTAACCAACCAACCAACCATCCAAACCAATAAAAAACCCCAGGTTTCACAAAGCTAAATACAGTCTTTACCATAAAATCTAGCAACCATGCTCCTGAGCATTTACCCAAAATGTTGACACTTATGTCCACACAAAGACCTGCACATAAGTATTTGTACTACTTCCTGTAGTATTGTCAAAACTGGAAGCAATCAAGATGTCCTTTAGTAAGTGAATATACAAATAAACTTTATAAATCCACACCATGAAATATTCAGCAATAAGAAGATATAAGCTATTAAGCCATGAAAAGGCATGGAGGAACCTTAAATTACATTGCTAAGTGAAAAAAGCGAGTTAGAAAAGGCTACACACCACATGATTCCAACTACAGACATGCTGGAAAAGATAAAACAAACATAGTAAAAAGATCAGTTGCTGCCAGGGTTTGGGAGTTGGGAAGAAGGGATGAGCAGGTGGAACACAGGCGATACTTGGGGCAGTGAAAAATTCTGTACTATATAGTGATAATGTATATATGACATTGTATCTTTGACCATAAAGTAAACAACATAAGGAGTGTAAACTATGAGCTTTAGTTAACCAAGTATCAATGTAGTTTCATCAGTTGCAACAACTGTATACCAATGGAAGATGTTAGTATCAAAAGAAAAGGTGCGTTGTGGGGAGGGAATATATAAGAAAGTCTCTATATTTTCTGATCAATTTTCCTATAAGTCTAAACTCCTTTATGCAACATCTATTAATTAAAAAGCAAAACAAACAAAAATACAAAACAAAAGCCAAAATCAATGAAGGGCTTTTTTTTTTTTAAAGAATGATAAGTACATATAAATCTAATAGAAAAAAATGAAAGATTTAAAGTAGCAAAGGCTGATATAGAAAGTGAAGATGAAGAGTCCCATTGTGAGAGCCTGGGCAAGAAGAATCATTTTCTCAGGACAACGATGATACAAAAAATAAACAAATAAGGAAAAAAAAAAAAAAAAAACACAAAACCTAAGAAGCAGGAACAACACCCAGAAAAACAAAACAACCCATCCTGCAAAGGCCAGTGGCACAAGTAACAGAACACAGTTTTATTTTTAATAATCATAATTTACATGAATACTATTATATTTTAAACTCTGTACATATGACTTAACATAAAAGCTTTCAAAACAGGTACCTTTTAATACATGGAACTTAAAAAAAAAAAAAAAAAGAAGGAAAGAAACAGTAGCATTGTTCTTACTTTATCTGGAATTCTTGATTTGGTAAATTTGTGACGAATCCAATCTGTACCAAGGAGAGACTCCACACCTTTTGTCACAGTCTAAAATACGAAATAAAACATTTGACTTTTTAGAAGTCTATCTAGTGCAGAAAGCCACACCCACCAATCCTTAGGTGACTAGTCTGTTCTGACCTAACATACAATTGTTAAAGATTTATCTCAATTCCCTAGCAGAATGAATACCTCCCATCTAACCACTAACCAAGTTGGTAACTTTTTCCTGGGAAGAACCATATACTATTATCCGGCTTTGGAGCTTTAGAGTCTCCACTGCCAAGACTTGATTCTGCCCATATAGGGTGAAAGCAGTCATAGACAAATATGGGCATGACATGTTTCCACAAATTTACTCGCCAAAGTGACAGGCTGAATTTGGTCTAGAAGTCACTGTTTACCAACTCTTGCTCTAGACAATATGCAAAAATTCACCTTCAACAAAACAATGTAAAAGCTGGGTGAGGTTGTACATATCTGCAGTCCCAGCTACTCAGGAGGCTGATGCAAGAGGAATAGCAAATTCAAGGCTAGTGTGAGGAACTTAGGGAGATCCTGTCTCAAAATTTAAGTAAATAATTAAAAGGGCTGGGATGTAGCTCAGTGATAAAGCACTTGCCTAGAGTATGCGAGGCCCTGGGTTCAATTCCCAGTACGGCACATACGCCCCATCCCACCCCACCCCCCCAAAAAGAAAAAAGGTAAAAGAAATCCAAAAAAAGAGTTTCCCATTTTCTTTCTGGTTTTCATAATGCCATCACTCCTAGCTCCTATCTCTTGTTCTACTCTGTATTCCTCCAATCCTCTTTTTCTCAGACTACTGAAGAAAAAGGATTAATTGGCAACCTTTCACATAGACAGTGCTTTGAGGATTGGCAAGTCACTCCTGTCATTCCTTTTCAGCCTTCCCTTTATTGCAAGGATGGCATAAATAACTAGAAAATAGGCCAAAGGGGACAAGTTAAGTAGAAAAAACAATGGGCTTCTAATCCTGATTCTGCTACCTACAACTGTGAGAAATGAGATACTTATCCTCTTGGAGGATGATTTCCTTGGTACTAAGAAGGAAATAATACTGACTTCACAGAATTAATCTGCAGTTAAGATAATGTATATAAAGAAACTGACATTGTTATCATCTTTAACTAGTTGTATATAGATCCATATGGAGACCCAGTGTATATCTAGGGCTATCTTGTTGGGGCCTCAGGTAAAGATTAAGCTACACCATTGAACTCTCTAAAAGAAAGAATGAAAGATGCACATAAAACTACTACCTTTAATGGTCTCTGGAAGATTGTTTCTCTTCTTGCTTTTTCTATATTTTTCTAATTTTTGATGATTGAAATAATATATTCTTCCTTGTTTGCCTTTTCTTTATTTATATACTTATTCATATACTTATCTACCACTGAGCTGCACCTCAACCCTTTTTGTTTTTAAAATTTTGATTGTGATTCTCCTGCCTCAGACTCCCAAGTAGCTGTAACTACATGTGTGTACCACTATACTTGCAAAAATGTACTCTTTTCATAACTAAAGGGAAAAAAAAAATCTCTATAACTTTAGGAATCAATGGTAGTCGATTTTCATTGGAATTTTCTCAGGAAAAATTGTTTTATGGTTCTAAATTTGATTTTGAGACAGGGTCTCAATAGGCTGTTCTCAAACCTATAGGCTCATCCCCAGGCCCAAGCTTATCCTCCAGCCCCAGCCTCCCAAGTGATTGGGACTCAAGTGTACCACACTTAGCTATGATTCCAAAGAGAGAAAACTGAAATAAACCATAAAAAAAAACAAAATTAACCCCAACATTAAAAATTAATATAAAAAAACTCTGCAAAAAAAGTTTTTTGTAGACTTTAACATCGCTGTATATTTTTGTAATTAGAAAAGAAAAAATCTTAAGGAGTAGGGGCAAAAAAATTCTTGTAAAGAAACACTTACCTGTAGCCTGCCTGGGGGCCTCTGAACTACTGAGCGTAAAATCCCTGCCATAAGCATAGTGATTGTTCTGTTTAGCAGCTGTGAAAAGTAGAAAGCAGACCTATCAGTCAAATAAGTCCTGGAAATGAACAGGACCCCCTTTTTAGTGTTAACCAACAAGTCAGCACATTAATTGTAAACCTGATAGAAGTTTACCAGTAAAATTTTATTTTAACAAAAGAACAAGAATTAATTTATAGTGTTTCATTCAGATTCAGCAAAACCACAGGTGGTAATTATACATTAACCACATCCCTTTTTTGTCCAATGAGTTAGAGCCTTGGCTGATTTCACAAAATGGGGAAATGGGAGTTTACTGTCATTTGAAACATCTTCAGTAATGAGGGCAGATAAAAAATGCTTTGTCATAGAAAAATAGAAAGTTCAATCTGTTTTCCAATGTCATCCAGCCATCAAGAATATGTGTTCTGGGCTGGGGATGTGGCTCAATCGGTAGCGCGCTCGCCTGGCGTGCGGCGAGGATTCGATCCTCAGCACCACATACAAACAAAAGATGTTGTGTCCGCTGAAAACTAAAAAATAAATATTAAAATTCTCTCTCTCTCTCTCTCTCAAAAAAAAAAAAAAAGAATATGTGTTCTGGAGCCCAATTCTCCTAATTCCTAGTACTATACGCTTTCACTAAATCAGAATAATTTTGTTAAAAAGAAGTAAAGTCTCACTTTTGCTTATTTGTATTTTTGAATGATTCTAAACACACATGCATTGCTTTTGTTATGTAAAAAGATCATGTTGATCTAGTTAGACATGGAAGAGTTAGTCTACTATATTGATGGACACTGAAAGCAGAAAGATTAGGTTCATGAAGTATCTATTTTAAAGAGAGTATTTAAATTGTATTTCAATTTCTTGCCCAGAAAAGAGAATAATACCCATCTTTCACATAAATTATTCTATAAAGCACTTGAAACAGTACTTGCCGCATGAGAAACCCTCAATAAATTGTAGCTTTTATTATTATAAGATTATTAAATTATTATGAAGCTAATACGAATACTGTATACACTAAGATAGGGTATGTGTTGTCAGTGTCCATCAGTTTCTAGCACACTCAAACTCTTCCTATGATGTAGAGGAAGTTGAGAATCACCCAAGATGTCCCTGAAAAGAGCCAGACCTCAGGAAAACTGCTCAGGAACTGAAATCTAATGCTAAATTATTTTGTCATACTTATTCCTCCTAGGCTAAGGGCTATATACTAATCTTACTCACGTAACTTTGTACTTTATTAAATCTTTCCTTTCTCATTTTCAACAAAATCCTGAACTGACCTTCTGACTTCCATTCCAACTCCCCTCATGTCTTTTTTCCCATAACAGCTGTATGTTATCCTGTTAAATAACGTCACTCTGCTCAAAACCACTGAAGAGGGAGGTCACACTTAAGAAGGAAGACTATAATGGATTTCATTTAGAAATCAACATTTAGCTTTACATAAGCAGTGAAGCACATGAAAATAATTATATATGTAAGTATATACATGGGTTAGCTTTATTAATTGAGAGAACCTAAAATTAATAACACCCAGTGCAATGAACAAACTCACCCAGACCTTGGTTTCTAGTAGCATTATCTAACAAAAGGAAGCAGGTCTCCTCAAGAGATGGCTGATAATCTTTGGAACATCTTAGAGTGACCAAAAAAAAAAAAAGACTACCAAAAAAAAAATGAGTAACAAATAATTGGCTTATAACCTGAACCAAAATATAAATAAGCCCATACAATATAAATAAGCGGATAAATTAATAAAACAAACAAATGTCCTGTATAGAAGAATTCTATGTAATTTATGAGGACACTACAAGGAGGTAGAACAGAACTATTCACTCCTAACTGTGGGCTATGGTTAGTAACTTGCTCCCAATGAGTACAGTACAGAAAAGGGGAAAATAACTTCATAGAAGAAAAACCCGACAAATACTACCCCCACCAGCTGATCAACGTTAATTAACATCAACAGTGAAAACAGTAAAGTTGTTAGCATGTACACTTGATATGATGTAATGAGAATGGCACTTTACCTCCATGTTTGTTTGTTTGTTTCCCCCCAAACCCATAGGCCCACTCTAAGAGAAAAACAACAAACTCCAATTGAGGGACATTGTGCAAAATACTTGACAGGTATCTCCTCAAATACCTAACAGCCTCAAAACTGTCAAGGTCATCCAAAACAAAGAAAGTATAAGAAACTTGTCAAGGAAAATCTGAGGAGATAAGATCATTAAAGTAATGTAGTATTTTAGATGGGATCCTGGAAATAAAAAGGACACTGGACAAAACAAAGGAAATTTGCATAAAATAAGTATGGATTTTAGTTAATAGTGTATCAATATTGGTTCACTAGTTGTTAATAAATGTACCATACTAAAATATGATTAGAAATGGACTTGGCACATATAGGAACTTTGCACTATCTTCACAACTATTTTGGAAATTCAAAATTATTCAAATATAAAGCTCATGTATTAAAAATTTAAAAATTTCCAGTGCCTCTCCATTTAATCACAGTGAAAAACAAAGCCCTTAACTCCCCTACCCTAACTCCCTCAATCTCTAATTACTCTTGTTTAACCATTTAGACAAGCTGCCCCTTGCTTGCCCTGCATCTAGCCAAGCAGGCATCCTCCCCTGAACTGGAAGGATCCTAACATGGCTAATCCCTTCACCTTTTTCAATTTGGGGCTCAAATCTCATTTTCTCAATGAGATCTGCCCTGGTCACATTATTTGACATTTTACCCACACAAGTGTTAGTACTCCCCACCTCTCTATTCTACTTGATATTTTCCCCATAGCATGTCAGAGTTTTAATATAATTGTAAGTTTTGTTGTTTAGTATTTGTCTCCATGTTACTTCCAAAAGAGAATCATTTTTAGTTTTGTTATTTCTGGTTTGTTTTACTCATAGATATATTCCAATCTTCTTCCTAAAGCAGCATCTGCCTCATTGCAGGCATTTGATATGTTTTTGCTGAATGAAATTACAGACATCAGATGTGACAGTCAGAAGTTATGTCTTTTCCCCCACTGAGTGCTCATACATGCTAAGAACTCTACCAGTGAGCTGCACCCCCCAAAGTTACATATTAATGAAGTAAAGATTATTCTTATAAGGCACTCTTGGACTATAAAGCAATTATACAGTCTTCCACTGCATAATAACTATTCTCTTGCACAGCTGCAGAAACAGAAAAATACCATGCTTCCTGAGATACGGGAACCCTTTCTATTCTTAAAAACTTTGGAAACTTATCAAAAACTAGCATACCCCTGGGGGTAGGCTACCAAGGCAACTGTTCTTTTTATGTCCTGTAATGTCTGATAGTTTTTTTTTGTTTGTTTGTTTGCTTTTTAAGCATTCACCGTGCATGTAGCGGTTCTTCTTCTAAAGAGACAAGACATGGAATGACACTGGCCAAACTATGCTATGTCGTGCGCATGTTCGAATGTATAAAAACAAATCCCACTATTATGTATAATTATAATGCACAGAAAAAATATATAAAGAGACATGCATGTAAGTATATGAGGGAAAAACATTAATTAAAAATATAGAACACGGAATTTCCCTTTCAATAAACCAAGATCTCTTAAGACAAGAAATGTATTTCTCTTCTCTCAACTAGCGCCTAACTAGTAGTAGGCAGCCCTCACAACTGCCTCTTGTCTAAAAAAGACAGAAGCAACTTTTGGTAGGTGACGATAAAAACATGGTTGCAAAAAAATAAATAAATAAGGTTTTGGCAAATAACTGCCAGCTCCCAAAGGTTTGCATTCTAAAATGCAACAATCTTAAACAATAGGGCAATTTTGTCTTCATTTTTAAAAAATTAAGCTGGACTGATCTTCAGTTGGAGCCCATGCCCATAAGTTACGAATATAGCAGAAGCACAGAAAATGCTAAAACAAACTTGAATTCCCTTTCCCAAGCAGTCCAGCTTCGGTGGTTCAGCTCCAGGAGTCATGGGCCGGGCCGAGGCCCCTGGAACCAGCAATGGCTCAATGGCTTTTCACAAGCCAAAGAGACGGGGTTGGGGCACAGGCCCACATAGTCGCCAAATCAAAATGGAACAGGGAGAAATCAATCGCACGCCACAGAGAGTTCCCAGGTACACGCTCTTGGTGAAAAATCAAATATTTCACACCACTTACTCCCGACTCACCAGCGCCCGCTAACAGCGCATCCTGAGGTGCCCCACCGCGGAAACCGAGCGCAGGAAGGACTATCCAGCGCGCCACTCAAACCTTTCCGTCGCAAGGCGTGCGATCCTTTGGTTCCGGGGAAGGGCGCGTTATTTACAGATCTCAATCCCTCCCACTGAAGGATGAGCGTAGGGAGAGAGCGCAGGCGCACTGTGTCACGTGACCGCTTCCGGGCGGCGCGGCTGAGCCGGGTAGGCTGAGCCGAGTTCTTGTAATTATGGCCAAGCCCGGGTTGTCGCTGGATGCGGAGAGGACGGCTGCGGCCACTGTGCTAAAACGGGCGGTGGAACTAGATTCGGAGTCTCGGTACCAGCAAGCTCTTGTGTGCTACCAAGAGGGGATTGACCTGCTCCTGCAGGTTCTGAAAGGTGAGCTGTGAGCCTCGGAGGGCATAAGGACCCTAAGTTTCGATTTCCGCTTTGTCTGCAGTGAAATGAAACCTGAAAGTGATTCTTCTACACCACCAGGAAACAGATAAGAAGGTGGATGTCTACAGGACAAATGGGCTGGTTTCTTCTCTCTCTCTCTCTCTCTCTCCCCTCTCCTCTCTCTCTCCTCTCTCTCTCCTCTCTCTCTCCTCTCTCTCTCCTCTCTCCTCTCTCTCTCGTTGTTGATGGACCTTTATTTTTTTTTATTTGTACGTGGTGCTGAGAATCGAACCCAGTGCCTCACGCATGCCAGGCAAGCGACCCCAGTCCCTGGTTTCTTCTTTATGTCTGTGAGAAATTGATGTCATCATGAAAATGGGGGAGGTACTATTCTAGATTTTAAAACATTTAATGAGACATAACAAAATTACTATGTAATCCTTGATAGATGGTAGGTAGGTTTGAACGAACTTTTAAGAGACATTTTCGATCAGTTAAGAAAGTTTCGGTGGATTCGGTGACACTGAAATTACTAATTTTGTTAAGCATTTTTTTCTCCCGAAAATTGTCAATATTTAGAGATGCAGACTGAAGTGTTTCAGAAAGAAATATTGTGACATCAGTATTAATTTTACTTAAGCAAGAAATTTTTTTTAAAAGTTTAGGGGGGGCTGGGGTTGTGGCTCAGCGGTAGCGCGCTTGCCTGGCATGCGTCAGGCACTGGGTTGATTCTCGGCACCACATACAAATAAATAAAATAAAGGTCCATCAACAACTTAAAAGTATTTTTAAAAGTTGGGATTGGGGGTGTAGCTCAGTGGTAGAGCACTTCCCCAACATGGCTGGAGGCCCTAGGTTCAATTCCCAGCATAAATAAATAAATAGGCAAAGCTGCTAACAGTTTTTAAAATCCAAATAATGGATAATTAATATGTTCATTATAGTACTATGCTTTTTTGTTTAAACATTTTGTTTGAACATTTTCTTTAAAACAACAAAAATAAATTTTTTTCCTAAATAGATGTACTGAAATTCAGTATAATAAATACACAGGATTATAGGTAGACACATGAGAATTTTTGTGTTATATACTTATTCATTATTGAAAAGTAACTCAAAATTCCTTTACTCTCAGCACAACCCTGACTCATAGAAGACACCCAATAATTAGGTAGTAAATTGACTAGCCCCTACACCCCAATCCAGGAGCCCCAATGTGGTCTAAGATGATTTCCTGGGTGCTTTCTGGTTGAAGCTTATTATAATTTAAGTTTACAGAAGCTTTAAGAGAGCAGAGGGTTTCCTTCAAAGTTTGGTGCCTTTTTTTTTCCCCAAAAACTCTAAACACCTTTGTAGAACTTATTTAATGGCGACGATGATAATGATGGTGAGGTCTGGTTTCATAATTAATATTGTTCTATGAATCATGAGTTGATGGCATTCTAATTTCATTGCATGAAAGAGTAGTTAGCTTTCAAGTTCTGCCACTAGGAGATGGTAGTACTACAAGTGGAGCCCAAGGCTTTCATGACTTCTATACTGAATCACAAAATGAGAAATGGTATAGTGTCAGGTGGAACCCTGCTGAAATCCTGGCTGTTGTAGGAATCTGAAACAGGAGAATCATAGGAGTTCTGCTCCAATGTGCTTCATTGATCCCAGAGCCATTACAGAAACAGGACATGACAGAGACAGGTTAAGACCTCAATGCAGATAACTTTAATGTAGAGAATGTGTCTGGAGAGAGAGACAAGTGCAATGAGGATTTAAACAGGTAAATGTCGAATGGGGATAGAAAGGTAGAGGAGGTGTTTGGTAGAGGATTTGGAGGAAAAAGAATTCCAGAGGTCAGAAATTCAGCTAAGAATAGGCATATTGTTTGGGCTGTTTTACCAATAAATAGTTGAGTTTGGTTCAGTGTTTGTATGAGGAAGAGTGAGAAAAAAATAAAAGTTTAAAGTAGCTAGAGGTTTGGATCACACTGGACTCATTCTGTAAGCTAAGAGAATGACAGTATTACAATTGTATTTCAGTGTTAGTATTTCTTAGGAATATGCTTTCTCTCATGTATTTTCATGACACACTCCCTCTCCTATTACAGGCCTTTGCACAAATAACACCTTTGTGAGACTTTCCCTGATCTCCAGTATAAAGTTACAACCCCATCCTAGCCCTCCCTGTCTGCCTTCTTTTTTTTTTTTAATTTAATAGCACTTATCATAATCTATTGAATGTATTTTAACAATTTATTTTTATTGTTGTCTTTCTTCCCACTTAAAGGGGAGAATTTTGTCTCTTTTATTACCTGCTGTATTCCCAGTGCTTAGAACAATGTCTGGAAGGTAGTTAAGTTCTCACTAATTATTTCTTGAATAAATGACTGAATATGCTAAGGGTGTAGAATAGATATTAGCCTATAGACCCTGGATTCCAACAGACAAATGAGAGTTCCTCCTGGTATTCCAAGGAGAGGTGATAGGGCCTGAATGAACCAAAGATGGAATCAATATTAGGATAAGGAGGGGACAGTATAGATGTTGAATTACTAGCATTGGCACGTGATTGGATGTGGGGGTGAAGTTTCATTGGCAATCAAAGATAACTGTAGAGTTTCATGCCTTGGAAAATCAAAGCATGATGATTGAAAGGTAGCCTACAGTGTCTACCATTGCCAGCTGATCAAAGACGATGACTAAGAAAGGACTACTACTTTTGTACAACTAGAAAAGACTACTATATTGCTGAGCTTAGCTTTTGAAATCACTTAGAAATATTTCATTCCTAAAGACCAAATGGCAAGTAATTAAATTGAGTGGACAAATACAGACTTATTTTTCCAAGAAAGAAAACAGTCGAAAAATTGGTAAAATTCAAATAAAGTTTGCTTAAAAAATGAAAAATTAAAAATGAAACTATTATGGAAAATATAAGCAATGTCAAAGGAAGGAAAAGAAGAAATCAGAAATGATTTGGTGGGGTAGATAAGATTTTTTTGGCAACATGGTCAAAAATAACTTTTTTTTTTGCGGGGTGGCTGAGAAAATAATTGAGCCAATTATAAATGAAGTTGTCTGAAAGAAGTTGGTTTTATGGAAGATACTTCTTGTTATCTTATAATTATGCTAAAAATTAAAACTTGTGGGTAATTAGGACAAAACAGTGCTTGGACTCAGGTTTAATATGTAGGAAGGTATCTTTCTCAGCCCACCAGATTTGGTTTCCCGTGGGTGATAGCATCAGAGACCCATTCCTAAACAAAGCTGCTTCAGGTGCTTACTAAAAGTGAATATCCTGCATCAAGCTGAATTTGAGCTTAGCATCTATATATTTTAGGACTAAGACAAACAGTGCTAAAATAGGAAATTTTGGGGAAACTGGACATAATGCTTGAACTAAATAGAAAAACTGTTTTGAGACTTGAGTTTTTTTTGTTTGTTTGTTTTTTTGTTTTTTTTTTTAATTTCTAGGGACCAAAGATGATGCTAAAAAATGTACTCTCAGAGAAAAAATTTCAGGCTACATGGATAGAGCAGAAAACATAAAGAAATATGTGGATCAAGAAAAAGAAGGTAAAAAGACTACTTTCAGAAAATGTATCCAGGACTGGGGTGTGGCTTGGTAGTAGAGTGCTTCCTTAACCTAGCATATGTGAGGCCCTTAGTTCAATCCCCAGCACTAAAAAAAAAAAAAACAGTAGAAAGAAAATGTGTCTGTAAGTTACAGTAATATATTCTATTTACTCAGTATTTCTGCCTTTTGTCCTTTGGACCTCTGTGTGGTATGGACTGTTTGAACCTGGGAGATTATAGATTTACTCTGCATTTCCTCTTCCCTGTATTGAAGTTATCTTAACCTTTTTTTTTAAGAAAGCATGCTTGTCTTTTCATTGACACATTTAGCACCCACCACCAACTTAGAACCTGCTGACCTGTTTTATCATTTCAATCTCATTAGAACTTTAGGTTTCACAGCACGAATCCCCTGAAGTCTACCTGGACATGTGCCACAGGAAGATTTTGGTGCTTTCCCCCTTTGCTCTTCTGATGAAAGCTATACATACTGCAGAACTTTGCCATTTTTAAAAAGGAATGTGCAGATCCCCAGGAAGCTTGTGTATGGAACCCAGTTTAAGAACTACTACAGAGAAATACTGAATATGGATCCTGGATTTTATTTAAAAGTCTAAAATCATTACAGTAGCCAAAGAAACTCCTGGGACTTCTTTCTGATTTTATTGTGAATCAAAATATTTCAAGAGTTATGTATTCCTAATGATTAGAGGTGAGATTTTAATTCCCTACTCATAAGATCCAGTTTACAGACATCTGTATAAATGGGCATTGCCACTCTTATCTGAAGTGCACTCTGGGGCCAGTGGTTCTGTAGCCCTCAAAAATAGTGTCCTCAGTCCTTAGTTGATTTTCCTCCACATTCTCACAATCCGCTGCCCAGCTCTTCCTAGTGTTCTGTACTGACATATCCTGCAGACTTCCACTGAACTGTTTGAGTGGAAATAAAACTGTACTTTCTTCACCACAAGTTCAAATATAGAATGAAATTTACCTCCAAAACAATGAAATATAATACCACATCAGCACTGAGTTAAGATAACTTATAATATGACTAGCATGGCTTGAAAATTTATGCATATTTGCTGACATTATCTCTGTGGAAATATTTGGAACAGAATCCAAATCACAACTCTGTGTGTGTGTGTGTGTGTGTGTGTGTCCGCCCGCACGCTCATGGATTGCCTGGGGGTTGGTTGTTTATAGCGCTAGTAGTTGAACCCAGGACCTTGAACATGCTAGGCAAGTGTTCTACCACTGAGCCACACCCTAGCCCAGCTTTTATTTATTTATTTTTTGACTTTAAAAAGCTTCTTTTTTTTTCCCTTTATTTAGCTGACTCTGTGCTTTTGCTTTCAACACTTTCACAACAACTTTCTGCTCCTCATTAAGAAAGCATGCTTGTCTTTTCATTGACACATTTAGTACCCGACACCAACTTAGACCCTGCTGACCTGTTTTATCATTTCAATCTCATTAGAACTTTAGGTTTCACAGCACCTGGACATGTGCCACAGGAAGATTTTGGTGCTTTCCCAATCTTCTTGGTACAAAAGTAAACAATTCTGTTCCCAGGGTTTGGGTATAACCTGGTTTTGTAGGCTTTGTTAGGAAAGCCTACAATAGTACATCAAATAATGGGCCATTCTGAGTGCCTCTAAACACTACTCTGCAGAGGGGCCAAACCACTTTAGAGAAGGTGTATAGCACATAAGTTAAAAATTACCAGTAGAGTTATATTTTTTAAAAACTTTAAAGTTCTCCAGTAACTTATTCAAAAATTAGTAACACCAATAGAATTATCCTATTGATTATGTGACATTGCCAGTCTTTCACTTGAATTATTAAGTTGTACTATAAGTTTCCACTTAAAACATTCTGTAGTGTGATTGGCAGATACACGGCTCTGGGCTCAATTGCCAGCACAAAAAATTAAAAAGAGAGAGAAAACATCAACACCTTTTAGTGCTAAGAAAGCCTTCTGAATGTCCTGTTAATGCTGTTTGTATTTAATAATTTATTAAATTGCAAGACCAAAAAAAAAAAAAAGGATAAGTCTGAAGAGGACCAGCTGCCACTAGTTGTGATTTTACCCATGGTAACAAAAAGTTATCTAATGGGATGCTTTCGTACATACAGTACTGTCTCGAATAAACTTTTTTCTCTATAGGATCCAGCTCAGAAACCTGTTCCAAGAACTGGAATTTCCCCTTCCTACCTTAATGAAGATAGAATCACTCATGGAGTGGTTTGTCTTATTTACCTCTGTATGTGTAGCATCTTGTAATATGTACAGAACAGACATTCAATAAATATTTTTGAGAGAATAAATTTAAAAATTAATTTTTAATTGATCATGAGTAATCACTATGTGAAATATAAAATGTATAAAAATTCATATTACTAAATATGATATGTCAAGAGCTTTGTAATGTTGTGAACAACCAATAAAAAAAATTTAAAAAAAATTCATATTACTGAAGCTTGTGTCTTATAGATGGAAAATATCACAAGCAAATTAAAATAGAAGAGAATGCGACAGGATTCAGTTATGAGACACTTTTTAAAGAATACCTTAATGAGACAGTTACAGAAGTTTGGATAGAAGATCCTTATATTAGACAGATTCATCAGGTAAGTGAAATACACTAAACTATAATGAAATGTTATTTTAAATGTGTAACCAGCCATTCATGTTTGTGGGTTGCACATCTAGATTCAAAGGAAGTTGAAAATATCTTTTAAAAAATTGACATATGGGGGCTGGGGATGTGGCTCAAGCGGTAGCACGATCACCTGGCATGCGTGCGGCCCGAGTTCGATCCTCAGCACCACATACAAAGATGTTGTGTCCACCGAAAACTAAAAAATAAATATTAAAAATTCTCTTAAAAATAAATTGACATATGCCAGGCATGGTGGCACACATCTGTAATCTCAGTGGCTCGGAAACTGAGGCAAGAGGATCACAAGTTCAAAGCCAGCCTCAGCAAAAGCAAGGCACTAAGCAACTCAGTGAGACCCTGTCTCTACATAAAATATAAAATAGGGCTGGGGATGTGGCTCAGTGATTGAGTGCCCCTGAGTTCAAACCCTGGTGCTCCACCCCCCAATAATTTGACGTCTGTATAGAACATTCCCAAGTTTTTTTCTTGTCATTATTCCCTAAGCAAAATAGTGAAACAACTATTTACATAGGATCTACATTGTATTAGGTAATGCTATTATAAGTATCTACAGATTCAAAGTATTTAGGAGGGTACACAGATATTCTGTGCAAATACTGCAACATTTTATATAAAGGACTTGAACAACCATGGATTTTAGTATGGTGGGGGTCACTGAAACCAGTGTCCCAGAATACCAAGGGATAACTATACTAGCTATTAATAACCCATCTTGCTGTCTTTCAGCTATATAACTTACTTCGATTTTGTGAGATGCTTATTAAGAAACCATGTAATGTAAAAACTATTCACCTTCTCACCTCTCTAGATAAGGTAAGTATCTGGAAGAACTTTCTTAACTTACTAATTTTATTCGGTTACAAGGTATAGTCTGATTAAGGAAAACCTTGATGCACTGTATTGGTTAGATCTATTTCCTTGAAATTGAACTTATTATCTAAATAATAAGCATAGCATATCTTGAGAAAAATGCTGTTGATTTTAGGATGTTGACCTTATTTGGCCATTTTGCTAACCTTTGTTAGTTTAGGTAGTTTGTTAGTTCCGTGTTTTGGAGGTGATCATGCAGTCTGCACTTTGGGCAGTTTTGTCTCTTTACCTGGGATTAGCAGAATGATAGAAGGCATCTCTATTTTTATTTTGACCTAAGTAGTAGTTTTTCTAAATAATCATTATTTCCAGGATTACTTGAATAAGTAGGCAGCCCCACTTGAATGACCTAAAGATAATTACTAAAATACATATAAGGAGACAAGTTGGAATTGTGAATGTTCATGTTAGAAAAAGAACAGTTATTTTTATAAAAACTATTGTTTTTGAAACAACTTCACAATCTTGAGTTAACTTGTAATAACAGATATAGAAACTAATAGAACCTTTTTTTTCATTCATGTATTTATTCCTCACTCAAAATTTAAGTCATAATTTAAAGCCATAATTTTTCCACATTTTTAATTGGTACATTATAGCTGTACATACTGGTAGAATTTGTTGTTACATGTTTGTACATGCATACAATGTATCAATATAATTTGGTCAGTGGCATTCCCTAGTGTTTCCACTCTTCTCTCCTCCCTACCCCAGGTCCCTTTCCTCTGTTCTACTGATCTCCCTCTAATTTTCATGATATTCCCACTCTTCTTTTTCTTTTTTCCTTTCTAGTGTTCATATATAAGATAAAAAATACAACTCTTGACCTTCGGGGTTTGTAAAGCTATAACATTTTAAAACATAAAGGAGAATTTGTGGTGTTAAAAAGACAGATACTAGTCTAAGATGCAACACTGAACAGTTGTTCTCTTTGTCCCGTAGTGGAATAAATGCATGACAGTTACACATAAAATTTCACTAAAGATCTGGAATGAGGCAAATAATTCTTCAAAACAAACTGCCTAATGAGCAGAGGCATGCTGCAGATATTTTTCTGTTAACATTTTACTGTAAGATGAAAAAATTTCCAAAGTGACTACTAATTCAGATCCTTCATTTCATGTGCCTGGCCTTGAATTCTGTCTTCCTTGGTCACATCCAAATCCAGAAGGTTTCTGCATTCCATGCTGAAAAATTCATTCCTCAGCACAGACGGACATTAATGAGCCCATGTGCAACCTTCATGTAGTACCTCCAGGGAAGTCAGGAGCTCAAAACACAGAGCACAGCGTCATTTCTATAAAAAATAATTTTGGCTGGAGATATAGCTTAGTTGGTAGAGTGCTTGTATCACATGCACAAGGCCCTGGGTTCAATCCCAGCACCACCAAAAAAAAAAAAAAAAAAAAAAACCACTCATGTGTGTGTGTATGTGTGTGTGTACGTACATTTATATAAACAATAATTTTAACTGTCAAATGAGCTCTGAGTTTTGAAGACCACATATATAAACAAACCGAAATACTGTCTTCATATCTTTTTTTTTTTTTTTTTGTAAAAAGTTGAGTAAACCATCAAAGTAGGAAAAAAAGTACAGAAACCATGAAAAATGAAAATTTAAAGGGTTTATGCCAAAAAAGACAAACCAATCTTCTCTAGCCCAACTCATCTATTTTTGGGCGGTGAAATTATATACAGGGTTATCAGGCAGTAGATGGTCCCTCCCATAGTTACCGCCATGCAGCTCCAGTGACGCATTCAGTCAAGCAGGCCTCATTTCAGGTGGATGTGCACACCATTGGATTCCTGGAATATCTGTATCTCTGGAACTTTGTTCTTCCCAGCACAATCATATTCAGTGGGACTGGTGGTCAGTTTAGATGGCATGACAAATATGATAGGTGGCTCTTCTCTGGAAACCAGAGGCCTTAATCCATGGAATGTCTCACCTGAGTGGACTTTAGAAACTTCATACACACAGTAAAGATACATCTTAATCTGGGGGCTGGGGTTGTGGCTCAGTGGCAGAGCGCTTGCCAAGCATGTGTGAATCACTGGGTTTGATTCTCAGCACCCCATATAAATAAATAAATAATAAAGGTCCATCAACAACTAAAAAAAAATTAAGAAAAAAGAAAGATACATCTTTTTTTTTTTTTTTTTTTTTAGAGAGTGAGAGAGGGGAGAGAGAGAGAGAGAATTTTTAATATTTATTTTTTAGTTCTTGGCGGACACAACATCTTTGTTGGACACAACATCTTTGTTGGTATGTGGTGCTGAGGATCGAACCCGGGTCGCACGAATGCCAGGCGAGCGCGCTACCGCTTGAGCCACATCCCCAGCCCAGAAAGATACATCTTAATCTTGAAGAGCCCGAAGACTTGTAGGCCTCTTAAGCCCAAACTCTAGCCAACTTCTGCATGAAGTCACTCAACTCATAATACATGATAACCTGTGTCCACAGCTAATGCTGTGTGACCACCTATAGAACCTTTTCATACTAATCTATCTATACAATATTCATTGTATAGCTTAGGGATAATTTAAAATATTAATAAATAAGGCAGCAAATTATATTTTTGCTCTTAGCAGGGGTATGTGAAAGAGTCACAAAGAAATGGCCTAGAAGAAATAAAAATGTCACTCAGTAGACATGGAGTGCTTTTGGAAATAGAATACTCTTCTTCAATACATGACCGAGAAATTAGGTTAGTGAACAGTATTTTTATTTTTATACAATTGAAATATATGTTTTAAACTTTTCTTAATAAATGTCATAATTGCATGTGAATATTATATTTAAATATTCAAAATTCAAATAAAGCTCAGTTCTAGTAATTTCACTTTTGAAAAGAGGAAAATCTTAGCTTACTTTGTTCTGTGAGTATAATATTTCCTAACTGAATTGAATTTGCATATTCTATGTCATGTGGGAAGAGGCAGTACTGCTTTTCTGCATGGTACATTAAATATTATGATATTGAAATAATTCCTTTTCTAATGAAATTAATATTTAGTGTGGTTTTCCTTAAAGTTGGTAAGTAGATATTTTGATAGACACAGCAGTATGCTGAGTCAATAAGAAAACAGTATATGCAGTTATTTTTATAATATTTTCCCTCTGTTTAGAACAGTGGTTTTCATGATGATAGCAATGGCACCCTTAATTTTAATGAAAATTAACTTAAATATGCAGAACAGATGAAAATACAGTTGCTGAGGTTGCAACAGGGGTAAGGGTCCAGGACTCTTCCTGCTTACTTTCACCATCTGCAGGTGGGGAAACCCCCAGAACACTTCGATCCCTTGACCGACAGCTTCCCTGAATATATTTGGTAACCACTTGTTAGCAGAACAGGGAAATTTTATCAACAAGCTGAAATTCAAGAATAAGTTTTAATTTAATTGTTAGATTTTTTAATAGCTAATCAAATCAGCTAATTATTTCTGTGGTCCTTTTGTTTCATTGTAGACAGAGCCCATGATTAACCCCAGGTTAGATTGAACTTGTGTCATTAGAGGAAGTGGTTTTTTTGGTTAGGGGGAAATTTTGCTCATACTTAACACAATACAGCTTTAATAATTGTCTGACTTTAATGCCTTGAATATAATACTCTATATTAATTTCAATAGGTTCAACAATGGATGGATGATTAAGATCGGAAGGGGACTTGATTATTTTAAGAAACTGCAGGTAGGAAGCTAGGCATGATGGCAAATGCCTATAATCCCAGCAGCTTGGAAGACTGAGGTAGGAGGATTGCCAAGTTCAAAGCCAACTTTAGCAACATAGCGAGATCCTATCTCTAAATAAAATATTAAAAGCACCAGGGATATTGCTCATTGGTTAAGTGCCCCAGGCTCAATTCCTGATAGCAAAAAAAAGGAAAAAGAAAGAAACTGCAGGTAGGACATAATTTTATGAGTTAGTGTTTAGTGCTGTTTTTGTATAACTTTTATGTATATGTATATGTATTTTTCTTCCTAGGGTCGTTTTCCCCTTGGATACCATGATTTTGACCTGAGGCCATGTCATGAAACAACAGTGGACATTTTTCATAACAAGCATACAAAAAAAATATGATGGATAGTGGCCTAGTCAATATATATTTCTACTTTCAGTGATATCTTAGTCCATTTTCTGTTGCTATACCTGAATACCACAGGCTGGATAATTTATAAAGAATAGAGGTTTATTTAGCTCTTGGTGGAGGCTAAGACATCTTAAGAACATGGTGCTGGCAACTGGTGAGGACCTTCTTTCTGCACATGGAGGACGGCATCACATGGCAAGACAAAGCAAGCATGCCAGAGAGCTTAACAAAGCCACTCCCGTGAGGCACAGCCCTCAAGACCCAGTCATCTTCCAAAGGTCCCACCTCAACACTGCTGTACTGGGGACCATGTTTCCAACACATGAACTCTTGGGGAACATATTTAAACTATAGCAAGTGAACATAAGATTTTTTATAAATTATTTTTTTACTATGAATAGACCTTTCCTATAATAAATGAATTAACAATACACTTACATTTCTACTCATTTATGAATTCTGTGTGTCAACTGTAGGAACAATCAGATATTTTGGCAAACTCAATAGGTCTACAGTGTTTCTTTTTATATAGTCATAGCTGGTTAAGATTTTGCCAGCTTTTTCTCTATTTGGCATTGGAAAATAAGTCAACAGATAATGAGCATCTCTTATGATGTGACCTGGGTGTTATTATTGCTCCTGGGAGTTTAGAGTTCAAGAGGGAAAATCATAGTTTACAGTGATCTTAAGAGAGATGGGTTTGGGGTGGGGGATGGGTAGTAACCAGATAAAACAGAGTGGCTGGGGATATAGCTCAGTGGTAGAGTGCATGCTTAGCATTTGCAAGGTCCTGGGGTTTGATCTCCAGTGTTTACCCCCGGCTCCCTCACCAAAAGAACAAAAACAAAAGTATAATATTAACTATTAAAATTTTAAAAATTGTCTTTGGCAGACATTCACCAACACTCCGTGGTCTCATTACCTAGCCCCATGAAGGCAGATCAACTCATTAAGTCATCCTGATGCACACTGCCCCTCATTCACCTTGGCTGACACCTTTATAAAGCCTTACAGCTCAGAATCAACTGTTCTAGATAAGCTCATCCATCCAGATGCCAGGTGATTGGTTGGGGACAAAGACTAGTTTTCATGATCACAGGCTGGAAGAGGAAATATATGCTGGAGGCAATGGGCAGTGCACAAATTAAAGAATAAACTAAGCCAGAGGAAAACAAGTACCCCAGGATTCAGTACTGGAGAGTGCACACATAAACATCTGGAGAATATGCCAACAGAGAGGAACAAAGAATATGAACAAGAATATTCTTAGCATGGAGGAACAAAGCCAGGTAGAGACCTTTGGCTGTCCTGGGCAGGCTCAGACATTAGGTTTGTTTTGCTTTCATGAGCCAGTAGGTACATGATTGAATTGGTATAAAAGGCTGCTGCGCCCCTCCCCTGACTCAGGCAATGGCAAGGCCCTACTGAGGTGGATGGCGCAAGGCATCCATCCTCTGGAGGAGCACAGTATGTTTCTGGGAATGGGCTGATTTGTTTTTGTATTCCTTTAATAAGTATAGTTGCAATTTCTCATATGACCATTAAGTATGAAGGAAAAAACATGACTTTCCCAATTAATGCAACTACTTCTAAAGCATAGATCTGTTTGCTCTAAATGCAGTGATTCAGCTGTGGAGTGTAAATTGTTAATGTCTAATGAAAAACTCCCTGTATTCCTGTCAAGGAAGTTTTTGAGAAATTAAATTAAAATCTAGAGAAGAAAAATTAATGTTAAGAAGACAAATTAGTGCTTGGTACTGGGCAACTTGTTCTTGTTCCTGTGCACAATGGTTTGTGCTCTTACTTTTGTTTGATTAAAAGTAATAACAAGTCAACCACTTGCCGTAACCATGGCACCGGTTCCAGTCAGTAAGTCAAGAAAGAATAGTCAAGGTATAGGCCAATAGTTTGGGACATTTGTAACTATTATTAAAAGTTAACTAAGCAGAAACAGCTCAAAACAAAACGCAAACTGAAAGTACAAATGCTTGCTTATGCATAAGCCAAGATACATTCTTCTATTCTAATTGTAACTACGTAATATTTTGTTTCTTTGGATAATGATTCTTGTTTTGTAACCACAAAGTACTGTGACCCTGCCAAAATGAAAAGTATATATGATCAACTTCACAAGTAAAGATTGGGATCAATACCTTCACTTTGGTGTCTGTGTTGTTTCTCCACCCCTCTTTCACCGACTCCTTTTGTCGGAGACCAGCTCCAACAGGGGGTCTCCTGAGACCCCTGTTGGAGCTGGTCTCCAACAAAAGGCTAGGAAGGAATTACAGAAAGTTTCCTGATACTTTTCTTTGATGCTTTCAGGTTTAGAAGCTGATAATGCTAAACCTGAAAAATTCAGAGTCTGAGAATACTTGGATTTTAGGCCTAACAAAAGTTCCTTTCAGCATCTTAGCTTATCCTCATGGTGTGGAAGTGGCACAGCTTTTCATTTGGGTGAGGACATCTCTACCTTCCTATTAAAATAATACTGATTTCTAGGGGCTGGGGTTGTGGCTCAGTGGTAGAGCACTCGCCTAGCACACATGAGCACTGGGTTCGATCCTCAGCACCACATCAAATTGAAATAAAGATATTGTGTGTCCACCTACAACTAAAAAATAAATATTAAAAAATAATAATAATACTGATTTCTAGACATGTACATGTCACTGTAGAGAATCTGCAGTCTACAACCCTCTAAATTATTTTTCATTCAGTTCCTACAAAAATCCCATCTAAAGCAGGGGATTTAGCTCAGTGGGCCCTGAATTCAATCCCAGCATGGGAGGGGGAAGGCACCCTGGCTGAGAGAGTATTTAAGGAAAAGTTCCATTATTCTAGATATATGGGGCCCCCAGATCAAATTAGAACACTAGAAGGCTACCAGGTGCAAGCTTAAATATGTCAAGGAAGTATAAGAACTAAAGGAACAACTACAAGTTTTACAGAAAGATATAAGAAAACTCAGAAATCTAGAAAGAAAAATTACATTTTTTTTTAGTTGTAGGTGGATAGTATGTTTTTATTTTATTTTTTTATTTTTATGTGGTACTAAGGATCAAACCCAGTGCCTCTCATATGCTAGGCAAGCACTGCCACTGAGCTATAGTCCCAGCTCCTAAATTACATTCTTGAATGGAAGGTCTCCTGTCAGTTCTTAAATTGGTTCATAAATTAGATGATGAAGAAGACTAGCACTAGGAGACTTGCTCGACACAATTATAAGACACAGCTACAATAATTCTTTAAACATGAATGGGCATAGGAATGGCTAAACAGTGGAATACAATAAAGAAATTAGAAACAGAAAGTCAGTCTGTGGGTTCAAATAATATGTAATAAACATGTCAGTTTAGTGGTTGGAAAAAATATTAGATCTCTGTCCTGCTCTACTTAAATAATCCTAAATGAATGAATGAAAACTAATTAAATGGAAAACCCAAGTGTATTTTTAAACCCCTACTAAATATATAAACATAACACAAAACCCAGGAACTATCAAAGGAAGAGCAAAAGAACAGATCATATATTAAAACAGAAGGACCCAGGGCTAGGGTTGTGGCTCAATGGTAGAGCACTTGTGTAGCATATTTGAGGCCCTGGGTTCAATTCTCAGCACCACATATAAATAAATAAAATAAAGATCTATTGACAACTAAAAAAAGAAAAAAAAAGGAACCATAAATGAAGTTTAGAAACATGAAAGATCAAATTGACAACATATAAAAAGTTTTAAGATTCCTGATATGTAAGAAAGATGGTGTGATTTTCAGCAGTGACCCTGAACTGCCCTTTAGCCTCATTGAGTAGCTGGCTCTTTGAGCACCATTCACTGGTCTTTCCTGCCAATGTGCACATCCCTAACCAGGTGCTGCCCTACTTTTTGTTCTTCATGAACCAACTTCTTAAAAGGTTTCTCTAAAAAAGTATGCACCAACTGTTCATACTTTCCACCACTTCACTTGCTGCTGTCCCAGTCACTCCACTGAAATTGCTTTTGGTAAGCTCAATAGTGACCTCCATATCACCATATCTAATTAGCACTTCTTAACACCTTCGTATTACTTGACCTTTGGGGGCATGTGACCAAGCTGGCCCTTGTCTTCTTGAAACTCAGCTTCTGGGAAACATGCATTTCTCTTCCATCCTTCCTTTTGAACAGTACAGTTGGGGTCAAGGGTGCTCGCTTAGTGGTAGAGTATGTGCTTAGCATGTTCAAGGCCCTGGGTTTGATTCTAGACACAAAACAAAAAAAAAAAAAAAAAAAAAAAAACACTACAGTTCCCCTGAAGTAGGTAGTAACCGCTTTTCTTCAACCCATACTTTCCTGGAGTGACTGTAACAGTAAGTTTTCTTAGTAAAAAGCAATAAAAACTGCTGCTACTTGATGTAAGCAGGATGTATGTGGGGAGCATTAAAAGGCTGGTAAGTGGTTTAAACCATCACCATGAGAGTTATTGACTGAATGCGGAGGCTTTGCAGGGAAGATCTGAAACCCTGAACTAATCATGTCACCCTGTGATAAGGGATGGATGTGGTAGCCTACATCACTTCTGTTACTGGCACTGCCACTGCCAGCCTCACTGCCTTTACTACCCCAGAAAGTCAGGCTCCTGGACTGTCTAAGGGTTTTCATCCATTTAGGGTTCTCTGCATCACTACTTTCAAAGTTTGGAGCAGGTGCCTCTGACTGGCACAGCCTAGCTCTTGTACCCATGCCCTCACAAATTATATTTGTGAAATTAAAATCTCCCTCACTAGGCCATCCCTGCTTTGAAATAACCTGTTGTAGGCAGAACCCTGCATGCACACCTGTTCTTCCTCTCTAAAAAATAGAAAAATGTAGCCATATGTAGAGATCAGGTTGTTAAAGAGGCAACTGAGTTAAAATGAAGTGTTTGAGTGGGTCTTAATCCATGTGACTGAAGTCCTAAGAGGAGAAAATTTGGTCACAGATATGCATGCATTCAGAGGGAAGCTGTGGGAATATGGGGTGCTTGTCCACAAGCCAAGGTCTCGTAAGACACCTT
This sequence comes from Ictidomys tridecemlineatus, assembly GCF_052094955.1. Taxonomy (NCBI): domain Eukaryota; kingdom Metazoa; phylum Chordata; class Mammalia; order Rodentia; family Sciuridae; genus Ictidomys; species Ictidomys tridecemlineatus. The sequence goes on along the minus strand of NC_135488.1, from coordinate 38,251,601 downwards.
ATCTTGAACTTGGAGCCATCCAATCAGTGGGTGTTATGGTAGCCCTAGCAAGTTAATATTGTCTCATTATTTCCTTTTTAAATGAACCAAAATTAAGCCATGTCCTGAAAATAGGAAGCATCCATCCCTCATTTTTTCTTTTAAAAAATTTGTTCTAATTAGTTATATATGACAGCAGAATGCATTTCAACTCATTGCTATCCCTAATTTTTAATTTTTTTTTAATAGGGCTGGGGATGTGGGTCAAGCGGTAGCACGCTCGCCTGGCATGTGTGCGGCCCGGGTTCAATCCTCAGCACCACATACAAACAAAGATGTTGTGTCCGCCGAGAACTGAAAAATAAATATTAAAAAAATATTTTTTTTTTATAGTTGTAGATGGACAGCATGCCTTAGGGTTTTTTTTTTTTTTTTTAATGTGGTGTTGAGGATCGAACCCAGCGCCTCACACATGCTAGGCAAGCACTCTGCCACTGAGCTACAGCCCCATCCCCGCCATCCTTAATTTTTAACAAGGGCTGAACACTGTCCTCTTCTTTCCATGGCACTTGCCTGTACCTCAGCAGTAGCTTCCAACTACTGGCCACTCCTAATCTTGCTTCATTCCAGTCCATTCTCCACAGAACAGTAATCTTTATTAAAACTTCTTCTTGCACTTAAGACGAAACTCTCCTGTAGCCTATCAGTCTCTACATGATCTGGTCTCTACCCATCTCCACCTTCACCTTGCCTGATTTTCCACCTTGTTTGCCTATTCCCTCAACACTGTCAAGAAGCCCAGTCTTTCCTGCTTTAGTCTTCCTGTATGCTATTCTGTTTGGCAAATTGTACTTGCCATTGAAATCTCATTGCAGATCTTAATGACTATGAAATTCCTTCTGTGGGGATGAATAACTGTGTTCCCTCTCCTTGAATTTGTGCTTGAGACCCCAGAAGTTATACTATATTACTTCCAAAGCTGTGGCATAAAACAGGTTCTGCCCTGCTTCTTTGGTTGCTGGTTCTTAGAACCCATCCACCTGCTTGTGAAGAAGTCCAGGCAGTCCACATGGAGAGGAACCAAAGCCCTCAGTCCAGTCCCCAAAGAGCTGCCAGCATACAACCAACTCTTTTGCTAGTGAATAAGCTATCTTGAAAGATATTTCTGGCTCCAGTTAAATTCTCCTAGTTAATGCTGTTGGATCAAATATGCTATCCCTTCCAAATCCTGTTCAAATTATATATTTATGAGTAAAATGATTCTTGTTTTAAGCTACCAAGTTTTAGAATGGTTTGTTACACAGCAATAACTGACATAACCTTGAATACTCTCCTCCCCATCCACCCACTTTGCATGGCTTTCTTCTTATCCTGTTTAAATGTCATCTTCCTGGTAGTTCTACCTAGGTAACCCCTATTATTGCCTGTTTACCACTATCTCAGCTTTTCCTTAATACCATTTTTATCTTGTAATTAATTATTTGTAACTAATTATCTTCTCCTAAGCCAAAGATTTTAAAACTGAGGTCTTGATATATTAATGAGTGATAAGAACAATAAAAAGTAAAAAAGGGCTGGGGTTGTGGCTGAGTGCTTAAGTGCCCCTAGGTTCCATCCACAGTACCCCCAACAAAAAAGACCAATTTTTTCTGTGTGTGGGAGGGAACGGGCACCAGGGATAGAACTTAGGGGCACTTGACCACTGAGCCACATCCTAGCCCTATTTTGTATTTTATTTAGAGACAAGGTCTCACTGAGTTGCTTAGGGCCTTGCTTTTGTTGAGGCTGTCTTTGAACTTGCAATCCTTCTGCCTCAGCCTCCTGAGCCATTGGGATTACAGGTATGTGCCACTGCACACAGCACCAATTTTTAAAAGACAAAATAAAATGGAAAATATCAGAGAAGTAAATAGTAAGGAACAAGCATTGTATTGTTAAGCTTATTAGGTATGGATAAATGTGTGTTAAGGCACAATGTAAAATATATTTTTTTATTTTGGTCTGATTTTTAAAATGTCTGAAAGGCATTATACTAAACTGTCAGTTCCTGAGGTCAGTGATCATGTCTTTTTAACTCCCTATGAACATCCTATATCTAGTCTAGTGCTTGACACAGTAGGCACTCAATACTAACACACAGTATATTTTAGAAATAAAAGCAGTATGTGAATTAATCAGCTGTAGAGACAGGAAATGGTCAACAAGAATGATACTCTGAAAAAATTTTGTAATGAAAACATTGAGAATCTTTTCACAAGCATCTTGAGCAGGAATGTTTTGGGAAAAGGGAGACATGTTCATTCATTCTGGTTAAGGATCCAGTAAATGTGGGAAGACAAATGCAAGATAAAGAAGATATAATGGTGCAAGTCCCAAACACAAGCAGGAGAGGAAAAATCCAGGTTTAATTAGAGAGGTTATACTAAGGGCAAGGGCAGCACTTCCTCCTGAGATTGAAAGAAAAGATAAATATTGAAGTAGAGAACCTGGAGCTAAAAGACTCATTTCTGAAGACTTCAACTCTCAACAAATTAACAATCAAGGTTTGTGAAGACTTGTAAGGGCTCTGTGTTTGGGATTGGGGGTCTCTGATAAACTTTGTGATTGTGGCATGCTTGGTGGCTAGGAAGTTCCTGTGCAAAGGCACAGAATGCCTGGCTGCTGGGAAACTTCTGTGTAAAGTCACGGGATGCCAGGCTGCTTTAGAGATGTCCTTCACAAGAAAGCTGTTAAAGTCCTATCAGCTTCGACCTTCAACTCAGGCACACAGCTCCTGGGGAATATAGGGACTCTCTTGTAGAAAACCACAATGATTCACTGAACCTAAATCTGTCCACATAATAGTAACTTTATACAATGGATTTTCTTAAGAGCTGTACAAATGTCCTGACATTGCATATTGTAACTGTAACTGCAGAATAAGCAACCTTACTGACACTCTATAAACAATAATGTAGATATGGTACTAATGATCTAATGTAAATTATTGATATAAATAAATGTGGCCACTTAGACAAGCAGTCACTTTTCCTGCCTCTGCATCTTATGTCTGTGTCACCCTTATTTTATTTTCCTTACAAAGACTAGTGGAATTCTGGAGCCTGTGAGAGTGGTAACCTTTAGGAATAAGATGCCTGAGAATGAGAGGAATGCCGGGCATAGTGGCACACACTTCTTATCCCAGCTACTTGTGAGGTTGAGGCAGGAGGGTCACAAGTTAGAAACCAGCCTGAGCAATTTAGCAAGACCATCTCAAAATTTAAGAAAAAAAAAAATGGCTGGACATGTAGCTCAGAGAATGCTTGCCTAGCATGCGTAAGGCCAAGGATTCAATCACCAGTACTGCAAAATTTAGAATGAGAGGAAGTCAACGAAAGACAAGATGAATCTGACACCAACAGAAAGATGTGGTAAGTTAAAAACTTTAAATATGAAATTGGGCAAATCTGCATGATTATATGATTTTATGATGGACTGCTTGTCATGATTATATGATGGATTGCTTGTCATCTAGGTATAGAAATAGAAAACCGATTGTCTGGACATTTTTTTTTTTTTTTTTTAAGTGGCAATGGTAGGTAAAGGGAGAAAAGCAGATGAAAACACTGGTAAGAAAGTACAGTATACTTGAAATAATTCAGGCTTGATGAGGGAAAGAAATGAAGGTAGGAGAGATTAAAGTCAAAGGCTGGGAAAAATGTAATGGGTTTCATTTAGTGAGAGAAGATGGAAAGACAAGAAAATATTTTAAATATGAGAGAATTTTAGAGATTATGATATTAGAGGTGGCAACAGAGGTATGAAAACAAGCAATTATGAAGCTGGACTGTCTACTGTGGTATACATTTCCAAGGCAATAAGAAGTGAAGGAGCTGAAATATAAATGTGTGCCAGGAACTAAATCAATGAAGAAAGCGTATTCTAAATGTCAAAAGAGAAGATGGACAAGAACAGATAATAAAGAATTTCAAATGGGGAGAAGTTACTGAAAGAGACTAGGCTTTTTTCCCCAGACATGGTCCTCACTGTTGTCCAGGCTGACGCTGAACTCCTGAACTTCAGTGTCCCTCCTGCCTCAGCCTCCCAAGTGCTGGGATTACAAGCAGATGCCAGTGCACTCAGCTTTTTTGTTTTTTAGACATACAATGCATTTAAAAGTTTTATTCTCTCATTGAAACTGACAATATAAATAGTTACTTGGAGTCACATTATTCCTCTAATTTTTTCACAAAGAATATCCCATTTACTATGTAGTTCATGGTCTTCTGGGTATGTTCTAAGTAAAATGTTTGTCAGCATGGTAGTTTCAGTTGGGCAAAACTTGCTGCCAATAAAACTTGAATTTAACTTGTCACATATAGCCAGTGGTATCCAATGATCAGGTGCTTCAATATTGCAGATTTCAATTCTTCCATTCTTTATATCTATGAATAATTTAATTTCCAAGTGTGACTGCTCATATAACACATCCAAAGTAGTGTCTATACTAAACTTTGGTGTTTTGCCATATATCCATTCCCAAGTTTGTAGTTCTTTGGCTTTGCTATTTATTCCAGGAAACAGTGTTTCATCAGTTGGATTTATTAGATTAATGTGATTATCAATTTGATGATAAGCAGCATACTCTGCAGCAATAGCATTCATCAGTACTTCAGAGGTCAGAGTGGGATCTTTCTCCAAAAGATTTTTCACTAAAGAAGGTATGCTAGTAGTGGCATTGCTCTTGATCCCTTGGTAAGGGCTCTTTAGTGAAGAAGACAAAGAGGTTCCATCAGTACTACATAATAAGGTACAATGGTGATAAGCAGTAGTCCGGCCAATCTTTGAGGCTGTTCCTGAGATTTTAAACTGACCATCAAGTAAAAGGTCAAATCTTTTGGTAGCCTGAACATCCAGCTGGGGTTGGACAGCATTCAGTGCTCTCACAATTAATTTCAGATTGTCCATTCTATCATACTTTTTTTTGGTTGTAAAGAAAGTCAAATTGATATTACCCATATCATGGTAGACTGTTCCTCCTCCACTTCTTCTCCTAGCCAGTTTTATACCTTCTTTTCTCATCAGATTCAGGTTACATTCTTGCCAAGGATTTTGATGCCTACCAATCACAACACAGGGAGAATTTCTCCAAAAGAAAAGAATTGGCTTGCCTTCTAGGTTTACATGGTCATGGATCCAGTCTTCTACAGCCAGATTTTGATATACATCATTGGAAATTGACTGTAAAATGAGCCCACCTTTTGTAGTGTTTTTAAAGCCTGCTGCTGGAATCTTGTGATTACAAAGCAACTGGAAGCAGTTCTTCACTGAAAATGGGATCAGCATGCTTTTAAAAATGAAAGACAAAAAAACAAATTAATTCAATGAAAAAAGGAAAATTAAATTCTACCTTCTAGCTATCAGTTATTGGTTATTTGATTCAAACTTAACTAGGTGTCCAGTCCGATTGCTTTTCTTGCCTGTTAGCTTTTTAGTCTTTGCAACTCTATAACAAAGTACTTTAAAAAAAAAGAAGATAAAATTCAATAATTTCAGTTGAAATGAAGGCACAGATTTTTCAAACAAAAAAGGATGCAGCAAATACATTACACATACCAAAGCCAAATTATTTTGAATTCATGATACATGTTATTGAAAAAAAATGAGGAAACAACAGGTAAGCAAAAGAACAGAAAACATAATCCCACCGCTGAAAAGAACCACAATTAACATTTTGGTATAAACAACCCATTTTATGTCTTCTGGGAATTATGTATATACATATAAATGATTTTTTTATTTTTATTTTTAAGATGTCTTACTATGTTGCCCAGGCTGGCCTCAAACTCCTGAGTTCAAATGACCTTCCTGTCTCAGCATCCCAAGTAGCTGGGACTACAGGTGTATACATCATTGTGCCTGGCTCTCGTTCTACATTAAATCTATTTTAAAATCAGGTTTAATGACTATGTAATATTTTGTTATTAAATATATCAGTTCACAAGTTCAAGGCCAGTCACAATGTATAACTTAGCAAAACCCTCCTCAAATTAAAAGCACTGGGCTGGTCATGTAGCTCAGTGACTAGCATATGTAAAGCCCTAGGTTCAACTGCCAGTACCATTAAAAAAAAAAAAAAAAAAAAAAAAGCCAGTTTACTCAGTTTCTTAGTCTATATTGCTTTTTTTTCTAGTTTTCCTGTATTATCAACAATGTATTCATGAACGTCTCTATGGAAAGTTCTAATTATGTCTTTACAATGTTATAAAAATAATTCCTATTTCAACTTGGAATATATGATTTACTGCCAGCATAACTTTTACTTAGGTCAATATTAAATTAGTATGAATTAAAGAAAGGCTAGACTAGAGACTAGAAAAGAAAAACCAGTTTATACCTTCCCCTAAGAAACATCTGCAGAGTTTAATAGAGGAAGGGATACTTGAACAGTGTTGAAATTTGATGGTTGATGGGAGTAGCATATGCAAAGGCATATACAAAGGCTGAAACTATCAGAATCTTCTACTACTAAGGCATGTTTTGGGTACTCCTTCCTAAGAGACAGTTACACTAACAGTATTCTAGCTTCACTGATGCTCACAGCTCTACTGTCCTAGGAAGTCTCTGCACTCAGATTGCATTTCTTTGGTTAATCTCCTTGTTCTTGGTTCTGTATGAGTTTGATAAAGTCTTGTACTCATTCAATAAATATTTATGGAGTGCCTGCTAGGCACAGGTAGTAAGAAGACAGAGAAGGGAGGAGACAAGTTCATGTAATCCTAAAACATATGGATTCTCTGTGAAGGCAGCTATGATCTACTGATGTGTTTTAAGCAAAAAAGTGTTGAGTCATACAAAACTATCTCCACAGTGTTGTGCATGGACTAAAGAAAGGCTAGACTAGAGACAAAAAGAGTAGTTAACTGATAATGTACAGGTCTCACAGGAAGAGGAGGTATGGGGTGAAAATATTTGGTTCATTTAATTGTGTTGAACTTAAGTGTCTATGATTATTTGTCAGCCAATGGGACAGGGCTGAAAAGAAAGTAACCAAGGCCATGGGAGAAGATTAGATTGTCTCAGGAGGGTTCTGTAAGCAGACTCAGAGTCTTCAACACAACCCTAAAGAGCAGCAACATTTAACAGATATGAAGAGAAGGGAGGGAGAGCTCCCAAAGAAAACTGAGAATAATAAGAAGAAAAATTTTAAATAGGGCATTATGGAAGTTTCAAGGAGGTAAGATGCTGAAAATAGATCTTCATTAAGAAAGTTATTAGTGATCTTGGCAAAAACCAGGTATGCTGAGTGACTGGGAGGTCCACAGTGATTCAATGAATATATTCTAGTTGTAAAATGGAGAAGCTAGGGCAATAGAAGAAATGTGAAGTTAGGAGATAACCTAACATGCAAGAGACCGAAGCATGTTTAGATGTTGCTGGTAGGACAACTGGAAGAAGAGGGTAACATTGGTGAAGGGAGCTCCTTGAGAAAGTGATGGTGCTGGGATCCAGAGTTCAGAAGGAGCAGAAAGGATCCCCTTCCAATGTGATCCAAGGGAGAAACAGTGACAAATGGGTCGGTGGTATGTTGGACACTAATGAGCCAGAAAGTGTTTGTGGAAGAGATTCTCAAAGACCTTGTGACATAGTCTTGTTAATATATGCAGAGTGTGGCAGGATAGCAAAGTAGTTAAGATCTTAAATTTTAATTGTGGCTCTGCTGCTTACTAACTGAATAACCCTAGGAAAGTAGTTAACTTCTGGCTGCTTCAACTATCTCAGACCTCACAGAATGGTTAAGAGAATTAGGTTATTACATATAAACCATTCCTGTGTGGCCAATATGAACTGCATGGAAACGTTAACTGTTATTATAGTGTTCCTTCCCATCTGTTTTTCTGTTCCAGTCATAAAACATTATGTTCTCTCAAGTGTACAATGACTCATAACCAAGATGCAATAAAGTGGCATTTACTTTGAAAAATTAACCATAATCCACAAAATATTGGTCAAAAATAATATTTGCTAGGGTTCTATAACTGATCTGATTCATGTATTGATTCAATGTATGGATCATGAATTGATCTCTAATTCATGTATTTTAATAGCGCCAAACTCTCCATTCATCCAGGCACTGTGTATATATTATGAATGAAACACAACCCAGCACAGGTATTAATTTGACAAATTCTGCATCAACTATATGACATGTACTCTTCTTACCACTTGGGATTTATCAGTAAGCCAAGTAATTAAGGGGGGTAAGGTCTGTAGGACAAAGAAAAACTAAAGCTGGGAGAGGGAAGACTGAAAATGTATATGCAAGAATCATTAGGCTTCAATTTCAAATAGAATTGTTAAACTACTCATCTTTAAAAAAAGATGACATGGGGACAAAGATTAAGGAGTTAGGTTGAATGCTTATGTAACAAACTATTCTAGGCCTTAGTGAGAATGTAACATTATAACTGGGCCCTAAAGGATAACAAGTATCACACAGAGAAAAGTAGAAAGAAAGGTATGTCCAAGAAAACCTAAATGTGAACTTACTGATTTACAGAGAGAATCATAAACTACTGACCAGAGAGAGATTCCTCTAGGCCTGCCCAACTACTTGCTATAGGACTACAGGTAAGGCTATTTATCTTAACTTTGGTAAATATGCATCAGAACCAAAAAACTGAGTTATATGATCTCAATATTAGATGGGATGGGTCCAGAGGAAACCACCTCAATTCCTGGGACCAGGAAAGATTCTACTCTTAAGCCAGGACAGTGTTTACTCCTTGGGGAGCTTTGGATTCGCTGGGACAGGTGTGCCTCTCTTTGGCTCTGTGCTCCTGTGGCAGATAGGTACGGACTAAATGATAGTTGCCGGGATATAGCTAAGACTTTGAAAGACTAGCAAAAAAAATTTTTTTTTAAATCGCTTTGCATATCTACTCTAACCCTGTAATTACCAACCACCCTGTAATTACGAACCGTACACGTTTTCCTCAGAAGACGCTCTCCTGTCCCTGTTCTGCGGGACGCTTCGTTGTCACTGTGCACTGCCAAACATACTTCCCCATCACCAAACAGAAAACAGATTTAAAAAAACAAAAATAGCATAATCCCGGCTAATCATAAAACCTTACCCAGACATCTACTTTGCCACCTGACACACCCGACCGGGGCTCGGGCTCGGCCGCTCTTAACAGAGCCATGAGGTCGTGCCGAGCGCGGAGCACAAGCTGCAGAGCCTGCAGCACCGGCCCCTGAAGGCCAGAGGCGCGCGCACGCAGAACCCGTCCCGGGGAACTTTGTCCTTGCCCGCCGCCCGAAGAACCCCGAGCGCCCCGCTGGGCCGGTTTCCACCCGCCACCACGCGCCGTTCGCGTTAGATCCGCTTCCGGCTTCTCTCACCTGCTGCTTCCGGTAGCACCTACCCGCCGGGGAGGACTGGTACGGGAGAAGAACGGGTCGACCCGGACGCTCAGCGGCTGCGCACGCGACGCGCATCACCCCAAGCCCCGCCCACGAGCAGAGGCGGTGCCCCGGCCCGGCCCGCCCACGAGGGCCGGAGGAGGCGTGGCTACCTCCCGAGCGTGCCCTGTTTGCCTAGGAGGTCGCCGGGCGGGATTCCGAAGGCTCCCTCGGGACGTGCCAACTAACGCAAAACCACATTTGAGACGGGGTCGTAGGCCACGTTTGAATAAAAGTATCGAAATTTTGTTATAAAGTCCCAGCTCTGATGGCAGTTCGCTGTGTGAGAGCACAGAGATAACGGCCGTCCCGGGGCGAAGGTAGGAGAGGCAGGTGCGCCAGGTGGAAGGGGCATTTCCTAGGCTTGTTCAGGGGGAGACCCCAGAAACCCAAAGCACTCAGGTCCCAGCCCGCCAGAGTACCAGCAAGTGCTCTTTACTGACTGCGTGGACTCTCAGTTCAATTGGCAGGTAACTCAAAAGGGAAAATTCAAATCATTTTTGAAAGAAAAATTGCATTTAAAGGAATAAACGTTGGCATTCGCAACACAGAGATGGTAATAAGTTGGACTGAGTGGATCAAAAAGCAGACACATTGGGTTGTACTCATTGTTGGCAAAAAAGTCCTTCCCTTCAGCCAGACGGGAAATTCTCTCAAAAGCCAAGATTTCAGCTAGTTATTGCAGTGTGATAAAGCGCCTCAAACATCATGACTTATTATCTCTAAGAATTATGTGAGCAAGCTGGTTTCACCTGGGTTTACCCTGTGGCTCCATTCAGCAAGGTGTGGCTGAGCTGAGGGGGTCCAAGTGTCACACTCTGGCTCTTGGTGCAGGCTACCTGCTGGAGCAGCTCAGTTCAGCACCTGGAGGCAGCACTTGAGAAAGCCAGTGGAGAGTTAAGGGATGGGATGATGGCCCCCTGTGAAGAGCAGGCTGTGTCCTGCTCCAAATTACTCCCATGTTATGTAGAACAGCAGTGCCTAGCCCTTAGTCACTCCATTTTATAAAGCAACAGTTTGTCCTGAGCTACTCCAATTTGAGTGTCAGTGCCAAGGCAGAATGACTTGGTAACTTGTCTTGACAAATAGATAATCATCATATTTTGGACATACAGAACTTTTTGAAAAGAAAAACCCTCAGCTACACAGCACAATCATAAGGCACACACTGATAATTAGTCATGCTAATAAAAATGACCACCTGTGGGGCTAGGATTATGGCTCAGTGGTAGAGTGCTTGCCTAGCATGTGTGAGGCACGGGGTTCGATTATCAGCACTGCATATACATAATAAGTAAAATAAAGGTCCATTAACAACTGAAAAATATTTTTTTTCAAAAAGAGTCTATTAAAAAAATGACCACCTGTGAACTTATTAAATTAGAAGCACAAGTATGCATGGACAATCAAATGCATATCCGAAAAACCGGGCTCATGAGTTTATTGTAGTCACCAGATATAACCCCCTCACCTAAGCCCATAAAAGGAGGAATACCCTCCTGGACATGGCAGCACTCTGATCCTGTCACTAATCATGAGTCTTGCTCACAATGCCACATCAATGGACTTTGGACTCTGTCCCCAGGGTTCAGCTCAGTGTTTCTCCTGCCCATGACAAGACGAGGCCCACGTCAAATGACCCTGTTAAGTGCCTACCTTCTGGACTCTCAACTTATGAGAACTGGTTCCTTAAACACTGATCTCACCACCTGCAATGACTCTTTGCCTTTGCACCTGCTCTCTACCTTTTTTCTCACTTCAGCCTCTGGAAACCTGTGGCCACTTTAACCCTTCGTGAGCATTTCTGTGATGTATGTACATCACTGTGTGAAGTATGATGTGACTTGAGTACTACAGATATTATTAAGATTGGGATGGAATAAAAGAACTTGTGACTGCTCCACTCATGACACCAAGTGAACTGTGAGTATTTTCAGTGAATTAATCCCAATGAAAGTGATATCGTTTGTGAATTTACAGTTATTCAATAAATTTGACATTGCGGAAAGACACAAACATGTCTAGCCTATGTTAATGGCATAGCCCACTCATGACAACCCCATTTCTTGGTGAGAGGACCCCAAAGAATTTATGACCATCTCTTTCAATCTTCCACAAAAACCAGTCCCTACTTCAGTTAGAAGGGTATCCACCAAGACTTATCTCTTGGAGTAAGCAGCATTCTGTGTTCACAGTTGGCAATGCTGATACCATAAATGATAGGGTTGAGTCTTATATTATGCAGGTAGAAATGGATTCTTTTCAGAGTTTCAGTAGGAATTTTCCTAGTTATTGATAGTAGGCCCATAATGTTGTCACTCTCTATATTGTTTCCTTCCAAATTTGATTTCTCTAAAGTAGTTTATTTTTCCTCTTCTTTCCTTCTGAGTTGGTTATAGAGAATCCTATTCTTTTCTCCCTGCTCTAAGATTTCTGTTCCTTGGCAATTATTACCCCCTTTCCTACTTCTTCAGCTTCTCCCCTGGAACTTTCCAGCGATACTCTAATATGCTTCACAAATCCTCCAGAGACCTCATTTCCCCTTCCAACTTTCAATGTGTTTACTTCCTTTCAGAGCAAAGCTTCTTGGAAGAGTCACTATATATACAATATCTACTTCCTTACTTCATATTCAACCAACTCCAAAATGACTTCTGCCCCACTTATTCCACCATAAGTGCTTTTGCTAAGACTACTGTGACATTCGCGTTGCTGGATCCAATGGACTTTTTGGTCTTCACCTAACCTTTCTGTTCACTGGTTCCACCTAGAAAGACTCCTATAGACAACCTTTATATTATTAACTTGGCTTTCCTTTGGCCTCATTACCAACTTCTCAGTACCCTCTGACAGTTGCCCTTGCTCTGATCAGCCCCTAAATGTTGGAGTTCCTCACATCTTCACCTTCCCACAAATGTGCTCCTTAAACAATCACATTCATTCCCATGACTTTAAATACCAACTTTATACCACTGTCATCATCCATTGGACAATCATGTAACTGCAGAAATTATAAATGTCATATCCTTGGAGAAGTCTTCCTAGTTCCCAGAATTGAAATCAACTTTATGTGTTATTCCTCCTGTTACATCTCTCTGAATGTTTTACGTTTTCTTCATAGCATATCTTATGTAATTTCTCTATATGTTTTGGCTTTCCTGGTAGACAGACAGAAAGCACTGTGAAGGCAGTAGCTATTTTATCCAGCACCAAGCATAGTGCCAGCCTTGGTAAACAAGGAATTCTTTTTTTCTTTTCCAAAGAATTATGTTTTGTAAGTGACAAAAGCATTGTTTTACTCACTTATGTATCATTTGAAAATTTTGGTTCTTTTTACTTTAGGCTCAATATTCCCTTCAAATACATTTAGCATTTGTCTGTTATTTTAAAAAATGAATATTGAGGAGATTATGCAGTGGGCATTACAGACAGTTCTTAAATACTACAGTACAGGAACATGTTCCAACTGTGTGTGTGTGTATGTGTGTGTGTGTGTTACTGGGGATGGAACCCTTGCACTTACTGGGCAAACACTCTACCACTGAGCTAAACAAAATATACTAGGAGTGTAGCTCAGTGGTACAGCATGTGCTTAGTATGTGTGAGGCTCTGGAATCAAGTCCCAGCACCAACAAACCAACAAACAAACAAACAAACAACATGCATAATATAATTACAGGTCACTCTCTGTATGGATATAAAATGGTTTTAATTTCATCTAACATTACTTGGAACAACACTGCTGTTTCAAACTGCCATGTATTTCAATAACTGATATGTAAAACAAATTTTGAACACTAGGTTGTTTTTCTTATACAAAATATTGGAATATAACTTGTTAGCATCTGCAAGATATGCTGTGATATTTGGAAAGAACTATTTTCTAACTTTGAAATGAATTCCACATGAGGGAAAGTTTTAAAAGAAAAATTTTAAATGTGAAATGCTTCTGAAGCTATGTAATTTATTGGTTGATTGTAGAGTTTATCTGCAGGAATCTTTTACAGAACAGAAATGCAAAATTATAGGAAGGCAAAGTTTCCTAAGGAAAAATCCCAAATTGAAGATGCAACATACAAAAATAGTACAGCATAAATAGCATAAAATACTGGTGTGGAATTGCTTGAACACTCTGCCCCTCCCACCACCACTTGTTAAAGAAATTCATAAAAAGTATAGCAAAAAGTTTTGCATTTCAAATACTGTTACTAAAATATTCTATTTTTTAACAAAGATAGAATATAATCCCAGAGAAATCTGCCTTGAATTTTGGAAGGCTATTTTTTTTCCCTTAAAGCAACTGCAAATTGCTTTATATAATATCTACAAATACATTTAGCATTTTCTGTTACAAAATATTTTTATTCCCTGAAATCATGCCTTTTCCTCTTTTTAAAATATGAATATTGAGAAGATTATGCAGTTGGGTATTACAGAGTTATTAAATATTACAGTACAGGAACAAGTTCAAATGTGTGTGTATGTGTGTATATTAGTTACTGAGGGTGGAACCCAGGACCTTGCACAGTTTTTGCACCATCAAAAAATATAGTTTAAGATGACTCATAAATAATAAAATATAAGATACCAACCTTCCTTCATTTTGTTAGATTTTCCCAATAAGGTTCACTTCTCATTCAACACCTCCACTTATCAAAGGCAGTTTTTGGATTGTTTTGGTAATATGTGTATGATACTTCATTCCACATCTGTCATTTCTAGTCCATCACTTTCTTTAACATATACCACTGAACCCAAGGCTTTCTTTGAAAGAGATCCTGGGCCAATTCCTTCAATTCTTGAAAAGTTTTCTTGGTTTGTGTCTTCTAACCTTATTTTCTTGGTGTTTTGAAATAACCGAGTCATTGGTTTCAACCTGCTTTTCTCAGTCCCTTGCATTAAGTAACTGTCCACTTTTGAATCCATTCCCATGGCAGATACCTGCGTAGCAGATTTACTAAATGAAAATCCCATTGGGACAGTTGAACAAATATCAAGGTTGTTTGAAGACACCTTTTTAAGTAGTTTCTTCAATCTGATTACTGAAAAAAAAAAGATGTAGGTAACAAGTAAATACAATAGGAATTTTGACAACTTCATAGCAATGTTGGTTTGGATGAAATGTCATGTCCCTTGAAAGTCTTTTTAAAAAGGAATTTGCCTGACGTTATGTTTATCATCTTTCAGTAAATAACAGAACTTCTCTTAGTCTTGTCTTGTTATGGGCCAGGCTATATGGACAATGACCAAATAGACTCAGTTTTACCCTGAGATTCCACATCATATAAGAAATGTTTCTCCCATGGGAATACTCTGCCTCTGTACCTATCAACAGTTGCTTATTAATATAGTATAGCATGTCTGACAACCCAAAATAGCAATTCTTATACAATGAAAGATTCTTTTTGTTTTCCATTTTTCTTGGACAATGTACCCTGTCAGAGATTGACTATTTATTTGTTTATTTATGGTGCTGGGGATTGAATCCAGGGCCTTGTGCATATGAGGCAAGCATTCTACCAACTGAGCTATATCCCCAGCCCCAAGATGTTAGGCTTTTAGGTAATGATTGGATCATGAGGATTCTGACCTCATTAGTGGATTAATCCATTAACAGCTGAATAGTCTACTGGGGTGTGGGACCTAGTTAGAAGAAGGTCATTTGGGACATGTCCTACCTTTTCCCTGGTCCCTTACTTCTTCTTTCTCTCTCTCTACTTATTGGCTACCATGTACTGAGCAGCTTTCCTCCATCACAGCCTTCGACCATCTTGTTCTGCCTAATCTCAGACCCACAGTCATGAAGTTGGCCTACTGAAGACTGAATCCTTGGAAACCATGAGCCAAAATAAATATTTACTCCTCTAATTTGTTATTCTTAGGTATTTTGTTCACAGTGACAAAAAAACTTAGTAATGCAATGATTAATAAAGATATGGTACTTGTTAAGAATGCCTAATCTATTAAAAGAGATGAACTTACAACCTGGGAGAGGTTCCCAAAGGAAGGGAGACTAAGTCAGAGTAGGGCCTTAAAAGATGGGCAGGAATTTGCTAGGTAGAATTGACTAGTATGGCAGAGAGGACAGGTTTCCCGTCACAGTAAAGGAAGTACAGTGCTTATTGGAAAACAACGTTCTACCAAAGATGCAGACTCCATGGCTATTAGTGAAAGCCCATGCCCATTTATTTAGAATGTATTATTTCTTCAGTATTTATCTACTGTATTATCTGTTGATAGTTTACAATTCCTTATCTATCAAGCCCTAATCATTTTCTATTTTAATTTTCTGAGGAATCTCTTACATCCCTGTCAATCTTTATTTGTGATTGAGTATCACTGTTTATAACAAAACAGAATCCTGGGCCTGCTATTGTATGGTAAATAAAACAGTTACATGTTATTAATATAACAATCAGATAAGTAGTACAGATTTGGTTTTCTGGGAATCAAATGCAATTTAGCTACATTTTAAAAAGATCTCTGATGAAGTTCTAAAATGTAGATATACTTGTTTCTTCTTCTTCCTTTTTTTTTTGTGTGTGTGCGTGCGTGTGTGTGTGTGTGTGTGCTGCTGGGGATTGAACCCAGGGCCTGTGCATGTGAGGCAAGCACTCTACCAACTGAGCTATATCCCCAGCCCAGTATACTTGTTTCTTATATTTGGAACTTGAACAGGAATTTTTCTTCCTCATAAAAAAAAAACAAAAAACCAAACCTAACACTACTTTCAAGTTAATAAAATTAAGTTTATACTATTATTTGGTTTCTTCTATTTAATTAAAAAGGAAACACTCATGTCAAAAATGAATAACTTGAGGCTGGGAGCTCAGTAGTAGAGCATTTCCCTAGCATGTGTGAGGCCCTGGGTTTAATTCTCAACACAACAAAAAGAAAAAGAGAAAAAAGTATAACTTGAATCTAATCATAAAGAAAAAATCAGATTGAGGCACAAACAAAATTGAAAGACATTCTACAAAACAAAATAGTATTAAAAAGTGTCAATGTCATGAAAAGCAAAAAGAGGCTGAGAAGTTGTTTAGATTAAAGAAAGTCAAAGGTACATGATCTCCAAATGTAATGAGTGATTTTTGAATGTGTTGGAGAGTGTAGTATAAAGACCACTACTTGGATAATTGTACAATTTGTATATAGATGTTTTATTAGATAATAATATTGCATCTATGTTAAATGCCACACAAATTATAATTGTATTGTGATTATATAAACGAATATCCTTATTCTTAGGAAATACATGCCGAAACAATTAAAGTTGAAGGATCATATCTGCAACGTGCTCTCAAATTGTTTAGTAATAGGTAAGTACAGAGAGAAAGTAAAATATGTAAAATGTTAAACACTGTTGAATCTAGGAGGTGAAGGATAAAAAACTGTGAAGGTTATTATTCTTGTTACAGTTCTATAGATTTAAAACATTTTTAAACTATAAAATTGGAATAAAGCTTATAAAACACTAATAAAACCCTATAAAACAACATATTGCATTTGAAATAAATCTAAAATAATGGTAATTTATTTAATTATCAATTTGCACATTAAACTTCATTCTAATAGAGGAATTAAGGAAGAACCAAATATCAGGGCAGATTTGTCCATGAAAGTCTCACTTTAACTTCCTCCAGAGTCCTGAGGACATGAAGGGATAACAAGTGTGTTGGGGGCTTCTTTGGCCCAGCATTCAGGTTGCTATTCAAGAGGAAATCTTGAATGTGTATGGAAGAATAAAGGTTCATGAAGATTAAATCAATTTATACAAAAAGAACAAAGAGGCTTATCTTATCAGATATTAAGATATGCTACAAAATCAAAGTAACAAAAGCAATCTTGTACAGGTGCAGAAACAAATAAAGGAAGAAAAGAACATGACAGAGCTGCAACTTGGACCTAGGTATGTTCATGAACCTCACATGTGCTACAGGAGGCACTATAAGGCAATGGAGATTGAGCTCACTAAGTTTGGTATGTTGGCACTGTGAACACTGGCTCACCATGTGGACCATGAAGCAATCACATAGGATCCTGTGGAAGTAAAGCAGGATCCCTATCTTACATATAAAAATAAAGTTCAAATGTAGAAAAGACCTGAATGTGAATGGTAGAACTAAAAATACAATTGAAGAAAACATAGAACAATTTGTTTGTCAACTTGGGGTGGAGAAGGATTTCTTTCTTTCCTTTTTTGGAGAAGGATTTATTGAACAAGACTTAAAGAATTTAGATTAGAGTCCTCATAAGTAACAATTCCTATCAGTGAAAAAACCATACATAAAAAGGAATAAAAGTTTGAAAGGAGATATTTGCTATCTAAAGATGACAGGCATAATAGCTGCAGTACTGGAAAGAACTACAAATCAATAAGAATAAAGAAAACCCAAGAGAAAAATGGGCAAAGGATATAAAGACATAATTCATAGATTGAGGAATCCCAAGTGTGTTATGAATACATAAGAGATGTTCAAATTTAGTAGGAATTGGAAATCCAAGTTTACTGACATTATGGTCGACTAGAGAAGTGGATAGTACTGAACATTAAGGAGAATGTGGTATGACATGAAACCTTGTGCACTGCAGGTGGAGTCATTTTTGACTCTTCTTTATCTTATATTCCATGTCCAATCTGTCAATGGATCCTGTTTCTACTTCTACCATGGCCTATACTGTAGTTTTC
The DNA here is from genome assembly GCF_052094955.1 of Ictidomys tridecemlineatus. Lineage (NCBI taxonomy): Eukaryota > Metazoa > Chordata > Mammalia > Rodentia > Sciuridae > Ictidomys > Ictidomys tridecemlineatus. The sequence goes on along the minus strand of NC_135488.1, from coordinate 38,233,489 downwards.
TAACAGTTTTGCTTTTATTTTTATTTTTTAGTTGTGGTTGGACACAATATCTTTATATATTTATTTATTTTTATGTGGTGCTGAGGATCAAACCCAGGGCCCCGCACTTGCTAGGCGAGTGCTCTACCGCTGAGCCACATCTCCAGCCCCAGCCCCAGTTTTGCTTTTTAAAACATAAGCCAGATCACATCAATCTCCACTCAGCATACTCTAGTTGCTTTCCATCTCAGACAAAAAGCCAAATTCTCTACATATCTAATCCTCACCTGTGGGAGGCAGAATAATGGCCCGCAAAGACCAGCTGACCCAGAGGGGGGAAGATGACACTGGATTAGTTGGGTGGCACCAATATAATCACAGGGGTCTCTATAAGTGAATGAGGAAGGGAAGAAGGTAGGTGTCAGAGTGATATAATGTGGGAAGGACTTGTTGACTTTGAAGACAGACAAGGACTACAAGCCAGGGAATCATGAGCAGCCTATAGAAGTTGAAAAGGCAAGAAATCTTAGTTTTAGCTCAGTAAGAACCAATTTGGATTTCTAACCTTAAGAACCATATAATAGGGGCTGTGGCTGTGGCTCAGTGGCAGCACACATGCCTGGTATGTGTGAGGCACTGGATCAATTCTCAGCAACCACATATTAAAAAAAAATAAAGATCTATCATCAACTAAAAAATATTACAAAATAACCATATAATAATAAACTTATATTGTTTAAAGCATTAAGTTTGTGGCAAATTGTAGCAACAGAAAACTAACACACCAGTTAACACTCTCCCCTAGCCCTCTTTTTCTCCTGCCCCAGCTGTATGAGCTCACTGATGTTCTTAAAGTATGTGCTGTGGGAAATCCGCATCTGCTTCCAGTCTTTGAACTAATCATTCCCTCAGATGGTATAAACTGTTAAACTGCAAATTACTTCCATTGGAGATAATTAGTGACATGGAACCTCAAACTATGGTGATCTGGTTAGCTTCTGTTTCCAGTCATAGGGGAGTAATGGGAACAAGATTTATGCTCATACTTTCCCATTTAAAAATATAGACAAACTGTACTGGACAATAGGCTGTGCAAGAGAGTGATCACTGAGAAAAAGAAAATAAAGAAGGTGAATCCTCTGAAGGCAAATTATTTGGAATTTTCAGGCTTCAGCACAGAAGAAGTGAACCCAAAGAGAGTGTGGTCATTTTAATGAACTGAGAAGACAGAGTTTAGAGTTTGGAGAGGCTAGAGTCTGTGGAGAGGAAAGAGATACAGAGTGGAAAAGCACTCTAGGGTCTGAAGAGGATTCCCCTCGATTCTTCAGCTGAGTGCTGATTAGTACATGTATGGAAGGAAAAATGTGAAGTCTGGGAAACAGCCACCTAAAAAGAGAAGGCAGAATAATCCAGAGCTTACACAGGACAAGGGATGATTTACATTGTCACCAGAATGGAAAGACCTCCTAATATTTGAGGTATTGGGTAGAATGCTCAGAAAGTTATTGACTCAGTATAGGGTCCAAATCATCCAAAACTAAAGATTACATAGAATATAAACAAACCATAAAAGCTAACCACTATATAGCACTGTCCAGTAGAACTATTTGTAGTGATGGAAATATTCTATACCTATGTTGTTCTATATGGTAGCCACTAGCTACATGTGGCTTTTGGTACATGAAATGTGGATATTACAAATAAAATTTAATTTTATCAACTCAGATTCAAATAGTCACAGGTAGACAATGGCACTATTTTGGATGTTACAGTTTTTTTGTTTTGTTTTGAGTACTAGGAATTGAACCCAGGGTGCTTAACCACTAAGCCACAACCTCGTCCCTTTTCATTTTTTGAGACTGGGTCTCAGTAAGTTACTGAGGGCCTCACTAAATTGCTGAGGCTGGCTTTGAATTTGTGATCCTCCTGCCTCAGCCTCCCAACCTCCTGGGATTAAAGGTGTGCACTACCATGCCTGGCTTGGATGGTGCAGTTCTAAAGGATCAAACTCTTTCCAAATAACCTTATTCATCTTAGAAGAAAGTCAAACATATTTAAAGAACACACACACACTTCAGCATCCCAAAATGTAATATCTGAAATGTTTGGCAATCAAACTTTAGTAGGCATGAAAACAAGCAGAAATAAAATTATAAACAAATCCAGAAGTGACACTTAAAATATAATTAGTATACAAGTAAGTAACTTAAATATTTTAAATATAGTCCATATTTTCAAGAAAATAGAGTAAACCATGAGCATGATACAGTGTGAAATGAAAGATTTTTTTTTTAAAAACCAAACTTCCAGAGATGAAAAACACAATTTCCAACATGAAGCATACTGTGGGTGGGGTTAACACTACCAAAGGATGAACTGAAAAATCCCAAGATACAGCAATAGAGGGCTGGGGATGTAGCTCAGTGGTAGAGCACTTGCCTAACTCTTGTCAGGCCCTGGGTTCCACCCCCAGCACCATTTAAAAAATGAACAGACCTTTAGTAAACTGTGGCACAACATCAAGTAGCTTAACATATATGTCTGAAGTCTCAGATTTTTTTTTTTTTTTTTTTTTTTTTTTTTTTTTTTTAGGAAACCAAGAGTGGCACAGGGGGGAAAAAAAAAGGCAAAGCAGAGTTTTTTTTTCTGTTAAAGCTTTTGAAATGATGGAGAAACCAAAGGTTTAGAAAATCCAGACCTTAGAGCCATAAAGAAGTTATGTGTCACAAGGGTGAGCAGAGGTACTATACAAGGTTCTTGAGTTTCCATCGAAGGAAGGAAATTTTCACTTTCTTAAGATAGGGGAGTAAGTGAATAGTCTGCAATAGGAAAATAAATTAAAATCTTGATGCCTTCTTTTGGCCTTCAAAATATCTTCTCTCTATATTCTTTCCCAAGAATCTGTGGTAACATCTGGGAGCATATATAAATGCTTAAATTTTTTATTCCTATATTAATAAAATTTTCCATTTCCTATATTAATAATTCTCCTCCCCCTGAAGTCTTCAATTGCAATGGATAGATTTTTGTTTTGTTTTGGTTCTAGGGATTGAACTCTTGGCCTCCCACGTGGCAAGCACATGCTTCCACTAAACTACACACCCAGCTCAAATGCTAGTTTTTAAACTAGTACATTCTTCCTCATTTGTTTTCCATGCCAAATGACACTCTTCTATTCCAAATAATCTTATATCTAAAGAGGATACCAGATTATACATCATTTCCCCTAAATTTTTAGGATAGTCTTTGAAAGCCCATGCTCCTTCATTACTTATTTTATCAATCAGGTATAATATTTGACAGGAAATGTGCTCCCTGGGTATTCCCATCTCTTTGTCTAAAATAATAGGAACATTTAATTTGCTAGTATCTAGTTATAAAGTATGGGTATATGTAAATAAATGTTACAAAATTTTAAAAACATAATGACATAAACATGGAAAAACCCCAGGGATTAGAAAAACAAGACACTTAGATTTAAGTACTTTTCTAAAGAAATTTGTTTTAACATAAAAGTTGCTTACCCCTGCAAATAATGTTTGGTTAAAAAAAAATGAGCACTCACCAAGAAACAGGAATTGTTAGTTTTCTCAAACATGAACTTATTTTTGACAGGCACAGACTTATATCGCATCAAAAAAACTGGAGACCGTGGAAAAACAAAAACAAAAACAAATGTCTATGTTATCTGTGGGAAAAGACAAAGAGACAAGATCAACAATGCGGTTCAGATGCTACTGGGTTATTTAAGAAGGGTGGAACATGTTATATATTAAGAAACAAAAGATAATTTTTTTAAAGTTAGGCTTCAAAAAATTGGCAAAATAACACAGAGCTCATTTGTTTCACCTAAAAGCTCATTTCTGCACTTGAACATTTTTTACGCAATTGGATGGCCAAAAATACTACACAGGTTAAGTTAGAGTGTTCCCAGATTGAAGACTCCAAATTAAGATAAGATTGAAGGATATTAACCAAGGGAAAAAAATCAATTCTCTATAAAACATCACGTGAGGTTGTCTATCTTTCTTTGTTAACTATCACCCATTTTTCTGGGAAGGGGACTTGGAGGAGGCTTGGGAATCTGGGCTTTCATTCCTATTTTTGCCACCTCCCAATACCAGCCTGACTCCATCGTGCAGGGCTGACGGAGGTCATGGGTGCACGGCTTCCCTGGGCGGGAGGCTGCCCGGGCTCACCGGGACCGGCGGGCTCGTTCCCTGGAGGCTGCAGTGGGAGGACCCAACCTGGAGGCTCCCTCAGGAACAGCCTCCTGGCTGTGGCAGGAGCCGCGCCGAAGAGCAACTCTGGGGAGTAACCGTTTCACTGAACGTGAGTCCAGAACGATGCCCGATCCCTAGGAAAAGTGACACAGAGCCACTGCCTCAAGCTGCAGGTGTCCCAGAGCTGAGGGACCGCCAGCGAGAGACTGCACCGCGCATGCGCGTTCCATCCAGGTGCGGCAGCCGCGGCTGGAGCCAGAAAGTGGTGGGGTAGGGGTCTCGCTGATGGTTACTAGGAGACGGGACGCTCAGGGTCCGGCGTCTAGACGCAGCGTGGGCTTGCGCCTGCGCGGCGCGAATGGGCCGGGAAGAGCCTCTCCTGGGCTCCCTATACCGCGAGCAGGTGGATGTACGCGTCGCTACGTGCGTGGGTGCACGCGCACGGCTTGTAGTCCCCGCGAGAGGGCGAGTGGAGCCAGCTACGCGTGCGCACGGGGACTGGGGGCGCGCCGGACGGAAGCGGAGCGGAGGCGCCGGGGAGGTGGAAGAAGAGCCCCCCTCAGGTACAGAGCGTGGAGGGCGGGGCCGACGGCGCGCAAGCGGGCGCTAACCGCCCCGGCCGACCTCCCGTCGGGGCCCGCTTTTCTCCGCCTTCGCAGGGGCGGGGCCGGGCTGATTTTTGGGATGGGCAGGGAGGAGAAAGGGGCGGAGGATGGAGGCCGGGCGGGACCTGGGTCTCTCCCCGAGGCCCTGGTCAGGCAGTCGCAGGGATGAGCTCCGGGGAGGATGGCGGGCCTGAGAGGTCCCCGGAGCTCCAGGTAGAAGCAGCGGAGATGCGCCAGGGTGGGGAAACGCCGCTCTCGGGCCGGGAGGCCTCCGACGGGGAGGCTGCAAGAGGGCTCTGTGGGGGGATCGGGGGCTGAGGGCCCAGGTGGGTGTTCTCTGCCGCAGCCGCTGTGAGGGGCAGTAGCGGGCCGAGTCGCGGGCCAGGAAAGCCCTCGGGCGGCTCAGCCTGCCCGTGTGGTCGTTTGTGGGGAGCTTAGGGTTGAGCCCAGTTCCTATGGTGACCGCTTCGCTTCCCTTCCTGCCACGGCTGTCCGCTGGGTTGGTCTGCTTAGAAACGCGCTGGAGTGGAGCGGAGACTTTTGGAAGTCAGATTTAGCGTTGAGTCTACCTCTTTCTGACTCCCAGGCTCACTTCTCAGTCTCCCTTATAGACTTCGATATTATTTGGTCGTTTGCATAGTATAATTTCAGCAGGAATTGGCCACAGGAGAGTCAGGGTACGTTGGCTTTTGTTTGAAAAGCTATTGTAGGTCTCAAATATGCGGTTTTCATCCGGTTTTCAACACCTAGAATCATCCCCGCCCTCGAATAAACTTAAGTATTCTGGCTTCATTGAAACTTTGCACAGAAGACAGTGTTCTAGCGTTTTCCTTTTTCCATTTCGGGACTTTTTATCCCAGGATGTGTTTTGTTTTAAATGTCTTCTACCAGCTTTCAGCATGTCAAGTTCAATTTGTTTTTTCTTGTAAGGAAGACAATCGGTTTGTAAATTAAATAAATAGGTTATTTATAAGAGAAAGGGAAGAATCACATCTCTGCCTCCAAGATAAAACTGAATCTTGTTTATATTTTAATTGATTAACGGACTAAACCTTTTGATCTTAATTCATCTAGTTAATTCTCAATAATTAACATTAATGAATTTACTAGAGAATTAACATTAATGAAACATTTCAGACTCTAAACGTAGGCATTATTTAATGGTAGCTTCAAAATATATTTCATTTACTTTCTGAAGAAAATATAATTAGGAGTAGACATTCTCTGAGCTCTCTTTTCTGCCTTCTTTTTCAGTTGCTTAGAGCAGGTTGTTCTAGGATGATTTGATTTAAACTCCTCCATATGCAGAGGTAGTTAGAGCAAGTGCAGTTATTCATCTCTTAACACATCACAGGCTCTTTTTACCCCCCATAGATAAACGCTTGCCCAACTTCCTTGCCTTTCCTTGTAGTTTCACAGTCTTTAACATGAACATGTATGTTATAGTTTAGCTTGTTTTTGAATTCCATATAAATGGAATTTTACTGAGTACTGTTTTGCATCTTCTTTACTCAGCATTGTTTTTAAGATTTGTCCTTATTGTTGCTTGTAGTTAGTTTGCTGATTAGTGTTCCCTTGTTAAAACACACCACCATTTATCTATCTTAAGAATGTATAGATTTTATACAGTTTGGGGCCATTACAAATTATGTTGCTGTAAACATCTTTATATCTGCATCCCAGGATAATATTTTGAAGTGAGTGAGTTAGTAAGGTAGTTCTTTTTGTCTTAGTTATGTTCTTAGCAACAGTTTGTTATGTTACTAAATCCTTTTAGCATAGAAAAGCCGCCTGAAAAACAACTATTTAATCCCTTCTTGTGTTTCCAAGAGATCTTGGTAAACACTACCTCTCTGAAGAGAGTAGCTTTGAAGACACAACTTATTTCTTTACTCTATGGTTAGGAGTGTAGAAAAGAGAAGAGCTTGGGGTTTGGATGGAATTATTGGAGAGATTATTGAAAGAAGATCTAGTAAAATTTAATTTTTTAGTGAAACAGAAGATCAAAGGGACCTAAGTCTAAATACAAAATTCATTTATGTTTTATATACATCTTATACACATCTCCTGGAAGTGATTTTATCAGTGTTTTTGGTGCACCCAATTAGAGATTATTTCTTTTTGTGTTAAGTTAAACTGTTACTTTACTATTTTTTAAATGAATTCACAAAATATTCACTTGTTACCAATATAAAAATTTGAAAATTATTCATCAAATTTTGTCTGGTTTCTACACCCTTTGACTTTTCCTTCCTATTCAAAGTGTCTATAATTCTAAACTTTTGGAAAGAACTTTTGGAACTTCCCCACATTTCTACCCCTTCTTTCTTTTTTAAATATTTTTTTTAGTTGTCAATGGACTTTTATTTTATTAATATGCAGCGCTGAGAATCGAACCCAATGCCTCACACATGCTAGGCAAGCACTCTACCACTGAGCCACAACCTCAGCCCCACATTTTTACCCCTTATCCAAATCTTCACCTATCATTGCTTTTCTCATCCTTGTCCCAGAGGACAGTGCGCACTCTTCATGTGGGTTGCCTCGTATTTCCTCATTCTTTCTTCTTCATCTCTTAACATTAACCCAAGTCTTAGGAATGGTTGTTTGTATACTTTGGGGCTTCTTCACCTGAGGCCATGGACCTTAAGGAGTTTTTGAACTCCCTGAAATTGTAAAGTTTTGTGGGTATAGGTTGCACATCACTTATCTGAAATGCTTGAAATCAGAAGACCAGGTTTTGGATTTCAAAAAAATTGCATAAGCATAATGAAACATCTTGGGGATGGGACCTAAGTCTAAATTCAAAATTCATTTATGTTTCGTATACATTTTATACACATGTTCTGAAGGTAATTTTATACAGCGTTTTTGGTGTACCCACATTTTCATTTCAGCCCCAGACATGAATTCACATGTGGAATATTTTACCTACGGTGGTACTGTTGTCAAAAAATTTCAGAGTTTGAGCATTTCGGGATTTGGATTTTTCAGACTAGGGATGCTCAATCTGTATTTGCATTTTCCTGAGGGCAGAACCCAGGGCTTTTGCTTGATTCTTAAGTGGGTCCTTGAGAATTAAGAAACATATTTTTCTCCTCTTATAATGACCCTTCTGTAACCTTGGTCTTCCTCCAACTTTCACTTTTCTTCTTTTCAACTATGCTTCCTAAAAGAAGTTTACATTTTCCACTTCTCTTCTCTATTCCTCATTCATTCATTAGTCCTCTTTAGACTTTTCCCTTCTTCCCCGACACTGAAACTACTTTGTTTAAATAATCAAAATTCATTATTTTGAAAACTATAAAATAAATGTTTTACTAAGCAACTTTGTGGAGGGCATTTATCAGGCATTGGAGATATACTTGTGACAAGAACCTAGTGTCTTGGATGGTGTATAATAGGGAAAGACAGATAATAAACATGTGAATAATTAAACAATGTAATTTCAAGTAGTGATAAACACAAATTGCTTAAATAGACAGTGACTGGGAAAGAAGCTACTTTAGATGAGAAGGCAGGAAAGACCCTGTGGTATTCAAGCCAAAGGTCTGAGGATGAAAAGGAGCCAACTATGCAAAGGGCTGAGGAGAAAATATTCCTGATGGGAAAAGCAAGGGCAGAGGTCTTGAAGAGAAATGAGATTGGCATGACTTGGTTCATTTGGGCTGCTCTAACAAAATACTATCTACCTGGTAGCTTGTGAACAACAGAAATTTTTATTCTCACAGTTCTGGAGGCTGGGAAATTCAAGATCATAGTATTAGCAGATTTCATGTTTGGTGAGGGCCTATTTCCTGTTTCATAGATACTTTCAGGACATTTGCACAGGCAAAGGAGTTCTTAGGGGCTTTTTTTTTTTTTTTTTTTTTTTTTAAGGGCAAATACTACAACTCACCCTCATCCCTGGTTTTTGTTTTGGTGTTGGGGATGGAACTCTGGTCCTCAGGCATGTTAAGCAGGTATTCTACTGCTGAACTACACTCTCAGCCCTGGTACCTCTTAATATAACCATTTTGGGGGTTAGGATTTCAACATGAGAATTGAGGAGGAACAAATATTCAGTATAGCAGTGCATTAGAGGAACAGAAAGAAAACAAAGCTAGCAGGTGAACAAAGAAGAGAGTGCCAAGTCTTTTAAGTGAAGGCAGGGCCCACATCATGTAGGACCATAAAAAGTTTGGATTTTATTTTTTGGATTTTATTGCAGTAGGAGCCACTGGAGTGTTTTCAAATGGTATTAATTTTACTCTTTTTTTTTTTTTTAAAAACAGTTTAGAGATTTAATCCAGGGCCTTGTGCCTGCTAGACAAGATTTTATCACTGAGCTACAGCCTCAACTGGTATCTTGTCATTTTAAAATGATTGATTTGATTTTAGTATGGAGAATAAGCTGTAGGGAGTAATAGAAGCAGCAGAAAGACCAGAAGAAAATTTGAAGTAATCTAGGTGGGAGATGATGACGACTTGGACTCAGGCGGTGTAATAAAAATGTACAGAAGTGAGTGGATTTAAGATATATTTTAGAGGTGGGACCAACAGGACTTGCTGATAGAGTACATGAGTGTTGGGGAAATTAAAAATGACTACTCCTTTTTTGACCTTGGGTACATGCACAAGTGATGGTGCCATTTGAAGACTGGAGTGGAGGCATGGCTGAGAGAGCAGGGGTACAGGTGAGGGTTTAAGAGGTCTATGTTAGACTTGTTAAAGTTGCCACAGTGTGGACATCCAGTAAAAGTAATATCACGTGTTCAGTGCTTAGGGGTATGTTCATGGTTTTGGGGGGAATGGAGAGTAGATCCTAAGTCTTTGGTTGGGAGGGGCAGTAAGTCAGAAACACTTTTTTTGTAGCTCTTTTCTCTGTCTTTTAGCATACATATGCAATAATTTCATGTGGCAGCAATCATGCTGTATTGTAATTTTTTTTTCTTGGTACTGGGGATTGAAGGTTGGGGGCACCCAACCACTGAGCCACTTCCCCAGCCCTATTTCACTGAGTTGCTTAGTACCTTGCCATTGCTAAGGCTGGCTTTGAGCTCTCAATCCTCCTGCCTCAATCTTTCAAGCTGCTGGGATCACAGGCTTGCGCCACTGCACCCAGCCTGTGTTGTAAATTTCTGATTTATTTTTCCTGGACTTCCCTAGACTAATTGAAGGTTGAAATTGTAGGTTTTTATTTGTTTTCCATTTTTTATCCCCATACACTAATATTATTGATTTTTTTCATATTTTAGCTATTTGAAAATTTGTCTGATCAGTGAATAAATGTGACTATTACAATTGGATAGCATGAACTAAAACAGTGATTTGAGAGAGTTTTGTGAAAAGATCAGAAGGATGTGATGGCTGATTAGATAAATAAAGAGAGGAATTAGTAATAATAATAATGGTAAATAATAATACTTATAGTGTTTATTATGTACCAGGCACTATTCGAAGAGCTTTATGTATACCAATTCATTTAACCCTCACATAACTCTATGAGATAGGCACTCTTTTTGTCACCCCTAGTGATCAGATGAGGAAACCATGGCTAGAGAAGTAATGTGCCCAGTGTCATGCAACTAAGAAAGTGCAGAATTAGGGTTATGAACATTGGCAGTCTGATAGCAAAATATGTGCTCTTAATCACCGTGCTTGCTGCTTCCCAATGGAGTATAAACTTCGCATTTGCATTCTCTATATGAGATCTGTACAGAAATAACATTCTATTCTTATGGATATTGATGTTAAAGGTCACTGGAATGTGTAAGATACTCAGGTGTCTCAAGGTGTAGGAACTGGCAGGCCAGGTGTGAGGATTTCAGGTACAATAATCTCTCTCCCCATCAGCCATATTGCCTCCAAAGCTAGTGTGGGGGGTGGTAAGTAGCAAGTCCAACATGATTGCTCTTGATTGTTCAGTGGATTTGTGGCTGCTTCCTGTTTTTAATTCTTAGACTAGCCTTATAGGTAATTGTGTAGAATTTCTATTTGACGAGTTCACCAAAGAGAAGGAAAAATTCAATTTTGTCTGCTTTGCATACTGCGTATCAACCTCAACAGATTTTATTGACACCTTATTTATTTAGGTACCAGGGATTGAACCCGGGGTGCTTAACCACTGAGCCACATCCCCAGCCCTTTTTATTTTTTAATTAGTGAGACAAGGTCTCACTAAGTTACTTAGGGCCTCCCTAAATTGCTAAGTCTGGTTTTGAACTTGCAATCCTCCTGCCTTAGCCTCCCGAGCCATTGGGATTATAGGTGTGCTCCACTGAGCCTGGCACCTTCTTATTTTATAAAGAACAGTGTTGATGGAGACACAACTTTTGGACACTACTTGTTATTAAGATTTTGATAAATGTATGAGAAAGACATCCCTAGAAAAAATAATAACTACATAAATTGTTCTATATTAGTAAGACAGAAGTCTCAATGAAATGTAATTATTTAATGGATAAGATAGAGAAAACCTGGAGAATATGAAATTGAAGAAAGCATTAAAAGTATCTAGTTAAATGGAGAAAAATGCATATAAGTATATGTAAGAAGATGTGTAGAATACTTTGTCTTTACTAGAGGGGTTCTTGGAAGTGCCAAGTAGGAGATAAGTTTGGAAAAGTGGGAAGAGAACAAATTATGTTGGGCAGGCTTAGACTTTAGTTAAATAGATCCTTGCAATTCAAGATGTCCTACTAGCCAAATAGGGACTACAGGGCAGCTTTTTACAAATGCAGAATCTCAGGCTACTGTATATAAGGGTCTGTATTTAAACAAGATTCCCATGTGAGTCATATGTTCACTAAAATTTAAACAGTCTTGCTGAAGTGAGAAATCATTTTATTACCCTAAGTTGAATGTTTATAGCTAGAAATATACTTCCCACTTATAAACTTATAAGAAACGATAGGATTCTGATTTAGCCCATAAAAGACTAAATGATTCATGATTTTAAATACTCTGTGAGATTTTATGCTGACATTCCAGATGGTGTAATAATTATTGAAATGGACATAAAAGGAGATCTGTATTTTATTTAGAGAAAGGAAAAAAGGAAACTAAATCCAACAGTTTGCTTATTAACAGGTTGCACAAGATGCAATACAAGACTAGTCAATAGAGAGATTCTAATTCTATAATTCACCAAGGGATATTTTGGATAACAGCATCTGTGTTGGAAAGAAAGATCTAGGATGCTCATAGTAAATTTTTACTTTCTTTACATAATGGTATCCTTGATTCATGGAAAGAAAATATTTCCCTTAATAACACAATCTTTAAGGTATGTTATCAGATTAAAAAAAGCTCAATGTGGAGGATTATGTATAGTATACTAAAGTGGAAAATCTTCAACATTGTCATTTTATACATGTGCAAATGTATATGTAGGTTAAACTCCTAGAAATGGAATTATTTGGACAGAAGCTCTATATACTTTAGTAATGTTAGTAGATATTTACACAACTGTTCTCAGTAAATACTCTATCAATTTATACTACCACCACTGATTTATTAGGATGCTGAATTATATATCCAATTTATTGATCTTTGCCAAGGTAATGGTTAAATGAATAAATGTGACTATTTTGTGTTCTAATTTGTACAGTAAAGATGGAACATTTCTGTAAATGCCTATGGTCTTTACCAATTTTTGTATTAAGGCATCTCTTCTTCCTTTTTTATTATGTATATATTAGGGAATTATGTATATATTAGGGAAATTTGTTTTTTATGAAAGGGTAGCAAACATTTTGCTTAATATACAATAGCAACAGTAAACTTGTAGCTAGTGGCTACACAGGCCTAGACATAGACTGCTGCATTTGCTACTTTCTCATATTTCCTTAGAACAGTGATAAGATAGGGCATCTCTTCTTTGAAAAACATGTTCAAGTTTATAGTTTTATATTTAGAAAACATACAGATAATGTTTTATAATGCAAGTTTAAGAAAATAACTTGTTCTTTTGATCACTGGCTCATAGTTAAAAACAATTTAAAACATCATCTAGGGCTGAGGATATAGCTCAGTTGGTAGAATACTCGCCTTGCATGCACAAGGCCATGGGTTCAATCCCCGGTAACCCCCCCTGCCCCCCCCCCAAATCATCCAATAAAGAATGTTACGAATTCTCAAAATTTATTGATAATCATGAGAAATCACAGTTTTTTGAAAATGAATGCCTCTGTGTTATTTCCCATTGTTTCCTCTAGGTTACCACCAAAGAACATCATTTTGGTTTAGGGGCTCCAGTTTCTGAAGCTGAAAAATACCAGAATACTCTCCAACTAGAACAAGAAGTGAGAAACCAAGATAGATTCATCTCTACACTGAAATTACAGGTTACCTTTAGTTTACATGTATATTTTTCTGAATCTGTTTGGGATGGGGTCCTATTTTAAAACAAGAAAATGGAGAATAAATAATTACTAATTCAGAGCTTATTTACATCTAATGGGTCTCAGATAATTCCTTTTTTATCTTAAGTATTTTGACATGCATAGAGTCAGAGCCACTGAGTGCAGACTATGTGCCAAGAGTTGTATCAGGTGCTTTTAAGTACATAATCTCACTTAATCTTTTCAAGTCTTGTGAAATGGTGATGTTATTTCTTTTTGCAGATATGGGAGGTAAAGTTCAAAGAGGTTAAATAATTATGAATTCGGACAGCTAGGATTACTCTGAACTTCCAAGTTAGTTGATATTTGAACCCAGTCCTCTGAACTCCAAGTTCAGTACTGTTTCTGTTTTTGTGCCTTGTACATGATATAGCTGTTAGTAAAGGCTATTAAAAGGGACTACTGCGAAGACAGAGTAGACTTACCTTTTCCTATTCCTCTCACTAAATACAGCTGGTAACTCTGAACAGTATATATAAAACAAACAAAAGAACAATGAAAAGTAGACAGAAGAAGGATGACTGATTAGGATTTTAAGACACAAAGAATATCATGTAGTGAGTTCTCATATTTTCCTTTTCTCCATATATCCCAGAAAGAATGCTGTAATAACTGGCAACTGGACATGACAATGAGTGTAACCCAAAACAGACCCCCCTCCCCCCCCGCCCCCAGAATAAAACAAACAAACCTCTCCTGAACTAAAGAACTAGGAGTGGGAGAGCCCCACAAAGCAGACAGTTTTTAATCATTAACTGCTTATTCCAAACACCATAGAAAAAACTAGAGCCCAGTTCCCGCCTGCAAAGGCCAAGTAGAGAGCCTAGACTCTGACCCTGGCTAGGTTGTAACAAAGAACCTCAAATGTGCATCCTTGGACCACATTTCCCACTCCTAGCCCCAGCCAGTATGGTATCAAAGAAGGCTGAATGAGGAATAAGGACTTCCATCCACACCAGGCAGTAAGGAGGCCCCAGCCTCATGGTGTCAGTGGAGACCACATAGGGAGCCAAGACATCTACTCCCATCTTGTAGTAAGAGGTATCCCTTCTACTTGCTAGGGTGGTGACAAAGGAGGCCTCCTCCTGGGTCGGAACTCTTACCACTTCTCTGCAGTAGCAGGGCCAACCACCATCAAGTCAGTGGAGGACATGTGAGGATCTGTAACAAACCGCTTCTGTTCTTCCTAGCTCTGGTGGTAATAGCAGAGGTCTAGTGGAGAACCTGAACTCCCACCTCTTCCTTCAGTAACAGGGAGCCTGTACTCCTCAGTCTGGTGGTTCCACCCCAACCTAGCAGCAGTGAGACAGTGTCCCACTTTCCTAGCAGGAGCAAAATTATAGGAAGCTTATGAAAATAAAAAAATTCAGAAAGTGATAGTACCAGGTCTCAATAAAGAAATTTACTTGTCATCACAAGAATTAAAACTGTTGAGAAAAGACAAGAGAAGCCAGCATTGAAATGCAACTTGTTACAGTTGTCTGACAAGGATTTTTAAGGCATTCATCATGTAAGTTTTTCAACAAACAAATATGAACCCACTTGAAGGTTGTCAGGGATTTGGTGGGAGGGAGAGACAAATAGGTAGGTGGTGTACTGGACTTTTTAGGACAGTGAAGCTATTCTGTATGATATATCAGAATGGACACATGTCATTGTACATTTTTCAAAATCCAGAGAATGTGCAATACTAAGAGTGAACCCTAGTATAAAACTATGGACCTTAGTTAATGTATCATTTGCTCATCAAGTTTACCACACTAATACAAGATATAAATGATTGAGGAAACTGTTTGGGGGATAGAAGGGAGTTTGTGGAAACTCTCTATATTTCCTGATCAAACAAGAACCCTATTGTAAAAAAACAACAACAACAAAAACAAACAAACAAACAAACAAAAAACAGGAGGCACAGGGATATATCTCAGTGGTAGAATGCTTACCTACATGTGCAGTGCCCTGGGTTCAATCACCTACATCACAAAAAAAAAAAAAAAAGAGAAAATATTTTAATTTATCTGATAAGGGCTCAATATCCAGAATACCTAAAGAACTATAATTCAACCAAAACAAAATAAAACAATCCAGTTTAAAAACAGGCAAGAGGGTTGGGGAGTATAATTCAATGATAGAGCACTTGTCTGAAATATACTAAGCCCTGAGTTCAAAATCCAGCACCAACAAAAGGAAGAAAATAAGCAAAGGACTTAAACAGACATAAAAATGGGTAGTAAGTACTTGAAAACATAATCAACATCACCAACCATTAAGGAAATACAAATCAAAACCATAGTGAGATATCATTTAATAGCCATTAGGATGGCTATTATCAGTATAAGAGAAAATAACAATGTTGGTGAGGATATGGAGAAACTGGAATGCTGTGTTGATGGTTGGAATACAGTTTGGTAGTTTTGCAAAATATCAGAGATAGAATAACCGTGTAATTCATCTAGCTATTCCATTCCTAGGTATATGCACCCAGGCATATACTCTATAGAGTTGAAAGCAGGTGCTCAAGTAGATACTTAGACACAAATGTTCAAAACAGTATTATTCACAATAGCCAAAAGTTAGAAACAACCTAAATGTCCATCAACAAATAAATGGATGACAGATTGTGTAGCTGGACTCAGTGGCATGTGCCTGTATTACCATCTACTCAAGAGATTGAAATGGGAGGCTTTTTTGAGCCTTGGAGTTAAAGGCCATCCTGGGATAGTAAGACCACATCTCTTTAAAAGAAAATGAAATTCTGATATATGCTACAAAGAGTGAGCTTTGAAAAAATGCTAAGTAAAATATGCCAGACACAAAAGGACAAATATTTGATTCCACATATATCTAGAATAGGCAAATTTCATAGAGACAGATCTATTATTTAATAGTGTTTTTTTGTGGGGGGAACCTGAAAATTCTGAATGTAGATAGTAGTGATGGATGCGCAACACTGAATATACTTCATGCCACTGAATTATATATTTTCAAATGGTTAAAATGGTAATTTTATGTGTATTTTAGTATAAAAAAGCTTTAAAAATACGGTAAAAATACTCAGTGCTCTCAAACAAAATGGAGAAAGGAATGAATCAATGAATGTAAGATTAGAACAATAGAAATTACATCGTCTGTAATGCTGTGCCTATCAAAATTCAAGTGACGTTCTTCATAGAACTAAAAAAAGCAGTTCTGAAATTCATTTGAAAAAATAAGAGACCTGGAATAGCCAAAGCAATCTTTAGCAAGAAGAGCAAAGCAGGAGGCATCACAATACCACCTCAAATTATACTACACAGCTATTGTAACAAAACCAACCTGGCACTGGCACAAAAACCCGTATGAAGACCAATGAAATATAAGACACAGAGACAAACCCATATCAGTACGGTTATCTGATAGTAGACAAAGGTGCCAAAAACCTAGGCTGGAGAAGAGAGACCCTTTTTAACAAATGGTCTTGGGAAAACTGGAAATCCATATAGAGAAGAATGAAACTTGACCCCCATCTCTCACCCTGCACAAAATTCAACTCAAAGTGTATAAAGACCTAGGAATTAGACCAGAAACCCTGCAACTGCTAGAAGAAAATGTAGGCCCAACACTGCAGCATGCCAGCACAGGTACCAGTTTTCATAACAAGACTCCTAAAGCACAAAAAGTAAATAAAAAATCAGTAACTGGGATGGCATTAAATTTAAAAGCTTCTGCACAGCAAAGTAAATGAGTGTGAAGAGAGCTTACAGAATGGGAGAAGATTTTTGCCACCTGTTCCTCAGGGCATTCATATCCAGGATATAGAAAGAGCTCAAAAACACCAAAACCAAAACCCTCCAAATAACCTAATCAGTGGACAAAAGAACTAAACAGTTCTCAACAGAAGAAATACAGAAGGTCACAAGTAAATGAAAAAAAAATGTTTAACATCTCTAGTAATTAGGGAAATGCAAATCGAACTACACTGAAATTTCATCTCCAGTCAGAATAGCAGTTAGCAGGAAAACAAATATAAATATTGGTAAGGATGTGGGGAAAAAGTTACATATTGTTGGTGGGACTGCAAATTAGTGCAACCAGTCTGGAAAGTAGTATGAAGATTGTTCAAAAAACGAAGAATGGAACCATCATATGACCCAGCTGTCCTACTCCTTGAAATATATCCAAAGTTTAAAATCAGCATACTACAGTGGTATAGCCACATCAATGTTTATAGCATCACAATTTCACAATAGCCAAGCTAGGGAGCCAACCTATATGCCTTTCAACAGATGAATGGATAAAAGATAATTTGGTGTATATACAGTCAATGGAGGGTTATTCAGATATAAAGAAGGATGAAATTATGTCATTTGCCCATATATGGATGGAACTAGAGACTATCATACCAAGTGAAATAAGCCAGTCTGAGAAGGAAATGAGGAAAACTATCCCATTTACAATAACCTCAAAAAAAAATAAGATATTTGGGAATTAACAAAAGAGGTGAAAGATCTCTACAATGAAAACTACAGAATCCTAAAGCAAGAAATCAAAAAAGACTTGAGAAGATGGAAAGATCTACCTTGCTCTTGGATAGGCAAAATTAATATTATCAAAATGACCATACTACCAAAAGCACTATACAGATTTAATGCAATTCCAATAAAAATCCCACTGGCATTCCTCATAGAAATAGAACAAGCAATCATGAAATTCATCTGGAAAAATAAAAGACTCAGAATAACTAAAGTAATCCTTAACATGAAGAGTGAAGCAGGTGGCATCACTATACCAGACCTTAAACTATACTACAGAGCAATAGTATCAAAAACAGCATGGTATTGGCACCAAAACAGACTGGTAGACCAAAGGTACAGAATAGAGGACACAGAGGACCCACAAAACTACAATTATCTTGTATTAGACAAAGGTGCCAAAAACATACATTGGAGAAAAGATAGCTTCTTCAACAAATGGTGGTAGGAAAACTGGAAATCCATATGCAACAAAATGAAATTAAACCCCTATCTCTCACCATGCACAAAACTCAACTCAAAGTGGATCAAGGACCTAGGAATTAAACCAGAGACTCTCCGTCTAATAGAAGAAAAAGTAGGCCCTAATCTTCATCTATTGCGCAAGAGTTAAAACCAAGAATCAATAATTGGGATACAATCAAACTAAAGTTTCTTCTCAGCAAAAGAAACAATCTGTGAGGTGAGCAGAGAGCCTATATCCTGGGAGCAAATTTTTACCCCTCACACATCTAACAGATAGAGCACTAATAGAGCACTAATCTCTAGGGTATATAAAGAACTCAAAAAGCTAAGTACCAAAAAAAAAAAAAAAAAAGAAAAAACAAACAAACAAACAAATAACAAATGGGCCAACAACCTGAACAGACACTTCTCAGAAGAGGATATACAATCAGTCAACAAATATATGAAAAATGTTCATCATCACTAGCAATTGGAGAAATGCAAATCAAAACTACTGTAAGATATCATCTCACTCCAGTCCAGAATGGCAGCTGTTATGAAGACAAACAACAATAAGTGTTGGCAAGGATATGGGGAAAAGATACACTCACACATTGCTGGTGGGACTGCCAATTAGTGCAGTCAATATGGAAAGCAGTATGGAGGTTTCTTGGAAATCTGGGAATGGAACAACCATTTGACCCATTTATCCTTCTCCTCGTCTATACCCAAGGGACAGCATACTATAGGGACACAGCCACATCAATGTTTAGAGCAGCACAATTCACAATAGCTAAACTGGAGCCAACCTAGATGCCCTTCAGTGGATGAATGGATAAAAAAAAATTGTGGTATATATACACAATGGAATATTACTCAGCAATAAAAGAGAATAAAATCATGGCATTTGCAGATAAATGGATGCAGTGGGAGAAGATAATGCTAAGTGAAGTTAGCCAATCCCCCCCAAAACAAATGCCAAATGTTTTCTCTGATATAAGGAGGCTGACTTATAGTGGGGTAGGGAGGGGGAGCATGGGAAGAATAGATGAATTCTAGATAGGGAAGAGGGATTGGGAGTGGGCAGGGGACTAGCAAGGATGGTGGAATGTGATAGACATCATTATCCAAAGTACATGTATGAAGACACTAAGTGGTGTCAACATACTTTATATACAACCAGAGATATGAAAAATTGGTCTGTATATGTTTAATAAGAATTGTAATGCATTCTGCAGTCATTTATTTTTTAAAAAAATCAATAAAAAATAAAAAATTTAAACAAGTAAACACTTGTGTCCTGAATACTACAGAGCACCAATGAAAGCAATCAAGGTCTAAACAAATGGAGAGACATGTTCATGGATTGGAAGCATCAGTGTAGTAAACAATTTCAGTTCTTTCCAAATTGATATGTAGGTTTAATATAATTACCATCCAAATTTCCACTAAAACACTTTTGAAGAAGATTAAACTCGAGTCACTCTTCCTAATTTCAGTATTTATAATGTAGCTACAATAATCAAGGCAGTGTTGAGAGATCATAGATAAATGATACAGAATAGAGAATCAGGATGATTTTTAAAAAACATGCAGACTGAGGTCAATGGAAGAAATAGTCTTTGCAACAAGTGATGCTAGAGCAACTGGATATCTCTGAGAAAAAGTAAACTTCTACCTAAATCGCATACCTTATGCAAAAATCAATGCAGCAATCAGTGCAGCTAGGATAGGAGAAATTCATACATTCCTGTTGGGAATATGAAATGGTACAAAGATTCTGGAAAATTGTTTGGGACTGTTTTTAATAAGATGAGACATATAGTTACCAAGTAACCCAGTGATTTTACTTCTGAGCAGAGAAGTGAAAACTTACTATTCAAAACCTATATGGACGAGGCGTGGTGGTGCATTCCTGTAATCCCAGCTGCTCTGCAGGCTGTAGTAAGGGGATCATGAGTTCAGAGCCAGCCTCAGCAAAAGCAAGGTGCTAAGCAAGTCACTGAGACCCTTTCTATAAATAAAATACAAGATAGAGCTGGGGATGTGGCTCAGTGGTTGAATGTCCCTGAGTTCATTCCTCAGTACCAAAAACAAAACAAAACAACATCAAGAACAAAACTATATGTAGTTGTTCACAGCAGCTTTATTTGTTCTAGCCCCAATCAGGAAAAAACCAGTTTTCTTTTAGCAGTCCTTGGTTAAACTGTGGTGATCCATACTATGGGATTACTTAACTATAAACAAAAACAAACTATTGATTCACAATAGTGAAATGATTGTTGGGCTTTGTGTTGAGTAAAAAAATTACATACTCAGCCTGTATGATTTTACATAACATTCTTAAAATGATGAAGTTACATGGATTACTGGTTGCCAAGAGTTAAAGATGAGGAGGAAAAAGATGTAAATATAAAGAGGTGGCAGAAGGGGGATCCTGCAGTGATGGAATAGCTCTGTATCTGGAGTAATTTATACATGTGGGAAATGGGGTAGAACAATTTGAACATACTGTGTCAATGTCAAATCTTTGGGTTTAATTTAACTGTAATTGGATTGCAGTTATTGGGGAAAACTGGATGAAGGGCAGAAGAGACTTCTCTGTATTACTTCTCCAACTTTCCTATGAATCTTTATTTAATTCAAAAATAAGATTTTTATTTTGGTTTTTGAGACAATCTTACTTTGTTGCTGAGGCTGGTTTTGCACTCCTTTGCTTAAGCTATCCATCTACTTCAGCCTTCCACAATTTTGGGACCGTAGGTATACACTACCACATACAGCTTTAAAAAAAAATTTGTATAAAAACTACTGTTGAGTTTATGTAGTCTTTCAGAAATTTTATTTGAACTTTCATAACAACCCTGCAAATTGCAGGGATCCTGTCCATTTAACAGATGAAGCTGAAGAGGCTCCCATTTATTTTTCTCTGAAGTCAGATGCATCCCTGAGGTTCATTAAAATATGGTAAATTGCTCAAGGTTACATGAGTGAAAACAGAGAATTTCATTCTTAATTGCCAAAGTCCACATCCTTCCTACTTCTGTATGCTGCCTCTTCTGAAGTGCTTGTGTCTTGAAAGGGCCTCACGCATGCTAGACAAGTACTCTACCACCGAACTACACCTCCAGCCTTCATTTGTTTATTGATAATTTATTTGTTTTATTTACTCATTTAACAATCATTTAAGTATTATGTTTGAAACACATAATGTATGATACAGAAATGAATGATAGAATCCTTTATGTTGCTTAGAATTTAGTGGAAGGGACAGGGAAATAAATGATTTTGATACATCTTATAAAATACTGAGATAAAGCTGAATGAGAGGCTTCATTGGAGCATCTTTGGAAAAGGAGAAGCATTTAACCTCTGCTGGTGTAGTAGGAGGTTAACCATATATTTTGCATATCCTTCTTGCTGAGAAATGTAGCATAGTTGACAGCACAAAGAGAAAATTCATGTAGATAGATAAATTGAAATTTGTTTACCCCACATCCTATAGTTTGTGAAAAAATAACAAAAACTGATGATGAAAATAGTGGAGATAATATAGATAGGAGAAAATAATGAAACAGTAAAAGCTTGAATTGAGAACTATGAATAGACTTCTGCACATGGATTCTGTACAAATTTTGCTTCAGGTGAGCTATAGATTTGGCTTTGAAGTACTGTGAGGCAAAGACAAACAAGGAAATAGTAGTTAAATAGTCCATAGATATTAGGGACTCCAAAAGAGGAATATATTTTCCTGAAATTGAGGACTAAGTAGAGTTTTTCCCTGAGAATTCTCCTAAAGAGTATTCTGTGATATATAGTGGGTAACATTTCAGTTACTTCCCTAAAATATATTTTACAGTGAGTTCAGTGAGATTATTTCTTATAGTGTATCTGGAGTTTCACTGTATATACGTTGGAGATGTTGGGAAGTTTGAGCTGGACAGGTGAGTAGGGCTGGGGTTTTAAATGGCATTTTTGTTTTGCTCTCAGTGTGATTAGTCATCATAAGGTTACAGTAGTGACTCCAAAATTGTGTTTTCAAAGAATTTTTATTATATGGTAGCAGGCCATAAGAGAAGAGAATAGGTGGCTCAGGCTCAGGCCAGCTGTGATAAGAGTTTGAACTAAGTAAACAGAGCCTTTTTTCTTTATTTTCCCTTCTTATTTAGAAATTCTTAAATTTTTTTTTGTTTCACATTTTTGATAATTTAGACTCTTTACCTCAAAATCTCATAAATTAGTGTGCCTTACAAAATGCCAAAGCAAGGATTGGAGTAAAAGAATGACTTTTTATGCTTCTTGGTGTGTATTAGTGGGGTGAAATAGTTGATACTAGGATATATCATTAAAAATAATTCATGACCTGGAGGATATTCTTGATATATAGTGACAAATTGCAAAGTTTACATTTTTAAAGTAAACTTTGTTGTTTAGGATCTGAAAGAAGATCTCTCTCTACTTATTTGAGAAGGTTAAGGTCAGGGCAAGACTAATGTTAGAATTAAGAGATTGGAGATTTAACAATGTTAGATACTCCTCAAAGACAGACTATTTCTTCTGATTTGTTTGTTTTTGTGTTTTTACATCTTCTACAGGACACCAACTCTGTGTCTTGAAAATAGTAGGTGCTCAATAATTGACTGTTAAAGAGCTGGGTGTAGTGGCACATGCCTATAATTCCATCTACTTGGGAGGCTGAGGCAGGAGGATCACAAGTTCGAGATGAGCCTGGCAACTTAGCAAGAAAGATCCTGTCTCAAAATAAAAATATAAAAAGGCGGGCATGGGGGCTGGGGTTGTGGCTCAGCAAGAGAGTGCTCGCCTAGTACGTGCGAGGCCCTGGGTTCGATCCTCAGCACCAAATAAAAATAAATAAATAAAATAAAGATATTGTGTACAACTAAAAAATAAACATTAAAAAAAAAAAAGGTAGGCATGTAGTTCAGTGGTAGGATGCTTGACTAAGCATGGGAGAGTCCCTAGATTCAATCGGCAGTACCTCAGGGGAAAAAAATTGTTAAATATGTAAGGGTTTGTGCCACTATTTTGTCTCATAGATGTTTCTGTTATTGTACTTAACATATTTCCTTCAGTAAACAAAAATTCTGAGGGAAGGCATCTAATCTATTTTAGTATTTGTGGAATAGATGGCATAATTTCTGATATAATTGTTCAGTGGGTCTAATATGTTTTTTTTTCCTTTAAAGGCATTTGGATACCTTCGTGATAGAAAAGCCCCTTTTCTTCACCGTTGATGGTTTGATAGTGGGCTGGGAAGGAAAGCTGTGGTCCTCCATAGTAGTCAGCAAACACTTGATTGATTTGGTATTTAGCTTAGTCAAGTAAGTTACTATGTTCAAAAGGACTTTTCTAAGAAGTTAACATATTTTGATAACAGTAACTAGAAATTTAATTCCAAAGAACTCTTAATGATATTTATTTACATTAGTTTTAAGACTGTGGTTTCTTTATTATACGTTTAAATAATTGGCTCTTTTTTTGAGTGGTTTGTTAAACATGAATCCTGTTCAAGTCCTTTCTTTAATGAACTGGAAGTTATCTTAAAAGACATAGGTTAGGGCTGGGAATGTAGGTCAGTGGTAGGCATGCACAAGGCCCTGGATTCTAGCCCTAGGACTGTAAAAATAGTAAATAAATACAAAGATAAGAAAAAGATATAGCTTACATTTTAAAAAAAATTTGGTCTGAAGATGTGACTGTTAAAACCCTTGCCTAGCATGCATGAGGTCCCTGGGTTTGATCTCCAGCATTACAATAAATAAATGGCTAAAATTTTTTAAATTTTCACTCAATACTTTTTTCAAGTAGGTAATATATTTGTATGATACAAAGAGTTATACAGTTAAATCTCTTTACCCAGGAAGCAAATCTCCCTTTCTGATTACACTCACCTAGTTTCTATCCTCAGAAGGAAGCTAAATAAAATTTTAATGTGATTATTCTCTTTCTAATTATAACAGATTGAAGACCTCAAACAGACAAATCATGGCTTGGAAGAATGCGTTAGGAAACTCTTGCATAGTAAGGAAGTGGTAAGCAGTCAAGTAAACGATTTAACCAACCACAATGAGCATCTTTGTAAAGAATTGATTAAAATTGACCAACTAGCAGAGCAACTAGAAAAAGAGAAAAATTTAGTGGTGGATACTGCCGATAAGGAACTTGAAGGAGCAAAGGTACTACTAGATTTTCCACGGTTGGGGTCTTAATTCTATTTTAGACATGTAATTATTAAATATAATGGAAAAAATGACATTCTCATATTAACTGGAGGCTTTTTAGATTTGACGTTATATTTAAATATCTATACAAAGGACTAAATTATGTTTCTCACATTTTATTTAAAAATTTTTGCTCAAGAAGTTTTCTAAGTAATATGTAGTCATTATAACAATTTCAAAACAACAGGAACAGGATGTTGGAAATAGACTGTTGCTCTCCCTCCCCAATCCTTTTCTCTGCAGAAAAATCCACAAAGAGGTAGATCTATTTATTTACATCTGTTCATTTTCATGTACATTTATTTCATATTTAATGAAGGGATTTTACCCAGATTTAAATTTCTCTGCAATTAAACTTACTAATTCATTCTTTGATGACTTCTGAGTTGTGGCTTTGGTTTAGGGAATTCCCGTCATCCCAAGAACTACAAAAAAGTTCTCTAAAGTTTTAATCCTTTTTATGGTCTTTTAAAAAATTTAGTGTTTCTTGAATTTCATTTGGTTCTAGTAAACTGTATTGGTTTTGTCTTTCCCCAGTGATATGAAGTACCATTTTTTTAAACAGTTTTTTTAATATTTACTTTTAGTTATAGTTTATTTTACTTTATGTAGTGCTGAGGATCGAACCTAGCGTCTCACACGTGCTAGACGAGCGCTCTGCCTCTGAGCCACAACCCCAGCCCTAAAGTACCAGTTTTTTTTAAAAAAATTTTAGTTGTAGATGGACACAATACCTTTATTTTATTTTTATATTTGTATGTAGTGTTGAGAAACAGTGCCTTACATGTGTTAGGCAAATGCTCTACCATTGAGCTACAAGCCCAGCCCTAAAGTCATTTTAAATAGTACATCCTATGTCTGTGGATGTATTTCTGGACTATGTGGCCTCTTTGATTAATTTTCCTTTTCTGTGCCAGTACCATATAATTTTAGTTATGGTAGCTTTATGGCATTTTGTTAAACATTATATTTCTCAATTGAATTTTAGTACTCTGCCATAAAATTTAGAAACCAGGGATTTAAGCATAATTATAAAATGAATACAGTTTCATTTCTCTTGCTGCCTAATTGCTTAGATGCAAGACACAACCTATTGAACTTTTAAATGATAAATGTGATATTGTGCTTATCTGGATTTTATTTATCACCAAATTTGTAAATTGTGTATGTAATGACATAATTGTTAATATATGTTGTTCCTTAATATCATTTTAACATACCAAGAGTCTGTAGCATATAATGAAGCATATAATTTATAAATGATCAGACTGAACATATTAATATAGTGTTAGTTGCTATAGTAATTTGAAATATATAAACCTGGTTGATGAACTCTAGGCTTGTGAGTTTTTGTGCAGTAATCTTTCTTTCCTAGACTGTGTAAAAGATAAGACTAAATCAATGAAAAGTCTAATAGTGGGCTATTTAAATACTAAAAGTTTATTACTTTAATGTAAGGACACACTCACCTCTGTCAGAGTCTTGCCTGAAGAAGTCCTAGAAGGACTACTTAAAAGAGTAGAAAAGAATGGTTTGTCTTCAACTTGTAAATAATTTACCTTCTAATGGATGCTACTAACATATTTGAAGGACATTTAAAAGTAGTTTGTATATTTTAGCATTTCTCAATAATAAGCCTTTAGTTTGCCTGTTACTTTATTTAATAATAGTTATCCTTCATTCACAGTTTAATGGTAAATTTGAGTTCAGTCTTTCTATAATTATAAAAATTACCAAATTGAGGTTTTATTGTTTTCCTTCTTTAAATTAAAAATAAACTGCACTATTTCCAAAACTGAGGGAAGCCTAGATTGGCTGAATTCCCACAATGAGAGTGCCCTTTTTAGAAGTCATTAGTTTAAAGGGTTATTTAGGGTCAGTATTCTTCAGAGAGGGCAAGAACTGTGTTAGGCTGAATTCTCTGCTTTCAAAAGGAAAAACATCTAAAATATAAGAAATATGGAAAACATCTAAAATATAAGAGCTAGGATTTCCTTAAAATATTAAATTCATGAATGGAAATTTTGCCTGGCCCAGACAAGAGTATTTCTGGAATGTTGGATGCGTTTGAGAATTGGAAAGCTATCTGAACTTTCAAGGAAGATCTGGGCAGCAGTTTTGGAGATAGTATTGTTGATGCAGGGAAGATGTAGGAAATTTTAATAGAGAACAAAATGGAAAGAGATGCTTTGAATTGGTAGAATGCCCTGAATTGAGGAACCCTCCAGCCTCAGTAAATCAGTGTCGCAGATAGAATGGGGAATAGGAGATGCATGCCCGACATTGGGAATATGAATATCAAGTGTGTTGTCACCATTCCCACATCATTGGGTGTGCTATTTAGGTGTATAATCACTGGACATAGATTCCTTGCATAATATGTGGACAGAACTTGAAACGAAAATTTTTAATTTGTTGACAAAGAGTGTTTGGGTTCCTATAGCATTGGAGATTTTGCTATAAGTACTAGGAAGTAGGGTCTGAGGCTAAAGCTGCTGTTAGTTTGTCTGGAATTGAGATAGTATTAAATTTATTTACTGGGAGGAGTTTACTTTTAGTCATATTTTTAAAGGTCAACAGAGTTAACATGTTTTGAGTATTATATTAGTTATTGCTCTGTAACAAATTATTCCTAAACCTTAATGGTTTCAAACAGCAAACATTTATATTTTAGGTTCCATGAACCAGGAATTCAAGAGTGGCTTACCTGAGTGGTTCTGGTTCACAGTTTCTCAGGAAATTGACAAGACAATGGCAGGATGCGGTCTTGGCTTGACTATTCTTGGAGAATTAGCTTCTAAGATGGCTTATTTAGATGGTTATTGGCTGTTGGCAGGAGGCCTCTGATTGTTGCTAAGTGAACAGCTCCCTAGGGTTGCCTGACATGTTCTGTATGGCAGTTGCCCACCCGTTCCCTAGCCAGTGATCCAAGAGAGATAGTGCCACATCTAGTGTGGTGTGCTGACTCCAACTTTTGCTAGTATACTATGTAATTTATTCATTAGTGTTTTTTTTTTTTTTTTTTGAGTTGTTTATCCCAGCTAGAATGTTGCCCCAAGGTAGGGATCTTCACTTTTTTTTTTTTTAATGTTAAGTGCCTAGAACAGATACATGAGTGCTTATTGTATATTTTTTTGAGTGACACAGTTACTATCTGACATATATTTTGACTGTACTCTTTTTCTTTCTTTCATTTTAGCCCTGGGGATTGAATCCAGCAGCACTTTACCACTGAACTATATCCCCAGCCCTTTTTATTTTTTATTTTGACATAGGGCCTTGATAAGTTGCCCAGGCTAACCTTGAAGGGATTCTTTTGTCTTAGCCTTCCAAGTAGCTGGGGTTACAGTCATGTGTCACTGTGCTCAGCTTGTTTTTTTCTTTTTGGCTAGAGTATAAACTCCACAAGGGCAGAGATTTTTGTTTGTTTTATTCAGTACATATCACAGTATCATGCATTTAGTAGACAATAATTGAATAATTGTCAAACAAGTAAAATCACTGGATTATCATTTTTTCATTTGGGCCAGTTATAATTTTATTTTTCAGAGTAGAGTCAACATTTTTAATCATTATAATACAAGTATGGGCTTGGACTGTGGCTCAGCAGTACAGTGCTTACCTAGGATGGGTGATGCCTTGGGTAGCACTGCAAAAACAAAAATGACATGTTTTTTATAAGAATTTAAGTCCACATACAAAAGTATAATGAAGATAAAGCATCTGCTCTAGTCACACCTTGTTAGGCATAGATATAATCTGTTTTCTTTTGTTTCTATGTTATTGGTTATATCTTATCCTGTCTTATCTATGTTTAGGATGTATGTGTATAAATTTATTTTTTATGGAAAAATGTCCTATTAGATATTCTGTTTTGTTGATTTTTTTAATACTTAATTTAGAATGGGAATTTTTACACATTATTTTTACTAGACTCATGTCTTTTTATTGTCTATGTAGTAATATAAATTAAAACATTAGAAATTATCCATTCAAAACTATTCATAAGCTTATCCAAACTCTAAGTTCCAAAAAATAGGATCTCTTAATATTTCATAAATTTAAATCTGACTGCCAGACTTCCAGAAATTTTAGAAGAGAACTTTTCTTTGATATAAAGAGGCTGATTCATAGTGAGATAGGGAGAAGGGAGCATGGGAAGAACAAACCAACTCTAGATAGGGCAGAGGGTGGGAGGGGAAGAGAGAGGGGGCATAGGGTTATTAATGATGGTGGAATGTGATGATCCTTATTATCCAAAGTACAGGTATGAAGACACAAATTGGTGTGAATACACTGTGTATACAACCAGATATATGAAAAATTGTGCTCTATATGTGTAATAAATATTATAATGCATTCTGCTGTCATATATAAATAATAAAATAAAGTGGAAATGCTTAAAAAATTTAATGAAGAGGGCTGGGGTTGTGGCTCAGTGATAGCATACTTGCCTGGTATGAGTGAGGCACTGGGTTCATTCTCAGCACTGCACATAAATAAATAAAATAAAGGTCCATCAAAAAATGATTAGAGAGCAATAGTTTCAGAAAATTGAAATCTAAAATATAGGGAGTATGTGAGTGAGCTTTTTGTTGTTCACAATATACTTGAGAAAATAAATTTAAAAGGAGGAATTGTTAATTTTGGCTTAAAGTTTCAGAGATTTCATTCCATGGTTATTTGACCTGTTGCTTTTGGACCTATTGTGAGGTAGCATATTCATGGCAGAAGTTCGTGGCAGAGGAAAACTGCTCATCTCATGACAACCAGGAAGCGAAAAGAGAGAGGAAAGGGCCAGGATCCTTACATATACTTCAGCAGCATGCCCCAGTGACCCCACTTCCCTGCACCAGGCCTTAACTCCTGAAATTCCCACCACCACATCCCAATAGCACCATTAGCTGGGGAATAAGCCTTCAACACATGAGTCTTTGAGGAAATTTAAGGTCCAAATCATAAGAGCAGGCAAGATTAGGACACATGGGGAAGTTGATGAATTGAAAAATATGTTCATTAAACCAATAGGCTAACTTTCAGCAGAAAGCCTTATTGCCTTACATAAAAACTTGGTCATTCTCCTTTACAAACATATAGTGTAGACATATGCTACATATATGACTATAGGTGGCAGTGCTTTAAGACTTGGTAGGTTCAGTGTCGCAGGAGCGATACAAAATCTATTAAGTGGATTGAATTGAACTAAGCTATTTAAAGTAGTTTTGAGGAAAAGGCAGACTCTTCTAAATGGTATAATTTGAGGAAACTTTTTTCCTAATCATTCTTTATAGACTTCTTATTCAGAATTATAACTAGTAATAACATTTTGTTCTAGTTCATAGGGAGTAATTTGGTAAAATATAACTCATTATTTTATATAAAACATTAGGTGATTTAAAGGAACTCTTTGTTTCATTCTAGGTTCTTTTACCATTAAAGGTTGGTAAATACAGGGGTGGGTTACCTTTTTTAAAAAAAATATTCACTGTTTTTAAGTGAATTCCTGTTTTTGTTTTTGATGCTCTTCCTAATTGAATCAGCTTAAGTATCTTTAACATGAATTATTTCTAATTTTACAGATTGAACTCATTTGCCAGCAAAATAATATAATAGTATTAGAAGATACAATAAAAAGGCTTAGATCTGTAAGTACACTTTTTGAAAATATATGTAAGGAATCATTTTATCCAGTTAAGTAACCTACAAAAATAATTGTATATATATATCATACCTTTTGTAAGCAATAAGAATTTTATTTTTCAAAAGTCAGCACCCCAGGCTGGGGTTGTGGCTCAACCATAGAGCATTCACCTAGCATGTGTGAGGCACTGGGTTTGATCCTTAGCACCACATAAAAATAAATACATAAAATTAAGGTATTGTGTCCAACTACAACTAAAACAAATATTTAAAAAAAAAAATCGGCACCTGCTACTGGGCCACAGCAGTATCTCCATCTGAAAGAGCGATGCTTTTCATTGCTCCATTTCATCACTGCTTTCTTTCTTAAAACAACTTTTGGTTGGTTTTTACTAATGACTTTACTATTTTTAAATGTTAAATAATGGCACTGAAAATTTTAATTTTTAAAATATAAGATGAAAATATTAAATTTTTTTATTGCCTTTGGTATTATTTTTAAACCATAAATTGTTTTATTTCTTTTATTTTTTTTTAGTACTGGGAATTGAACCCAGGGGCACTCAACCACTGAGCCACATCCCCAGCCCTGTTTTGTATTTTATTTAGAGACAGGGTCTCACTGAGTTGCTTAGCGCCTTGCTTTTGTTGAGGCTGTCTTTGAATTCTTGATCCTCTTGCCTGGGATTAAGGCGTGCGCCTGGCCATAAATTGTTATGTTTGATTTATATGATAACATGAAATGAAAATTGCTCTGTTTAAATATTTTAATCTTATCCTTTAAAACATTTTAAAAACTTTATAAAATGTTTGTAACTTTTTCCCAAGAAAGTATTGATAAAAAAAGGTAAAAATATTGTAAATGTTTCTAAATGTATTAAAGTAAATCAGAATTCATGGAAGTGCATTTGAAAGTATGTAATATTCAGCTTCCACTCAGTTTATTCATTCAATGCACAATTATTGAAACTGACCAATGTGTTAAGAGTAGCATGTAAAGTTTTTTTTAGAAGCAAATTCATTTTATTTCTAAGACTTATATTAGGTTTTGGATATTCTTGGTATTTCTGCCTTTTTTGTTACCATTTTTTCTTCAAAATTAGGAGTATTTTTTTAGTCAAATAAAAATATAGCACATCCAGTAATGGTGAAAAAGAAAACTATCTAATTGCATTTTTAAACCTATTGATGAATAGTTTTTTAAATGTCCAGTTTTTAAAATATCAAATTTAATATTTTTAAGGATCTATTTGTTTTCCTTTAGAAAAGTATGCTATAGTTTAGCTTTAAATAATTACCTAATTTTTTCCTCCTTGGCAAGATAATTTTAGAGACTGAAAAAGCACAAAATAAATCTCCTTCTAGACTTGATTCCTTTGTAAAGACTTTAGAAGCAGACAGAGATTACTACAAAAGTGAAGCTCAGAATTTGAGAAAAATGCTCAGAAGTAGATCTAAAAGTCCAAGACGCCTGTCTCCATCTTCTCGGGTAAGTTGGAAACTTATAAATATTTTGAAGTTTGTTGCTCAAACACTGACTGTTATTCTTTGATTTACCTAATCTGGGAATACTTTGTTTTGATTTGGCATGAATTTTTGTATCACAAAAATTGGGGAAAAAAGGTGTCTTTGAAGGCAGAGTGGACAACAATATTGGTTTTTTATTTATTGGTGGTTAGGAGGTAATTAGACAAATTTGGAGCAATTTGGGATGAAACTGTTGTAAAAGGGAGGTGACTTTTGTTATTTATTCTTCACTATTTCATTGAATTAGAGATTGTGTTTGTATAATAGAGATTAGTACCGTATGTGAAAGAAGAACTTCACATTCTGTATAATTGTAGGGTGCAAACTGTGATGTAGAGCTTTTGAAGACAACAAGAGATCGTGAAGAACTTAAATGCATGCTGGAAAAATATGAGCGTCATTTGGCAGAAATTCAGGGTAATGTCAAGGTTCTTACATCTGAGAGAGACAAGACCTTCCTTCTTTATGAACAGGTAAACTTATTTATAAATAAGCAAATTTTATAAGTAACAACATGTGCTTTTAGAGGTATATAATTTTTTAAGTTCTATGAAGTTCTTAAACCTATCAGTCAAATTAATTTAACCAATATTTGGGAATTATGTTTATTCTTAAGATATTCCTAATGAACGGTAACATATTTCTAGTTTTATATGAGTACTCACATATACTTATACCCTCTAAAAGATTATACACATGTGTAAAAATAGTCTGATTTTTGGACTAAGAAATGAGGCTAGGGGTTGGGATATAGCTCAGAGATAAAAAACTTGCCTAGTATGCATGAGGCCTGAGTGTTGAATCCCAAGCACCATAAAAATTAAAAAAAAATAAAAGAAAGAAAAGAAAATGAGGAAAATGTATAATGATAGGATTTGGTGAGTTCAAGGTAAAAAGATCAGGATTTGAGTGTTAAATACTAACATTTTATTTTGGAAACTGCTGTATAATTTACTTAATTTCAGAGAGTAAAATCACATTGTAGTTTATCTCTGTCTTGTTGCTTAAAAATGCATAGCTTTTGTGAATCAGATGGCTTTTTTAACCCCAAACTGTTAAATCTCATGATTCACAACATAATTTCTGTTAGTTAACTATTTGCAGAGTTCTAGGGTTACTACTCTAAAGGATAGAAAATTTTTTTTGCTATAAGTCTGCACTGTAATCAGGGAGATAAAAGTATATAGTGTTTATTTTTGTTGTTGTTACTATAGGGTAAGTGGTTTGGATGATGTTTTAAGAAATAAAAGAAGTAAGCATTTTTAGTTAGGGTGATCAAGAAAATCTTTGTAAGATGTGGAATTTCAACCCTGGAGAATGAATGGGACTTCTATTATCCTGAAAGGGGCAAGAAGGAACATCCAGCCTAAAAGAATGGTATGAGGCAAACGATAAAGTAAATCAACAGATAAATAGGTCAGCTTAAGACTAGAGCAGATTGTATTTGTTGGTGAAGTAAGAGACATTAAGACTTGAAAGGAATATTGAACTAGAGCAGGAGTCTAGAAACTTTCTGAAAGGCCCAAATAGTAAATATCTTCAGCTTTTCAAGCCCTGTGGTCTCTGTTGCAACTGTTCAACTCTGTTGTAGGTGAAAACAGCTGTAGATGATACATACATTAATAAATTGAAATTATAATAAAACTTTACGGACTCAGAAATTTGAATTTCACATTATTTTTACCTGTTATGAAAAATTGTTCTTTTGCTCCCCAGCCATTTGTTTATTTATTTATTTATTTATTTATCTTTTTAAAAAAATTGTTGGTTGTTCAAAACGTTACATAGTTCTTGATATATCATATTTCACACTTTGAACCAGCCATTTATTTAAACATGTAAAAAAATTCTTGGAAATAACAAATGGCCAATGAATATATATGAAAGAAAGTTTAACATCTTTAGCTATCAGGGAAATGCAAATCAAAACTACATTGAGATTTTATTTCACTTCAGTTAGTATGGCAGTCATCAAGAATACAAATAGTAAAAAATGGCAAGTATGCGGAGGGGGAGAAAGGAACACTTATATGCTGCCCTTGACCCATGTGGGCAGCTGAATTTAAGGTCGCTCATGTGAATTTCCAGAGACACCAGATAAAACACAGATACACTTTACCTTTAAACAAGCTTCAGGAGGGCTTCTCCACTATCAGCCTCAGGCTCCCCAAATGGGAGAGCAAGAGAAAGTCACAAGAGGCTGCGGAGAGAGCAAGCACATTCGGAAATGAACTTTTATTGGGGGGACCCTATTCTTAGAAAGTTCCATCCAAAAAAGGCCAGAAGGGCCAGGGTTATAAGGGACAGGTGAGTATAATTCAACCCAAGGGGCATCACCTATGTCTGAAGACACGCCCTCAACTTTCTGGACCGGAACAATGTCCAGGTCACTACAGAATATAGTGACTGGTCAAAACCTTTCACTTTAGGATGGAAGGCACGAATCCTTCAGAGTGGCTCCTCACACTTATCCATTGATGATAGGATTGTAAATTAGCACAACCACATGGAAGTCAGTATGGCAGTTCCTCAAAAGACTAGGAATGGAATTACCATATGACCCAACTGTGTAACTTCCCCTTATCTATTCAATAGAATTGAAGTAAGCTTACTATACCAATACATGCATACCTATGTTTATAGCCACACAATTCACAATAGCCAAGTTATAGAACCAGGATAGGTGTCTATCAACAGATGTATGGGTAAAGAAAATGTGGTATATATGTCTTTTTTAGGAAAATGGATGGAACTTGAGATTATTCTGTTAAATAGAGCAAGGGTTGTGTATTTTCTGTCATATGTGTAAGCAAGAGGGAAGAAAAGCGAGAAAGGGGCATTGCTCTTGAAATTAGAAGGGACACTGGTAAAACAGAGGCAGGAGATCAGCGGGAGGAAGGAAGAAAGAAAAAGGAAAACTGGGGAATGAAAGTGACCAAATTATGTTATGTTAATTTACGAATATTTCATGATGTTTTCCACTATTATGTACTATTATAATGTACCAATAAAACATTAATTAAATAGAAAAAACATTCCTAGCTTATAGATCTATAAAATCAGGAGGCAGGCTGTATATTTGGCTTTAAACTCTATATAATTTGCTCACTTCTGGACTGTGATGGTAGAGGCTATTCCACAGACCTAATTATGGACTCATACTTCACTTTAAAAGCAGTGTGCAGTTTCTTACTTTTAAAGCAAGAGAAATATGAGCAAAAATCAGTTTTAACCTAGTGGCAACCTTTTATTATCTTACACATAATCTTTCTGTATTTCTATTTTTATGTAACAATTTGTTTTTTAAGAGAGTTAGAGGAGACACACACACACACACTGTGGACTCCTTACAAGATTGTTACAATGTGCATGCACAAGACATTTAAGGACGTAGTGAGGGTGCCATCAGTAGAAATAAATACAGGGACCAATATAAGAGACATGAAGGAAGACATGAAAAGATTTGATTTTAGAGACAGAAACACTATGGTAATATTCACTAAACCAGTATTTTGTGTGATTTATGCCGATATCAAATTTATTCCACAAATGAAAATAATTGAAATTCTTTTTGAATGACAGAATTGTGATAATAGAAGAACTAAGAAAGTCATTGGTGGTTTGAGGAAAATTGTGATTTTGTTGTTAGATGGAGCAAAATCATGGTGATATGATCAGGTAGTTACTGCCATCAGTCAGTAAGAAATATAGGTTTGGAGAGGGGAGAGAGCAGGAGCTGATATGTGGCTCTAAAAGTCATCTTCTTAGAGGTAAGTTCTGAGCCTCATGGTAAATAAAGTCTCTAAATGTGAAGGCTCTACACAGCATAGTAAATGAAGTCTCCAAATGTGAAAGCTCTTCTTAGACAGATATCCTCCCACCCCCATAATCTACAAGAGGCAAAGAGGAAACTTTGAAAGATAAAAAGAAGACAGAAAACTAGGGTAGAAGTTGTTACAAGCACAAGGGAGGAAGGAATCTCAAGAGCAAGGTTATTAAAAATAGTGTCAGATGTTGCCAAAATATGAAGAACAGGAACTGAGAAAAGGCCATGAGATTTGATAAGTTCAGTAGTTGAAATTCTGTAGTACCACAGGGATGGAACACAGGTTATACTGGGGTGAGAGAGTGGTAAGGAACAATTGGCAATGGGTACAGATAGTACTGTGTGTGTGTGTATGGGGGGGTAAAAGAGACATGGCCTGGTAAATGGGATAGTCGGATTAAGTGACAGGTTTTCAAGATAAGGGAACTCTTGTACATAATTAAAGGTGGGGGAGACAGACAGTAGAGAGGACACTGTTCAAGTTGAGAGGAAATAATTATAATTCAGTCAGGGAGCTATAAGAAGGCACTTTAGAATATGAAGTCTGGTGTTTCTAAGGAAGACTTAGCTATGGAAATTGGAAAGTAATATATCTTTCTCTGAGACTTGGAGACTAACTGAAAAGATAGTGATCCCAATGAAGAAGAAAGAAGATAAGGAGACTTACACAATGAAGTCTCCTCTTCAGGTGTGCAATAGATTTGGGACTTGGAGGTCATGAACAAATGTTCAGAGAGTATTGTGGGCTATTGGGAAGGATTGATGGGCTTTTCTGTCAGTGTAGAAGTAGCCCAGAGAT
The DNA here is from genome assembly GCF_052094955.1 of Ictidomys tridecemlineatus. Lineage (NCBI taxonomy): Eukaryota > Metazoa > Chordata > Mammalia > Rodentia > Sciuridae > Ictidomys > Ictidomys tridecemlineatus. The sequence goes on along the minus strand of NC_135488.1, from coordinate 38,197,309 downwards.
GGAAATGGTTTGCACACTTGGAGACAGAAACACTATGGCAATATTCACTAAACCAGTATTCTGTGTGATTTATGCCATTTTCAAATTTATTTCACAAAATAGATAAATGGAGTATATTAAATATATTTCTTAGCAAAACCTTCTCTGTTGCAATGACTTGGCAAAGACATTATAAAGCAAACTCCTATTTCAATTAATTGACTTGCATTTATTTGTATAAACGTATTTGAAAATAAAAATGGTAAAATTTCCTTACTGAACAAATATTAATATAGGCTTGCACTTTAACCAGTTAGGTATAAGCTATATTATATTTAGTTTAAAGCTTGTTTTAAAAAATTATATGTATTTAAATAATAGGCACAGGAAGAAATTGCTCGACTTCGAAGGGAAATGATGAAAAGCTGTAAGTCTCCAAAATCAACAACAGCACATGCTATTCTCCGGCGGGTAGAGACTGAAAGAGATGTGGCCTTTACTGATTTACGAAGAATGACCACAGAGCGAGATAGTCTGAGAGAAAGGCTAAAGGTTTGGAATAGTTTTATCTATCTGAACATGTGTGAAACACAAAAACATTGACACTAAAAGCACTTTATTTTGTCTGTTTTTTTAAACAGATTGCTCAAGAGACAGCATTTAACGAGAAGGCTCATTTGGAGCAAAGGATTGAGGAGCTGGAGTGTACAGTTCATAACGTAAAAAAAAAATCACTTGGCTATAACCTCAGTGGCTTTAAAACCCTTCCTTTTTTTCCCTTTGTTCAGAGAAGTTCTTTTACTTACCTAAGATAGCGTTTATAGTCCTTAAGGTGATGTGTATGATGTAAACAGTCACTTTTTACTTATTTCCTTCTGAAAATGTGAGTAAAGTTTTTTGTGTTAGTTGCAAAGTGTTTTATTTTAAAAAAAACTATTAGAATGTGTTCTCAGGAATTTAAGTAGCTTTACTTCTTTATTTTGTTAAAGATAATATTGCTAGTTATGAAGATATAATAAAGAATTTGAGATGCTATAAATAGATGTTATGACTATAAAATCAGAATTAAGAGAATTTGACTTTTTTCCACCAAGTTTAATTGAGTATATTTATAAAATGATCTATAGTTTTGTTATAATAAGTAAAAGAAATTAGAAAAATTATTTTTCTTTTCATAATCCTACTTTATATGTGTAATTTATTGATGTTGGGTAACAAATAAATCCTTTTGCAGATAGTGTGCATACTGTAGTCAAACTGAACCAGAATGAAAAATGTAGACTGATATGTTTTATTAGTCTTTATAAAAAAGCTACACAATGATTTGCTTTTATTCTTACTATTCTATACCTTATTCATACAATCTTCCATAGCATTTAGGTCTAATCTGATCATCACATTAAGTAAATTTTGCCATAAACCTAGTTTGTACAGAGGGAATATGTCTCTGCAGGAAGACTGCTCTGGCTGTTTTCTTTTTTTTAGCGATGGCAGTAACTTTGTCATTCTACTTGTTAGCTTGATGATGAACGTATGGAGCAAATGTCAAATATGACTTTGATGAAGGAAACCATAACCACTGTGGAAAAAGAAATGAAATCACTAGCAAGAAAGGCGATGGATACTGAAAGTGAACTTGGAAGACAAAAAGCAGAGAATAATTCTTTGAGGTAAACTAAATTACTACTAAATAACTAATGGTTTATAGTGTATGTTATAATGAAAATTATTAAATTTTATTTCTGAGAGGATTATCATGAAGCAGCTGTAGAAACCTCAGGACACATTGAATGATTTCCCCAAGATCAGAGACTGTAAATGGCATACTTAACTGGGAAGTATACTTCAAGTAATATTAACCTTACATTTGGATAATGCCTCAGCTTATCTGAAATAGCTTTTACAAAGCCCTTCCGGGTATTGAGTATATTCAATTTTGGTATTCAATTGTTTAATTTGATTTAATAACTTTACGTTCTGTTCTGCAGTATGAACAATATAAAAAAGCATAAAGCACAGGTTTGATAGTAGCTTAGAAAAGGTGGTTTAGAATATGGTGAAAAGTCATAAAGAACAATAGCATCATGTGGTAGAACTTAATTAATTGAACGTTGAATACATCACCTAACTCTTCCTATATATTGGTATAGTAGCAGAAGAAATATCAATTAAAGTAGCCCATAGGTAATATGTATGTGAGAATGTATTTTTGAAAGACTTCTATCTTAGTGGTTTTACTTTTAGTATCTGTTGATGTGAGAAATAGAGGCTGTACAAATTCAGTAAGTTTGAATTTCAGTACATCTGTGAACATTTGAAAAATGGTGGTTGATATGATTGTGAAATATATTATTAAATCCCAGTATGTCCTTAATCTTTCCATGATCTGTGGCGCATTGTTTGGAGTTGCTTGTCAGGGCAGATAAATATTCAAATTCTTTCCCTTCACATTTTAAAAAACATTTCCTGTTTATAAGAGTATTGAAAACTCAAATAAAATGAAAGTAATAATAAAGCAAGAAAGACACAACAAAGAAAACCTTGCAAAGTGTAAAGTACTAAAAAATAATTGATACAGAACTGTTTCCAGCTCAAAATTGGTTTTCCTGCATATATTTCGTAGCTTTCTGTGTAATTGAGATCACCTTTGTATAGTTTCATTTTTGGCCATTTTCATTTAATCATTTGCCATAAGCATTTCTCCATGGCTTTAGACATTCTTTAAAAGCATTTTAGTAGATTACATGCGATGATAACAGACAGAGGTATAATAATTTAGGGAGCCAGATGCAGTGATGCTCTCCTATAATCCCAGCAGCTCAGGAGGCTGAGGCAGAGGAGGATCGATAGTTCAAAGCCAGCCTCAGTAACTTATCAAGGCCCTAAGCAGCTCAGTGAGACCCTGTCTCTAAATAAAGTACAAAAAAAAGGCTGGGGATTTGGCTCAGTGGTTAAGTGCCCCTGATACCAAAATAATAATAATTCCTAGTATCAAAAATAATAATTTGGAAGATTTTTTGATGCATATTTGTCTTAAGAGTTTTGTTAAAGTGTAATTGACATACCATAAACTGTACCTTCAGTTTGCTAAGTTTTGACCCGTGGATGTGCCTATAAAACTCACCACAGTCAAGATAGTTGCCTATCCTTTACTCTCAGAAGTCTCTCCTGCTCATCTCTAATCCTTTATTTACCCAACCAATCCCCAGGGAACCACTGATTTTATTTCTGTTATGGAGGTTTTTTTTATTTTCTAAAATTTATAATACATGAAATCATACAGTATGAATTGTTTTGTCTGGCTACTTTCAATAAGCATGACTATTTGAGATTCATTCATGTGGCCATATGTAATTAATAATCCCTTTTGATACTGAGTATTGTTCCATTGTATGGATAGGTATGTAGACATTTGGGTTTCCAGTTTTTGGCTATAACAAAACTTCTGAGGACATTCCTAAGTAAGTCTCTGGGTGAACAAATGCTTTGATTTCTAGCATCATTCTGAATGGAGAAAAATTAGAGGCATTCCCCTAAAATCTGGAACAAGACAGGGATGCCCTCTATCACCACTTCTATTCAATATAGTTCTCGAAACACTGGCCAGAGCAATTAGACAGACGAAAGAAATTAAAGGCATAAAAATTGGAAAAGAAGAACTTAAATTATCACTTTTTGCGGACGACATGATTCTATACCTAGAAGAACCAAAAGAGTCCACAAAAAAACTACTAGAACTAATAAATGAATTCAGCAAAGTAGCAGGATATAAAATTAACACGCATAAATCAAAGGCATTTCTGTATATCAGCGACAAAACTTCTGAAATGGAAATGAGGAAAAACACTCCATTCACAATATCCTCAAAGAAAATAAAATACTTGGGAATCAACTTAACAAAAGAGGTGAAAGATCTATACAATGAAAACTACAAAACCCTAAAGAGAGAAGTAGAAGAAGATCTTAGAAGATGGAAAAATATACCCTGTTCATGGATAGGCAGAACTAACATCATCAAAATGGCGATATTACCAAAAGTTCTCTATAGGTTTAATGCAATCCCAATCAAAATCCCAACGGCATTTCTTGTAGAAATAGATAAAGCAACCAGGAAATTCATATGGAAAAATAAAAGGCCCAGAATAGCAAAAGCAATTCTAAGCAGGAAGTGTGAATCAGGCGGTATAGCGATACCAGATTTCAAACTATATTACAGAGCAATAGTAACAAAGACAGCATGGTACTGGTACCAAAACAGACGGGTGGACCAATGGTACAGAATAGAGGACACAGAGACTAATCCACAAAGCTACAACTATCTTATATTTGATAAAGGAGCTAAAAGCATGCAATGGAGGAAGGATAGCATCTTCAACAAATGGTGCTGGGAAAACTGGAAATCCATTTGCAACAAAATGAATCTGAATCTCCTCCTCTCGCCATGCACAAAAGTTAACTCAAAGTGGATCAAGGAACTAGATATCAAAACAGAGACTCTGCGCCTGATAGAGGAAAAAGTTGGCTCCGATCTACATATTGTGGGGTCGGGTTCCAAATTCCTTAACAGGACACCCATAGCACAAGAGTTAATAACAAGAATCAACAAATGGGACTTACTTAAACTGAAAAGTTTCTTCTCAGCAAGAGAAACAATAAGAGAGGTAAATAGGGAGCCTACATCATGGGAACAAATTTTTACTCCTCACACTTCAGATAGAGCCCTAATATCCAGAGTATACAAAGAACTCAAAAAATTAAACAATAAGAAAACAAATAACCCAATCAACAAATGGGCCAAAGACCTAAATAGACACTTCTCAGAGGAGGACATACAATCAATCAACAAATATATGAAAAAATGTTCACCTTCTCTAGCAGTTAGAGAAATGCAAATCAAAACCACCCTAAGATACCATCTCACTCCAGTAAGATTGGCAGCCATTACGAACTCAAACAACAACAAGTGCTGGCGAGGATGTGGGGAAAAGGGTACTCTTGTACATTGCTGGTGGGACTGCAAACTAGTGCAGCCAATTTGGAAAGCAGTATGGAGATTCCTGGGAAAGCTGGGAATGGAACCACCATTTGACCCAGCTATTGCCCTTCTCGGACTATTCCCTGAAGACCTTAAAAGAGCTTATTACAGGGATACTGCCACATCGATGTTCATAGCGGCACAATTCACAATTGCTAGACTGTGGAACCAACCCAGATGCCCTTCAATAGATGAATGGATAAAAAAAATGTGGCATTTATACACCATGGAATATTACGCAGCACTAAAAAATGACAAAATCATGGATTTTGCAGGGAAATGGATGGCACTAGAGCAGATTATACTTAGTGAAGCTAGCCAATCCCTAAAAGACAAATACCAAATGTCTTCTTTGATATAATGAGAATAACCAGGATCAGAGCAGGGAGGAAGAGCAGGAAGGAAAGATCAACATTAAACAGATACAATAGGTGGGAGGGAAAGGGAGAGAAAAGAGAAATTGCATGGTAATGGAGGGAGATGCTCATTGTTATACTAAAGCACTCTTAAGAGGTTTCGAGGGGAATGGGTAAATAAACAAGGAGAGAAGTGAAATACAGTAGATGGGGTAGAGAGACAAGATGGGAGGGGAGGGGGGGATAGTAGAGGATAGGAAAGGAAGCAGAATACAACAGATACTAATAGGGCATTATGTAAAAATGTGGATATGTAACAGATGTGATTCTGCAATCTGTATTTGGGGTAAAAATGGGAGTTCATAACCAATTTGAATCTAATGTATGAAACATGATATGTCAATAGCTTTGTAATGTTTTGAACAACCAATAAAAAAAAAAAAAAAAAAAAAAGAAATTTCTAAGTCATGGTATGTTTCACTTTTGGAGAAGCAATTAAACTGTTTTCCAAAGTGGCTGTACTGTTTTATTTTGCATTTGCACTGACAGTGTATGAATGTTTCAGTAGTTACATATCCTCACCAATATTTAGTGTACATTGTCTTTTTAACTTTAGTGTTTCTAATAGGTATATGTTATGATTTTAATTGGCCCTTCTCTAATGATTAGTGATTTTTCAGCATCTTTTCATGTGTTTATTTGCCATTCATATATCTTCTTTTGTGACATATCTCTTCAAATCTTTTGTACTCTTTTACTGAATTACTTATTAAGTAAAAGTACCTCTGTTTTAGACATAAAGCCTTTGTCAGGTCTGTTTTGCTGATATTTTCACCAAGTCTGGGGCTTGCACTTTTATTTTCTTAACATTATCTTTTAAATAGCAAATATTTTTTATTTCAAATAATTTTGAAGAAAGGTACATGTATTTTGTGTTCTTTTTAAGAAATCTCTGTCAAGGCTAAGATCACTGAGATTTTCTCCCAGTGTATTCTCCGAGTAGTTTTCTAATTCTAGCTATGATCCATTTCAAGTTAACTTTTGTGTGTGGTGCAAAAGTTCCCTTTTTTTAAATTTTAAATTTTTTTAAATTTGCATATGGATGTCTAGTTGTTCCAGCACCATATTTAAGTGTCTGTTAATGTTAACTATAAGAACAATGTTTTGCAGCAGATCTTGTATTCCTACACTTCTGTGTCCCTTGAAGAGCACTGCTCACTTCCTCTCTCTCCACCCACTAGCAACTACCTTTTAGCTTTTTTTTTTATAAGTGAGGCATTATGCAGTATTTGTCCTTCTGTAACTGTCTTAATTCACTTAACATAATGTTTTAGATGCTCATATATATGTATATTGATTTGCTGATTTTGTTGTCTATTTATGTTCTCTTATAGCTGCCTTAACTTCCTTAAAGTAATTATTTTGAATTCTTCATCAGGCAGTTTGTAGATCTCCATTTCTTTGGGATTGGTTATTGGAAAATTATTGTGTTCTTTTGGTAGTGTCAAGTTTCTTTGCTTTCTTTGTTCCTTGTTCCTTTGGGTTGAAGTCTTTACATTTGAAGAAATAATAACCTTATAGATTTTACAGACTAATTCCAGCAAGGGAAGATCTTTACCTACAGGTTGGTGCAAGAGTGCTCTCTGGATGCAGTGTAGCAGCTCAGCCTCTGGTGAGGACACAGTGGTATAGTCTTCGTGCAGCTCTGTCAGATAAATTTGGTGTCAACAGAGATTTCAGAGGTCCTCAGCAGCTGAAGCTGTGAATGTCTACAGCAATGGCGAGGGCTGTTGCAGTTCTTCTGATCTCGTTGTGTCTTTTAGAGAAGTTGTGCCCAAGATATCTATCTTGGCACTGGTGTCCTCTGTGTGGACACTCATGGGATGGCTTAAGGGCCCAGGTCCAGTGCATGGGTGTATATAGCTACTGTTGCTCTGGGAATGGAGATTCAGACATGTCTGCTGCACTGGTGGCTGGTTTTTTCAGAGTGGCTGAGGGACTGGAATTCAGTACATGTGGAGTAACAATGGCTCCAAGGCCCAGCCATCAACTAACTCACTATGGTTGTATCCCAGTTATCTGAGGCATAGGTGCATGTAGAGAAGTGGCAGAGGAAGCACATGCAAAGGGACTGTGGCATCTGGCTCTAGACTGAAGTGGTGGTTCTGGTGTCTGAGATGCAGGTGTCCGCAAAGCATCTCTGGTTTGGGACACAGGCAGGTTAGGTAATACCCTGTTTAAGGGCTGCACAACATTGACTCCTTCTTGCAGGTAGGACCATATCAGCTTCTCCCTCTCTAGGGGGTCTATGGTAGGTATTCCTGATAGTTTATTTCCACGGTGAAAGTTACCAATGACCCTTGTAGAGCAAGTTACTGGAGACCATGGTGGCATCCACTTCATGGCTAATACAGTGGCCCCTGCCTTCAGTTGTTCTAGCCACCTCCAGATATCTCAGGTATACTCATCTCCCAGGAATACTTTCTGAGTTGTTCTCTCTTTTTTGTTTCCATCATATTGCTGTTGGTTCTTAATTGGACACTGAACCCTTCCTAAAATATATTCTTTCATGGATAGCTATCTGGTTGTTTCTTTGTGGTAAAAGGTGAAGTCTGAGCTCTCTTCTCCCATCTTATTGGTGATACTTCTCATATCTTTAATTTTTTGAAGAGACTTCATACTATTTCCCATGGTGGCTTCAACATGTGCTTCCCCCAAACCCAACAGTGAACAGTGCTCCAGTTTCTTCCTCACCAAAATCTGTATGTAGTTTTTCTATTGTTTGTTTGGTTTTGGTAGCTATTCCAATGAATTTGAGGTAATATCCTACTATGGGTTTGATTTGCATTTCCCTGATAATTGATGATGTTGAGCACCTTTTCATATACCTGATGGTCATTTGGATGTCTTTTTAGAGAATTCTCTGTTCAAGTACTTTGCCCATTTTTAAAAAATATTTTTTAGTTGTAGATGTTAACAATACCTTTATTTTGTTTATTTAGTTTTTCTTTTTTTTTAATGTGGTGCTGAGATCGAACCCAGTGTCTCACACATGCTAGACAAGCACTCTACCTCTGAGCCACAATCCCAGACCACTTCGCCCATTTTTAAACTGAGGGGTTTTATGTAATTATTTTGCTACTGAGTTGAATGAATTTGTTATATATTTTGGATATTAGCACTTTATCAGATATGTGGTTTCCAATTTCTTCCATTCTTTATGTTGCCTTTATACTCTGTTGAGTTTTAGATAGTTTCAGGTAGTCTAGTTTCACTTGCCTGGTTTTGGCTTTGGTATGATATCTAAGAAATCATTGCCAAGATCAGTATTATGAAGCTTGTCCTCCTTTGTTTTCTTCTAGGAACTTAATGTTTTCTGTCCTTCTGTTTAAATTTTTAATTGGTTTTGAGTTGATTTTTGTGTATGGTAAGATAAAGGTCCAATTTAATTTCTTGCCTGGGGTAATCAATTTTTCCCTGTGCCACTTGTTGATGAGACTTCTCTTACTCCATTGTATATTCTTAACACCCTTGTTCCACCCTTAGCATCATTTTATCATTGTTAAGTAGCTCTGAAATATGATTTGGAATTAGGAAGTTAATTATAACCAAGTTTCACAATGTATTAAAAAAAGGCCTGCTGAGAACTTTTTTGGATTTGGGGAGATAAAATGATATTGAGCCTTCCCACTCATAAACACAGTATCTCCACTCATTTAGGTCTCTAATTTCCCAGCAGTGATTTGGAGTTTTTAGTGTACACATCTTGCACGTCTTCTGTCAGATTTATACCTGTGTATTTCATATTTTTATGCTATTATTAATGGGGTTTTTATTATTTTATTTGTTCTTTTTAGATATACAGGACAATAGAGTGATTTTGTGTGTGTGTGTGTGTGTGTGTGTGTTTAGTATGCCTTATCCTATTTAGGATTCTATTCTTGTGTTATAAATAATGTAGAGTTTCACTGGTCATGTATTCATATATGAACAAAGTATAGTAATGTTTGATTCATTCTATAGTCTTTACTAATCCCATCTCCACATCCCTTCCCTTTATTCTCCTTGGTCTAATCCAGTGAACTTCTGTTCTCCCTTGCCACCTGCATTGAGTGTTAGCATCCACATATCAGAGAAAACATTTGGCCTTTGGTTTATTGGTACTGGCTTATTTCACTTAGTATGTGTCTCCAGTTCTATCCATTTACTGGCAAATGTCATAATTTCATTTTTATTTATGGCTGAGCATTATTCCATTTTGTGTATGTATACCATATGTATTTTCTTTATCCATTCATCTGTTGAAGGGCACGTAGGTTGGTTCCATACTTTAGCTATTGTGAATTGAGCTGGTATAAACATTGATATGGCTGCATCACTGTAGTATAATGATTTTAAGTCCTTTGGGTACATACCAAGGAGTGGGATAACTGGGTCAAATGTTGGTTTTATTCCAAGTTCTCTGAAGAGTCTTCATGCTGCTTTCCAGAGTTATTGCACCAATTTTCAGTCCCACCAGGAATGAATGAATGTACCTTTTTCCCTACATCCTTGCCAACAGTAAATTGGTTTTTAAATTTTACTTTTCAATTGTTTATTGTTAGCATATCAAAATTCAGTTGTCTTTTAAAAAAATAGATGCAGTATTTTAGAACAGTTAAGTTTATGGAAAAATTGTGAAGACTGTTCCTATATACCTCACACCCAATTTTCTCTAGCAACATCTTACATTACTATAAGTGTACTTATTGTAAGTAATGAACCAATAAAGTTAATACTTTATGCAGATTTTCTTAGTTTTTTCCTAATATCCTTTTTCTGTTCCAGGATTCCATCCAGGATACCAAATTAAATTTAGTTGTCATTCCTCCTTAGGCTTCTCTTGGCTATAACAATCTCAGACTTCCTTGTTTTTGATGATCTTGGCAATTTTGAGGAGTACTCATGAGGTATTTTGTAGACTGTGTCTCTATTGGGGTTTGTCTTAAATTTCCCCCATGATTAGATTGAGGTAATATGTTTTTGAGAGAAAGATCCCAGAGATAAAATGCCATCTTAGGGTATGTGCATCCAGGGTACATATAGTCAATAGGATTTAACAGTGCTGATTTTTCTTTAAATGTTTATTTTTTTAGTTGTAGTTAGACACAATATCTTTATTTTATTTGTTTTTATGTGGTGCTGAGGATCGAAACCAGGGCCTCGCACATGCTAGGTGAGCACTCTACCACTGAGCCACAACCCCAGCCCCCGATTTTGTTCTTGATCACCTATATAACTGAAGTAGTGGCTGCCTTTTCCAAGATGTCTCATATTTGGAATAATCCAGTATGAAATCTTTTCAGTGGGCTTCTTTCAGTTAGCATTATGTACTTAAGGTTCATTCATGTCTTTTGTACCTTGATCATTCATTTCTTCTTATTGTTAAATAATATTACATTGTGAAATATACCACATTTTGTTTATCCATGCACCTGTTGAATGAGATCTTGTTTCGTCCCATGTTTTTTGGTGATTATAAATGAAGCCGCTATAAATTTTTGCATGTAGGTTTTTGTACAGACATAAGTTTTCAAACCAATTCAGTAAATACTTAGGTGCGTAGTGTGCTGGATTGTGTTGTGAAACTATATTTGTAAGAAACTGCCAAACTCTCTTCCAAAGTGACTATATCATTTTGCATTCCTACTTTCAATTAAAGAGAGTTTCTGTTGTTCCACATGCTGTCAGTATTTGGTATTTTCAGATTTTTGAATTTTGGTTATTCTGATAAATATACAGATATATCATTGTTATAATTTTTAGTTCTGTAATAACACAATGTGAAGCATCTTTTCATATGCTTATTTTCCATTTGTACATCTTCTTTCATGAACTATTTAAATTTTTTTGCCCATTCTTAATTGTTTATGTACTTATAGTTGAGTTTTAAGAGTGCTTTGTATATTTTTGGAACATTTCTTATCAGCTATATGGTTTGCAAATATCTCCTCCTAGTCTATGCCTTGTCTTTTTATTCTTTTAACTTTATTTTTTTGAGAGAAAAAATTCTTCATTTTATTAAAGTTAAGCTATCAACTTTTTCATAGATTGTGCTTTTTTGTTGTATTTATAAACACATAATTTTTATGTTAACATAGTTTTACATTTTACACTTAAATGTCAGTGATTCATTTTTAGTTATTTTTTGTGAAAAATGTCTATGTTTGGTTCATTTAATTTACTATGGACATCCTAAAATTGTTCTAGCACCATTTATTGTAAAATTATTCTTTCTCCACTGAATTGTCCTTTACTTCTTTGTCAAAGATCATTTGAATATATTTACATGGGTCTCTTTCTCAAGCTCTCTATTCTGCTTCATTGATCTGTGTCTGTTCTCTTGCTAAACCATGCTGTATAGATTCGTATAGCTTTGTATTATGCCCTGAAACAAGTAATGTGAGCCTTCACACTTTGCCTTCTTCAATACTGTATTGTCTATTTTGAGTCTTTATGTTTCCATTTAAGGTTAGGATTATTTTGTACCAACTATAGAATAGCTAGTTGGGATTTAAATTGAAATTGTGTTGAATCTATAAATCAATTGGGGAATGATTGACATCTTAATATTGTATGTTTAAATCAGTGACATGAAATACTCTTTGATCATCTTTGAGTCTTTTGTTAATGTTTTGTAATTATCTGCATGTAGATATTATGTATTTAATTTTTGAAAGTTCCAGGGCATTTTTTACTTCAAATATTTCTTGTGCTCAATTTTATTCTTTTTTTTTTTAATTTTTTATTTTTTTTATTGGTTGTTCACAACATTACAAAGCTCTTGACATATCATATTTCATACATTAGATTGAATCAATTTTATTCTTTTTATCCTTTATTGTTTGAAGTGTATCTATAGTTTTTAGATGCTCCATCCTAGTTTTCATTTTTTTTTCTCATTGCAATTTATTTTTTAATTTTTAAAAATTTTTATTTTTTAATTGTTGATGGACCTTTATTTTATTTATTTATATGTGGTGCTGAGAATTGAACCCAGTGCCTCACACATACTAGGCAGGTGCTCTACCACTGAGCCACAACCCCAGCACCTCCTTGCATTTTAGTTTAAGCAGTTTTCTATTGAACTTTCCTCAAGCTCAGTGATTCTTTTTCTTGGCTGTATTCCATGTACTGATGAACCCATCAATGGCGTTCTTCATTTCTCATAGAAAAATGGATGTGTCACATTCAGTATTTTTTTGTTCCTAGAATTTCCTTTTGATTTTCAGACTCTGCCTCTCTGCTTGCATTGCCCATTTGTTATTGCATGTTGCTTACTTTCCCATTAGTTACCTAAACCATTTGTCATGATTATTTTACATTTTCTATCTCAGAATTCCAACATCTGTGTTTGGTTCTGATCCTTCATTTTAATTTTTCTTGCCTTTTGTTGGGCCTTGTAATTTTTTTGTTGTTGTTGAAAGCTGAAGAATATGTGTTATTAAACTTTAGAAACTGACATAGAGGCCTTTTGTGTGAATGTTGCTGTTAACTTGGCTAGGAGTTGGGTTGTATTCAATATTTGCTTTTAGCTATAGGTACCAGAAGTTTCAGATTCCTCTTTTGTCTTGATTTTTGTTTAAGTTTGTTGAATTTTTTTTATTTTTAAAAACTTGTTCTAATTAGTTAAACATGACAGTAGAATGCATTTTGACACATTGTACACGAATGGAACTTCTCATTCCTCTGGCTGTACATGGAACAGAGTCACACCGGTCATGCAATCATACATGTATGTAGGGTAATATTGTCTATCTCATTCCACCATCAATCCCACCCCCACACTTCCCCTCTCCTCCTCTCACTCCCCTCTGCCCAATCTAAAGTTACTCCATTCTTCCCTACCTTTTCCTTCCCACCCCACTGCCCCCAATATGGATCAGCATTCCCTTATCAGAGAAAACATTCACCCTTTGGCTTTTTGGGTTTGGCTTATTTCACTTAACATGATATTCTCCAGGTCCATTGATTTACCTGCAAATGCCATAATTTCATTCTTCTTCAAGGCTGAATAATATTCTATTGTATATATATACAATATATATATATACATACAATATTCTATTGTGTGTGTATATATATATATCACATTTAAATTTGTTGAATTTTTTTAGTTTTAAATTGACTCATAAAAATTGTACATATTTATGTACATATTTATATTTACTACATGATGTTTCAGTACTGTAAACTATGTCACATTCAAATCAGAGTAAACATTTCTATCTATTCAAACCTTTATTATTTCTTTGTTATAAAAACATTCAAAATCACTTCTTGTGGCTTTCTTGGTATAAGTGACACATTATCATTACCTATAATCACTCTATTTACTGAATACCAGAACTTTCTCCTGTCTTACTGTAACTTGGTTCCTATTATAGGGTCCTCATTTTCTTCTTGTGGTTTCTCCTCTTGATTTGGGGCTTCTCTGAGAATTCCTCAGTGAGTGTCTGTATCTTCTTTCTCTATGATTATCATGGAACGCTGTTGGTAAGGAGAGGCGAAATGTGGCCTGTAGACTTAACACTTAAGTCTCACTTCAGTCTCTGGTACCATAGGTAAATAAATTTTTATCCTTGGTGATTTAGTCTATTGCTTTCATAAGTAGTATTTTGCAAAAACAAAACAAAGCACAAAAATGAAGAAGACAGTTGGACACCTGAATGAATTATAATATGGACATCTGCTTAACTGCTCCCCAGTTCAAGAAATGGAACAGTACAGCCACTTTAGAAGTTCCTTATGTGTGCCTCTTTATTTAATCATAGCAATTCAGCTTCTTCAAAAAAAATCATCATTTTGACTTTTATAATTATTTTCTGCTTACTTTATAATTTTACAATTTGTGCATCCCAAGAGATTTTGTTTTATACTTTGTGATTATTAATAAGGTTGAGTGCCTTTTCATACAATTATCTTACATATTTTTTTTAAAGAGAGAGAGAGGGGGAGAGAGAGAGAGAGAGCGAGAGAATTTTAATATTTATTTTTTAGTTTTCGGTGGACACAACATCTTTGTTTGTATGTTGTGCTGAGGATCAAACCCGGGCCGCACATATGCCAGGCGAGCGCGCTACCACTTGAGCCACATCCCCGGCCCTTATCTTACATATTGTTTTGTAAAATGATTGTTTATATTCTTTCCCCATTTATCTATTTGGTTGCCTTTTTAAAACTTACAGCAGATATAGAAGCTATGTTCTACAATTCTTTGTATGTATTCCAGGTGCCAGTCGTTTGTTGATTATTTGTAACTTCTCTCACTCTTTGGTTTGTTTGTTTTGCGAGTTTCTCTCTCTCTCTCTCTCTCTCTCTCTCTCTCTCTCTCTCTCTCATTTTTTTTAAATTGTTGTAGATGGACAGCATGCCTTTATTTTATTTATTTATTTTTTTAATATGGTGCTGAGGATCAAACCCAGTGCCTCATATATTATAGGTAAGTGCTCTGCCACTGAGCTACAGCCCTAGCCCTGTTTTGTTCTCTTAAAACTATCTGTTGACTAACAAAATTTATTTACATAGTCAGATTTATAAGCCTTTCCCATTTCATTTTGCTATTATTGGCTCTTTGCATTTCTAATTTCTATATATACTTCAGAGTAGGTTGGTCAGAGCCCATCCCCTACAAGAAAAAATAAAAACATAAAAATCCTATTAATACTTTTTTAAAGTACTGTTTTATTATCATAGTAACAAATACAGAATTAAGTAATGCACAACATAAAACCAGCCCACTGAGCAATTCCTATTCCACACTTGACTGTTAACCGCTGAAGATATTTCCCTAAGGGGTTTCACCGTCCTAACACCTTTAATCATTTCACAACAAAGTCGATTGGCATATAAAGTAAAATATTATCTTATAGCCAACTTATCCATTTTATATGTACAAGATGACTAGTCTAAAAACTGTGAAATATCAGTGTTCCCTTCCAAGAACAAAAAGTATATATTCTTAGAGGACTTCACATAAATGGCCATGTGTTTAGCCTGTACAAAATTAAGCTTTTTAAACTTGTAGAACACAAGCAACTCAACCTAAATGTCTCAGTGTGTTCTTTTCTGCAAAATTCTGTCTACTATGGAAAGATAAATTACAAAAATATAAAATTTTAGGGCATAAGACTAAATAAGTAGTATCTGTTATAGAGATACCTATTCTTTACCAATTCCCATTCTTCCCTACCCCTTCAAAATCATAAGCAGCTTTCTTTTGTGACAGATAATGTGAAAATCCAATATATATAGCACATCTCTTGGTCCACTGACTGGCTATTCTATCATATTCTGAGTAAGATTATAGTTTGTAAGAAAGGAGCAGATGAAAAGGAGGACTTTAGAAATGATTAGTGTTAGACTCCAGTTGTGTCTTAATATGTTCAGGCAAATAACTTTTAGACCCCAGATTAAATATAAGAGAGGTGGGTTATTATATAAAATGTAGCCCTTGGAGACTTGAAGGGATACTCTGGTATAAAGTGACATCAGGAAGGAGTATACCACCCTCATACATGGATCCTGGGGCCCTGGAATGGTGATCTCCTTCATAGATGTTATTTCCTTTGGGACAGCACAACTCTTAGGTAGACTATCTAAAGTGATCTCTGTCAGTTCCTTCTAAGCCCTCTTGGTGCTGTTGGAAGGGAAGTTTGGAGTTTTTCTCATGTTGAATTGACTCTTTCTTGGAGATGTTTGTTTCTGGCTTGGTTTGCTGTTAGAAAGATGAAGATGAGGAGCTGGTGCTGGTCCTCGAGTTGTTATCCATCATGGCAATCCGTTCCCTTCCCACCCTGGAGATATTTATCTCTTTGTGTCTGACTCCTCCATGGCTACAGTTGGGCCTAAGTAAGATTTTGATTGGCAATGAGTTTCATCACTAGATGAAAAATCATTTTATATTCTTTCATTGCTTGGAAGATTTTGGGTAAAATTGGAGTTGTAGAACCTAACAGTAAAGCCACCGGAGTCTAAACCTTTCTATAAGGGAAAGTTTTTATTTCATTTATTTAATAGATAAAGAAGGAATTAAGGGCTGGGGTTGTAGTTCAGCAGTATAGCGCTTGCCTAGCACATGCGAGGCCCTGGGTTTGATCCTCAGCACACATATAAATAAATAAAATAAAGGTATTGTGTCCAACTACAGCTAAAAAATAAATATTTTTTTAAAAAGAAGCAATTAAACTTTTCTTCCTTTTCCAGTCAGTATATTTTTTAGGTATTTATACATTCTGTCTAATTTTTAAAACAATGTTCCTCATAATGTTCTTTATAATAGCCTATGAACGTTTTTACTGTCCACAGAATCTGGAATGATTTCCTATTTTTCTGTTCTGGATTTGGATATCAGTCTTTTCAGTGTATCAGCTTTTTGCTTTGGTTATGATCTTTTCTGTTGTTTCCTTATTATTTCACTAACTCTTATTATTTTCTTTCTTCTGCTGGCCCCCCATTACCCCCAGTTTCTTCAGATGAATGTTTACCTTATTACCTTTTGGGCCCTTTTTTCCTAATAGAAATATTTAAGGCTATAAATTTTCCTCAAAATGCTTTAGTTGTATTCCACACAAACTATGATATGTACTATTTTCCTCATAAAGTTTTTTTTTCTAATATTATTTCCCATTTGATCCATTGGTTGTTTAAAAGCATCATTTTTTTTTCTTGGTCTCAGAGATTTAACCCAGGGGTGCTTCACAATTGAGCCATATCCACAGCCTTTTTATTTTTGAGGCAGGGTCTCGATAAATTGCTTAGGGCTTTTCTAAATTGCTGATGCAGGCCTCGAACTTGTGATCCTCCTGTCTCAGCCTCCTGAATAGGATGATAGGCATGCACTACTACACCTGGCATAAGCATAATTTTTTAAATGTTCAAAATCACAATTAATTTTTTAAAAATATCTTTTTTGTAGTTGGACACTGTACAATGCCTTTTTTTTTTTTTAATGTGTTGCTGAGAATTGAACCCGGGTCCTGCCCATGCTAGGCGAGTGCTCTACCGCTAAGCCACAATCTCAACCCAAAATCACAATGAATTTTCAGTTATCTTTTTATGATTGATTTATTACTTAATTACTTTGCAGAGCATACTATTAAGTTTTATATTTCTAACATTTATTAATTTCTATTTTATGGTTAGTTTCTGATAATGAGCTGTGTATTTTTATTTTTATTTTTATTTTATTTTTTGGTATTGGGGATTGAACCCAGGAGTGCTTAACCACTGAACCACATCCCCAGCCTGTTTTATGTTTTATTTTGAGACAGGGTCTCACTAGGTTGCTTAGGGCCTCTCTAAGTTGCTGAGGCTGGCTTTGAACTTATAATTCTCCTGCCTCAGCCTCCCAAGCTGCTGGGATTACAGGTATATGTCACTGTGCCTGGCGATTGAGGTATGTTTTTTATTTACCTATTAAGTCAAGTTTGTAATTATGTTATTCAAATATTCTACACTAAATTTTATATCATTTTCATATCTATTTTAATTTCTAGTATGTTAAATTTTTCCATTCTGATTGTGAATATGCTTCCCTTGTAGAGCTGTCAGTTTTTTCCTTATATATTTGAGGTATGTCCTTAGGAACATATAAACTTAGAAATTTTATATTACTAAGTGATCTTTATCTCTAATCATGTTTCTTACCTCTTGTCTGATATTTAAGTAGCTATGCCAGATTTTTTTTGGTATTCATTTTCATGAAAAATGTTTACTATTCTTTTACTATTAACCTTTCCATATCTTTGTTTTAGCTATCTTTCATAAACATGATTAAGTCTTTAAATCTATCTTTATATTGCAACTGGATCATTTTATAATTTATACCTTTTAGTTTAAAGCTAGCATGTCATTGGCCTTTTTATTGTTCTACATATGATCATTTTTTTCTCATTTCCTGCCTTCTTTTGGATTGATTTTGGATTCTTTATTCTTTTAATGTTTATCTGAGAAATCACAAGGACCTTAGAACAGGATCTCCATTTAGAAGCTCCTTCTCAACTTATGTGCCATTGTGGTTCTATATTTTAATAGTATATGAGTGTAAATACACACACACACACACACACACACACACACACACACACACACTTAATAAGACACACTAGTTGTTTGCTTAGTTGGGTCTTGTGTAGATTGGCCTATATATCTGCCCATTTTTTCTTTTCATTGCCCTTCATTCCTTTTATCAATTTTTTTTCTGACAGAAGAATAATCTTCAGAATTTCTTTTAAAATTTTGCCCCACTTTTACCTTTTTTGGGGGGACACTATTATATATTTTTAGATTTAGATAATTAAGGTACAATAAAAAGTCAATTTCATGAGTTTAGACACATATATTATGCCTGTGTAGCCACAACTTTAAAAAATATATGAAAGATAGAAAAGAGAACATTTCCTTCCCTCCAGATAATTCCCTACTTCCTTTTCCATTCAGTTTCCCTTCTCCCTATCACTTTGCACGTATTACCATTGATTAATTTTGCCTATGTGTGCATATTACATATAGACAGTCCTCCCTTTACATGATTTCTTTTTTTTTTTTATTGGTTGTTCACAACATTACAAAGCTCTTGACATATCATACTTCGAACAATAGTTTCAAGTGAGTTATGAACTCCCATTTTTACCCCAAATACAGATTGCAGAATCACATAGGTTACACATTCACATTTTTACATAGTGCCATACTAGTGACTGATGTATTCTGCTACCTTTCCAATCCTCTACTATCCCCCTCCCCCCATCTTCTCTTTCTATCCCATCTACTGTAATTCATTTCTCTCCTTATTTTTCTTCCAATTACCCTCACAACCTCTTTTATGTAGTTTTTTATAACAATGAGGGTCTCTTTCCATTTCCATGCAATTCCACTTTTCTCTCTCTTTCCCTCCCAACTCGTGCCTCTGTTTAATGTCAATCTTTTCTTCCTGCTCTTCCTCCCTACTCTATTCTTAGTTGCTCTCATTATATCAAAGAAGACATTTGGTATTTGTTTTTTAGGGATTGGCTAGCTTCACTGAGCATAATCTGCTCTAATGCCATCCATTTCCCTGCAAATTCCATGATTTTGTCATTTTTTAGTGCTGCGTAATACTCCATGATGTATAAATGCCACATTTTTTTAATCCATTCATCCATTGAAGGGCATCTGGGTTGGTTCCACAGTCTAGCTATTGTGAATTGTGCTGCTGTGAACATCGATGTGGCAGTATCCCTGTAGTACGCTCTTTTAAGGTCTTCAGGGAATAGACCAAGAAGGGCAATAACTGGGTCAAATGGTGGTTCCATTCCCAGCTTTCCCAGGAATCTCCATACTGCTTTCCAAATTGGCCGAACCAATTTGCAGTCCCACCAGCAATGTATAAGAGTACCCTTTTCCCCACATCCTCGCCAGCACTTGTTATTATTTGACTTCATAATGGCTGCCAATCTTACTGGAGTGAGATGGTATCTTAGGGTAGTTTTGATTTGCATTTCTCTGACTGCTAGAGATGGTGAGCATTTTTTCATGTATCTGTTGATTGATAGTATGTCCTCCTCTGAGAAGTGTCTGTTCAGGTCCTTGGCCCATTTGTTGATTGGGTTATTTGTTGTCTTATTGTCTAATTTTTTGAGTTCTTTGTAAACTCTGGATATTAAGGCTCTATCTGAAGTGTGGGGGGTAAAAATTTGTTCCCATGATGTAGACTCCCGATTTACTTCTCTTATTGTTTCTCTTGCTGTGAAAAAACTTTTTAGTTTAAGTAAGTCCCATTTGTTGATTCTTGCTATTAACTCTTGTGCTATGGGTGTCCTGTTAAGGAATTTGGAGCCTGATCCCACAATATGTAGATCGTAGCCAACTTTTTCTTCTATCATACGCAGAGTCTCTGATTTGATATCAAGGTCCTTGATCCATTTTGAGCTAATTTTTGTGCATGGTGAGAGGAGGGGATTCAGTTTCATTTTGTTGCATATGGATTTCCAGTTTTCCCAACACCATTTGTTGAAGATGCTATCCTTCCTCCATTGCATGCTTTTAGCCCCTTTATCAAATATAAGATAGTTGTAACTTTGTGGATTAGTCTCTGTATCCTCTATTCTGTACCATTGGTCTACCCGCCTGTTTTGGTACCAGTACCATGCTGTTTTTGTTACTATTGCTCTGTAGTATAGTTTGAAATCTGGTATTGCTATACCACCTGATTCACACTTCCTGCTTAGAATTGCTTTTGCTATTCTGGGTCTTTTATTCTTCCATATGAATTTCATGATTGCTTTATCTATTTCTACAAGCAATGCCATTGGGATTTTGATTGGCATTGCATTAAACCTATAGAGGACTTTTGGTAATATCGCCATTTTGATGATGTTAGTTCTGCCTATCCATGAACAGGGTATATCTTTCCATCTTCTAAGATCTTCTTCTACTTCTCTTTTTAGGGATCTGTAGTTTTCATTGTATAAATCTTTCACCTCTTTTGTTAGGTTGATTCCCAAGTATTTTATTTTTTTTTGAGGATATTGTGAATGGAGTGGTTTTCCTTATTTCCATTTCAGAGGTTTTGTTGCTGATATACAGAAATGCCTTTGATTTGTGCGTGTTGATTTTATATCCTGCCACTTTGCTGAATTCATTTATTAGTTCTAGTAGTTTTTTTTAGACCATTTTGGTTCTTCTAGGTATAGAATCATGTCATCTGCAAATAGTGATAATTTAAGTTCTTCCTTTCCAATTTTTATGCCTTTAATTTCTTTCGTTTGTCTAATTGCTCTGGCCAGTGTTTCGAGAACTATATTGAATAGAAGTGGTGATAGAGGGCATCCCTGTCTTGTTCCTGATTTTAAGGGGAATGCCTTCAATTTTTCTCCATTCAGAATGATGCTAGCCTGGGGCTTAGCGTAAATAGCTTTTACAATATCGAGGTAAGTTTCTGTTATCCCTAGTTTTTCTAATGTTTTGAACATAAAGGGATGCTGTACTTTGTCGAATGCTTTTTCTGCGTCTATCGAGATGATCATATGGTTCTTATCTTTAAGTCTATTGATATGGTGAATTACATTTATTGATTTCCGTATATTGAACCATCCCTGCATCCCAGGGATGAATCCTACTTGATCATGGTGCACAATTTTTTTGATGTGTCTTTGTATCCGATTCGCCAGAATTTTATTGAGGATTTTTGCATCTAGGTTCATCAGAGATATTGGTCTGTAGTTTTCTTTCTTTGATGTGTCTTTGTCTGGTTTCGGAATCAATGTGATGTTGGCCTCATAGAATGAATTTGGAAGGACTCCCTCTTTTTCTATTTCCTGGAATAACTTGAAAAGTATTGGTATTAATTCTTCTTTAAAGGTTTTGTAAAACTCCGCTGTATACCCATCCGGTCCTGGGCTTTTCTTGGTTGGTAGTCTTTTGATTACTTCTTCAATTTCATCCATTGATATTGGTCTGTTCAAATCGTGTGTGTCCTCCTGACTCAGTCTGGGCAAATCATATGTCTTAAGAAATTTATTGATGTCTTCACTATCTTCTATTTTATTGGAATATAGGTTTTCAAAATAGTTTCTAATTGTCTTCTGTATTTCTGTGGCATCTGTTGTGATATTGCCTTTTTCATCCCTTATGTTAGTAATTTGAGTTCTCTCTCTTCTTCTCTTCGTTAGCATGGCTAAAGGTTTGTCAATCTTGTTTATTTTTTCAAAGAACCAACTTTTAGTTTTGTTAATTTTTTCAATAGTTTCTTTTGTTTCAATTTCATTGATTTCCGCTCTGATTTTAATTATTTCTTGCTTTCTGCTGCATTTGCTATTGTTTTGCTCTTCCTTTTCTAGGGCTTTGAGATGAAGTGTGAGCTCATTTATTTGTTGGTTTTTCCTTCTTTTGAGGAATGACCTCCAGGCGATGAATTTCCCTCTTAAAACTGCTTTCATTGTGTCCCATAGATTCCGATAGGTTGTGTCTGCATTTTCATTTATCTCTAAGAATTTTTTGATTTCCTCCTTTATGTCTTCTGTAACCCTTTGATCATTCAGTAACATATTGTTCATTTTCCATGTGATATTGGATTTTCCCTTCCTTCTTTTATCATTAATTTCCAGTTTCAATCCATTATGATCAGATAAAATGCATGGTATAATCTCTACCCCTTTATATTTATTGAGGGTTGCCCTATGGCATAATATATGGTCTATTTTTGAGAAGGATCCATGTGCTGCTGAGAAAAAAGTATATCCATTCGATGATGGTTGGTATATTCTATATATGTCAGTTAAGTCTAGGTTATTGATTGTGGTATTGAGGTCTATAGTTTCTTTATTCAACTTTTGCTTGGAGGATCTGTCCAATGGTGAGAGAGGTGTGTTGAAGTCACCCATTATTATTGTGTTGTGGTCTATTTGATTCTTGAACTTGAGGAGAATTTGTTTTATAAACTTCGAAGCGCCATTATTTGGTGCATAAATATTGATAATTGTTATGTCTTGTTGTTTAATGGTTCCTTTTAACAGTGTATAATGTCCTTCCTTATCCCTTTGGATTAACTTA
This sequence comes from Ictidomys tridecemlineatus, assembly GCF_052094955.1. NCBI lineage: Eukaryota > Metazoa > Chordata > Mammalia > Rodentia > Sciuridae > Ictidomys > Ictidomys tridecemlineatus. Next base: position 38,174,368 of record NC_135488.1, on the reverse strand, counting down.
GTCTTGAAGTCGATTTTATTCGATATGAGGATGGCCACCCCTGCTTGCTTGCGAGGAGCGTGTACGTGGTATATTTTTTCCCAGCCTTTCACCTTCAGCCTGTGTATGTCTTTTCCAGTCAGGTGAGTCTCCTGGAGACAGCATATTGTTGGATTTGTTTTTTTGATCCATGTTACCAGCCTATGTCGCTTTATTGGAGTGTTTAAACCATTAATGTTTAGAGTTACTATTGATATATGGTTTGTACTTCCAGCCATATTTGATTATTTATCTCGTTTTTTTTTTTTTAATTGCGTTTGTTTCACCATGATTAGTTTTCCCCCCTCCGTCTGTCTTTACTGAGGTACTTCCCACTGTTGGCTTTGGTTATTGTTTTCCGTTTCTTCCTCGTGAAGTGTTTTGCTCAAGATGCTTTGCAACGCTGGTTTTCTGGCTGCAAATTCTTTTAGTTTTTGTTTATCGTGAAAGATTTTTATTTCGTTGTCGTATCTGAAGCTTAATTTTGCTGGGTACAGAATTCTTGGTTGGCATCCATTGTCTTTCAGTGTTTGAAATACGTTATTCCAGGATCTTCTCGCTTTCAGCGTCTGAGTTGAGAAGTCCATTGTTAACCTTATTGGTTTACCCTGAATGTAATCTTTCTCTTTTCTCTTGTAGCTTTTAATATTTTCTCTTTGTTCTGTATATTGGATATCTTCATAACAATGTGTCTTGGCGTTGGTCTACTGTGATTTTGTATGTTCGGTGTCCTGTATGCATCTACAATTTGAATATCTGTTTCCTTTTTTAATTCTGGAAAGTTTTCTGTGATTATTTCATCTAGTAGATTACTCATTCCCCTTGTTTGAATCTCTATCCCTTCCTCTATCCCAATGACTCTTAAATTTGGTTTTTTTATATTATCACATATCTCTTGTATGCTTGTCTCATGATTTTTAACCAGCCTATCTGAGATGGCTAGCCTCTTTTCCAGATGATATATTTTGTCTTCATTATCTGATGTTCTAGCTTCTACTTGCTCCACTCTATTAATGATACTCTCATTTGAGTTTTTAATTTGGTTTATAGTTTCCTTCATTTCTAAGATTATGGTTTGATTCTTTTTTATAGTCTCTATCTCCTGATAAAGATGCTTAACTTCTTCCTTTATCTGTTTGTGTAATACATTCTCAATGTGTTCTTTCGCTGCTTGAATTTGCTGTCTTGTATCCTCTTTAAGGTTCTGTTCCATCTGTCTCAGGTGTTCCATGAGTTCTTTATATGACCATTTTTCTGGTGATTCTATATCCGTCTGAATATTTAGGCTGCCCTGCATTGTTTGCACTCCTTTTCTTCCTTGCTTTTTCATGCTGTTCATATTGTTTCTTGTTCTGTTTGACTGCTGAGTTACTGTTTACTCCTATAAATATATTTGAAGCTTGGGAGGAAAGGTATTAGAAGGGATGGGTAGAAGTCACTAAAGAGAATAAGAGTAAGCAGGTAGAATTCAAGGAAGGGGGAATAAGAAAATTAAAAAGAGATGTAAAGACAGGAGAAAAGAAGGATAGAAAAAAATAGAAGATTAAAAGGGATTTAAAGAAAAATAATAATAGTAGAAATGGAAAATGAGATTTAAAAAATAGAATAAAATAAAATAAGATGGATTAAAAAACATTTAAAAAGACAGCAAAAGAAAAAAAAATTTTATAAATGCAGTCCTAGAGTTCGATTAACTGCTCTTCCAGTGGGTGGAGCTATGCCCACCGGGCCAAGTTTCTCCTCTCAGTAGGTGGGAGTCAGTCACTGTGCAGCGGTACTTCCTCCCGGATTGGGCGGGCCTCCATTCCTGCTGTTCGCTGTGTGGGCGGGGCCTTTTGCAGAGCTGGTCAGGGGTCGTTTGCAGCACTGGGTTGGCAGGTGGAGGGTGGTCGTCTGCAGCTCCAAACCGCCAGAGGAGGTTCACAGAGTCGGGCCCTCGGGGCGGGCAGGCAGCGCCTGCTCCCCCACTCACTGCAAGGGTGTAGGCAGCGGCCGCTTGGCGGTAGCCAGCAACGGTTCACAGAGCTGGTCTGCGGGGGCCCAAGCAGCCAAGCAGGCAGCACCGGCTCCCAAGTTCACTGCACCGTGTGAGCAGCGGCTGGTTGAGGTTCACCAAGCCAGCCCGGGGGATGCGGGGGGGACAGGCAGACAGCCAGCAACGGCTCCCAAGTTCGATGTTACGTGTGGGCGGTTCACAAAGCCGGGCTGCGGGGACCCAGGCAGGCCGCTCCTGCTCCTAAACTCGCTGCAGCGTGTGGGCGGCGGTCGGCTTGGGTTCACAGGGCCCGCCCGCGGGGATCCAGGCAGGCAGCAATGGTTCCCAAGAACAATGCAGCATGTGGCCTGCGCCGGCTGCGATTCACAGAGCCAGCTCGCGGGGACCCGGGCAGGTCGCTCCTGCTCCTAAACTCGCTGCCGCGTGTGGGCGGTGGTCGGTGGTCGGCTTGGGTTCACAGGGCCCGCCCGCGGGGATCCAGGCAGGCAGCAATGGTTCCCAAGAACAATGCAGCGTGTGGCCTGCGCCAGCTGCGATTCACAGAGCCAGTTCGCGGGGACCCAGGCAGGCAACGACCGTTCCCACGAATGCTGCAGCGTGTGGGCAGCGGTCGGCTTGGGTTCACAGAGCCCGCCCGTGGGGGTCCAGGCGGTTAGTGTCTGCTCCTATGCTCACTGCAGTGTGTAGGCAGCGGCCATTCGGTGGCCCCCAGTGGGACTGTGCCCCTGCTCTGGGTTGCCGAGATTCAGTATTTTGTGACAATCTGACACCTCCTATTAAACTTACTAGTTCCAGGAAGGTCTCCTTTCAGAGGAAATTTGCTTGAAGTTTCCCCGCAGGACGCATGTGGGTGTATTAATGAGTCTCTCTGATCCCCTTACCACGGAGGCATTGTATGTGCTGCCTCTTCGCTGGCAGCCATGTTCTTCTTTCTACATGATTTCTTATACACATAAATTTAATTAATAGGTCTTAATTAAATAATACAGTTCAAATTTTGGTTACTTGAGTATATTAACTGTTGAGTAACTTGTTTGATTTTCTCTGCTGGTGAAGAACGATCTCTAGTGTTTCAAAGCAAGACTCATTTTCAGTATTTCTATTCTGTTCCAATGAGCCTTGCTTTCTAAGTAGTTATGTTGTTACAGATAAGCCAGTTCTTAAAAGCTGGAGTGTTTTTCAGAATTCCTCCCAGAGATAGTTTTTAAAATGTCTTATCTGCACCTTTGAATCTAATATTCTTAGGTTCAAGATACTAGAATTTCCCATATAGTTGAACAATTGATAGAGAGATCTATAAGAAGAAAATTAGTCTCTATGTCCAGTGACTATGACTGGTTCAGTTTGATTTTGGGGAATGAGGAATAAAATGAACATCTATGGCAGAATTCTGATTTTCTTATTTGTTTGCTTGTATTGCCAAAACCACATAAAACCTTAGCATCTTAGTTATCTTAAGCATATAATACAATAATACTAACTGTAAGCATGTTGTTTTAAATAAATATAACTTTTTTATGTTGAAAACTAAAATTCTTTTTCCATTAACCAATTCCCCATTTCCCCTTCCCCCTGGAAATCTGCCATTCTACTTTCTGTTCTTAAGAGTTTGACTATTTTAGGTACCTCATATAAGTAGAATCATGCATTATTTCCATTTCTGTGACTGGCTTGTTTCATTTAGCATAATAACTTCAGAGTTCATCCATGTTAGACACCATAACACAGAATTTCCTTTCTTGTAAAGGCTGAGTAATTGTCTCCCGTGTATACCACATTCTCTTTATGCATTCACCCATTGTTGGCTTGTTTCCACCTCTTGGCTATTTTGTATAGTGCTGCAGTAAACATGGGTGTGCACATATCTCTGAGATCTAAAGAACTTGGTTTTGGATATCAGCTACCTAGACTGCACATAAGAATTGTTTTTTTGTTTTTTATGTACCAGGGATTGAAACCAGGGTCACTTAACCACTGAGGCACATCCTATGTCCCACCCCTTTTTTATTTTGAGACAGGATGTTTGTTTTTTTTAGTTGTAGACACAATACCTTTATTTTATTTATTTATTTTTATGTGATGCTGAGGATTGAACCCAGTGCCTTGCACATACTAGGTGAACGCTCTACCACTGAGCCACAACCCCAGCCCCTTGAGACACGGTGTTTCTAAATTGCTTAGGGCCTTGCTAACTTGGTAAGGCTGGCTTTGAACTTGTGATTCCTTGTTTCAGCCTCCTGTGGCACTGAGATTACAGGCAAGAGTTGGTTTTTAAGCCCCAAATAGGGCTTAAAACTGCATATTCGGTAATTTACACTAGAGTCCCTTTAGGCTTTGGTAAAAGCCATTTCTAAATATATTCTGGACAATTCTTAAAAATCTGTTTTATGACATTGCAAGATTCTGCAATACAAACTATCAGCATAATTTTTAAGGTTTGTTTTTTTTGAATGCCTGGTTTATGATTAGTGATTTATTGATCTGGATTTGATAATTTATGATTATGCATGTAGTTTTCCATTTTCTTCTTTCTTATTAGGTGGTTCCCAGTGTTTGACAGAGATCTTATGGTTATTTGGGGGAATATTTGGTTGTAATGTAGTATAACAGCTTAAAATGGCCATAATGTATACTGGGATGTTTTATCTGTGTATGGTGGATGAAGAGGCCCCGACACTGTAAAACTACTGTCATCTTTTGCTTCACATATACCTCCTTTGTCAGTTTCTCACCTTTTGTTCCTATAGGTAAAGCAGTACCAGGAGGCTTTTCTTAGCAACTCAGACTGCAGAGTGGAATCAGATGAGGAACTTAGGCAAAAATAAAAAAACAAAAACAAAAAAAACACTATGTTTTTTTTTTTTTTTTGATTCCCACTGCCAAAGATTTGTATTTAATTGATTTATTTGTGTGGCCTGGGTCTGGGAATTTGTTAGTTTGTTTTAGTGCTTTAAAATAATTTCATAGTTTAAAGAAAGTTACAAAAATACAGAGAAGTCCAGAAGCTGGGCATGTAGCTCCCAGAGAGGGGAAAAAACCAGATTAGAGGAAATTACTCATTTTAGAGCACAGGTTAAAAAAAAAAAAATCCAAACGGTTATGAGATGGAAAGATTTCCCAGGTCCTTAATTGTCTTTTCAGCTTTGTCTGTCTTTAACGTGTTCATTGAGTTGTATTATTTTAAAAATTGTAATGATATTAGTATAATTTCATGAAGCTTTCTGGTTATTTTTCAAATCTGTTTTTTTCTTTTTATTCTAATTTTATGTCTTTGTATTTAAACATGTCTGCTTTTAAGTTTCTATTTGGTAGTGCTATATTCTGTAGTTCTTGGGGATCTAATTTAGTTTGTGTTTTTGGACTCTTACTAAGGTATTTTTTTTAAAAAAAATGTTTTTTATTAGTGCATCACAATTATACTTATGGGATTCATTTTTACATCCTTATGCATACACACAATATAATTTGGTTACTTTCATTCACCAATAGGTTGTATGGTTTATTAATACCGTAAGAATTGGTAATTTTGAATTTTGTATCCATTATTAGTAGGACTTTTTCTGGGCTTTAAATTCTGTGCATGTCTCAGAGAGGTTTTGCTGAGTATCTCAGGTTTATATGACCAACCTAGAAACAACTTCTATTTTGAGATCTTGTCTTGGGTTTAAGAAAAATGGGGTTCTAGCTAGAATAGCTTATATTCCATATTTGTACAATTATATCAAAATGAATTATTCTATTATGTATAACTAAAAAGAACCAATTAAAAAAAAAAAAAGGAATCCCCAGGGGAAATTCCTTGTTATTATTTCCCAGTGCCTAGCAACAATTGGCAAGGTCTCAGGTCTGACTTTCCCACTAATGGTTTAATCCTCAGTGGCTTTATGTGAGATTTCTTAGTTTATTCTTTGTGTTGCAGATATCTCTGTACCCTCATGTTCTGTTTCTGAATTAAAACACCAGACTGTAGGCTATTGAGACAGACAAACCTTGGCTATAACTAGTATAAGTTTTATTATATTATTTACAAATTCTTTGAAGTTTTGCTATACATTTAAAGGATACTTCTTATATTCAATATCTCTGAGTATTTTGTGGTGAAAGGGCTTTAAGATTATTATCTAGTATTCTATATTTACAAAAGTTAAAAAGTCTTATACTTAAATGTTGACTATGAACTGCAGGGCCATTTCCTACTTAGTTCACCAAAGATTAGTCAGCACCTGTTGCTTGGTCCATACCAGCCACTTAGTAAATGCTTGTAAAATGAATGAAATTTAGTTATAAAACTGAGAACCTGGAATGAAACTATGTTTGGTAATAGAGGTGCAGTTAAGTAAATAAATGGTCATGTTTGCTTAAACATAATTGACTATTACATAATATTTTTCAGTCAGAAAATACTGATTTGGAGGGCTTTATTACAAAACTTAAAAATTTATTAAAGAGAAAGTTTTGGTAAAAAAAAAAAATCAGAGTTCAATTTTGAATTAATAGTATGGTACCAAAAATGTACCAAATATTAGTGAATATCAACAAAATCATAATAGCTTACATTTGAGTGGTGGATTGATGATCCCTTTTTTACCCTTTATTTTCCATACTTCTTATCATGTGATTTTATTTTTTTAAAAAAATATATTAGCAGGGCACAATGGCACATGCCTGTAATCCCAGTAGCTCAGGAGGCTGAGGCAGGAAGGTTCATGAGTTCAAAGCCAATCTCAGCAATTTAGTGAGGCCCTAAGCAACTCTGTAAGACCCTACCTCAAAATAAAAAAGTAAAAAGGGCTGGGGATGTGGCTTGGTGGTTAAACACCCCTGGGTTCAATCCCCGATACCAAAAAAAAAAAAAAAAAAAAAGGCATTCTTAATTTTTTTATATTTAAATACACTAAAAGTTGACAAAACTTAAAAATTTCAGAATTAGTTTTATTATTAAAATATTTGCAGACTTTTATATGAAAACACAGAAAAAGATCTTTCTGATACTCAGCGACATCTTGCTAAGAAAAAATATGAACTACAGCTTACTCAGGAGAAAATTATGTGCTTGGATGAAAAAATTGGTAAGTTTTTTTTCCGTTACTTGTAGTTTTTTCTTAAGTCTCATAGAAAAATGTGTTCTGTCTAGTTATAAAATAGATAAACTTGGAAATGGATCCTTAATCTAAAAGTTTATGAATCAAAAATAATGAAAATTCATTTTTATTTGATAGTAAGATTATTTTTACTTAGATTTAGGATCATATTTAGTTATGACTTAAAATTGTCAGTGAAGAAATAGCTAGACAAAATAGTTACATTCTTAAAATTTATGTTAAATTTTAAATTTTCAATTTCAATATGATGCAACTTGCTCATAGCTGTTGTAATGAAATAGTGTATGCATGTGTGTATATAAATATATACATATCTATAGACATAAAACTTTTGGTGGAAAGTATACATATGTTTGGCTATGTCTAAGATATCACTTGGGTTTATAATGAAAATGACATTTATAAAATCTATGTGTTTTTTTACCAGTGATCTGTACAAAAGTATGGTCATAACTTAAATCTTCTTAGAAATATACAGCAGATTTTTTTCAGGGCCTTAAAAGAGCCTATTTTTAAGCTGAGGAAAAAAAATTAACATTTGCTATTATGTAGTTGAATAAATGTCTGGCATGAACAGTTAGGTAGCATTTCTGTTAATTGAAACAAGAAATATTAAAAGAGTAATATAGAAGGGAATGCTGAAGGAGAACTCATTTTTTGATGTTTTGAGTCCAAGTAAAGATGTAAAGTAAGAAGTTGGATATATGAATTTGTATCTCAGAAGACAAATCTAAGCTAACAATATATATTTGGGATACGTCAACCTATAAATTATATTTTAAAACCATAAGATCACATAGGAAGAATATAGAGAAAGAGGAGATGATGATCCAGGACAGAATAAGAAGAAGCCAAAGAAGTAGGAAGAAAACCCAGAAGTGAGTGTTATTTTGAAAGGCAAGAGAACCAAGGATTTTTAAAAGGGAGGGTATGATCACTTGTCAGGTACTTTTAAGTAATGAAACAAGATGAGGATAAAAATGTGTTTATAGGATTTGTCACATTGGAGTTTTAAAGTTTAAATAGTCTTGGGTGTGGGTTTAGAAATGGGAAGTGAAGTACAGATGGAAAAGATTAGAAAAGTCTCTCAAGAAGTTTGACTATTGAAAGATAGCAGAAAAATAAGGTGGTAGATTGTGTGGATGTGAAGTTGAGGATTTTTTTTTTAAGCTAACAGATATAAGAGCTTTTTAAGAAATTGATTGATAGATTGGAAGTGGTAATGAACTCAGATATCGGAACACCCAAAACATGTGGGTTGCCCTAAAGGAAGCACTGCCTGCAAAAAAAGACATGATGCATTTTCAAATACTATGTGACATATGACAGTACCTCCCTTGACACTGAACCCAAATGAACCTTGGTAGGGTTTAACTTGACGGGCAGTATCTAGAGGTCTGGTCTAGCAGAAATCTTCTTGTAGAGCTCTAGACCTGTGGTTTTCAAATTTTGGTGTATATCCCAATCACCCAGTAGATAAAGATCACTAGAGCCAGACTCCCTAAAGTAGTAAGGACCAGAACTCTTGTATCTTAACCAGTTTCCCTAGGCAATTCTGAAACCCTAAGACCTCTTCTCTAGACCAGTGGTTCTCAGCCCTTTTATTGTGCATTAGATTCACTGTGGGACATGGGAGAAGTATGCTTGTTAAAACATAATTTGCTGTGCCTACTCCCAGGATTTCTGATTCAGTAGGTCTTGGGTGGGGACGTGAGAGTTTTCACTTCACAGATGATGCTGATGGTACTGGTTGAAAAACCAGTTTCAAAGTCTTTGTTCTATAGCAATCCTTCAGCCAGTCAACATTGCCATTGCCCCGCCAGTTCTCACAAATAGAATTATACTTTCTTGGATGATATGTTCCCTTGGAATATTAGAAAAATCATAAAAAATAAGAATATTGCAAGATATTTGACTCTAATAATGACTTAGTTGAATAGTTTATTAATACTTATTACCTACCAATTTTATATGCAACAGTCATTCTAGTCTGTGGAGGGAAAGGAGGTGACATTAAGGGTGGCAGAAACTACAGGTTATTTTGATATTACACCTATTGCATTCATCCACCCTCTTCTTTCCCACCACCCAGCTTTCCTTCACTATTCTAATTCAAAGGTATTATGTTTTTATGTTTATGAGCCATTTAGAATTTCTTGATGGATTGTATTTTATAATCACTAATAAAAAGAAACATTTTAATTTGGAATATTGTACTCTTAATCATGGAATACAATATAGAGGAACTTTGAAAAGTATTTCAATCTGTTTGAACTGGAAAAAGATTTGTCTTGATTAAACCAACACCTTTATGATTACATATTTAGATAATTTTACAAGGCAGAGTATTGCACAGCGAGAAGAAATCAGCATTCTTGGTGCAACCCTCAATGATCTGGCTAAAGAAAAGGAATGCCTGCAAGCATGTTTGGATAAAAAATCTGAGAATATTGCATCCCTTGGAGAGAGTTTGGCCATGAAAGTATGTTCTGAGAACTGGGTGGACAAGGAATGTTTAAATGAAATATTTAAATATTAAACTGTAGTTTGCTTAAATCTGAATAAAGTAATAGGATTTTCCTCCAAGTTTTTTTCTAGAGAGCTAAAATTTAAAATCTGACTTTGAAATATTTTAAGATAGTCTTAGGAAATACATGAGCAAATTTACTAGGTAACATTTTAAATTGATTTTTCTATTATGAATTAGTGACTATTGTTCACTGACAATAACTAACTCAAATATCAAAATAAGGTAGTGAATCTGATTTCTTCTTAAAACCATTTTCAGGTAGTCTAGGAGGCAGTATGTTTGCTCCATTAAACTGCCCTTGTGGTATGAACTAGGAGTACCTTTTTATATCATCCTCAGCCTTTGAGAATAGATCATATGGTGCTGGTGCATAAAGCTGGATGATAATTCATCCCATATGTTTTTTTAAATTTTATTTTAATTTGTTATATATGAAAGCAGAATGCATTACAATTCATATTACTCATATAGAGCACAATTTTTCATATCTCTGGTTGTATAAAAAGTAGAGTCATGACATTCATGTCTTCATACATGTGCTTAGGGTAACGATGTCCATCTCATTCCACCGTCTTTCCTAACCCCGTGTTCCTTCCCTTCCCCTCTCCCCTTTGTCCTATCTAGAGTTCATCTAACCTCCCATGCCCCCACCCCACCAATCACATTATGAATCAGCAGCCTTAAATCAGAGAAAACATTCAGTATTTGGTTTTTTGGGATTGGCTAACTTAGCATTATATTCTCCAACTCCATCCATTTACCTGCAAGTGCCATGATTTTATTCTCTTTTAATGGTGAATATTGCATATATTTTGCTCTTGTTGTTAAACAAAAAAGGTCATGCTTGAAGGCAGCTATTGGTTTTAGCTCATAAATTGTGAAGCCAGTTCCTAATCTGTTTTCCACATGTCTTAAGCAATAACAGCATCAGTAGAATAAGGTCTTCCCACATTCCAAGGAAATGGATTCATGAAAATTCATCCATCCCTCTACCCATTCTTCAAACATTTATTGACATGTACCTGATATTATGTTAAAACTGAGGGTTAATGAGCCTATAGTGGAGCCTAATACACAGAGAGATAAATATATTATTATGATTGACTTTGTTAAATGCCATAATGACACAAGAAAAATGTTTTATTGGAGTTTGACAGAAATACATCTTAGACAGCCTGAGAATTGGGTTAGGGGAGGAGGAATATCTAGGAAGTCTTCCAGGAAGTAACAGTGCCTGGGCTTCCCTGAAAAATAACTAGAAATTAGCCAGAAAAATATTTAGGGGACTAGGATAGTGATACAGACAGGTAGAGTAGCTTACTTCAAAGCTCAGTGGCTTTCAAGAGAGAGTGACATGAGACTTCCTGATATGGTCAGAGATAGGTATGGATGGATATGGAAGGGCAAAAGATGAGATAGAATAGAAAAACAACAAATCTCAAAAATACATGTGATGCTGAGCAGGTCATTATAATGTATATGAAATGTTAGACTTTCATTCTTTAATATTGTTGTTGCTTCCAGTACTGGTTATTGAACCCAGGGGCACTCTACCACTAAGCGGCATCCCTAACCTTTTTATTTTTTAAATATTCAGACAGGACCTCACTAAGTTGCTGAGACTGGCCTCAAAATTTCAACCCTCCTGCCTCTGCCTCCTGAGTCTCTGGGATTATAGGCATGTGCCACCATGCCAGCTTGCATCTTTATTTTAGAGCATTATTCTGGCAATATAAATCCATAAAAAGATATATTATGAGAAAATGAGAGTAGTGACAGGGACACTAGTTAAAAGAACAGGGGTGAGACCTGTATGAGGATAGTTGCAGTATCAGTGAGAATTAGATCTATTGAGGAAGTAAAATTAATAAGATGTGGTTTCTGCCATGAATAGTTCCTATGAATTAAGTAGGAAAAACACAGAAAACAGGGCAGATGTAGGTGAGGAAGATTATTCACATGCTGAGTTTAAATTGTCTTTGAGAAATGTAGATGAAATATGCATAGGCTCTTGGATTTTTAGGCTTGGAGAGAAAATTGATGTTAATAGATTGGGGATCATGAGTGTAAATGAAGTCTTCAAAAGACATGAGCTAGTAAATACAGGTTTATTTGATGGGAAGTCTTGATCATTATTTTTGAATTTTTATGATTTTAAGTGGAATTTTGCTTCTCCTTATATTCAAAACATTTTTTTTGAATAGTTAAACATGACTTTTTAAAACACTAACGTTCAGAAACTAACATTTTTCAGAATCTTATTTCTCTAAGTCATATCTAATCTTTTATTTTTCTGACTGTACTGATGTTATCTTTACTTCACAAGGAATTCTGAGTGGCAAGTCCATTTCAAAATTAAGAACTTTATATAAAATTTTATAAAAGTAAGCATATTCATCCTCTAAATGGAAAATAATTTTTAAAGACAGTGTTAGAGAGTTAAATGAGAATGTTCCATATAATGACATTTCAGAACTGAACTAATAAATGTCATTCAGTGAAATAGGACTGTTCTAGTGAAATAGAACTGTTCTATAGTCTTATATGGAAATTACAGAAATAAGTTAATTTGGAAAATTCTACCTTATAGTGAATACAGTGAAAAATTTTGGGTAATCATAGTTTTAAGAGATTTTCTAGTACTTACTACCAACTAATGTTAGAGAACTCAATAACAACCTCAGATTTTTGAGTAATAAAAGCCAGAATATTTATATGAAGTTTTAGTTTTTCTTTTTTCTAATTATACTTATGGCATTCTGTCCAGACATAATTTTAACAGTTAATAAGAATCTTTCTTCCTGGTTGGATGTTCAAGGAATACATTGAGGTTGTTCAAGGAATAGTAGATTGCTAATGTTGGTAGTTTTGAGGAATGGTGGTATTAGGGTATTAAAATCACTAAGAGAAAACCACAGAGTAAGAGGATGCATTTTTAAAATTCTATTCAGTAATTCTGTTGTCCTGAATACTTTATAGTGTTCCTGGATCATCTTACTTTTAAGGTGAACATTTAGTGATAAAGGAAATTCCCTTTTAGGCTTGTCAGTATATTTCAAACTTAAGATTTTATTTTATTTTTTCCCCAAATCCCAGCTGCTCAGGAGGCTGAAGAAGGAGGATCATGAAGTAATGACTTTCAAAAGCTAGAAGTTCAATTAGATTTTCAGTATATATTTTTAAATGTATTAAATTTTATTTTAAAAAATATAAATATTCCATGCCATGTAAACAATATTTTGTTTGATTTATTTCCCTCTTGTGTTTTTTCTTCTTAAAGGGATTTAATTGTTTTTGTTAATGGGTATTTTGACCATACTCCATACTTCATTTCTGCCAGATATAGACTCTTCACCATTCTATTAGAAGGCAGGAAGGGAAACTGAAGCTAAAAATACCCTGGCAAGGGGCACATGAATAAAAGAAGATAGTGCACACACAAGAAACTTACTCTTTAGAGACAAGAACAGAAGTGGTTGGGAGATATAGGTTTGCTTTCTCATCTTTTTTTCTTGGTTGCTAAGGATTTAAAAATACAAAGCAACGTGCTAGGCATTATTATTGAAAGAATAATTTTCCTACTTTTCTTTAAGGCTAATATTAGCTGTAAGTGTCTGTTTATAGTTAGATTAGCTCAGGATCAATGAGAGTTGGGAATGGTACTAAAGGCATTAAGATGTTATAACCCTTTTCAGCCTTAACTGACTCCACAATTCTATTCCTTCACCACACCTTTAAGAAAAGGGGAGAATGTAAATGGTGCATTTTGTTATATCTTTGGTTTGGGCCCCTTTATGATCTCACACCTACATATTAAAAATGTACTTTTGTCAGTAATTTCATTGTAGTAGTTTTGTTAGATGATATTGCTGAGTAATGGAAACAATGTACTTGGTCAAAGTTATGAAGAACTAAATTTAGTTATACATAATTCATGCCTGTGGCTTTTATAACAAAGAATGTAAAGAAGTCAATCAGCCCCATTCATTATAAAACAAACCAATGTGACATCATTGGTTTGCCTCTAAAAACAGGGCGTTTATGGATGTCTTGTCTTGTTAGGTGATTGCACAAATCTTAAAAGTACTTGATATATGAGCTCCTATTAATATACTAAAGTGTAGCTTTTACTCCAATGAACTTAATCTGTTTTGCTTAGTGAAGTTATTCACACTGATATACTAGGCTTTAAAGTGTACAAGAGAGTAGAACATAAATATTCAAAACCAAATAGAAATCAAAAGGGAAAATTTTCAGTTTTGATAGAAATAACAATTTAAGATAATTTTAATTTGATATTTATATTATCTTTCAAGGAAAAGACCATTTCAGGCATGAAGAATATTATTGCTGAGATGGAACAGGCATCAAGGTAAATCATTCACCAAAAATGTGAACACTTAGTGTACAAAGACAATGTTAAGCATAAGGTGATAACTCCTAAATGTTGGAAAGAGGCCTAACTCTGCCTGAGGAAGTAAAAGAAGGGATGATGTTTACCAAGTAAAATAAAGGGAAAGGCATTCAGATAGGAAAGAAAGCAAAAAGCCACAAGTCATATTGTAAAGCCTCTTGAATTACAAGTAGGTGGGCATTGTTGTAATTCGAAGTCTAAGAGGAGAAGTGAAAGGAAGGAGAACAGACTGGAAAAGACCTGTGTTGAAGACAATTGATTCTTAATTTTATTCTTTGGGCAATAAGAAACCATTGAAGAATTTTAAGCAAGAAGAATAGGTGATGGGAAACTGGGCCATAGGGTTTAGGGAACAGTGTGAACAGGGGGCTTGTTCTGGAGTACAGATGTGGTTGGGAAAATTTAAATGGGATTTCTTGGAGAGAAGGACTAGAGTGAGAAGAATCAGGATGCTAAGATTTGAGACCTGAAAAACATTAATTTTTAAGAGGGCAGAGGAAATAATTCACCAAGGAGGCTAAGCCATAACAGAGAAAGAATGAAGGCTTTCCTATTCTTGAGTGTCACAAGTTTTCAAATATTTAACAGATCATTAACTATTATGTATATTTAGTACCTTTTCCATAGTGAAATGATGACAACATAGTAAACCTCTAATGAACTTTTTTTTGCAGTATTCTTGTAAATTTAAACATCTAAAACCTCTTCAAATGTTTTCATGCTAACTGTCCATCATCTGTCTTGTGAGAATGTATCAGTCCATTTCAGTAAAATGTCTCTTCTTACATGCTGTTTGATTTGTGGAATAGACAGTCTACCGAAGCCCTAATTATGTGTGAACAAGATATTTCCAGAATGCGTCGGCAATTGGATGAAACGAATGACGAGCTGGCTCAAATTGCTAGGGAAAGAGATATCTTGGCTCATGAGAGTGACAATCTCCAAGAACAATTTAACAAAGCCAAACAAGAAAACCAGGTATATTTGTTCCTAGAATCTTTTCCCCTAAGGAAAAATACACATATATTTATTTCTTCTGAGGCACATCCCTTGTTTCATTTTGCAGAAAAGCTCAGCTATTGGAAATAGCCTTTTTAAAAAATTTATAAACAGAATATGCCATGTAATTTTTAAATGAAATTCTCAGACATGAAGTGTTAAATATTAAACAAAAGGAATAGGGATATAATAGATTTGTATTAAACCTTAGAAAGTACTTCCTTAATGAAGAATATATATTTGAGTAAACCAACAAATGCGAATAAAAGCCATCAGAAACTTTAAAGAAAAAGATTTATTTAATGCACTGCATATTACTCTGTTTAAATGTGAGACCATGGACTATACCACATGTTTTGGTCCTCCTTAGCACTGTAAGTCTTTAGGAAAACTCCTTTTATAATTAGTCTTTTCTTTTATAATTCAGTTCAACCCACAGTTCTTATTTCCATTAGTATTATTTTAACTTGAACATTAAAGTTTCCATTATTTGGAAAGTTTCTTTCCCCCTCAAAATTCCCTGTTACCACTGTCAGTGTATTTAGTTTGCTTCAGAAGCACTTGTATTCTTTAGCTACCAAATAGTTATAATTTATATAAATAGCAATAAAGATGCAACACTTTGTCAATTGTAAGAAATTATCTGAGACATTATTTGAAAGTTAATGAATAATGAGATCCTAGAACAAAAAAAGGATATTATGTAAAAATGAAGGAAATTTGCATAAAATATCGACTTCAGTTAATATTATCAATATCGGCTCATTAACTGTAACAAAAGTACTAGTGTAAAATGCTAATAATAGAAGAACATGGGTGTTTAGGTATATGGGCTGTATAAAATATTTCATAATATTTCTGTAAATCTAAAACTTGGAAAAATAAAGATTATTTTTATAAATGAATAAATAGCAGTACAACCCAAAAGATGTGAATCTATAAGGTCTACCTTTGTGTACTCTGTGTATACTAGAGCAAGTAAGCTAAAGCTAAAGATGGATATAATTTTTATTTATGAGAAACTAGAAATTTAGTTATATATTTTTTTAATAAGAAATAGAAACTCATTAGAAAATTCTTTTTTTCTTATAAAAAGGTTTTTAAAAACTCCTATCTTTACTACCCATGGTTAGTCACTATAAACATTTGACATATTTTTTTACTGGCTTTTAGTGAAAATTAGTTCAAAATTAAACATTTTTATATTATTCATATACATACATATATATATATATTTTAAATGTAGCTGGGATTTAAAACCACACCACTTTGTGTCATCCTTTTTTTTTTTTTTTTTTTTTTTAAAAAAACCTACCTGAGGAGCACTAGAGCCAAGTATTTTAGGTCTTACTTGGGGTTGAATCTCGCTGCCAGGTTGTACAGTCATATAGTTTAACTTTTCTATATCTAATTTCATAATCCTTAAAGATGGATATTAAGCGAGAATATACCTGGAAAGTACTTACCATAGTGTCCAGCATATTACTCAATAAATCGTAGCTATTATTAGCTTACTGTAATAGAAGCATTTCCCTGTCTTGTTAAAACTTTATAAGCATTTTTATCATTAGGAGAAAATTGGTAATAATTTACATATGTTCCAGAGTACATTTTTTTTCTTTGTTTGGGTAGAATAGGGATCCGTCTATGGACTGCAGGTTAAGAACCAATATCGTAGAACATTTGGAAAATTGAGACCTTAACACATTTTATCATTTGATATTTTTTTAATAAGTCAGGATGTAACCTGATTTTTTTCACTTAATATACATAACATCTTCCTCTATTATTAAAATTACTCCAGACATTTCTCATAGATGCATAATATTCTACTGTGTTATTATACCACTGTGCAGATATACTACTATTTATAGCAACATTCACCAAATGTGAATAAATATGAAATTTTATTAGATTTTATCAAATTGAATCAAATCTTATGAGACTTCTTTTTATGAGCATTTTCAAATGTCTCTTTTTTTTTAAGAGAGAGAGAATTTTTTTAATATTTATTTTTTAGTTATTGGCGGACACAACATCTCTGTTTGTATATGGTGCTGAGGATCGAACCCGGGCCGCACGCATGCCAGGCGAGCACGCTACTGCTGAGCCACATCCCCAGCCCTCAAATGTCTCTTGATATCATCATATAGTGATTCATATGATTACATATGCAAATTTATGTTTGGAATAAATAGTACGGTTCATAATTGAAATTTCAAACTTTTACTAACTAGGTAGGCAAAATACTACTTTTAAAATTAGAAAATCTTTGATTATTAGTAAAGTTTAATTTTGTTAAACATTATCTACTTTTGCTTTCTGTTTGTGAATTGTCTATTTATATCCTTTGCCCATATGCTCCTGGGCTTTTGTGTTTCTTTGGTTTTTATATGAGTTTTACACATTAAGTATATTAACTTTTTATATACCTACTTGTTGCAAACTTTTAAATTTTCATTTTTGATGTTTTTTACATGTAGGAATTTTTTATTTGTTGTATTCAAATCTCGATATCTTTTTTCCATAGGCACTGTCCAAAAAATTGAATGATACACATAATGAACTTAATGACATAAAACAGAAGGTCCAAGATACTAATTTGGAGGTTAACAAGCTAAAGAATATATTGAAGTCTGAAGTACGTATAGATTTTTTTCCTTTGCTCATGATTTTTAAGAGTTTTCACAAGAGTGAACTTAGTAATCAGTTGTATCAGAACAGGTGAATGAACTCTTTATCACATAGCTTATTTTAGTTTTGACAATGGTGAGTTAATTATAGATTTTAAAAGTTGCCAATGTCCAGAAAGGTGGCTACAGAATATATGCCTTTTAGTTTGCTAAGTAAAAAACATTCTAGACTAAACAGAATCTTCCTAACTGGATGAAGGACAAAAGGCCAGAATTAACTTGGCCTCACTTCTATTTGAAAACAGTAGAGGTTTCTGTTACAAGCCTCTGATGGAAGTGGCTCTACCTGATTATGTAGCAGAACAGAATGGATCATCTTGTGATGGAGTCATTTGTTTCTTAGGACCAGAGGACAGAAAACTAACTGCCCTTTGCATTTCTCTCATGTTAGCAACTGTTTGACGAGGTACATGTACCAGGTTTTTCCAAAGCACATACTCCATACTCAGCTATTATCTTTAGTATAATCCAGCAACTACAAAAAATATCAGCTGAGGCAGGTAGAATGTTGCAAGGAACCCTGTGGATGGCCAGAGCTTGCCTTGGGTACTGGATGGGAAAGGCACCTTAGAAAGGGGGAATGGAGAGTTCCGAAGAGCAGTTTTGCTTCTTCTATAAAATTGCTTATCTTAGGCCCCACACAGCTTTTGTGAGGGTGGTCGGAAGGCAGAAGAAACATTGTACAGACTCCTTTTTCGCATATTACCTGGTCATAAAACTGAGTTTAATATTAAAAAGTGGTTCCTGTCTTTGAGAAATACTAGATATTTTTGTAGCGACAGCACAGCCTCATCTAACTACATGAAATTACGTGGCATTGTTAAGAGAATGACTTAGACAATTAAGTACACACAAAGTTAAAGAGGGAAAAGGTTGATGTGGGTAAACTCAGTTTATGTATGTTTTATTGTACCAGGTTCTTCCAAAGCACATATTCCTTACTCAGCTATCATCTTTAGTATGATCATGGAAAACATACAACAGGTTCCTACTGACACGTTTGGAATATCTGAATCTTTTTTCTTTTTGGTACTGGGGATTGAACCCAGGGGTGCTTTACCACTGAGCTATACTGCCAGCTCTTTTTAATTTTTATTTTGATCAAGCAACAATAAAAAATAAAATAAAAAAATAAATAAAAAATTAAAAAAATTTATTTTGAGGCAGGGTCTCACTAAGTTTCCTAGGCTGCTCTTGAACTTGAATCCTCCTGCCTCAGCCTCCTGAGTAGCTGAGATTACAAGCATGCATCATCACACCTAGCAGAATATCTGAATCTTGAAAGCCTATGAAGTAGTTTGCTGTACAGAACTATTTTAACAGACTTGGCAAAGATCTTTCATGTGAGGCCACAAGATGGCAATATTAACTGAATTTCAACACGTTTCTTACAATCAAGCAAACTTAATAATGAGAACATAAATCTGATATGAAAAGCTTATAAAGTAAGGATAAAGAGACAAGGCTGACAATGGAGATTTGTTTTTAAGAGATGGGAGAGATTACAGTGTATTTTATGTGAGAGAACGGGAAATAGCTGCTTGATGATGATTTGATTTGGAATTTACTAAAAGTTTCCTTATGGAAAGGATGACTACTTATTTCAGCATCCAATGTATGATACAAAATAAATATTCAGTGAATACTTGCTGAATAAAAGATTGGATAGTGTAGATGGAAAAAAAAACTTAAAAACTATTACTTATTGCAATTTGGTTATTTTATTTAGCCCAGGATTTTTTTTAATAGAAAAATATGGTATTTATTAACAGGAGAGAAAGATATCTAGGAACTTTTTATTAATTACTGAATTATAACTTATTTTTTTAGAATGGGTTAGCCAAACTATAATAGTAAGATTTTTTTTAGAATGTATTTTTTTAAAAGATTTATTTTTTTTAGTTGTAGTTGGACACAATACCTTTATTTTATTTATTTATTTTTATGTTGTGCTAAGGATCCAACCCAGGGCCCCGCAAGTGCTAACCGAGAGCTCTACTGCTGAGCTACAACCACAGCCCAAGATTTGTTTTTTAAAATAGCCTAATTATGATTTTTCAGAATATTGTATTATTTGTGGAGCTGAATTTTTTCCTCTGGGAAAAAGGTCCTACTTCAGTTAATCCACTCATGATAGAATTTTGAAGATTTTAAAAGAAATGGCTCTATAGTATATGTTCAATTTATATGTGGAAGCATATTTATGAATAACATTCCTTGGCAAAGCTTTGATATTTTACTTTTGAGCAATTAAGGGCAAATTACTAGAATAGCAGGGAAAGGTGAATTATAGTCCATGATCAAGAAAGTTAAGACTGGGGTTATGAATGAAAGGCAGGAGTCAGACAGGAAATGTTCTAAACCAAGAGAATTACAGAAGTCCACACTTAAGATATATAAGAATTCAGAAGCTGTGTACAACCCAGTAAAGTCGTTATGAAGAAGGAATACACAGAAATAAAAATCAAGAAGCTTAGAAACCTGACCAGCAAGTGGTCAGTAAACATGTGTATG
Source organism: Ictidomys tridecemlineatus (assembly GCF_052094955.1). Lineage (NCBI taxonomy): Eukaryota > Metazoa > Chordata > Mammalia > Rodentia > Sciuridae > Ictidomys > Ictidomys tridecemlineatus. The sequence continues at coordinate 38,154,102 of NC_135488.1, read as the reverse complement.
GAAAAGGAGACCATGAGAATTTCATTTGAACAAAAGGAAATATAAGAGCCCTTTCTCAGGTCCTGAAGATAAGGTAAGTAGCTTTACTTAAATTTACTAGTGGAATAACTGAGCCAGTACAGATCCTCATCACACTTCCTTTTGTTAACTACTGGATGACCAGTTTTCTAAGCTAAGAGTACAGGTAGGTTTTTTCTCAAGGTTATGTTAGAAATGCTCCTTTGTAGCAAGTGGATTCCTAGTGACCTGGAAAATAATGTTTAATATGTATCATATGTTGAGCTTTAAAGTAATACCTAAGATTTGTTTTTCAGGAATCTGAAAACCGGCAAATAATGGATCAACTCCGAAAAGCCAATGAAGATGCTGAAAACTGGGAAAATAAAGCCCGGCAAGCTGAGGCAGATAACAATACCCTCAAATTGGAACTTATCACTGCAGAAGCAGAGAGTAACAGATTAAAAGAAAAAGTAGATGCTCTCAACAGAGAAGTTGAGCAAGTAAGTTTGGGAAAATATACTTATAATACATTCTGCATAATATTTAAAGGAGTTTTGTTTTACTTTCCACAAATTAAATGTGTTAACAAGAAGTTAAATTGTTTAAATACTGTGAATTGTGGCCTGCTGACCATTTGCCTTACACTTATTCTGATTCTCCTCTATTATCTACCTTACAACAATTATCTTTAGCTTTTTTTAATTGAGAAATATTTCAAACATAAAAAATGTACAAAAAAAGGTCATGAAACAGACAAAAAACATCCCTACCCTCCAGATGTAAGAATGCTAATATTTGCCTTTGCTTCATAATCTCTTGCTTAAAAATGCACATTACAGATACCAGTTCTCACTCTTTTCCTTCCTCCTTCCTTGATTGTTGGTGTGTATATCTTTTGTGTTGATGTGTTGCTTACCAATGATGTTGTTTGTGTTGTTAAATTTTTTTCAAATATTATCATACTATATATAACCATTTTTCCTTTTTAAAAAATATATTTTTAGTTGTTGATGGACCTTTATTTTTATTTATTTGTATATGGTGCATGGTGCTGAGAATCGAACCCAGTGAGTCATGCATGCTAGGCAAGCACACTACCTAGCATGAGCCACAATCCCAGCAACCCCATCTTGCCTTTTTTGATCAACTTTCCTTTTTTGATTAACATTTTAATTTTGAAGTTTATCTGTTTTGGTACATGTAGTGTTTTTAATATTTTACTGTTTAAATCATTCCCATGTTGAAGGAAATTTAATTTTTTCTCTAATAAGATACTTTGCAGTAAACCACCTTTTACATTTCTCTCAGCTGTATGTCTCTCTAGGCTCATGTGAATAACTAGATCCAAGATAATTGTGATTTCAACTCTGTTATTTGAAAATTCCTAAGGTTTTGCTTTCCCATCAAAAATGGTGGGTTATTATTTGCTCAAATGCTAATCAGTACTTGATATTGTCAGATTTAAAGTTTTTTCATACTTTTGTGTTTCCTTGATTACAGGTAAAATTGAAGGTCTTTTCATGTTTCTTGGATGAATTTTCTCTTGGATTCTTTTTAAATTTTGCCCATTTTTCTTTTGAGTTATTTATCTTTTTCATATTAATTTATAGAAATTCTCTATATATTCTTAATAATAATACTTTTAAAGTATGATTATTACCTTATTCTTATCAATGGCTTGTCTTTTTCCTTTTCTTGCAATATAAATCCATGTTAAACTCAGATGCACTCAAAATTATTATTAATCTTGTCCTATGTGGCTTATGCTTTTATCTCTTCCTTAAGAAATTCTTTACTATCCCAAGGCCAGAAGGATAATTCCCTATATTTTTATTTAAATATTCTTTTCTAGAGGATAGAAAGAGTGGGGGAAGGGAGGACAATGGGTGGGTGGAAAATTGTCGCCAAAGTACAGTTAGGGAAAGGGAGGTAGTTCCGATATTCCTTAGCCTAGTAGGGTAACTCTAGTAATCAATGATACATTATACATTCTGAATAATTAGAAAAATTACAATATCCGAGGAGGTGGAAATGCTAATTTTCACCTCAGTTTGATCATTACACATTGCATACACATATCAAGTTCTAGTACTATACCCCATAAATAAGTACAAAGATTATAGATCAACTAAAAAATACTTTTATTTTGGTTCTTCTGAAAGTTTTATGTAGAATTTTGCTCTTCACCAATATGTCTTTAATGACTTAAGATTGATTTTGTGTTTGAAATAGCGAAATCTTTTTTTGTGGATTAATATCCATCATCCTTTCTTCAGTGAAATATAAGTGTACTTTGTCAGAAAAATAACATTCAACTCCAGTTGTCTACTTAGCCATCCTGTCTTTTTTTTTTTTTTTTTTTTTGTGGTTCTCGGGATTGAACCCAGGGGCACTTTACTACTGAGTTATATCCCAGTCCTTTTATTTTTTATTTTGTCAGAGTCTTGTTAAATTGCTGAGGCTGGCCTTGAATTTGTGATCCTCCTTCCTCAGCCTCCTGAGTTGCTGGGATTAAGCTGTGTGCCACTATGCCTGGTTTATGTTAATCTTGATATCTGGGATGATTAATATTCCCCTAAATTATTTTGACCTTACTTGGCCCTTATTAAACTGTTTCAGATGAATTTTAAAATAATTGTATCACATTCCATGATTTTGTATCTTTCTAAGACTGTATTTTTCCCTTTTTCTTTGGCTATAGCCCACAAGTGTTGAGGTCATGCTTTCATTGCCATTGTTTTAAATATAGCCTGCTTCCTTTATGACTTTGCTATTGCTAAAGTTTTTTTTAATATTTATTTTTTTAGTTGTACAGAATACCTTTATTTATTTATTTATTTATTTTTATGTGGTGCTGAGGATCAAACCCAAGGCCTCACACGTGCTAGGCAAGCACTCTACCGATGAGCCACAACCCCAGCCCCTAAAGTTTTTTTTTTAAATTTCCAATGTACAGGAGACTAGGGGTTATTTTTTTTTCTTTTTTTGCATCTAATATTATTTGTTGCATCTTATATTTTATTGTCTAATATTTTTAACATCGTGATTGGATAAAATTGCGTATGTGATGCCAGTTCTTTTGTACCTGTTAAGACTTGCTGGTAGCAGGGTATACACTTAGTATTTGATAATATTCTGTGTGAGCTTGAAGCTTGTGTGCTCACTTATTGTTATGTGTTATGTATAATATGTGTGTGTGTGTGTGTGTGTGTGTGTGTACACATATACTTATATATTAGATTAAGCTTAGTAGTGTAAGTCTTATATTTATTAAATTTGCATTTTTATCTTCTGACTTCTGGTTTGTGTATGTATCTGTGTGTGTGTGTGTGTGTGTGTGAGAGAGAGAGAGAGAGAGAGAGAGAGAGAGAGAGAGAGAGAGAGTACATGTATACGTACATGCTGCGGATCAAACCCCCAGGGCCTGGTTTGTGCTACACAAGTGCTCTGCTGCTGAACTATATCTCCAACCCATCTTCAAATTTCTGGAAGAGATATGTTAAGATCTTCCTCTGTAATTGTGAATTTGTTTATTTTCCTCTGAATGATTTTCTCATTTTTGCTTTATTTTTGAGACTGCTATTAGTTTCATATCAGTTCATTATTTCTATATTCTTCTGCTGAAAATATTTTATCATTGTATAATAACTTGCTCAAAGAACACTTTTGTTTCAAAGTGTGCTTTCATATAGCAGTGCAACATCTCGCTATCTCATATGTTTACTTTGTAATGAACTGTTGGTAAATTTAATTTTTAAATCAGCTATTGAAGTATAGTTTACATAAAGTACAAACACTCAGTATACAATTTAATGAGTTTTGACAAATTTTATACTTCTATAATTACCATTACAGAAGATATGGAACATTTTCATCATCTCCCTAACATTTCTCAAACCTCTTTGCAGTCATCCATCCAAATCTCCAAGCAACTGCTGATTTGCTTTCTATCACAATAGATTAGATCTGCCGATTTTCTAGAATTTTTCATAAACAGAATCAGGTAGTATACATTTATTTGTGTTTTGGCGTCTTTCATTCAGCATGTTTTTGAACTTTATTCATATTGTTGTATGTTAGTTCATTCCTTTTTTTGTGTTTTTGTTTTGAGATGTGGTCTTGCTAAATTGCCCAGGCTGGCCTTGAACTTGGGATCCTCTTGCCTCAGCCTCCCACATAGCTGGAATTTCAGGTGTCCACTACCATGCCCAGCTAGTTCATCCTTTTCTTTTTTTTAATTTATTCTTTAATTATTTGAATTGTTTGAACGTATTTGAATTGTTTCCAGTTTGCACAAAATGTTGTTGAAAATATTCTTTCATATGGTGAACATAGGTAGGAATTTCCATTGGGTATATGCCTAATCATTTTTTTCCTTTTTTAAAAAATTTGTTTCTTTTAGATATACATGACAAGTGTATTTTGACATATTATACCTATGTGGAATGCAACCCATTCCAATTTGGATCCCATTCCTGTGGTTGTACATGATATGGAGTTATGCTGGTCAAGTATTCATATATGAGCATAGGAAAGTTATGTCCAGTTCATTCCACTATCTTTCTTATTTCCATCTCTCCTCCCTTCCCTTCATTCCCCTTTGTCTAGTCCAATGAACTTCTATACTTCCCCTCCCTACCCTTTCTTGTTATGGGTTAGCATCCGCATATCAGAGAGAACATTTTGGCCTTTGGTTTTTTGGGATTGGCTTATTTCACTTAGCATGATAGTCTCCAGTTCCATCCATTTATTAGCAAATGCCATAATTTTATTCTTCTTTAATGCTGAGTAATATTCCCTTGTGTACATATACCACATTTTTTTTATCCATTCATCTTACTCATGCTAGGCAGGTGCTGTACCACTGAGCTATATCCCTATCCCTGGCCATTTAAGTGTAATGACATCTCTAAAAGTCTTACCTTCAAATTCAGTCATATTAGTAGTTAGGACATCAACATACAAACATGGGAGCAGGGCAGGACACAATTTAGTCCGTAACAAATTGCTTTTAGTTTTTGACCATTATGAATAAAATTTTTGCAAATGTTGTTTCAAGTCTTTGTGTGCACATAAGTTTTTATTTATCATGGATAAAAAGCTAGGAAAACCCGTCACCACCACCCTCCAATTTACTGTAAGTCTGCTTGACTTTTTAAGAAACTGACTGGTGGTTTCCTAAAGTGCTTGTGCCACTCCCGATTGCTCTGGGTGGTAGTGCCAGTCACTCTGCATCTTCTCCAAGACTTGCTAATAGGTGTATGGCATTATTACATTTGTCATTTTAGCCTGCACTTTCATCATTACTAGTGATGGTGAGCAGCTTTTCACATGCTTATTGGTCACTAATCTGTCATCTTCTATGAAGTATCTTCTAATTCATTATAGATATACATAAAGGGCTTTCTGATATTCATGGTTTTTTTTGGTTGCTAATTTACATTCTTTTTTATTGTTTGTTCAAAATATTACAAAGCTCTTGACATATCATATTTCATATATTAGAATCAAGTGGGTTATGAACTCCCATTTTTACCCCAAATACAGATTGCAGAATCGCATCAGTTACACATCCACATTTTTACATACTGCCATATTAGTGACTGTTGTATTCTGCTACCTTTCCTATCCTCTACTATCCCCCCTCCCCTCCCCTCCCATCTTCTCTCTCTACCCCATCTACTGTAATTCATTTCCCTCCTTGTTTATTATCCCATTCCCCTCACAACCTCTTATATGTAATTTTGTATAACAATGAGGGTCTCCCTCCATTTCCATGCAATTTCCCTTTTTTCTCCCTTTCCCTCCCACCTCATGTCTCTGTTTAATGTTAATCTTTTCTTCCTGCTCTTCCTCCCTGCTCTGTTCTTAGTTGCTCTCATTATATCAAAGAAGACATTTGGTATTTGTTTTTTAGGGATTGGCTAGCTTCACTAAGCATAATCTGCTCTAGTGCCATCCATTTCCCTGCAAATTCCATGATTTTGTCATTTTTTAGTGCTGCGTAATACTCCATGATGTATAAATGCCACATTTTTTAATCCATTCATCTATTGAAGGGCATCTGGGTTGATTCCACAGTCTAGCAATTGTGAATTGTGCTGCTATGAACATCTATGTGGCAGTATCCCTGTAGTGTGCTCTTTTAAGGTCTTCAGGGAATAGTCCAAGAAGGACAATAGCTGGGTCAAATGGTGGTTCCATTCCCAGCTTTCCCAGGAATCTCCATACTGCTTTCCAATTGGCCGCACCCGTTTGCAGTCCCACCAGCAATGTACAAGAGTACCCTTTTCCCTGCATCCTCTCCAGCACTTGTTGTTTGACTTCATAATGGCTGCCAATCTTACTGGGGTTAGATGGTATCTTAGGGTGGTTTTGATTTGCATTTCCCTGACTGCTAGAGATGGTGAGCATTTTTTCATGTACTTGTTGATTGATTGTATGTCCTCCTCTGAGAAGTGTTTGTTCAGGTCCTTGGCCCATTTATTGATTGGGTTATTTGTTTTCTTATTGTTTAATTTTTTGAGTTCTTTGTATACTCTGGATATTAGGGCTCTATCTGAAGTGTGAGGAGTAAAAATTTGTTCCCATGATGTAGGCTCCCTATTTACCTCTCTTATTGTTTCTCTTGCTGGGAAAAACTTTTCAGTTTAAGAAAGTCCCATTTGTTGATTCTTGTTATTAACTCTTGTGCTATGGGTGTCCTATTAAGGAATTTGGAGCGCGACCCCACAATATGTAAATCGGAGCCAACTTTTTCTTCTATCAGACGCAGAGTCTCTGATTTGATATCTAGCTCCTTGATCCACTTTGAGTTAACTTTTGTGCATGGCGAGAGGAGGGAATTCAGTTTCATTTTGTTGCATATGGATTTCCAGTTTTCCCAGCACCATTTGTTGAAGATGCTATCCTTCCTCCATTGCATGCTTTTAGCTCCTTTATCAAATATAAGATAGTTGTAGCTTTGTGGATTAGTCTCTGTGTCCTCTATTCTGTACCATTGGTCTACCCGCCTGTTTTGGTACCAGTACCATGCTGTTTTTGTTACTATTGCTCTGTAATATAGTTTGAAATCTGGTATCGCTATACCGCCTGATTCACACTTCCTGCTTAGAATTGTTTTTGCTATTCTGGGTCTTTTATTCTTCCATGTGAATTTCATGATTGCTTTATCTATTTCTACAAGAAATGCCATTGGGATTTTGATTGGCATTGCATTAAACCTATAGAGAACTTTTGGTAATATCGCCATTTTGATAATATTAGTTCTGCCTATCCATGAACAGGGTATATTTTTCCATCTTCTAAGATCTTCTTCTATTTCTCTCTTTAGGGTTCTGTAGTTTTCATTGTATAAGTCTTTCACCTCTTTTGTTAGGTTGATTCCCAAGTATTTTTTTTTTTTGAGGATATTGTGAATGGAATGTTTTTCCTCATTTCCATTTCAGAGGATTTGTCGCTGATATACAGAAATGCCTTTGATTTATGTGTGTTGATTTTATATCCTGCCACTTTGCTGAATTCATTTATTCTAGTAGTTTTTGTGTAGACCCTTTTGGGTCTTCTAGGTATACAATCGTGTCTTCTGCAAATAGTGATAATTTAAGTTCTTCTTTTTCCTATTTTTATGCCTTTAATTTCTTTTGTCTGTCTAATTGCTCTGGCCAGTGTTTCGAGAACTATATTGAATAGAAGTGGTGATAGGGGGCATCCCTGTCTTGTTCCAGATTTTAGAGGGAATGCCTTCAATTTTTCTCCATTCAGAATGATGCTAGCCTGAGGCTTAGCATAGATAGCTTTTACAATGTCGAGGTAAGTTTCTGTTATCCCTAGTTTTTCTAATGTTTTGAACATAAAGGGATGCTGTACTTTGTCGAATGCTTTTTCTGCGTCTATTGAGATGATCATATGGTTCTTATCTTTAAGTCTATTGATGTGGTGAATAACACTTATTGATTTCCGTATATTGAACCATCCCTGCATCCTACTTGATCATGATGCACAATTTTTTTGATGTGCCTTTGTATCCGATTCGCCAGAATTTTATTGAGGATTTTTGCATCTAGGTTCATCAGAGATATTGGTCTTTAGTTTTCTTTCTTTGAGGTGTCTTTGTCAGGTTTCGGAATCAGGGTGATGTTGGCCTCATAGAATGAATTTGGCAGAACTCTCTCTTTTTCTATTTCCTGAAATAACTTGAAAAGTATTGGTATTAATTCTTCTTTAAAGGATTTGTAAAACTCCACTGTGTACCCATCCGGTCCTGGGCTTTTCTTGGTTGGTAGTCTTTTGATTGCTTCTTCTATTTCATCCATTGATATTGGTCTGTTTAAATTGTGTGTATCCTCCTGACTCAGTCTGGGCAAATCATATGACCTAAGAAATTTATCAATGTCTTCACTATCTTCTATTTTATTGGAATATAGGTTTTCAAAATAATTTCTAATTGTCTTCTGTATTTCTGTAGCATCTGTTGTGATATTGCCTTTTTCATCCCGTATGTTAGTAATTTGAGTTCTCTCTCTTTTTCTCTTTGTTAGCATGGCTAAGGGTTTGTTGATCTTATTTATTTTTTCGAAGAACCAACTTTTAGTTATGTTAATTTTTTCAATAGTTTCTTTTGTTTCAATTTCGTTGATTTCTGCTCTGATTTTAATTATTTCTTGCCTTCTGCTACATTTGCTGTTGTTTTGCTCTTCCTTTTCTAGGGCTTTGAGATGAAGTATGAGCTCATTTATTTGTTGGTTTTTTCTTTTTTTGAGGAATGATCTCCAGGCGATGAATTTCCCTCTTAAAACTGCTTTCATTGTGTCCCATAGATTCTGATATGTTGTGTCTGTATTTTCATTTATCTCTAAGAATTTTTTGATTTCCTCCTTTATGTCTTCTGTAACCCATTGATTATTCAGTAACATATTGTTCATTTTCCATGTGATGTAGGATTTTTCCTTCCTTCTTTTATCATTGATTTCCAGTTTGATTCCATTATGGTCAGATAAAATGCATGGTATTATCTCCATCCCTTTATATTTACTGAGGGTTGCCCTGTGGCATAATATATGGTCTATTTTTGAGAAGGATCCATGTGCTGCTGAGAAAAAAGTATATCCACTTTATGATGGTTGATATATTCTATATATGTCAGTTAAGTCTAGGTTGTTGATTGTGATATTGAGGTCAATTGTTTCTTTATTCAACTTTTGTTTGGAGGATCTCTCCAGTGGTGAGAGAGGTGTGTTGAAGTCACCCATAATTATTGTGTTGTGGTCTATTTGATTCTTGAACTTGAGGAGAGTTTGTTTTATGAACATCGCAGCACCATTATTTGGTGCATAAATATTGATAATTGTTATGTCTTGTTGGTGAATGGTTCCTTTTAACAGTATACAATGTCCTTCCTTATCCCTTTTGATTAACTTAGTCTTGAAGTCGATTTTATTACATATGAGGATGGCCACCCCTGCTTGCTTATGAGGACCGTGTGCGTGGTATATTTTTTCCCAACCTTTCACCTTGAGCCTGTGTATGTCTTTTCCAATCAGATGTGTCTCCTGGAGGCAGCATATTGTTGGATTTGTTTTTTTAATCCATGTTACCAGCCTATGTCGCTTTATTGGAGAGTTACTATTGATATATTCTTTGTACTTCCTGCCATGTTTGATTATTATTTTTTTTTCTAATTTAGTTTGTTTCTCCATGATTAGCTTTCCCCCTGTCCTCTGTCTTTACCGAGGCACTTCCCACTGATGGTTTTGGTTATTGTTTTTCATTTCTTCCTCGTGTAGTGTTTTGCTCAAGACGCTTTGCAATGCTGGTTTTCTGGCTACAAATTCTTTTAGCTTTTGTTTATCATGAAAGATTTTTATTTTGTTGTCGTACCTGAAGCTTAATTTTGCTGGATACAGAATTCTTGGTTGGCATACATTGTCTTTCAGTGTTTGAAATACGTTGTTCCAGCATCTTCTCGCTTTCAGCGTCTGTGATGAAAAATCCGTTGTTAACCTTATTGGTTTACCCCTAAATGTAATCTGCCTTTTTTCTCTTGTAGCTTTTAATATTTTCTCTTTGTTCTGTTTATTGGATATCTTCATAACAATGTGTCTTGGCGTTGGTCTACCGTGATTTTGTGTGCTCTGTGTCTAGTATGCATCTACAATTTGTATATCTGTTTCCTTTTTTATTTCTGGAAAGTTTTCTGTAATTATTTCATTCAGCAGGTTACTCATTCCCTTGGTATGAATCTCTGTACCTTTCTCTATCCCGATGATCGTAAGTTTGGTTTTTTATGTTATCCCAAATCTCTTGGATGTTTTTCTCGTGATTTTTACCAGCCTATCTGAGTTGGCTAGACTCTTTTCAAGATGATCTATTTTTGTCTTCATTATCTGACGTTCTGGCTTCTACTTGCTCCACTCTGTTAGTGATACTCTCGATTGAGTTTTTAATTTGGTTTATCGTTTCCTTCATTTCTAGAATTATTGTTTGAATTTTTTTATAATCTCTATCTCCTGATAAAGATGCTTAACTTCTTCTTTTATCTGTTTATGTAATTCATTTTCAGTGTGATCTTTCGCTGTTTGGATTTGCTGTCTCATATCCTCTTTAAGGTTCCTTTCCATCTGTCTACGGTATACCTTGAGTTCTTTATGTGGCCATTTTTCTGATGACTCTAGGTCCTCCTGAATATTTAGGCTGTCCTGTATTGTTTGTACTCCTTTTCTTCCTAGCTTTTTTATGCTGCTCATGTTACTTCTTGTTCTGTTTGACTGCTGAGTTACTGTTTACTCCTATAAATTTATTTGATGCTTGGGAGGAAAGATATTAGAAGGGAAGGGAAAAAGTCACTCAAGAGAATGAGTGTAGGCAGGTAGAATTCAAGGAAGGGGGAATAAGAAAATTGAAAAGAAATGAAAAGACAAAAGAAAAAAATTGAAAATAAAGAAAGAAAAAAAGAAAAACAATTTAAAACAAAAAAAATTATGATAATAAAAAAATGGAAATTAAAGTTTAAAAAATAATAGTAATAATAATAAAATAGAAAGAATTAAAAAATTGAAAACATTAATAAAAAAGTTAAAGAACAACAACAAAACAATGAAAATAAAAGAAAAGAAAAAAAATAATAAAAATAATAATAATAATAATAAATGCAGTCATAGAGCTCGATTAACATCTCTTCCAGTAGGTGGAGCTGTGCCCACTGGGCCAAGCTTCTCTTCTCGATAGGTGGGATCCAATCACTGGGCAGCAGCTCTTCCTCCCAGACTGTGCGGGTCTCCAATCCTGAGTGCCTAGGTCTTTCTCTTGTGTTTCCTCAAGCCAGGTCCCGCTCACCTGTGACACTCACCACAATACTGGCTACACGCCAGGTCTGCTGCTCCTGGGAGCCCAGTTTTCATGAAAACCTGGGCACCCTCTCCCTGTTTGCCTCCCTCAGACCCTACGTTTGTAGAGCTTGGGGCTGAGAACCCCCAGCGAATTTGTTTACCCTCCGGTAGCAACTCCCCTGGTAGCTGGTACAAGGGACCTCAGTTGTCAGCACTGGTGGGAGCGGTAGCCAGGAGTTCTGCGCCGCTAGTCCCGAGTCACTCCTGATTCCCTCGGTCTGGCTATCGTGCTCAGTTGGCTTTTACCTCTGTAAGTTCAGGCGGGCCGACTAGTTATTTCAGCGGGATCATTAGTGCTGAGTCATGAGAAGCAGACGAACTGGAGTTTGAATGCAGCCGATCCGGGCTCCGTGTGTTCTGAGAAGTCCAGAATGTTTGCCCTGGATCCACTCAGCTCAACATTGCCTAGTGGACCTGAGCAAACAGCATTTTGACAGTTTACTTCTCCCTATGCCTGCGCAGCTGAAGGGGTTAGAGACTTGATCTCTCCGCGTCCGCCGCCATGTTGGATCACTTAGATTTTAAATTGTCACTCATCAGCTGTTCCATTTTGCTCTGGGTCGGCGGTTCACTCATGCGGTGAAGAGACTGCTCTAATGTGCTCTGCAGGAAGCGGCGGCGGCCCAGCTGTGGCCCTTGGGACACCCGGGGAGGGGGTGCGGGCTCGGGGAGGGGAGGCAGTGCCGCGGGCTGGGTGACTGGGCACGCGAGAGAGCAGGCGGGGCGGGGGAAAGAAATTGAGATCCAGATTCAGCAAGTGAGTGTGGGAGGAGAGACGGCAGGAGAGAAGCAAGGCGGAAAGCCGGAGAGGAGAGGGAAAAGGGGCCGAGAGAGCCGGGCAGCTCGGGGACTGCAGCCTTACTGCTCCCGCTGGAGTCATGACGGGCTCACTCCACCTAGGCCCCTTTCTTGACACGGTGCTTAGTCTTTGTCGACAGATCTCCTTTAATGATCTTTACTTTTTCTTTTAAGACGCGGCAACACACGCTGCGGGCTCAGGCGGCACAGGGGAAGGAGCGGCTCACTCCCTTCCCTGATATTATATTGCCTAATATTCATGTTTTTAACGGTAGATTTGTCATCTTGTTACAGTTTTAAGATTCTTTTTAGCAATCTAGATGTTACTTTATTAGTTCTTCTGCCTAATTTGAGTGAACTTACTATTCTTTTCCTATTTTAAAGTAGATATTTAGAGCACTAGATTTAGACCTTTCTTCCTTTCTCTTGCAGATATTTAAAGTTTTCTGCAGAAACTAGATCAAAATAAGGGGGAAAAGGTGTAGGGAGAATGCGGTGAAAATAGAGGAGAGATCAGAGGAGTAGAGAAGGGGGATTGAGGAGAAAGGTGGAGGGATGGGAAATGGGAGGAACAGTGAAATGAAATTGACCAAACTGCCTGCATACATACAGAAATATACTTGTGTGTTTTTATAAAGCACCAATTTAAAGAAAAACTCTAAATAAATAGAAGGAAGATGAGTACAGTAGAGGAAAGGGAATGGAGTGGGAAAAGGAAAGGGAAAGGGGAAATCCTAGGGACTGAATTGGAGCAAATTCTATTTCATGCTTGACAATTGTGTCAAAATGAACTCCAATGTTATATATATAACTACAGTGTACTAATAAAAAAGGCGGGGTTGGGTTGTGGCTCAGCGGAGAGCGCTCACCTCGTACGTGCGAGGCACTGGGTTCTATCCTCAGCACCACATAAAAGTAAACAAATAAAGATATTGTGTCCAAGTACAACTAAAAAAAAAATTAAAACAAACAAACAAAAAAACACAAAGTAGAGCTGGGGCTGTGGCTTAGCGGTAGCACAATTGCCTGGCATGTATGAGGCACTGGGTTCGATTCTCAGCACTACATATAAATAAATAAAATAAAGTTCTATAAACAACTAAAAAAATATTTAAAAACACAAAGTTACATATTTTCCTCTTCATGCAGCATTAGTCCAGGCATGGTGTGGCACACACCTCTAATCCTAGTGGCACAGTAGGCTACTGCAGGAGGATTGCAAGTTTAAAGCCAGCCTCAGCAACTTAACAAGGACCTATTAACTGAGTGAAAGAGACTCTGTTCCTAGATAAAATATGAGAAAGGGCTGGCAAAATGGCTTAAGCACCCCTGGGTTCAATACCCAGTACCAAAAAAAAAAAAAATACATACAAGTTTAGTTATATTCTGCATTTTAGACTACTGTTTTGTAGTAACTTTAATAAGAATGATTCATATGCTATATGGTTCACTATTTAGAGTATACAGTTCCGAGGTATTTGGTATATTCATAGAGTTGTGCAACCTTCAGTAAAAAGCAACATTTAAACATTTTCATGAAACCGCCCTCCCCCCAATTTAGGTCTTTAGTCCATTTTAATTTATTTTTGCACATGGTGTGAAGTACATGGTACAGATTCATTCATTTTTTTTTTTGCATATGGCTGTGCTATTGTCTTAGCAACATTTGTCCAAAAGACTTTGTTTCCCTATTAAATAAACTCAGTCAGCATCCTTGTCAAAAATCATTAGTTCATAGACACTTTACTTATTTTATACTCTCAGTTCTGTTCCATTGATCTGTGTGTTTATCCTTATACTGGTACCACACTGACATAAAAAAACAAAAAAGTATGAGTCTTCCTATTTTGTTTTTATTTTCAAGAATTTTTTGGTTGTCCTGGGTCTTTTGAATTTCCATATGGATTTTAGGATCAGATTGTCTATTTCTACAAAGAAGTCCCCTGAGATTTTGATAGTGACCGTGTTGAACTGACAGTTTGGAAATATGAACATCCTAATAATATCAAGTCTTCTGATACATAAACATAGGATGTAGTTCCACTTGCTAGATCTTTTATTTACTTCAACAACTTTTTGTTGTTTTAGAGAATAAATTATGCCTTCTTGGTGTGAAATTTATTCTTAAGATATTTTATTATTTTGGATGCTACTTTAATTGGATTTTTCTTTTAGTACTAGAGATTGAACCCAGGGGTACTCTACACTGAGCTACATCCCCAGCTCTTTTTATGTTTTGAGACAGGGTTGTGCTAAATTGCTGAGGCTATCCTTGAACTTTCAATCCTCTTGCCTCAGTCACTGGGATTATAGGCATGTGCCACCATGCCTCCTGATTTCTTTCTTTCTTTTTTCCTTTTGGTATGGAATTTTTAATTTTAGATTCTTCATTGCAAGGGTATAAAAATGTCATTGATTTTTGTATACTGTGACTTTCTTGTATCCTATAGCCTTACTGAAATTGTTTGCTAGTTCTAATAGATTTTAATTGGATTTCTTAGGATTTTCAATATCTAAGAACATATCATCTCTGAATAGAGATAGTTTTTATTTTTTTCTTTCTAATCTGGATGATTTTTTTTCCTAGTTTTATTTCCCTGGCTAGAACTTAGTATAGTGTTGAATAGAAGTAGTGATATCTACCTTATATCTTTATGATATTCCATCTTCTTCCCTGTCACTTTCTTTCCTTTATTTTGCTCTAGCTTCTCCATATGAGAAGAAACATTCTTGGCTCTGAGTTTTCTGAGTCTGGCTTATTTCACTTAGCATTATTTTCTACATTGCCATCCATTTATCAGCAAATTGCATTATTTCATTCTTCTTTATGACCGAGTAAGACTTCATTGTGTGTATATATACCATAATTTCTTGATCCATTCATTTGTTGATGGGCATCGGGATTGATTCCATAATTTGGCTATTATGAATTGTGCTGCTGTAAAAAGAAAAATATAAGGTAGATAAGTAAAAGAAGGAAAATGAGAGGGAGGGAGGAAAGAAGGGAAAGGAGTAGAAATATGGAATGAATTAAGCAATAGCATGTTATATACATATATACATGTGCCAAAAAGAACTTCATATATATAACATATAAAAATATAATATATTTATATATAATATATATAAAATAAACAAATAAGGTGAGAGAACAGGGGGAGGGAGGAGGGAAAGAATAGAGGAAGGGGGATTTTTTAAGATGTCCTTTATTAGATTGAGTAAGCAAACTCCTTTGTCTCCTTAATTGGAAGAGTATATTAATCATTAAAGGGTTTTGGACTTTGTCAAATGCTTTTTTTATGTATCTGAGATGGTCATGTGTTTTCATTTTATAGGTATGGTTTATTACATTAATTCATTTTCAGATGCTAAACCAATTTTACATTCCTGAGATAAATCCTACTTGGTCATGGTTTAATAACTTTTTCTTATGATGCTGGTTGGTTTTCCAGTGTTTTTGTTAAGGATTTTGTGTCTATATTCCTAAGAGTATCTTGTTTTGTTTTCTTGTAATACCTTGTCTGATTTTGGTATCAAAGTAATCAGATCTCATAGAATGAGTGTCTTCCTCTTTGATTTTCTTTATAAAAGTTTTTATATAGTTGGCATTACACTTCTTGGAAAATTTGGTGAAATTTACCAGTGAAGCCACTTGGATCTGGTCTGTTATTTTGGGAAAGTATTACTAAAAAAACTCTTTGTTATTTTAGGTAATTCAGTTAATGCAATTTTTTTCTTGTGTTAGTCTTAGTTATTTGTGTTTGCAGAAATTCGTTCATTTCATCTCAGTAATTCATTAGGATATAATCATAGTTTATTTTTATGATTCTTTTTATTTAGTAATGACACATTACCTTCTTTGATTTCTCTCCCCCTTTGTGTGTGTGCATGTCTGTATGTGTGTTCAGTGATGGGGATTGAATCCAGGGCACATGCTAGGCAATCACTATACCACTGAGCTATACTCCTAACCCTCCTCTTTCATTCCTGATTCTCTTGAGTTTTTTTTTTTTAATTTTAGATCAGTATAGGTACAGATCTATCAATTTAGTGGATCATTTCAATCAAATAACTTCAGGTTTTGACATCCCTTGTTATTGTCTTCTATTTCTTTCTCTTCCTCCACTCTAACCTTCTTTCTCTTCTCCCTTCCTTTCAGTGTGAATTCTCCCTAGCTCTATTTGCCCCAGCTTTACTAAAATATAATTAACAAGTGAAAACTGTATATATTTACAGAGTCTAATATGATCATTTAATATCTGTTTATGTTGTGGAATGAATCAGGCTAATTAACATACTCATCATCTCATATACTTGGTTTTCCATGTATGTATGTGGTTAGAATATTTAAGATCTGCTTTCTTAGTTTTCAAGTATACAGTACCTTATTATTAACTATACTCAGTGTGCTATAAAATAAGTCTTTAGAACTTATTTGTTTTCCTAACTGAAGCTTTGTACCTTTGGACTAGCAGCATTGGGTAACAGCCCTTCCATTCTACTCTCTTGATTTTATGAGATCAACTTTTTTAGATTCCATGTGTAAGTGAGATTACACAGTAATTGTCTTTCTGTGCCTGTCTTATTTCACTTAACATTAATGTCCTCCAGATCTATCCTGGTCACAAATGCAAGATTTCCTTCCTTTATAAGCTAAGTAGTATTCATATAGCTATGTAGATACTTCACAAGTTTGTTATTGATTCATCCACTGATGGACACCTAGGTTGATTCCATGCGTTAACTATTGTGAATAAACACTGCAATGAATATGAGAATGAAGGTTTCTATTTGACATACTGATTTCATTGCCCTTGGATATATACCTAAGGGACTGCTGAATCATGATAATTCCATTTTTAGTGTTTTGAAGAAAACATTGTTTTCCATAATGGATATACTAATTTATATTCCCACCAACAGTATATAAGGGTTTCCTTTTTCCATAGCCTTACCAACACGTATTTTTCCTCTTTTTGATAACAGGCATGATAACAGATATAACATAATAACTCATTGTAGTTTGTTTTCTATATGTTTTATTAGTGCATTATAGTTATATGTAGCAATAGGGTTCATTTTATCATAATAATACATGTATGCAGTATAATTTGCTCCATTTCAGTCCCTACTACTACTTCCTCTTTCCCTCTGGTCTTCCTTCTTCCTGTTCCCCTTCCTCTACTCAACTGATCTTCCTTTTATTTATAGTTTTTTTAATTGATCCATTATAGATATACATAAAGGGAAAATTTGCTGATATATTCATATATGTACATAGCATAATTTGGTTTGTTTCTTTCCATAGTTTCTGCATTTTCCCATCCCTTTCCTTCTCCTCTAACCACTTGTTGTGCTCCACTGATGTCCCTTCTACTTTTTATGGAATTCCACCCTTTATTTTCCCTTATTTTTCTCTAGCTTCTGCATATGAGAAAAAAAATTTGCTCTTTGACTTTCTTAGTCTGACTTATTTCACTTAGCATGATGTTCTCCACTTCCATCCATTTACCAGAAAATGCTGTCATTTCTTCTTTTTGGCTGAGTATTGTGTATGTATATACCTCATTTTTTATATCCATTCATCTGTTGACAGGCATCTGAGATGGTTCCATAACTTGGCTATTGTGGATTGTTCTGCTATAAATATTGATATGGCTGTATCCTTATAGTATGCTGAATTTAGATCTTTTGGATAAATGTCAAGGAGTGGGATAGCTGGGTCATGTGGTGGTTCCATCCTTAGTGGTTTTTGTTTGTTTGTTTTTGTTTTAATTTTCTTTTTTTTGTAGTTGTTTATGGAAAGAATGCCTTTATTTTTGTTTATTTTTATGCAATGCTAGGGATTGAACTGGTGCCTTACAAATGCTAGGCAAACGCTCTGCCTCTAAGCTTCAGCCCTAGCTCCTCATCCTTAGTTTTTTGAGGAATCTCCATACTGCTTTTCAGAGTGGCTGCTTTGCAACCCCTTAACAGTATATGAGTGTACGTATTTCCCCACATTCTTGCCAGCATTTATTGCAATTGTATTCATGATGATTGCCATGCTCACTGGAATGAAGTGAAATTTCATTCTAGTTTTGATTTGCATTTTGCTGATTGCTAGGGATCTTGACCATTTTTTCATATATTTGTTGATCATTTGTATTTCTTTTGAGAAATGCTTGTCTAATTCTTATGCCCATTTATTAATGGGGTTGTTTTTTGGTGCTAAGTGTTTTGAGTTCTTTATATATTCTGGATATTAGTCTCCTCTTGGAGATTTATCTGGTAAAGATTTCTCTGTTCAAGTTCTTAATTATTTCCTTTGCTTTAGAATCTTTTTAATTTGATGCAGTCCCATTTATTCATGTTTGGGTTTCTTTCTTTTGCTTTAGAGGTCTTGTTAAGGAAGTTGGTGTTTGCATCAGTGTGTTGGAGTGTTGTACCTGTGTTTTTTCCATTTGTTGCAAAGTTTCCGGTCTAATTCCTAGATTTTTAACCTGCCTTCAGTTGACTTTTATGCAGGTGAAAGATAGGGATCTAGTTTCATTCTTCTACATATGGATATCCAGTTTTTCCAGTGCCGTTTGTTAAAAAGGCTATCTTCTGGTATTCCCCTTCTCCCTCCTTTTCCCTCCCACCCCTATTCCCTATTTAGAGGTAATTTTCCACCCATGCTCTCCCTCCCTACCCCACTTTGAATCACCCCCCTATTCCCTATCTAGAAGTAATTTTCCTCCCATGCTCTCCCTCCCTACCCTACTTTGAGTCACTCCCCTTATATCAGAGAAAACATTGGGCATCTGGTTTTTGGGTATTTGCTAATTTCACTTAGCATAATCTTCTCTAATGCCATCCGTTTCCCTGCAAATGCCATGATCCCATTCTTTTTTAGTGCTGAGTAATATTCTATTGTGTATAAATGCCACATTTTTTAATCTATTTAGTATTAAGAATTGTAATGCAAAAAAAAATAAGAGAGCTCATGTATAATGGCATAATTTGGCTTGAACATACTGTATATACAGAGTTATGAAAAATTGTGCTGTGAATGGATAATTATGAATGTAATGCACTCCACTATTGTCATGTATGTAAGAAATTTTTAAAAAGGCTATCTTCTGGGGCTGGGATTGAGGTAGAGCGCTTGCCTAGCACATGCAAAGCCCTGGGTTTGATCCTCAGCGCCACATAAAAATAAATAAATAAAATAAAGATATTGTGTCAAACTACAACTGAAAAATAAATATTTTTTTTAAAAAAGGCTGACTTCTCCAACAAATGATTTTGGTATCTTGTTGAGTATCAGTTGACTGTATCTATGGAGTTTGTCTCTGTATCTCTGTATCTCGTCTATTCTATTAGTCTTCATATGTATTTGAGATCAAGTATTCTTTTTTTTTTATTGTTGGTTGTTCAAAACATTACATAGTTCTTGATATATCATATTTCACATTTTGATTCAAGTGGGTTATGAACTCCCATTTTACCCCGTATACAGCTTGCAGAATCACATCAGTTACACTTCCATTGATTTACATATTAATATACTCATGTCTGTTGTATTCTGCTGCCTTTCCTATCCTCTACTATCCCCCCTACCCTCCCCTCCCCTCCCCTCTTCTCTCTCTACCCCCACTACTGTAATTCATTCCTCCCCCTTGTATTATTTTTCCCTTTCCCCTCACTTCCTCTTGTATGTAATTTTGTATAACCCTGAGGGTCTCCTTCCATTTCCATGGAATTTCCCTTCTCTCTCCCTTTCTCTCCCACCTCTCCTCCTTGTTTAATGTTGGTCTTCTTCTCGTGCTCTTCTTCCCTAGTCTGTTCTTAGTTACTCTCCTTATATCAAAGAAGACATTTGGCATTTGTTTTTTAGGGCTTGGCTGGCTTCACTTAGCATAATCTGCTCTAATGCCATCCATTTCCCTCCAAATTCTATGATTTTGTCATTTTTTAATGCAGAGTAATACTCCATTGTGTATAAATGCCACATTTTTTTTATCCATTCGTCTATTGAAGGGCATCTAGGTTGGTTCCACAGTCTTGCTATTGTGAATTGTGCTGCTATGAACATCGATGTAGCAGTGTCCCTGTAGCATGCTCTTTTTAGGTCTTTAGGGAATAGACCGAGAAGGGGGATAGCTGGGTCAAATGGTGGTTCCATTCCCAGCTTTCCAAGAAATCTTCATACTGCTTTCCAAATTGGCTGCACCAATTTGCAGTCCCACCAACAATGTGCAAGTGTACCCTTTTCCCCACATCCTCGCCAGCACTTATTGTTGTTTGACTTTATAATGGCTGCCAATCTTACTGGAGTGAGATGGTATCTTAGGGTGGTTTTGATTTGCATTTCTCTGACTGCTAGAGATGGTGAGCATGTTTTCATGTACTTGTTGATTGATTGTATGTCCTCCTCTGAGAAGTGTCTGTTCAAGTCCTTGGCCCATTTGTTGATGGGGTTACTTGTTATCTTATTGTCTAATTTTCTGAGTTCTTTATATACTCTGGATATTAGGACTCTATCTGAAGTGTGAGGAGTAAAGATTTGTTCCCATGATGTAGGCTCCCTATTTACCTCTCTTATTGTTTCTTTTGCTGAGAAAAAACTTTTTAGTTTGAGTAAGTCCCATTTGTTGATTCTAGATGTTAACTCTTGTGCTATGGGTGTCCTATTGAGGAATTTGGAGCCCGACCCCACAGCATGTAGGTCGTAGCCAACTTTCTCTTCTATCAGATGCCGTGTCTCTGATTTGATATCAAGCTCCTTGATCCATTTTGAGTTAACTTTTGTGCATGGCGAGAGAAAGGGATTCAGTTTCATTTTGTTGCATATGGATTTCCAGTTTTCCCAGCACCATTTGTTGAAGATGCTATCCTTCCTCCATTGCATGCTTTTGCCCCTTTATCAAATATAAGAAAGTTGTAGTTTTGTGGGTTGGTTTCTGTGTCCTCTATTCTGTACCATTGGTCCACCCGCCTGTTTTGGTACCAGTACCATGCTGTTTTTGTTACTATTGCTCTGTAGTATAGTTTGAAATCTGGAATCGCTATACCACCTGATTCACACGAGATCAAGTATTCTGATACCTCCAGCATTGCTCTTCTCATTCAGGATTGCTTTGGCTTTTCTGGGTCTTTTGTACTTCCGAATGAATTTTAGAATTTTTTTTATAGCTTTGTAAAAAATATCATTGGTATTTTGATGGGAATTGTATTGAATCTGTATAACATTTTTTTGTAGTATAGGCATTGTGACAATATTATTCTACCTATCCAGGAACATGGAAATTTTTCATCTTCTAAGATCTTCTTCCATTTCTTTCTTCATTGTTCTAGCTTTCATTGCAGAGATCTTTAACCTCTTTGGTTTGATTTATTCCCAAGTATTTTTTGTTTTGAGGTTATTGTGAATGAGATAGTTTTCCTGATTTCTTTCTTTGCATTACTGGAATATAGTAAAGCTATTGATTTATATATGTTGATCTTGTATCCTGCTACTTTGCTGAATTTATTTATAAACTCTAGAAGTGTTCTGGTAGAGTTTTTTTTGTGTCTCTAGATAAGGTATCATATCATAAGCAAATAGATAATTTGACTTCTTCTTTTCCTATTTGTATTCCTTTAATTTCCTTCTCTTGTCTGATTGCTCTGGTAGAGTTTCAAGAACTATAATGAATAGGAGCAGTGAGAACGACATCCTTGTCTTGTTCCTGACTTTAGAGGAAATGCTTTTTGTTTTTCTCCATTCAAAGGATGTTGTCATTGAATTTGTCATATAGAGCCTTTATAATAAAGAGGTAAATTCCTTCTATCTCTAGTTTCTCTAGTGTCAAAACATGAATGGATACTGGATTGTGTCAAAGGCTTTTTCCACACCCATTGAGATGATCACATGATTCTTGTTCTTAATTCTGTTTATTTGGTGAATTACATTTTTTGATTTGTGTATGTTGAATCAACATTGCATCCCTAGGATGCAATCATTTGATTGTGGTATACTACCTTCTTACTGGTGTTTTTTGTTTTGTCTTGTTTTGGGTACTGAGGATTGAACCCAGGGGCGCTCATATCCCAGCCCTTTTTTTTTAAATTTTCTTTGAGACAGAGTCTCATTAAATTGCTAGGGGCCTTGCTAAATTGCTGAATTTGCAATTCTCCTGCCTCAGCCTCCCAAGTAGTTGGGATTACATGTGTGTGTCACCACACCCAGCCTTTCTGTTTTTTAATATGGTTTGTTAGTATTTCTTAAGGACTTCTGATCTGTGTTCATCAGAAATATTGGTCTGTAGTTTTTTTTGCATGATGTGTGTTTGTTTCATTTGGGTATTAGTGTGATATTGGCTTCATAGAATGAATTTGGGAGTGTTCCTTCTATTTCTATTTTGTAGAATAATTTGAAGAGAATTGACATTAGTTCTTTAAGGATCTGGTAGAACTTGGATGAGAATCTATCTGATCTTGGGCTTTTCTTTGTTGGAAGGCTTTTAATTTCTGCTTCAGTCTCATTGCTTGATAGAGAAACTGTGGAATGAAACTGACCAAACTCTCCTGTGTATGAATATACCACAGTGAATTTCACCTTTATGTATATCTATAATACAGTAATTTTTTAAAATCTATAAATATATAGAAGAAAGAACAGCTAAATAGAGAAAAGGGAAAAGGAGGAAGGAAGGGAAAGGGGATATAACTGAGAACTGAACTAGAGCAAATCATATCCAGGTACTATGATTATATCAAAATGGACCTCAATATTATGTATATAATCCCACTATTATATATTATGTATAACTTTAACATGCTAATAAAAATTCTTTTTAAAAAGAGTCAGTTATGGGGTTAGGGTTGTGGCTCAGTGGTACAGCACTCGCCTAGCACGTGCGAGGACCTGGGTTCAATCCTCAGCACCACATAAAAATAAATAAATAAAATAAACGTGTTGTGTCCAACTACAACTAAAAAATAAAAACATAAAAGAGTCAGTTACTTAAGGAAGTCTTTCCTGACTTCCTGGACTTTTTCAGTCTAGGTCGATTTCCTTTGTTAAATACTTTTCTCCTGAAATATTTTCTTTTCTTTTATTTGGAGGGGGTACCAGGGATTGAACTCAAGGGTACTTGATCATTGAGCCACATCCCTAGCCCCATTTTGTGTTTTATTTAGAGTCAGGTCCCACTGAGTTCCTTAGCACCTTGCTTTTGCTGAGGCTGGCTTTGGATTCGGAATCCTCTTGCCTCAGCCTCCTGAATTTCTGGGATTACAGATGCTTGGACAGAAATAGTTTCTTAATATGTATTTTAAATTCATCTGTATCATTATTGGATTGATGCATGAGTCCCTCAGTGTTCTGGAGGTTACATAATAGATCATCTTACTTCCCTTGAATATACATTGAGGCACAGTAACTGGAACATAGAGTATACTCCATAAATATGGAATGGATGGCTGGGTAGATATATGGATAGAAGGTTGGTATGAAGAATGAATTAGAATGAGTGCAGTGGGAAGGGATGGCTGGAGAAGTGGGAATGAATTGTGGCCAAATAACAAGCCAAGAGCAATTTTTAGTGCTTTATATTGGTAAAAGCACTTTGTAAAACTGCATAAATTTCGTCACCTCTCAGTTTTGTTATTTTCACATTATAGAAAACATATATTTCTCTGTTGGTGGCAGTGTACTTACATAAGGCCTTATTCCAGTAAAGGGTGGGAGATAAAATTATTTTGAGCATTTGAAAGCATTTATGTAACTTGAATCTCATGTTATGGTTTTGAAAATATGCTCTTATTTCTCATAAGTGGTTGTATTTTTAATTTACACTTTCCCAGAATCTTTTCCCCTCAGAGGTGTCAGTGCTAGAAAATTATCAAATTGTGATAATTTTATGATATTATAATTTCATATCAACATGTCAGTCAAGAATAGAAAAATGGGCACTGTGAATGAAACAGTGACTAATATTTTGTCTTTAGCCACAACACTTGTAGAGTAACTGAAACAGTGGCAAATCCAGATAGTATAATAGACCAAATGTGTATATCTGAGCTAGCATCAGGAGTGGAAGTTTTTTAAGTGGGAAAAGGTTTGGGTCTAAGTGTGTGTGTGTGTGTGTGTGTGTGTGTGTGTGTGTGTGTGTGTGTCTGTGCGTGTGTATACACACACATACATATACACACACACGCACATACATATATATATATATTTTAGAGAGAGAGAGAGAGAGAGAGACTTTTTTTTAATATTTATTTTTCAGTTTTCGGTAGGCACATCTTTATTTTATGTGGTGCTGAGGATCGAATCCAGCGCCCCACACATGCCAGGCGAGCACGTTACCACTTGAGCCACATCCCCAGCCCCTAAGTATATTTTTTTAAATGACCAGTTGAACACCCTACTTACAGATTTTATTTGAGGATTTTTTTAAATTCCTGATTTCTTTTATTTTTTAATTAATTAATTAATTTTGTAGTTGCAGATAGACAGTGTGCATTTATTTTATTTATGTGGTGCAGAGGATCAAACCCAGTGCCTCACATGGCTAGGCAAGTGCTCTTCTAGTGAGCTACAGCCCCAGCCCTATTTAAAGAAATTTTTTTTTTACTTTTGCTTTGTTTTTTAAAAAATTTATTTATTTTTGCATTACAATTTTTAATACACCTTTATACCACAATTTATCATATCTCTGATTGTATATAAGGTATGTTGACACACACACAAAAAGAAATTTTAAACATGAATTATCTTTCTTGGAGTGTTTTGCACGGACTATTAATACCTATATTGTCTAAACTTCTTATAGTTTTAGTGTACTAGTGTTAAAAGATTGGCCCCACTTTGTTTTGCATGTTTTTCCAGTTAAAAAATAATATATATATATATATATACATACACACATATTTATTTAAAAAATTATCCTATCTTTGCAGCACTTAAATGCAGAAAGGTCTTACAAATCCCAGATTGCAACCTTGCATAAATCTCTTGTGAAGATGGAGGAGGAGCTTCAGAAAGTTCAGTTTGAAAAAGTGTCTGCTCTTGCAGATTTGTCTTCCACAAGGGAACTCTGTATTAAACTTGACTCAAGCAAAGAACTTCTTAATCGACAGCTGGTTGCTAAAGATCAAGAAATAGAAATGGTATGTAATATATTTTTAAGATGCCTTTAAAAATTGCTATTACTATAACATTGCTATTTTAAAGAGAAGTTCTCTTTCTTTTTTGTATATATTTATTTTTTAGTTGTAGCTGGACACAATACCTTTATTTTATTTATTTATTTTTATATGGTGCTGAGGATTGAACCTCATAAAGTATCACAAGTATATGGAAATTGAGCAACACACTTCAAAATACTGTAGGTAAAAGAAGAAATCACAAAGGGGGAAAAAGAGATTAATGAGAATGAAAACACAGTGTGCCAAAATGTATAGGATACAAATAAAAATTAAAATATTTTATTTTTAAAAATACATTTAAAAAACAGGAAAACAGTTGATCAAATGAAGTTCATTCAAATTTTTAAAAAACTTTGGTGCTGTAAATAATATTAAAAAGTAAAAAGCCAGTGCATGGAATGGGGGGAGATATTTGCAAATCATTTATCTAATAAGAGATCTGTATGTAAAATACATACAGAATTCTTATGACTTAATAACCCAATAAAAAATAAGCTAAGGATATCAGTAGACATTTATCTACACAAGATGCATAAATGGACAGTAAGCACATGAAAATATACTTGGCATCATTAACAATCAGAAATGCAAATCACTATTTCACATATACTAGGATGACTGTGTTTCAAAAGGCAGATGCTAAAAAAATATTATTGACAAAGATATGGCAAAAGTGGAATCTTCATACACTGATGGTGGAAAGTAAGTGAGGCCATTGTGGAAAACATTTTGTCAGTTCCTAAAAATGTTAAAAATAGGATTAATATACAACCCAGAAATTCTACTCCTTTTATATTTAAGAAGAATAAAAATTATATGAACACACAAAAACTTTTACACGGTTCTCCATGATAGCATTATTTATAACAGACCCAAAGTGTAATTCAAATATTCCTAACTGTGAATGCATACCTGTGCTGCAATGGAATGTTATGGAATATGATGAGGCAATAAAAGTAACAGAGTACTGATATCTGCTAAAACATTAATGGCTTTTTTCTTTTTTTTGGTATTGGGGATTGAAACCAGCAGTGCTTAACCACTGAGCCACATCCCCAGACTTTTTTTTTTTCCTTTTTCTTTTTTTGAAACAGGGTACTAATATTGAGTCTCTTTGGGGGAAGTTGAAAAGCTGTAATTTAGATTAAAGTGATGATTGCATGAGTCTGTTAATATGTTTAAAATCATTGAATTGTATACTTATTAAATGAGTAAGTTGTGTGGAATGTGAATTATGTTCCAGTAAAGCTGTTGCCAAAAAAAGTGATGCTCCATTTTGTACTAGTGTCATCCAAGTATATGGGCTTACCATTGCCTCTTTTAATGTTCATCAACACTAACAAATTTGCCAATTTGATAGAATAGTGTGTCTTTTAAAATTTTATTGGTTCTTTTTAGTTGTACATGACAGTAGAACCCATTTTGACGTAATCATACAAGCATGGAATATATCTTATTGTAATTAGAACCCTAGTACCTCTCCTTCCCCTCTTTTCCCCACTCTTTGCTCTCCTCCCTCTATTGATCTTTCTGCCATTTACCTGTAGTTTTTTTAAATTAATTTATTGTGGATGTACACAATAGTGAGATTCACTGGTGTATTCACATATATACGTGGGAAAGTTATGTCAGATTCATTCCACTGTCTTTCCTTTTTCTATACCCCCTTCCTTCCTTTTTATCTACTCCTCTGAACTTCTATTCCCCACCCTGCTTATTGTTAGCTTCCACATATCAGAGAAAACATTCACCTTTTAATTTGGGGGAATTGGCATATTTTACTTAGCGCAATAGTCCCTAGTTCCATCCATTTACCAGCAAATGTCATAAAGTCATTCTTCTTTATGGCTGAGTAATACTCCGTTGTGTATATAAACCACATTTTCTTTATCCATTCATCTATCAAAAGGCACCTAGGTTGGCTCCATAGCTATTGTAAATTGTCTTTAATAGACTTTGATTCAATTGAAATACGTTTAGCAATATCTACATATGCTTTGGATCCTTGACCAGAGTGGGGAATGCTAGTAGTATCTAGTGGACAGAGGTCAGGGATTTTGCTGAAAATTCTATAATGCAAGGGCAGCTCTCCACACCAAGTAATTATCTAGCCCAACAAGTCAGGAGTGTCAAGGTAAAAAACCCTGGACTGGGAGTTGCATCTTGTTTGAATTTATATCATTTTGACCACTAGCAAGCATAAATTTTTGTATGTTTGCTGTTTAGTTGTATTGCTTCTTTTGTACGTTTTAATCATATCATTTTCATATTTCTCATTCATCTGAGTTTTTATACTAATAAAGGTATTAACTATTTTATTTACAAAGTTTATTTTTTTCCAGTTGAAAGTTTCTTTTGAATTTTTGGTTAAGTTTATGTTGACTAGAAAAATGTTTATTTTTTATGTGGTTAAACTTATTTTTGCATTGTATTTAGCTTAGAAAATTCTTCCCCTATCTACCTACCTACCTGTCTCTACTCCAGCAATTTTGTTTTTATTTATATCCCTTTACTGGATTTTAAACTTACGCTTTCACATTTAACTTTTTAAATGCCTATAGAATTTATTATAACATATATTATAAAGATTAATTTTTTTGTAAATAGTAATGACAAGTCTTCCACCTTTTGAAGAAATATTTGATGTATAGAGCATATTTTAGGTTCAAGATAACCTTCAGAAACTTCCACAGGTTTAGCAAGAGAGGAATTTATGTTTTCCCCTTGCATTCCTTAACTGTGGAGTAGCTAGATATTTGTAACTCACCTTTCTTAAGACAGAGCAGTAGTCATAGGTATCACCCAGACAGCCTGGCAGTAATATATACAGAAATATCAAAGCTGGAAATAAAAAGTGGTTGCAGTTTGGGATTAATAAGATTTTCTTAAATTAATGAATTTTCTGATCTGATTAGACAGATGGGGAAAGTGATGCTATATAGTATGTGTGGTATATATATTTGTTAAGAAAGAGGACACAGTTTCAAACTAAGAAATTGAAAGTGATTGTCAGTTTATAACATATTGAAAGAACTTGAGAGTCCTTGATTATATGCCAGTTAAATGAATGAATGGAAATAAGTGTAGATATCTTCCTATTATTGTACAGATGGAGAATGAGTTAGATTCTGCTCGTTCTGAAATAGAACTCCTCAGGAGTCAGATGACAAATGAAAGAATCTCCATGCAGAATCTAGAAGCTTTGCTGGTGGCCAATCGAGACAAAGAATATCAGTCTCAGATAGCACTTCAAGAAAAAGAGTCTGAAATTCAGCTTCTTAAAGAACACCTTTGTTTGGCAGAAAATAAAATGTGAGTTGGCTAGCAGTATAATAACTTAAAGTTATATTTCTTAAAATTTTGGTTCTTTATAGATCAGTAGAATTTTAAAACCTGAATTTAGGGAATTTAGCTCCCATACTTTTTCATTAATTAAACTGAGGATTACAAATATTGTGATTTGTCTAAGATTTTATATTTAGTTGTATTATGTTTGTTCTTATCTAAGATATCTAAATTTAACCATCTTTGCTGGGGTTTTTTCCCAATAGAGCTTTAGGTAAAATAGAATGTCTGATCTAAAATATTGCCTTTAGGAAATGTAACCAGAGTAGAAAAAAGTAAGCACTCTGAAACTGGAAGAATTTTTTTTTTTAGAGAGAGAGAGAGAGAGAGAGAGAATTTTAATATTTATTTTCTAGTTTTCGGCGGATACAACATCTTTGTTTGTATGTGGTGCTGAGGATCGAACCTGGGCCGCTCGCATGCCAGGTGAACGTGCTGCTGCTTGAGCCACATCCCCACATTTTTTTAAAAAATATTTTTAGTTGTAGATAGACACAATCTTCTTATTTTGTTTATATTTATGGATCAAACCCAGTGTCTCCCACGTGCTAGGCAGGCACTCTACCACTGAGCTATGTTCCCAGCTCCCCAGAAGAATTTTTGTATGTGTGGATCATCTGATATTGCTATCTAGTGTTTCCATTTGTCATTAGTGTTTCTGTATACTAGATACCTGGAAGAATTCCTGAATTTACAAAATACCGAACATTTCCCCAGAGCGTGACTTTTGACTTTCTTTGTTTGTTTTTGTTAGAATCCCTAGTACAGCTTACACTTTATTAGAACTCCCAGCTGGAGATTGGAGTGGAAATGCTTGCCTTGATAGAGAACATTTCTTTCATTAAACCTGGTTAACACTTACTACCAATGGGGAGTTTTAGCCCATATTTTTGTATGTCCCATCTATAACATTATCTTTTCCCCCATCATCAGTACCTTTTAATCTAACTCTTTGCTATGTTGAGTCTGTAGAATTTCTTCATTCTTAGGAGGCAAAAGTTAACTCCTTGAATTGTTGACAGTGGCAACCATGAAAGAAAAAAAAAGTTGGGGAGGGGAGTGTGGGAAGTTGGAAGGGTAGTGTAAAGAGATTTAATAGTTACCAGTTAACAATTTCAAACTAAATTATTGACATTGCTGTCCTAAACTGTTCTATAAGTGAGATTCCTTGAGATTCTGCCTCGCTTTTTACCAGACAGAATATCAGATTTCTCCAAACCCTTCTTTATAATATTTAAGCAGGTAGGCATAGTTTACATCTGACCTCATTAAGGACAGCAGTGACCCAGCTTCTGACTTGTGCATCCTGAAATTTTGTTTCTATTCCTAAAGATTGTTCTCTAACTAATCTTACTTTCCAGGAAAACATTGGTGGTTTCTGCCTTCTAGATTCATTTCTTAACTTTCTGTTTGGCTTGTCCTTTGAAAAATCACCCCTTTCCTGTAACACAATGATTTGAGAAATTGCCTCTTTGCACTTGTCTTTATTTCATAACATGTTCTTCTCCTGGCTCTCTAATCATTATTTTGACCATGGATCTTTCTGGAGGATAAGGAATTCTTTTATCTCTCAAGCCCCACAGCTTTGTCCTTGCTTCTTAACCTAGGATCTGAGGAAGGTTAGGAATCATAGTCTTGGCAATCAGCTACTACTGAGAGCTCCTGACTAAGCAAAGATGCAGAGTCAGGGCCATTTTCCTTCAGAAACTGCTGTTAGGTCATGGCAGCTGTGACTGAATCATTCTTTTCAGTTACCGTAGCTAGACTGTTGGGATAACTTCAGCTGGGTTTGTAGGAGCCCTTTTTGAAGCTGGTAGGTGGCAAGCTGCCTCAGTAACGTATACGAAAACTCCTACCATAAGGGATACACTGTTTTAGAATGACTGGTAAGTTATATCACTTAGAACTAGTGTGATAATCATTTGTTTTTTCAGTCTCTAAAGTTTGTATTTCAGCAGCTGTCTTGAAAGCAAGCAAAGAGAATAGAATGTTCTGGGCAAGCAGAATTCATCTGTCATTATCTTTCTTGGAGTGTTTTGCACTGACTATTAATACCTATATTGTCTAAACAAAGATAATATGCCTATTATATGCCATATTATCACTAATATGATAGTGTGCCTTATCAAAGAGTTTTTGAGGCATTGTTTAGCCTTAAGGATTCTGTCAAACTGAAGAGTTTTTGTGTAACAGTTCTACATAACAAATTTTATTTCATTATAAGTATGTATAAAGTACTTGGTTGAATTGATGTATATAAATTGAATATATATGTGTGTGTGTGTATATATATGTATAAAGCCATATTAATCATGATACTAGTGAATTCTAGTATTATTTGTTCATACTACTGCTTATGCTGATATAATACTTGAAAGTACTTTTATAAAAACTATTTGCAGTAAATAGGAAATATAGATAACTTTACATCATATATGCATAGGGAAGCAAAAAAGTTTTAACTAATTGAATGGGACTGGGATCACTTAGGCTCTTCAAGTAGGCTAGTTTATACATTTAATATGTCTAAAATTGGCATATTTCATATGTTCTAATAAATTGTCCATAAAAATCATGCTGTGACTTGGATCCAGCTGAGAAACCATTGCCCACATGGTTTAATACACTCTAGGAGTCATAGCCATATTTTAAGTTTAACTGGGTTTCACTCTTACTTTCTTTTACACAGGGCCATTCAGAGTAGAGATGTGGCCCAGTTCCGAAATGTTGTAACGCAACTGGAAGCTGATTTAGATATTACTAAAAGACAGCTGGGGACAGAACGCTTTGAAAGGTAAGTTTATCTCTATACAATATCTAGCTAGGAAAGCATTGTTTTCTTAGGTAACAGTAGGTTTTAGTCATTTCATGAAGGTTATATTTTAAAATATTGAGTCACAGTTTTATGACAGTTTTAATGTCACTGAACATAAAATTTAAAAGCATCACTATTTTGCTTTAGGGAAAGGGCTGTACAAGAACTTCGCCGCCAAAATTACTCAAGTAATGCTTATCATTTGAGTGCAATGAAACCAAATACAAAATGTCATTCACCAGAACGTGTTCACCATCTATCTCCTGACCGAGGCCTAGATCGATCGTTAGAAGAGTAAGTCAGTTTAAGGATCCATTTTCTTGGGGCCACGAGGAAACTATCAGCGAATATTTGAGGGAGTGAAGAAACTCAAATATTTATGTCTGTCATTACGAGTGATCTGTAAACATGATTACCAAGATATGTTGCCATAAAAATAAAGGATTTTCAAAATTTTTAGTGTTTTACATAAATGCTATATTAACATGAAATATGTCTAATATTTCATCTAATGTTTGCATAAGTTATATTTTAAATTGATTTTTTAAAAAATTTTTTAAAATTTTTTTTAGTTGATGATAAACCTTTATTTATTTAGTTATATGTGGTTCTGAGAATCGAACCCAGTACCTCACACATACTAGGCAAGCACTCTACCACTGAGCCTCAACTTCAGCCCTGATTTTTAAAAATTTCTATAACAAATATTTTTCATTGTGCCTTTTACTATAAAAATGTTAATTATTATAGCACTGAGAAATATATATTCTTTAGGAAAGAAATAAGCTAATGTTTCAGAGGAAAATATTTTAGGTATATTCTGCATGTCACAAATTTTGTAATAAAACAACTTTTAATTTGGAATAGTTTCAAGTGTGCATGAAGTTAAAAAATAAAAATAGTATAAAAATATCTGCATATCTTCACCCATTATCACTATTAATAGCTAATTAATTTGTTAAGTTTATGCTCCATTTGCTTTTCATATGCATGTGTGCTCTCTCATGCATTCACTCTTACACCTGCTCCTTCTCTTTCACTGCACATACATGCATGCATATACACAACTGACCAGTTCCTTCAATTCCAGATCACACTCTCAGGTTTCTTCCTTGCCTTATTTCATTCTGTATTTGTATATTCTTTATTCTATGATGTGAGAATGCTGGCTCAACATCAATGTGCTTATTCAACATCAGTACCTTATTTGTTTGCCCAGTCCCAGAATGCATCTAAAGTAGTTTCAAATTTTCTATGCCAGTTTCACTACAGTAACAGACTGACTTCTAAAAAGTTTGAGATCCATTTGCAGTTCTTCCTTCCTGCTCTCTTACATTACCTTGTCCCAATTATTGAGGGTATATAATTAAATACTAAGTTTACTGATTACTTGAATTAGTCCTTCTTTTGTTTCCCCCTTTTTGTTGTGGTTATGGTATTCAATTGAAATAACATTAAATTCATTTGTTTCAACTTGCTTTCATTTTTCCTCTTCTAGCTTTTCCTTGATTTAATTAATTCTATTTTGAATGTGTAGATTAGCATACTCTTAAAAGTCAAAACTCCACAAGAAGTAATCATCAGAGAAGTGTCATTTTCTGTTGTACACATCCATCCCATGGCACATGCTTCTACCCCTTTCCTTTGTTATTTTTATGATAAAGATATAGAGACATATATTTTTCCTTTCTTAACCAGCACACTGCATGTACTTGTTTGTACTTCACTCTTCTCCCTTAGTAATGTGTCCTGGAAGTCAGTCTAAATTGATGTAGATTCTCTTCATTCCTTTTTATGACTGCTTAATATTCCTTTCTGTGGATATTTTATAGTTATTCAACCAGTCTCCTATACTTGGACATATAGGTGGTTTCCAATGATTTGTAATTATAATCAAGACTACAGTGAATAATCTTATGCATAGGTATTTTCATATTATTGGAGAAGTATTTTTAGAATAAATTCCAAGAAGTGAGATTTCTGGATCAAGCAGTAATGCATATGTAGCTTTTTAAAATATTGCCAAATTTCTCTCCGTAATGGTATCATTGTGCACTCCCTCCAGCTGTGTGTAAATGCTCGTTTTCCTACAGCCTTCTCAGCAGAGTGAATTTGTACCAATATGGTAGGTGGAAAATGATATTTTAGTGTAGTTTTTATTTGCATTTCTATATTACAAGTGAAGTTATCTTTTAATAGACCATTTTTATATCTTCTGTATTATTTATTCATTTCTTTTGCCTATTTTTAATGGGTTTTTGGTCTGTTAATTTAATTTTTATATATTTTGGAAGATTAATCTTTTATCTGTGATATGTACTATAAGAATTTATGCTCATTTTTGTCATTTGTCATTAATTTTACTTATACCATTTACTCCCACTTTTAAAATTTTACGAAGTGAAAATTTCAAATCTTTTCCTTTTCTGCATCTGGATTTCTAGACATAGAAAATCTTTCTCTATATCTAGATAATAGAGATTTTCACCAGTGTTTTCTTTTAGTACTTACATAGTTTTACTTCTCTGTATTTCTGATGCATTTGGAATTTAGATTATGAGTGGTTTGAGGAATAGATCTTTTATTTTTCCAAATGAGTATCTAGTTGTCCCAAGATCGTTTAGTTAAAAAAAAAAAAAAAACCTCTTTGTCCCAGTCATTCACATTTCTTTCAGGACTTTCTCTTTATATTCCATTAATCTGCCTGTTTGTGTACTTATTGTCTGTTTTATTTTAGAGACTTTCTGGTATTTTTATGTAGAAATAGTCCAATGATATGCCTGGAAAACTGGATTTCTAAGAGAGGAAGATCTATAGAACTCGCCAATTTTTGTAATACAAATGCTTCCGATATGACCAGTTTCAAGCTATCAATGGTTTAATCTGCAGATTACCAAATTCTTAAATATTTACGATTAGCTGAGAACCAGTCTCAGGACAGAAATAGGGTCTTCCTTGTAAGTGTTTACCTGTATTTTCTTGAGAGTTTATTTTTCCATATGAACTTTTGGGTCAATTTGTCTTACACCATTTTTTTAAAAAGTCCATTGGAATTTTTATTAGGATCACATTATATTTATAAATTAACACAGGGAGAGCTGACATCTTGATGATAGTGATACATTCTAACCAAAAGGAGGAAATGTTTTACATTTGTTTGAATTTACATTTGTGTCTTTTAGGAATTCCTTGTAGTTTTCTTTATATAGATTTTGAACATTCCTTGTTAAGGTGATTCCTAAATATTTTATTTTTTGTGTTGCTATTATAATTTTTTATTCATTTATCTTCAAAAGTACTGTTGATATTTATGTTTTTCTTTTTATTAGTACATTATGATTATAAATAATATTGAGGTTCATTTTGACTTATTCATACATGTATGGAACATAATTTGCTCCAATTCAATCCTTAGTACTTCCCCTTTCCCTCATGTATTCCCTACCCCTTTTCCACTTCCTCTACACTATTGATTTTCCTTATATTTATTTATAGTTTTTTTTAAAATTTGTGCTTTGTAGATATACATAAAGGTGAAATTTGGTATGATACATATATATATAGCACAGTTTGGTCACTTTCATTCCACTGTTCCTCTCTTTCCTTATCCTTCTTCCCTCAATCCCTTTTCTCTGTTCCACTAATCTCCCTTCTATTTTCATGGGATTCTCCCCTCATCCCCTCTTCCCCTTTATTTTGTTCTGGCTTCTATACATAAGAGCAAACATTTAACCCTTGACTTTTTATGTCTGGTTTGTTTCACTTAGCATGGTATTCTCTGGATCCGTCCATTTACGAGCAAATACCATAATTTCATTCGTTTTGTGGCTGATCAAAACTTTATTGTATTTTTATACAGTTTCTTTATCCATTCATTTGTTCTTTTTAAATTTTTTTTTAGTTGTAGTTGGACACAACTAAAATTTATTCATTTTTATGTGGCTGTCATTAATTGCGCTTCTATAATCCTTGATGTGGCTATATAATTATAGTAGGCTGATTTTAATTGTTTTGCATAAATACCCAGGAATGGGATAGCTGGATCATATGGAATGGATCTATTCTAGTCTTTGAGTCATACTCCTTTCCAAAATGGTTTTACTAATTTGCAGTCCCAACAATGTATGAGTGTACCTTTCCCCTCATATTCTCACCAACTTTTATAATCTTTTGTGTTCTTGATGATTGTCATTCTGACTGGCATGAGATGAATATAATTTTGATTAGCATTTCCCTGTTTGCTAGGGATGTTGAATACTTTTTCATGTATTTGTTGGCTATTTGTATTTCTTCTTTTGAGAAATATTTGTTCTTTTGTCCACCTATTAATTTGGGTTATCCTTTTTTATGTTTAGTTTTAGTTTTTAGTTTTCTTTATGATGTTTTAGTTTTTTGAGTTTTTATATATTCTGGATGATAATCCCCAGTTGAGGAGCATCTGGCAGAGATATTCCATTCTTCATTCTCTTGTTTCCTTTGCTGTGCAGAAAATTTTTAATGTGATGCTCCCAGTTATTGATTCTTGGTTTCATTTCTTGCACTTTAGGAGTCATGTTAAGGAAGTCAGTACTTTCACCAATATGTTGGAGTGTTGAGCCTACGTTTTTCTAACAGTTGCAAGATTCTGGTCTAATTCCCAGGTCTTTGATCCACTTTAAGTTGACTTTTGTGCATTTTCTACATATGGATATTCAGTTTTTCCAGCACCATTTGTTAAAAAGGCTCTCTCTCTCCAATGAATGCTTTTGGCATCTTTGTCAAGTGTGACTGAATCTGTGTGAGTTTGTGTCTTCTATTCCATTGTTTTGGTGCCAATACCGTGCTTTTTTATTACTGTAGCTCTGTAGTATAATTTGAGATCAGATACTGTGATGCCTCCCGCATTGCTCTTCTTGCTCAGGTTTGCTTTGGCCATTCTGAGTCTCTTATTCTTCCACATGAATTTTTAGAGTTGAAATATATCACTGGTATTTTGATGGGAATCGTATTGACTGTAAAATGCACTATGGATATTTTTGAAGCAGACCAGACACCCCCACTCAAAAGAAACTTGCCCTAATTAAGCTTCTCCTCTTGCCAGATCAGCAGGATGTCTGCAGAGGTTATTGTGGTTGGTAGTTTCCTCTTTCTTATAAATGCACAACATGCTATCTCTGTTTTCTTAGTTTTTTAAAAAAGTGAAACCTATGTCTGGTCTAGGGGATGGAGGGAGAGCACTTGACATGTGAACTTCCCAGCCCCGCCCCCACTGGGTATAAAGGTCAAAAAATTTCCAAAATCTATGTTCAGAGGAAGAATTCTTAGGCGAGAGCCACCTCTGAACCCTGAAGTCAATGAACCTGCTTCCTGCAAGTTACTTGGGTGTCCAGCCTCTTCTGTCCTACTTCATTTTGACAATACTAATTCTATACAAGAAAAGGTCTTCAGGTTCTTTCTTTAGTGTTCTATAGTTTTCATTGCAGAGATCTTTAACCTCCTTGTTTAGATTTATTCCCAAGTATTTTTTATTTTGAGGTTACATTTGATGGGATAGTTTTCCTGATTTCTTTCTCAACAAATTCATTACTGGAATATAGGAAAGCTATTGATTTATATATATTGATCTTGTATCCTGCTGCTTTGCTGAATTTATTTATAAATTCTAGAAGTGTTCTGGTAGATTTTTTGTGTATTCTAGATAAAATATTATAAACAAATAGAATTTTTTAACTTCTTATTTTTCTATTTGTATCCCTTTGTATCTCTTGTCTGATTGCTGTGATAGAGTTTCAAGAACTATAAGGAGTGGTGAGAAGGATATGCTTGTCTTGTTCCTGACTTTAGAGGAAATGCTTTTTGTTTTACTCCATTCAGAGGATGTTGTCATTGAATTTGTCATATAGAGCCTTTATAATGAAGAGGGAAATTCCTTCTATCTCTAGTTTCTCTAGTGTCAAAACATAAATGGGTGCTGGATTGTGTCAAAGGCTTTTTTCACACCCATTGAGATGATCACATGATTCTTGTTCTTAATTCTGTTTATTTGGTCAATTATGTTTTTTGGTTTGTGTATGTTAAACCAGTATTGCATCCCTGGTATAAAATCCACTTGATTATGATATACTTTCATCTTACTGTGTTTTTGAAGGCAACTTGCCAATATTTTTTTAATTTTTTAAAATACTTATTTTTTTTAGTTGTAGTTGGACACAATACCTTTATTTATTTATTTTTATGTGGTGGCTGATGGTGGAACCCAGGGCCTTGAACATGGTAGGCAAGCACTCTACTGCTGAGCCACAATCCTAGCCCCAACTTGCCAATATTTTTAAAGGATTTTGTGTCTATATTTATCAGGGATATTATATTGGTCTGTAGTTTTCTTTGATTGATGTGTCTTTGTCTTGTTTTGGTTTCAGTGTGATAGTGGCTTCATAGAATGAATTTGGGAGTGTTCCCTTCATTTCTATCTCATGGAATAATTTGAGGAAGCTTGGCACTAATTCTTTTTTTTTAAATTTTTTTTATTGTTGGTTGTTCAAAATATTACATAGTTCTTGACATATCATATTTCACATTTTGATCAGGCATTAATTCTTTTTTTTTAAATATTTTTTAGTCATTGCTGGGCCTTTATTTAATTTATTTATTTGTATGTGGTGCTGAGAATTGAACCCAGGGCCTCACATGTGCCAGGTAAGCACTCTACCTCTGTGCTACCACTCTAGCCCCCAGGCATTAATTCTTTTTTAAAGATCTGGTAGAAGTTTGCTAAGAATCCATTTGGTCCTGGATTTTTCTTTGTTGGAAGCCTTTTAATTTCTGCTTCATTCTCATTAGTTCGGTTTGGGTAGGTCATGTGTCTTGAGATTTGTTTGTATTGTCTAGATTTTCTAGTTTATTGGAGTGTAAGTTTTCAAAATAGTTTCTAATGATTCTCTGGATTTCAGAAGTATTTTGGTGATAACTCTAATTTTGTTGATTCAGGTCTTCTGTTTTTGTTTGGTTTGTCAGTCTGGTTTATCTCTTCAAAGACTCAACTCTGCATTGATCCTGTGTAATTTTTTTTTTAAATTCTCAAGTTCATTAATTTGGGCTCTGATCATATTTCCTGTGTTCTACTAATTCTGGAATTAGTTTGTTTTATTTTGAGGGCCTCAAGGTGTAATGTTTGATTACTTACTGAGGATCTTACTATTTTTCTTTTTAAAGGAACTCAATGCTATATTGAACTGTGTTGCACTTGAACTGTGTTCCTACTGTCCTAAAGATTTTGATGTGTGTATCTCTGTTCCCATTTACTCCTAAGAATTTTTTTTATTTCTCCATATATATCCTCTGTAATACATTTCTCATTCAAAAGCATATTATTTAATCTCCAGGTATTAAAATTGTTTCATTTTTTATCTTATTTATTAATTTCATTTCATTATGATCTGATAGGATGCAAGGAATTATATTTTTTTGTATTTGCTAAGACTTGCTTTGTGCCCTAAAATACAATCTATTTTAGAGAAAGTTCCACGTGCTACTGAGAAGAAAGTGAATTCAATTGTTGATGAATGAAATCGTTTATACATATCTGTTAGATCCATTTAATTAATAGTATTTTTTTTAGTTCTGAAGAGTCTTACTTAATTTGTCTGGTTGACCTGTCTAATGGTAAGAGAGGTCTTGAAATCATACAGTATTATTGTATAATGGTCTATTTGATTCTTTGTATGGAGAAGGATTTGTTTTATATTCATAGGTACACCACTGTTTCTGTGTAAAATCTCTATCCTGCTATTTGGTAAATTCTTTTGTTTTTTCAAGCTTCATCTTTGATTCTGTAGACTTTTCTAGGTCTACAGTGCTATCATCTGCAAAAGATACTGTTTTATTTGCTTTTCCCTATTTTTCTATATCTTGAATTATATTCTCTATGCTTTGAAAATTTTCCATTGCTTTGGAACTATTTGATCAATAAAAATTTGGTTGAATTCACCTTTAAAACAACAGAGCCCTGGTTATTTTTCAATGAAATATTTCCTTAATAACTATTTATAATATTCTTCTTTGGACACTGGTCTTTTTAATTGTCTATTTTCGCTGTGTTTACCTAACAGATTATCCATTTCCTCCTAGGTTGGCAAAGTTATTTGGATAAAAGCAACCAATGTAGTATTATGAATTTTAAAATTTCTCCTGGATCAGTAGTTTTATACCTCCTATCATCATATATGTATATATTTACCTCCTTATGATAACTTTTTCCTTAATTTCATTAGCCAATGAACATTGTTCATTGCTTCAAAGAACCAGAATTTTTATTTATTGCTTTGATGTGTTTTTTTTCTATTATTAGTTACTGCTTTATTTTTATTATTTCCTTCCTGTGCAAGACTCTTATTTTGTCAGTTTTCTTTTTTAACTTTTTGAGCTGTGAATTTAATTCATGTATTGCCCTTCTTTTCTTTTATCGATACAGATATTTAGGGCTTTGATTTATCCTCTGATCATTATTTTAAACATATTCCATAGATTCTGACATATGATGCTTATCACTGATTTTTCTGAAATTAATTTGTTTGTATTTTCACTTTTATCATTTGATGGAAAATCTTTTAATTTCCATTGACAGGGTTTTTGTTTTCTAGTGCTATTAAATTGTGATTGGGGAATATTGTCTGAATATTTGTTTTGTGCAACCTGATGTTCTTTGTGCTTTACTATATGATAAATTTTGTTGTAAACAGTTTAGTGCCCTTGAAAAGATACATTCTTTCATATCAGGGCATAGTATTTACTATATATCTAAAATATCTACCTTTAAATATATACCTTTTGGGTTTTATGTAGATCTTTTATATTATGGCTTGATTTTTGTCCACTTGACCCATTATAAATTAAGAATAGTGTTTTAAAGTTTTTTATTATGAGTATGTTTTTGCATTTCCTATAAGTTTTATTTTATATAGATGGTTTGTTATGTTTGTTCCATGGATATTCTGAAGTGTCATTCTTCATTGTGTAATGTGGCTTTTATAAAGTTTCCTTTCTGATGCATTTACTTTTTATGGGGCATATTTGTTTTGGCCAGACATCTACTTTGTCTGGTATTAGAGTTCAACTCTTGTTTGATTATGGATTTGAGTTTTGCTTTATAAATCATTTTGAAAATCATTTCTTAAAAGTATGTGAGTTAAAATCCTTCATATTATTGATGTGACTGTTAGGTTAGTCTCAACTATGTCCAGTTATTGTCTGTATTATGTGATATTTGCTGTGCTTCCTCATTGGATTAATCTTCTTTACTTTTTAACAGATTTCTTGAGATATTTAGAAAAGTTTGTACTTTATTTTAGTTGTTACCTTTATATTAATAATAATGCCTCAATCCTCTTTTTTTTTTCTTTTTACTTTCTATTTCATTGTTAGTTTTAAATGTTATCCTTTGGCCACCTATCATCAAGGAAAAAGCCAATGGATTTACTTTATTTTTCTCAACCATTACCATTTCCTATCCCTTTAGTTTATCTTTCTCATATAAATGGAATCATAGTATATAACCTCTGGTGGCTGACTTTCACTCAGCATAATATATTTGAGTTTTATCTAGGTGGTTTTATGTACTTGTAATTGTTATATGTTCCTTTTAACTGCTGAAAAGTATTTTAATATCCTTTGTGTGAATGTATCATAGGTAATTGTTTAATGATTATAATCTTGATAATAGTTGGAAATATAGGACAGAGCCCAGCTTATCCTTCCCCTAGCTTCTGAAATGCCAGTATCTTACCAAAAAAAAAAAAAAAAAAAGGAAATTGACATGGTATAAGATGTTTCTTAGCTAGGTCATTGGCCTTATTTAGATACCCCTAATTTTTAGAAATTCTTATGTGTGTGTATTTATACATAACACACACACCAATACTAATCAGGATACTGAGTTGTTCAACAGCACCAAAGAAATCCCTGCTTGCTGGTGATACCCCTTTATTGTTGCAACCCTTTTCTTCTCCATCCCTATCCCCTCTATTCCTAACCCCCGGCCAGACTAATTTCTTCTCCAACTCTATATTTCCATCATTTTATCATTTTGAGGATGTAATGTAAATGGAATCATACACAGAACATAAGCTTTGAGATTGACTTTTTTTTATCTCAAGTTCTGGTGAATATCAGTAGTTCGTTCTATTTATTGTTGAATAAAATAGTTCGTTCTATTTATTGTACAGTTTATGAAAAAATATAATGTATACATTTTCTTTTGCAGGGTTGGTGCAAACATCTTAAAGTAATGCTATAGTATATTTTTTACACGTTAAAATATTTGAGTTAAAAGTATTAATCTGCATAATTTTTTCTCTTATAGGAATCTTTGCTATAGAGATTTCTGACACACAAAAAGATTCTTCACATTCTGAGAAAGGTCAAAGTTACAAACGGATTTTTTTTTTTGCTATATGATTGCATTTATCTTTTGAATGCTTGACAATGTTAAATGTATTTATTAACTTCATGCCTCTGAATCTCTGTTCTCATGTGCCACATTGCAGTGATCTGAGATGACTTATACAAATAAAAATGCATGGCTCTTTCTATCCATACAGTAATAGTGAGTGTAAAATCTGCTTACTTCACTATTGAACACTATTTTGTTAACTATCCGGAGTAAATAAAGGAGCTTAAAAAAAAAAGAGGGAAAAGTGTTTTTACAAAACAAATTTCCTTTCCTTTCTTGGTATCTCAAATAATTGATTGGTTAATTTTTTTCTTTGTGATCTATGTTTTCATGGCTGGAAAGTTGTGCCAAAATATGCACAGTTTACCAGTATTAGCCTAGGACCCAATATTGCATTTTAGAACCTACCTCACATAAATTCCATGCCATAGTGTGACTTCAGACCAGCAGAAAGTAGGAGTGTGTCAGAGTTTTAAATCCATACTATTGTACCACTCAACCTAATTAAAATACATTTTCTATAATTGTGTTTACTCCTACTATTTTTAGAAAGGTAGGTGATGCTATATCTGTAAAAAATGTAAGACTTTTAAAAATCTGTATTTTTTAATAAGTTTTCTTTAAAACATTAAAGTATTGCAATTAACTTAATTGCCATTTTATTTTATTTTATTTTATTTTGCCTGTGGCAGCTGTTTGTAATCCAGAATAACAAGTGCAGTGATGTTTTCTTTTCTCTCCTAAAATCTCCTAAATCTCTTATCCGTCCATAGACTTTGACTTAATGTTGATAATAGAGCCTGAATGCTACTGTATTTTACTGATATAAGTTATTTGTATTCTTGCCATTTTAATAAAAAGTCCTGTCACTAATATTATCCATATGATGTAGAAAGTTTTTCATTTTATTTAGTCATTATTCAATATGACTATAGTGATGTAGGATAGTGCCATGATTTAAATCTTGTTTAATCATTAGTATGCTGTTATTTTTCCATTAATTCATGCTACATACTCATTTCAGTTTGATCAAAATTTTCAGGTTTACTTGTTTAGATTAAGACAGTCATTAGATTGACTTAAAAAAATTTAAAATTATAAGCATTTTAAAGAATATATGCAAAAAATTATTGATAATATTAAAATAATATACTGACATATGCAAAATTAACCTTTTTTGGATTACTCAGTGACCTTAGTACTATATCATCACAACATTAATTTTTGTCCTTTCATCTAGAAGAATTGACAAATGAACTAGACATGCATGTATCGTGTTAGATGTAGAAGGCAATATGTTAGGGGATGAGAGATACATGAATAA
Source organism: Ictidomys tridecemlineatus (assembly GCF_052094955.1). Lineage (NCBI taxonomy): Eukaryota > Metazoa > Chordata > Mammalia > Rodentia > Sciuridae > Ictidomys > Ictidomys tridecemlineatus. The sequence goes on along the minus strand of NC_135488.1, from coordinate 38,110,846 downwards.
AGTATGTAAGAAAATAGTTCCATGCTTGATTAAAATTATACTGTTCTTCTATTAATTATAAAATATTTAAAAGGAAAGTTATATGATATAGTATAAAGGGACCAACATTACCAAAGATAGGCAAAAACCTCAGTGGTGTTCTCTGTTAAAGAAAAACTTTTGTTGAGATCATTTTCAAGAACATTTATTGTTTTAAATTAGATTCTTATTGCTTGATATTTTAATAGCCTATTGATATGATAAAGATTGGCTAGTACATACTTAATACCAGTACTACCACACATATTCCTCTTTGGATGACAAAAAAATATGAAGGAGCTCTCAACTCTCAAATGTTATGTTGAATACAAAACATCTACTCTGTTGAAGGGAGGGTGCTATGAAAGAGAACTGTGAACCCTCTGAGTAATTTAAATACAGAATTTGTTATGTTTTAAAGTTCTGTACACCACCAGGATTCTTTTATAAAGTCTGTGCTTTTTTCTGTTAATTTGAGCTACTCTACTGTCCAACCTTCTGTTGGAAGTAGAAGCCAGGCATTTGCATGAGGATCCACTCTGAAGTTCATAGGCTATGGTTTCAAAAGGAACAGGTAATATCCTTTTGATCTTTGGAGTATTATTATTAGAATTCAATCCCTATTAATTACAATTTAGCAAAAAATTTAAAAATTGTCTGACACTCTTGGGGTATTGGCCATAGTGATTATAGTAATTAATTCTGAGAAAATAAAAGAAGAAACAAAAATACTAGTGGAAGCCACTAGGCTTGTCATTAATTATGATTCTTAAACAGTTATTGCTTCAATAATTATTTGAAATTATGCATTGAGTTACTGAAAATATACTTTCCAGTAGTCTTCTGATAAGAATCTTCCATTTTTTTTTCTATCCTGTCTTCACATTTTCAAGTAAGTCCTTGCTTATGGCTTTTTTATACTTTCCGTAGTTTCCCAAATGTTGTGTTTCAAGTTACATGTTTTGCATAATCAGAAATAGTTTACAACTTTCATTTACTTTTAGTAAGGTACAATGAATTCTACTAATCAAAAAAAGAATCTTCAAAGTTCATGTATCTTAAGTCTTTTCCATAACAGCAATCATAGCCAGTCGTAGGCTATTGAACAGCACAAATTTGTTCAAAGTTAAGTCATAAGATATCAGAATGTAACTTAGACTTTTTGTTAGCTTTGAACTTTGCAAGTGAAGAAAAACTCTGGCCTAATACTGTAAAAAATTAAAAGCTGAAGATAATTAGACCATCTATTCCAGCCCCTAGATAAATTTTGCCCCTTAGTGCGTTTCTCCATAATCACAATGAGTTACACTAATTATTTTGGACCTTTCTATAAATTTCCCAGTGAAATTTAAGAACATTTAATGTTTTACCCAAAGAAAGATTTATATTAAATAAAGTCCAAAGCTTTATTATCTTTATGTTTTATTATCTCTATAAAATAATCTGTCAATATCAGTGCCCTTCGGATTAATACCATGTCACAGACAAGATAATACATGGTGGATCAAATTGAACCTACCTTTCTTTCAATAAATTCTTTGAATTTAAAAAAAGCTATTCTTTGATTTTTTAAGGATATTACATAAGTGCATTATGGTTTAGAAAAGGATATTTTGTAAATGTAAAATATTTTAGGTGCTTCTTAATTTTTTTATTATTTTAATTGTATTCTTTAATACTTTTGCTGATTCAAAATGATTATTTTATAAGGTTAGAGGAAGTTATACCCTTTTTTTTCCTCTCATATATTTCAGTCTTTTATTTTTTAAATTTGTTTTAATTAGTTATACATGACAGTAGAATGCACTTATATACTTTGATATATCATACATAAATGGGATATAATTTCTCATTTTTCTGAGTATACATATTATAGAATCACATTGGTCATGCAGTCATACACATACATAAAGCAATAATATCTGTTTCATTCTACTATCTTTCTTATCCCCACATCCCCTGCTTTCCTCTCCTTTCACTTCCCTCTACCTAATCTAAGGTAACGCTATTCTTTTTTTTTTTTTGCATTACAATTCTTAATACACATATATACCACAATTTTTGTATCTCTGTATATAAAGTATGTTGACACCCAATTCAAGCCTTCATACATGTACTTTGTATAATGATGTCCATCACATTCCACCATCCTTGCTAATCCCCTTAGAGGAAGTTATATTCTAATGTGTAAGTTTCAACAGAATTCATAGAAATAAGCAACATTTGTAGTTGCACAATAAACATGCACTTTAAAATATTCAAGTGTAAACAAGTAACACTTGGGCACCTCTGTTAGGCAAGAACTTATCTAAGCTCAAATGGAGTCAGGCACAAAATTACCAGTAATAAATGTTATTGTAGAGTCTCCCTCACTTAACCCCTAGAGAAATTAGAAAGGACACAGTTAGACCCATGTCCTCTTCCATTAGTACTTCCTGATATTAAGGCCATTTAAAATAAAGAATGAATTTACCAAAGTTACCAAAATCACAAATAATATTTCTTATTGCCAGATTAACTCCTGAATCACTTTGCTACAACATCTACAGGCAGAATGATGCTTACAATATTATGAGATGTTAAATCTCTTGTATATCAAGACACTATAAAAAAAAAACCAAGTAAATAGCAGAAAGATTGGTAGAGGGAAGAGAACAGGGGGAAGTAGGAAGGGAGGGAAAGGGGACTGAATTAGAGCAAATTATATTCCATGCATTTATAATGATGTCAAAATGAATCCTAATGATATATATAACTTTTAGCAAACTATAAGTTTGCTAAAATAAAAAGGATGTAGATTGAAATGTGATGCAAACAGTAAGAAGAAAAAAAATTTGTTTATTGTCCTATTCAATAATTCCTAATCCTAGGTTTACTTTAGAGTGATTTGTGAGCCTTTACCAAAAGATGCAATGAAATTAAATGGCCAAGGGGCAGTAATGTGCTTGAAACAGAGTATAGCTTTATCATCAATTTTGAAGAATCTAACTAACTGTTCTAAGTTTTGCAGGCCTAACTTACATAGATGATCATTATGTTTATGTTATGTTATACTTGGTTAAATTATTTTATGCTTCTCCTTTCCAAACTAAATTTTTTTCTTATGAAGTTAGCACAATTTATTACGCTGCTTCCTTTGATTGTCTAGGAATTGTTCTCCAATATATTATCCTTATTTCTTTTCTGACTTTACAGCCTGTCTCTTAACTTTTTTAAAAAACCATTTTTAGTTGTAGATGGACACATTTATTTTTATGACCTCTTCCATTAGCCGAGGATCAAACCTAGTGCCTCACACATGATAGGCAAGCGCTCTACCACTGAGCCACAACCCCTACCCACTTAAGTTTTTATTTATTATAATAAATCTCCTTTTCTAGTTTGTGTTAATGAAATGTGTGCTTTGCAGTTAACCTCAATCAACTTTAGTGAATAAATCTTCATTTGCTCTGTTATAAATATACTCTTAGACATAGTCCTATCCTTAGAGGATATTATCAAAGAGAGGCCATACAGCCTACTTGAGAATTCTATTGATGGTTGTGTCTTTGTAGGCACATTGTAAGTTTTCAATAAATGTCAACTGTTACTATAGGACTTCCTTGTGACATCTGTGCAATTGTTTAAGGATATAATTATTTGCACATTTCATATGTGCTCAAGCAATATTTGCAAAATTGATAATCTGGGACTTCTATCAACTTTTGTCTTTTAATATTAACTATGTAATTATTTAATGTGTTAAGTGTTTTTGAAATATTTGCTGCTTTTAAATTTTAAATTAGAATGGTGTCAGGCACATTATAAGTTTTCAATAAATGTTAATAGTTATTATAGGATCTCCCTCACTTATCCCATAGAGAAATTGGAAAGGACACAAAGAGACCCATTTTCTCTTTCATTAGTACTTACTGAAGTTAAGGCAATGCTTAAAGGAATTAGTTTACCAAAGTTATCAAGTATGGCACAGTTGTGATTCACTACTACGAAGAATTTTAGTATGTCTAAAATAGTATATTTTAAGCAGATTTCTTTTGTGCGCTAAAATATGGTAAATGTTCAGTAGTCAACTGAACATCAGATTTTCAAAACACCACCTCAAATCTCTAACAATAGAAAAGCCAATAATTTTGAGTAAAATTTCTACATATTATCTCTTTACCATGTTTTCCCAGTTCTTGGCTCAATATTACAGCATTTCTTGAGTGAGGGAGATTGGCCAGACTGATGCTTCTAAGCACAGCATGTGAAATATTATTTCCTGAGATAACGTCATCATTAAATGACATGCTGAAACTCAGATATGCTGAAAGGTACGTCAGAATCTAGCTGTGCTGTTTTAGTGTGGCGTACCATCTCCATAGCCCCACTTTTTCAGTAATGTTCTCATTATTTCTGTCAGAACATTTCTTATGTAGAAGTGGTTTGGTTATTATTCTGAATTTGCACTTACTCCTTTATGTAAATTTAATAAAACATTAAATTATATCATGAAATTAATGTACTCTCCAGATTAGAAGCATTTGATCTGTGATTAACAGTTTAAGGTATAGTCCTTGGCTTTCAGGCCACCTGAGAAGACAGAGTGCTGCATCTCAGCCAAAGCTCACAGGCTTTTGCACTTGTGCCTTATAAAAGTGGAGAAAAGTGGGAGGATGGTTAAAGGAAACGGAGGATATAAATTCTCCATGAATATGACAGTAGGAATTTCTGTAAGGCCCAAGATAACTAATAATGATAGCTAATAGCAGAAATGCTCACGGGCACGCACATGCGCGTGTGTGTGTGTAGATACATGTATAAAAATATAAATGTATTTCATTTATGTTTTAAATAAATATACTTGTTTAGATATTTGCTGATCCTCAAAAAAGTAACAGGTTACCATTTTCTGTGATTTGAATGTGTCCCCTGAAATTCAAGTGTTGATGTTTTGGAAACTTAGTCCCTAAATTCATAAGTTGATGGCATTTGGAGGTGGGGTCTATTTATGGGGGAAGGGGGGTGTTAGGATTAGATGAGGTCATGAAGGCAGAGCCCCAAGAGGGAAATAGCGGCTTTTTAAGAAGAGGAGGAAACCTGTTCTCCTGCTCTTACCATGATGCCCCCTCCAGGTTGTGATGTGGCAGGAAGCCTCACTAGATGAGAGCAGCCTTCAGAGTTGTGAGAACTTTCTTTCCTTTATAAATTACCCAGTCTGTGGTATTCTGTCATACATTCAAGAAACAAACAAGAACACCATTCAAGTGGCAAGGGATATATTCCACTTGCTTACAGACTTAATGTAAGCCAATAAAAATGCAATTCCCTAGAAGTTAATGCCAAAACAATGCCATTGTTTGTTAAAGGAAAAGTAAAATGCTCTGTTCAGGAAGGATGTTTGCCATGATCAGTTTGTTTCTGTGAAGACAAAGAGGGAATGGCTGTTAAATAGCACTAGTGGTTAGTAAGGTGGAAAACAGGGGAAGAACAAGAATCAGGAATGGTAGTGATAATGATTGTGCTATTGACTTTCTTAACTACAAAATGCACAGCAGAGGGGTCAACAGACTACTGGTCCTCACTTTGTTCCAGTGTCTCAACTCTTCAACTATTAGACTGCAGAGCCTTGTGCTATTCACTGCTGTCCCCCACACCTCAGTCACCACATTGCTAGGTTCTGGCTCTATACCAGTTGTTAGCATGAATGAACAAGTCCAGAATCCAAGAACTTTATATGACATGAATATACAGCTCTTACGCTCCAGCCAAATTGTGAACTTGCTGTTCATAAATGCCCCTGATGTTTTCATACTTTGTGCCGTGTTCATGCTAATCCTGAACCTTCTGACCTCTTACTCCTCAAAATCCTACTCAGTTTATATAAAACTTAACATTTGCTGAATACTTACTGGGTTCCAGACACTTGGAACACACAGATAAATGATAGGAGTTCACTGTCAAGTTCAGGAGACAAACAAGTAGAAAAGATAGTTTGGTAAATACTAGGATAAAGCATACGTGGGGCTTGCTAGAGAAGCATGGATTAGAGATAGAATCTCTCAATCTCAGAGAAGCCTGCAAAGAGCAAGCAGTGTCAAAAATGAAGGGGGAGAAGTATGTTCCAGGAGGAGAGACCAATGTGTGCAAAGGCACCAAGGTCTGAAGGAGTCGAGCACTAGTTAGGGTTTTGATCTGGAGTGTTCCCAGTGGTTCATGTGTTGAAGCTTTGTTCCCGGTGGAGCAGTGTGGGGAGCTGGGGCTTGGGGAAGTGAATGGATCCTGAGGGCTCTGACCTTATTAACAGGATGACTGATCCATAATTGTTGGACTCATAATTGAATGGACTACTGGGAGTGGTGGATTGTGGGGCTTAGTCGGAGGAAGTAGGTCACTCTGTGCCCTGGAAGGATATCACTGATTTCCAGCCCCTTCCTCTGTCTACCTCCTATCTGCCAGCAGATAAGCCACTTTGCTCTACCACCACTCCCTGCCATGATATTCTACTTCATCATTAGCCCAGAAGCATTGGAACCAGGTGGCCATGAACTGAAATCTCTGAAACTGAGCCAAAATAAATCTTTAATTCCTTGAAATTGTATATCTCTGGTATTTTGTCACAGCACTGAAAGGCTAACACAAGCACAGTCTGAAAAATGCATATGATTCAGTAAAGAAGGAATCTGGAGTGTGAATCTGGGCATGGTGAAAGTAGCTGTCAAGAAGGGGGTTGAGTTATGAAGTGTCTTATGTGCTATACTAAGAGTTTCAACTTTATCCAGAAAGCCATTGAAAATTTTCCAGCTATTGAAACAACAGTTTGGTATCTTTTAACTAGGGAATAGTTAAATAGTTTTAACAGGTTTGCATTTTTGAAGAATTCCTCCACAGTGGAGACAGAGTAGTAAAGTGGTCATTGCTATGAGCCTTAACACTAAAATAGTGGGAATGGGGAAGTACAGCATATTTCTGAAACACTCAGAAGTTAGGACTTGGTAAGCAATTGGATGAAGGAAGTGAGAAGAATTTTAAGATTATTTTCAAGGTTTCTTAAATAGGCAATTCTAAAGTTAATTAGCTGAAATAGAGAATAGAAGATGAATAATGGAAGGCTAGGGTTGTGGCTCAGTGGTTGAATGCTCGCCTAGCATGCATGAGGCACTGGGTTCGATCTTCAGCACCACATAAATATAAAGATATTGTGTCCACCTATAACTAATAAATAAATTTATTTATTTGTTTGTTATTTAGGTTCTCAGGGTAAATCCAGCACTGTCTAGCTGGCCATTTGCTCCTGATTTTTCTTCTACCTCTCTGACAGCTTTTTGGTTTCTTTTATAGACTCCTCTTCTTTTAAATAACATCTCCCCCTACTCCAGGGATCCATTTTAGACTTCTCTATAAATTTGCTCTGGCATCTCATCCAATTCCTTGGTCTTAATTATCATCTATATTGGTGACTTATCATGTATATTGGTGACTTCCTAGTTTTTATCTCCAGATCAGATCTTGAGACGTAGTTCTCATTGCCTATTGAATATCTCCACTCAAGTATCTTATAGGTGCTTACTCTCTGTGTCTAAACCAAATCCAACAGTGTCTCCTCCCTGCATCCTTGGTGCTTGTTCCCCACAGTGTCACTAGCCACCATGTCAGATGCCTGAACCCTGAGCCCAGCTGTCCTCCCAGATCATTCCCTTCCACAGTTATCACTTCCTGTACTACAAAAAAAAAAAATACTACAAGAAATTAAAAGAAGATGTAAATGAATGGAAAGACATTCTTGGTTCACAGTTTGGAAGGCTTATTATTATTAAGATGGCAATATTACCCCAAGCCATCTACAGATTACGTGCAGTTCTTATCAAAATCCCCGTGGATTTTTTGCAGAAATGGAAAAGCTGTCCTAAAATACATAAGTAGTTTCAAGGGACTCAGATGGCCAAAACAGTTTTGCAAAGAGAAAATTTGGAGGAGTCAGTTTACCAATTTCAAAACATTCCAATATACAGTAACCAAAATAGTACTGACATAAGAATAAATATGTGGATTAATGAAATACAATTTAGAGCCCAGAAATTACCCCATGACTCACTGGTTACTTGATTTTCAACAAGTTTGCCAAGGCCATTTGTGGGGGAAAGAATGGTTTGTTTAATTAAAGGTGCTAGGACAACTAGATATTCACGTACAAAATAATGAAGTTGGGCATTTATTCACATACAAAGATCAACTTAAAAATGGACCAAATATCTAAATTTAAGAGTCAAAGCTACAAGTTCTTAGAAGAAACCAGAGGGTCAAACCTTCATGACTTTTGATTTGGTGATGGTTTCTTCCTGACTAAAATCACAAGCAATGAAAAATAAGATTTCATAAAAATTTTTAAACATGCACATCAAAAGACTATCAAGAAAGTGCAAGATAATCCACATGATAGGAGAAAAGACTTGTAGATTATATCTGATAAAGGTTTAGTAGCCATAATATAAGGAACTCATAACTGAATAACGAAAGAGCCAATTAAAAATAGGCAAGTATAAGAGCAGATGAGGGACTGGGGATGTGGCTCAAGCAGTAGCGCGCTCGCCTTGCATGCGTGTGGCCTGGGTTCGATCCTCAGCACCACATACAAATAAAGATGTTGTGTCTGCCAAAAAAAAAAAAAAAAAGAGCAGATGTATTCAAAGAAGATATACAAGTGACCATGGGAGCACATGAAAGTCATTAGTTATTAGGGAGATGGAAATCAAAACCACAGCAACACACTACTTAACTGAAGAATGGATAAGATTTAAAAAAATGGAATATTATTAGACAAAAATGAAGTACTGTTGTGATATTGTAAATGTACTAAATGCCACTGAATTGCACAATTCAATATGGCTGAAATGATAAACTTTATTTTACCACAATTTTGAAAAATTAACTTTTTCTGCCTCCTAATATCAATCTAATCAGGTCAGATTCCCCTGTAAAAAAGCACTGAGCATTTTTCCTTGGAAGATTTTATCACTGATATTATTTATGTAATTATGTGTCTAATATCTGTCTTTCTTCTATAGAATAAGATCTATTGGGGCAAGAGATCACATCTGTCTCCACTGTTGTTACTAGGAGTTTTATAAATATTTCTGGAACCAATAAAGAAATTAACCTAAACAAGTCCCAACAATTATACCTCCTAAACAGCTTTAAAATGAATATATTTTTCTCTATTTCTGGTTTAATCCAGACCATAAAATCTCCTTAATCTAAATGTGATGGCCTCTCTCTTCTTAAGTCACACCCCATCCAATTCATTTTCCACGCCGAAACCAAACAAATAGTTTTAAAAAACAAACATGGCTTCAGCATCCTCCCCCATACACCCCCTGTGAGTACCAAATTTGTCATTAAGCTGAACTTCGAGCTCTTGAGCACTGCCTTGGCAGCCTTTTGGTCCCTTCAGCCTCATGCCCCACCCCTCCTGCTTTCCAATTATGTATTATACCTATTCTGAATTTCTTTCAGTACCCTCTCTCAGCTTAGAATATTATTGTTTGCTTTAACATCGTGTTCCTAGCACCTAGCACAGTACCTGGCAAATAATATGTATTCAATAGTTCTTTAGTTAAAAAATGAAAGCCATCTTAATTGTTGCCTGATTTCTATTTCTTCTACTCATATGATTAATTTTATATTTCCTGTACACTTCATTGCAGTCTATGGCAAACTCTTATTTGTTTGTCTTACCAGACACATGTGAACTCAGGAAGAAAGGTTTGATTTACTTATCATGTTGAGGACCATGCCAAGCTCATGTTTTCCAATCGAGGTATATTCATTGGAAGAGTGAAATATGACGGTTAAGAACATAGGCTTTGGAATCCCACTGCTTGCCTTCATGTCATGTGTACTTGGGCAAGCTAGCAGTTTACATTTTCTAAACTTTACTGTCTCCTTCTTCTGTAAGAGGTCTGTCAATAAGAGTACATAATTCATAGTAGCATCATGTGGATTCCCTGAGATAATGTCTAAAGTGCTCTGTACAAGGCCAGACTTATAGTAAGTGGTCAGTAAATGTTGGCTTATATAATTTCTGAGTTAATAAAGAAGTATATAGTTTCTCAAGAAACTTTCTCAAGAGAGAAAGCTGACTAGAGAAAAAGATTTTGAGTCCTTAGCAGGTATATGATGTAAGATTGAACGTATGAAAAATAAGATAGGGAAAACAAAACACAGTTTGGGAAAGGAGCTTACCATATGGCTTAGTTGCAAATAGTACTTCACAGTTGTAATGATGTAAACACTGAACATAAAGCTAAGGAAAATTCCAGTTTAATTAATTAGAGACTGAAGGAATGGGAAGAGAGCAGGTGTGGCTTGGAGGAAAAAGAAAGCTAAATTCTCTTCTGTAGCAGGAAGTCAATAGACAATGCCTAAAGTTGAAATATCAAGAAATAATGTCATAAATAAGTTAATTAGAGATAGAGATTCCAAAGTAATCAACTCTAAAAGGTAAAAATTATCATCTGCAGAGGGGGAAGTATGGGAATGGGAATGAGGTAGACCAGAGATTTGAATAACCTATTTGAATATTTGTAACAAAGTTAAAATTAAGATGTATAAATATTAATGTTGCTCAGAGATGAGAGACTGGTCAATAATGAGAAGGCTTTTGAAGTCTCCTTTAATCTGTAAAGCCTAAAGTATTTTATTATTCTCAGACTCTCTCATTAAAATGTCCACCTATAGGCATTTACTACATAATACCTTATATTGCTTTTGCACCTAACTTTTACTGTCTAATAGATTCTGAGTATTCTGAGGAAAGTTTTACCCATTTTTTAACCTATAATTGCCCTTCTCCCCTATTAAAAAAAATAATGCTTGACACATGATAGGTGGTCTTTAAGGATAACATGTTGAAATATATGAAATATGAAAAGAATATCCATGTGTTTTTACTTGATCTTATCAGGCACAAAGCAGGAATCCCGTTTTTTAAGTTTTTCAGTTTGTTACCATGTTGAAAGTTTAGGTATATGCTTAATAGATTTTAGGATGATGAACAAGCACTATCAAGAGCTCTACATTTTGACCAAGATAACCAGCTTTATGTATGCCCTCCCCTTTAGCTTCCTTCCTTCCTTCCTCCCCCTCTCTCTCTCCTCTCCTTTATTGATCTTCCTTTCACTCCTTTATTTATTTATTTTGATTGGTATTTTCTACATTATGAATTTATATATAGAGAGAGATGAAATTCTTTTTGGTACATTTATAAATGTATGTAATTGTATGTATTGTTTTTTCAGACAATATCTATTATTTCTAATGTGCTAGGAAAATACAGTAGAATATAACTATCTTTTACTTCTTTACAACACTCTTATTTAGTGGTCATCTACTTAACAAATGTTTGTTCTCTTATTTGTGTGCATACGGATCTACTTGTTTATGGTATTTTCTGGTGTTTCTCCAACTCTGGAACTGAGAACATAAACATTTTGTTCCTATTTATCAGAACATTTTCCCTGAGTTTGTTTTGTCCTTCTACTTTTTCTCCCTTTCTTCCTTTCCTTTTCTCCCATCTTTCTGGTGGCATTATTGAGGTCTTATCCATATTCCATACAATCCTATCCAAAGTGCACAGTTTAACGGGTTTTAGCACATTTACAGTGTTTACCACCATCACCACAATTCAATGCTAGAACATTTTGTCATCAAAAAGAAACCCTGTGCCCATTCATTCCCTGTTCCCCTCCACATACTCAACCTTCTGTCCTAGCAACTGCTAACTTCAGTTTCTATGATGTGTCTAATTTTGACATTTCATAAAGAATGAACTATATAAAAGATGGGCTTTGTGATTGTCTTCTTCACTTGGCATGACATTTTCAAGGGCTATCCATGTTATAGTGGGATTGGTATTCCATATTTTTTTAAAAAAACATTTCATTTTATTTCTTAGGGCATCATATTTACACAAAATATTTGGGAATTTGATCCTTTCTCCCCCTCTTCTCTCTCCTCTCCTTTATTGATCTTCCTTTCACTCCTTTATTTATTTATTTATTTAGATTGGTATTTTCTACATGTATGTGTGTGTGTGTGTGTATACACACAGATGAAGTTCTTTTGGGTACATTTATACATGTATGTAAGAAGCTATTGTTCATTTTATTCTATATTTCTACCCATTCTTCCCACCCCCACCTCCTTCGTGTTCTTCTACTCTACTTGATAAAACTTCTATCTTTATGATATCCTATCTACTTCCCTGTGCCTTCTTTCTCTTACTTTGCTCTAGCTTCCACATATGAGAGAAAACATTCAGCTCTGGATTTTCTGAGTCTGGCTTATTTCACTTAGCTTGATTTTCTCCATTTCTATCCATTTACCAGCAAATGCCATTATTTCATTCTTTATTGTTGAGTAAAATTCCATTGTGTATATATACCACAATTTCCCGATCCATTCATCTGTTGATGGGCATCTGGATTGATTCCATAATTTAACTATTGTGAATTGTGCTATAAACATGGAAGTGGTGTATCATTATAGTATACTGATTTTAGTTATTTTGCATAAATACCAAGGAGTGGGATATTTGGGTCGTATAGTGTTTCCATTCCTAGTTTTTTTGAGGAGCCTCCACAGGGCATTCCAAAGTGATTGTGCTAATTTACAATCCCACCAGCAATGAATGAGTGTACCCTTTTCCCTACATCCTCTCTAGCATTTATTATTGTTTTCATGATAATTGCCATTCTGATTTGGGTGAGATGAAATCTTGTGTAATTTTGATTTGCATTTCCCTGATTGCTAGAGATGCTGAATACTGTTTCATATACGTGTTGCCGATTTGTATTTCCTCTTTTGAGAAGTTTCCATTTACTTTTTTGGCCCATTTGTTAATTGAGTTATTTGAGTGTTGTTTTTTGTATTAAGTTTTTTCAGTTCTTTATATATTCTGGATATTAATCTCCTGTCAGAATAGTGGCTGGCAAAGATTTTTTCCCATTCTGTAGGCTCTCCCTTCACTCTCTTAATTATTTCCTTTGATGTACAGAAGCTTTTTAGTTTAATGGCACTTGGTTTTATTTCTTGAGCTTTAGAGTTCTTGGTGAGGAAGTCATTTCCTGTACCTATATGATGGAGTGTTGACCCTATGTTTTCTTCTAACAATTGCATAGTTTCTGGTCTAATTCCTAAGTCTTTGATTCATTTTGATTTGGCTTTATATATATATATATATATATATATATATATATATATATATATATATATATATATATATATAATTTCAGTTGTCAATGGATCTTTATTTACTTATTTATATTCCAGTACTGAGAATCAAACCCAGTGCCTCACATATGCCAGGCGAGTGCTCTACCACTGAGCCACGACCCCAGCCCCTTGATTTAGCTTTTGTGCAGGGTGAAAAATAAGCATCTAATTTCATTCTTCTACATATGGATATCCCATTTTCCCAGCACCATTTGTTTTCTTCCCTATGGGATATGATTTATCCAATATGATTTATCTTATTTATCCAATCATGAGTTGGTAAACATTTGTGTTGTTTTCTTCATTTAGCTCTTGTGAATAATACTCTGAAGAAATGTGACATGTTTTCAGTGTTCTTGGGTATGTAACTAGAAGTTGATTGGCTGGGTCATATAGTAATAGTTTTAGGAACTACCAAACTATTTTCCAAAGCATATATACTATTTTATATTCCCACCAGCAACATATGATAATTCCAATTTTTGTCCATATCCTCTCCAACACTTATTATTTTTATTATAGCTATCCTAGTAGGCATGAAATAGTTTGGTTTGAAATTGAATTTCTCTAGTGGTTGTTGGGTTGATCGTTGTTTCCTGTGTTTATTTGCCATTTGTATATCTTATTTGGAGAAATATCTATTCAGATCCACTGCCAATTTATTAACTGTGTCATCATTTTATGATTGAGCTATAAGTATTCCCTCCCCCCCCCATGTATATATTGAATTGAATTTGGGGACACTCAACCACTGAGCCACATCCCCAGCCCTATTTTGTATTTTATTTAGAGACAGGGTCTCAGTTGCGTAGTGCCTCACTTTTGCTGAGGCTGGCTTTGAACTTGTGATCCTCCTGTCTCAGCCTCCTGAGCTGCTGGGATTAAAGGAGAGTGCCACTGTGCCCAGCCTCTTTACATATTTTGATACAAATTCCTTATCAGTTATACTATTTTCAAAGTTTATCCCACTTCCCCAGCCCTTTCTTACCTTTCTTATATATTTTATTTAAAGACAGGGTCTTTCTGAGATGCTTAGGACCTTGCTAATTGTAGAAGCTGGCTTTGAAGTTGTGATCCTCATGCTGGGATTACAAGCATGCACCACCACACCTGGCCTCTTTTCACTTTCTTGATGACAGAAACTTGTAGTGCATACTTTCAAATTGTTTTTAAAAGTATATTTTTCCTTAGAGTTATACAGCTTTGCTGCTTTAAATCTGTGATCCACTTTGAGTTAATTTTCATGCTCAGTCTGAGGAAGGAATCCAAATTCATTCTTTTGCATATCGTATCCAGTTATATGAGCATCATTTGTTGTAAAGACCCATTCTTTCTCCCCCATTGAATTGCTTCAGCACCCTTGTTAAAAATAGATTGACCTAAATTTGAGGGTTTATTTCTGGACTCTCAGTTCTGTTCCATTGATCTATGGCTCTCTCTATGCTGCTACTACCCTGTCTTGATTACAGTAGCTTTGTACTAAATTTTGAAATCAGAGAGTACAAGTCATGCTACTTTACTCTCTTTGCAGGATACTTTTGGCTATCCTGTGTCTCTTGAATTTACATATGAATTTTAGGATCTGGTTGTCAACATCTGAAAAATAAGCAGCTGGTTTTGAAAAGAAATGCATTCTACCTGTCAACTTACAGAGAGTATTGCCATCTTAACAATATTAAGTCTTCTGATCCATGAACTTGTGCTATGTATCTTTCCATTTATTTTGTTTCCTTTAATTCCTTTTGACAATGTTTTTAAAGTTTTAATTGTGTAAATCTTGCTCCTCTCTTTATTTATTTATTTATTTTTGGTACTAATGATTGAACTCAGGGTCACTTGACCACTGAGTCACATCCCCAGCCCTATTTTGTATTTTATTTAGAAACAGGTTTAGCTTCTCGCTTTTGCTGAGGCTGGCTTTGAACTTGCAATCCTCCTGCCTCAGCCTCCTGAGCTGCTGCAATTACAGGTGTGTGCCACCACACCTGGCTCTTTTAGTAAATTTATTCTAAATTATTTTATTTTTTTATACTATTGCAAGTAGGTTTGTTTCTTAATTTCATTTTTAGGTTGTTCATTGCTATTATATTGAAATATATATTGATTTTTATACTGATCTTAAAATCCTGAAACTTTGTCAAACTTTTGTTCTAATATTTTTTAGTGGATTCCTTAGGGTTTTCTATGTCATAGCATCTGCAAAGAGAGGTAGTTTTACTTCTTCCTTTCCATTGTGGATGCCTTTTATTTTTCCCTATTATCTTGGCTATAATTTCCAGTACAATGTTGAATAGAAATAGGAGAGCTTTGTGTTGCTCCTGATTTAAGGGGAAAGCATGCAGTCTTTACCATAAAGTATAAGCTTAGCTGTAAATTAGTTTTAAGTGTTTCTGATCAAACTGAGGGAGTCCCCTTCTATTCCTACTTTGCTGTTTATCATAAAATATTGTTGGGTTTTGTCATTTTTTTCTGCATCTATTGAGATTATCGTGGTTTTTTTCCTAAATGTTTTCATTGATATGATGTGTTAATTGATTTTTGGGTGTTAAGCCAACCTTACATCCCTGGGATAAATTCATGTCCATTTGCCATGCTATATAATTCTTTTAATAATTTTATTTGGGTTTGGAGATTCAAAATGGCAGATTAGAAGAAGACTATTTCCAGTTGCACCATGGCTCAGGATTCCAGCAGCAGGAGTACTGCTTTTCAGTGAGGTGTGTGAAAAAGCGATTTCACTAAAATTCTATACTGGACAGAGTATCTTAAAGACTAAGAAATTTGGATGCATTGAACAAAGAACAAAAAATAAAGTACACTGGAGCCAAGCCAATTGTGACAGCAGTAGTAACAGCAGTTCTGGTTAGGAGGGAAGGGATAATGCAGAGAGAAACACAATGGAGAGATTTAGCACAGAAAAACCTCTAGATCAGAAAAGCAGCCTGAACTTTAGCTGATCCAGAGGCTGCCCTTCAATCAGGATGGCAAACAATAATACATGCTGGAGAGGATGTGGAGGAAAAGGAGCACTACTCTGTTGGTGGGATTGAACCCAAGAGACTAGGATTGGAACCCCCATATGACCCAGCACTCCTTGGGATTTATCCTAAAGAATTAAAATCAGCATAGCATAGCATTACAGGCATACCTGTGTTTATAGCAGCACAATTCACAATAGTCTATCGGGACTATGAACTAGCCTAGTAGTGATGGACACCATCACTGGATGAATGGATAAAATGTGATATTTATACATACAATGGAGTTTTATTCCACCATGAAGAAAAATAAATTGTGTCATTTGCAAGAAAGTGGATAGAACTTGAGAACATTATATTAAGCAAAATAAACCAAACTCAGAAAGTCAGGGGTCCTATGTTTCATATGTGGACGCTAGAAAGAAAAAAGAAAAAGTTGAAGGAGAATCTTATGAAATAGAAGGGAGCTGGGCACAGTGGTGCACGCCTGTAATCCCAGCAGCCTGGGAGGATGAGGCAAAAGAATTTTGAGTTCCAAATCACTTTCAGGAACTTGGTGAGGCCCTAAGCAACTCAGTGAGACCCTGTATCTAAGTAAAATGTAGAAAAGGGTTGGGGATGTGACTCAGTGGTTAAGTGCCCCTGGGTTCAATCCCTGGTATCAAAAAGAAAAAAGAAAATTAAAGGGAGATCAGTAGAATAGAGGAAAGCAACAAGCAAAGGGAGGAGGGAATAGAAAGGGGGAAATACTGGGGAATGATATGGGCAAATTATATTGTTATGTTGCATACATGTATGAATAGATAGCAACTAATCCCACTATTATGTACAACTAAATGCACCAATAAAAATGGGAAAAATAAAAAATAATAATCTTCTTTTGTATGTTGCTGGGTTTTGGTTGGTTTGGTTACTTTTTTAAAAAAAATTGCATCTCTCTTTATAAACAATACTGCTCTGTAGTTTTCTTTTACTAAAATGTCTTTGTTTTAGCTATCAAGGCAATATTAACCTCATAGGGTGAACTGAAAAGTATTTCTTTCCTCCTTTATTTTCCAGAAGAATTTGTGAAGTTTGGGTGTTAATTCTTTAGATGTTTGATAAAATTCACCAGTGAGACCATCTTGGCCTGGATTTTTTTAATGGAAAAATTTTAAACTACTAATCTAATGTATTATTGTACAAAATTAATTCATTGTTATAAGGCTATTACTTTATTTCTTCTTGAGTCAATTTTCTATCTCTCAGTAGATTTCTTAAACCTAATGGAGATTATTTATTTCTATTTGAGTCATTTGGGGGCTTTGTGACCTAAGAATTCTGTCCATTTCATGTAAGTTATCCCATTTGTTGGTATAAGTTGCTGATCTTATTCTTTTATTTTTTGTAAAGTTGGTGGTAATACCCTCTCTGGTATCCCTGATTATAGAAAATGGAGTTCTCTCCTTTCTTCTCTTTCTGCAGTCTAGCTAGTTATGTCAATTTTGTTGATATTTTGAAATGACCATCTTTTAGTGTGTTGATTTTGTCTATTGTTATTCTATTCTCTATTTCATTCAATTCCATGATAATCTTTATTCACCGTGTCTTTCTTGCTTTGGGTTTAATTTTCTCTTTTCTTTTACTGATTCTTAAAGGGGTATGTCAGGGTATTTATTTGAGATTTTAAAATATACACATTAAGCGTTTATAGATATAAATGTCCCTCAAACAACTGCTTTAGCTACATACCACTAATTTTGATATATTGTGTTTTCTTTGTCATTCCTCTCAAAACACTTTCTAATTTCCCTTAGGATTTCTTCTCTGACTTATTGATTGTTCAGGAGTGTCTAACTTCTACATACTTTTGGGTTTCCCAAATTTCTTCCTTATTTTTATTTCAATTTTTTTTCTGTTGTGTTCAGAGAACATATTTTATAAGGTTTCAATTATTTGAAAAACTATTGAAATTTGTCTTGTGGTACAATGCATACTCTATCCTGGATAATCTTCTACATGCACTTCAGAGCATTGTATTCTGTATTATGTCATGATTCCTGTGTGTTGATTCTGTCTTATTGATTTATAGTGTGTTGTTCAATATTTTTTTTCTTGTTGATCTTCTGCCAATTGTTCTATCTATTATTGAAAATGGATTATTGAAGTATCCAAGAATAATTTCAAGTAATATTGTTTAATTGGTTTTTTTCTCCCTCTTAAATCTGTTAGTTTTTTCCTCATGTGATTTGGGGTTTTATTGATGCATGTTAAGTTTTTATGTCTTTCTTATACATTTGGCCTATTCATAGTTATAAAATCTCTCTTCGTATTTAGTAGCATTTTGTGTATGTGTGTGTGTATGGTGCTAGGGATTGAACCCAGGGCCTTGTGCATCCCCAACCCTTAGAATTTTTGTTTAAAAGTTTATTTGTCTGATATTTTATATTGTCATTCTAGTTTTCTCATAGTTTCATTTCACATGCTCTATCTTTTTAATATGTTTACTTTCAATATATTGTATATTTGGATCTAAAGTGTGTTCTATAAATAGCATATAATTGGATTTTTTATTTTACACCCAGCCTCTTTTTCTTTTGGTTGAATTCATATTCACATTTAACATTATTATTGATTTGGTTACATGTACCTCTGCCTTAAATGTTTTGTTTTCCATTTATATCAAATCTTATTTTTCCCTCTGTTGCTCCTTTTGTGTCTTCTTTCATATTAAGTAAATATTTTGTAGTTAACCTTTTAATTCATATAATGACTTGTAACTATATATTTTTAGTTACTATATATTTTTAGTTATTTCCTTAATAGTTGCTTTAGGGTTTACAGTACACATCTTAACTGTTAGAATCTACTTCTTATTTTTACTAATGTAGTTCTAGTGATATGCAGAAATGTCACTTCTATATACTCTATTTCCCAGCCTGTGTGGACATGTATATATTAACTATGCCACAAATACACAACAATTATTATAATTATCACCTTTGTATTTTTATGTTTATAAAAGAATCTCAGAAAAGAAAGGAGAGCATAATTCTTGCATTTTACAGAATTATAAAAAAAAATAACCTCCTTCTATCCTGATTTTGGGTTCTCTTCATTTTTTTCTGGTGAATTCAAATTACCAACTGGGGTTATTTCCTCATTCCAATATGTTCTGTTCCACTCACCTCCTTTGTAATGTTGTCAAATATATAATATTTCTATATTTCATAGACCCAATAATACAATGATATATGCATAATTTTATATAATTGCTTTTTTAAAATGCTATTGAAGTCTTCTTTTTTTTTAAGTTGTTGATGGACCTTTATTTTATTTATTTATTTATATGTGGTGCTGAGAATCGAACCTGGTGCCTCATGCTAGGCATGTGCTGTACCACTGAGCCACCACCCCAGCCCTATATAATTGCTTTTTTAAATAAGTTATGAAAAGAAGGGAGATGAACTGCAATTATACTGTCTTTTATAATTTTCTATGTAATTGCTTTCACTGGAACTTTTTGTTTTTATGTGTGAATTTGAATTATTCTCTCATGCCACTTCCTTTCAGCCAAGAACATCCTCTGACATTTCTTGTAAAATTGGTTTGTCACCAACAAATTATCTCCAATTTTAGGTAACTAGAATGACTTTATTTCTTCTTTTTATTTTTAAGAAATTGTTTTTCTGGATATGAGAATCTAGGCTGACAGTTTTTTAAATCTCCTTACGTCTATCCTACTTGCAGTGGGTGAGGTTATTGGATGTGTAGGTTAACGTTTTACATCAGATTTGTGACTTTGGGGCCATTATTTCTTCAAAGTCCCTTTCTGCTTCATCCTCTTCTCCTGTCCTGTGATGCTCCCATTCCACACGTGCTGAGCTTAATGGTGCCCCACTTTTCTTTGCATCTCTGTTCATATTTCTCCATTCTTACTCTGTTCTTCAAGTTTCATTCTTTCTTTTTTTTAATTTTTTTTTTAGTTGTATTTGGACACAACACCTTTATTTCACTTGTTTACTTTTTCAATATGGTGCTGAAGATCGAACCCAGGGTTTTGCACGTGTGAGGCGAGCGCTCTACCACTGAGCCACAACCCCAGCCCCAAGTTGCATTCTTTCTACTGATTAATCTTTGCCGATCCTTTCTTCTGCCACCTCAAATCTACTGTTGAGTTCCTCTAACAGATTTTACTAGTACATACTAATTACACAGGACAGTGGGTGCTCTGATTATTCCCTCCCTCACTGTTACCTCCCCTGACCGCACCTATACCCCTTCCTCTTTAGCGGTGTTCCTTCCACTCTCGGGTCATCTTTGTTTCTCCTACTCCAGTGATTATTCATTTTCGTTATTGTACTTTTCAACACTAGAATTTCTAGTTGGTTCTTTTAAAAAGTTTTTAAAAAAGTTTCTACCAATTATTGATATACCTTATTTTATGAAATGTCATTATACCTTATTTTAATTCTGTAAACATGGTCCTGGGTTCCTTTGTTTCTTTGAAAATATTTGCAGTAGCTACTCTGAAGTCTTTGTCTGCCAATTCTGCTATCTGGGAACCTTCAAGAGGTGTTCTATTGCCTGCTTTCCCCCAACTATGTGATGGTCAAGCTCCTTACACCTCTGGCCTGCAAGTCCTGCTCCAGTCACCATTTTTTAGAATTTAAATTGGACAAAATTTCAGAGTACATCAGAGTAGATTTTTCTTGTTTTGTTCCTCCTCATTTTTCCCCCTCCAGAACTGGGAATTGAACCCAGGGGCACTTAACACTGAGCTATGTCCCTACTCCTTTTTTAATTTTAGTTTTAATTTTGAGATAGGGTCTCACTAAGTTACTTAGGGTCTCACTTAAGTAACTGAGATTGGCCTCCAACTTGTGATCCTCCTGCCTCAGCCTCCCAAATCTCTTGGATTACAGGTATGCAGCCACACCTGGCTTCCTCTCATTGTTTAAAAAAATTTTAAAAAAGTTTTTTTCTATACCTACTTATGAAAATAGAGGAATTAGCTGTTGGAGAATGTAAACTGTTGAGAAGGTGAAAAGGATCTGATCTTAGTACAGTACTTGCACATGATGACGACAAAGAGAAAATACCCCTAACACATGGACAGTGGAAGTTCCTTTCTTTGGACAGAGGCTTGAGAGCTCATCTTTTTTTTTTTAATTAAAAAAATTTTTAATTGTAGATGCACACAATATCTTTATTTTATTTATTTATTTTTATGTGGTGCTGAAGATCAAAACCAGTGCCCCATAGACAGTCCTGGAGAACTCTTTTTTTTTCCTTTTTTAATTTTTATTTTTAGTTATACATGACAATAGATGTATTTGGACAGAATATACATACATAAAGTATAATGTATTTTCCTAGGTTCCCATTCTCGTGGTCGTACATGATATGGAGTTACCCTGGTCATGTATACAAATGTAAGGCTGGGAAAGTTTGGACCAGTTAATTCTTCTGTCTTTCCCATGAGAGCTCATCTTAATTTCTTCCAGTTGAAGTGGGCAGAGCCGTGTGGCATGGGAGTTCAGAGGGTGGGCTAGCACAAGCCGATGTCAAGGTAACTCCAGAGGCAGCTGACACACAGGGGAAGGTGCTTCCCCTGAGAAAGGCCAGGTTTTCAGCTCTCCTTGTCCTTTCTGAGCCTCTTCCCTTTCTAGGAGTCTGTGATCACCTACTGGGGAGCAACCCATGTCTCTCTGTTTTCAATCCCTTGCTACTAGACTTACAGGAAGTTCTGCATCTGAGACATACACCTTTAATAAGATGAAGACCAAATTTCACAAAGCTTCAACAAAACCCCAAAATTAAAATATACAAAAACTCCACTTTGGTCCCTCATTAAATGAAGAATTACTACTTAGTGTTTATTTTGCTTTTGGAGGTCTTGTTAATTATGTGTATAGTAATATTGAACTGGTATCTATTCAGGCAAGACAAATATAGTGTTGTGTTTTTAAGATTTAAGAAAAAATCCCACTTTCTGTTTGCTACTTACTTTGTATGTGTTTTGTTGAACTCAAACCAGTTTTATCTCAACAGAAAAAAGACATTACCATAATTATTAATGTTCCTTGCATCATCTCTTAGGCTATCGTATCTGATATAATAGATACCAATTTACAATATTCTGAAGTAGGACTTTGGACTTCTTAAGATGATAGAATTCCCTTCTGTTTTCTTCATTTTCAGAATAGGCTGTGGAATCTCAGGGGTCGCTATTAAAGGGTCAGTTTCTTTAATAATGTTTCCATTGAAGGCAGGAATATTGGAAATATTTCTTGCTCAGGGGCTTCCTGTTAACTCCTGCTATGCCAGTCTGTGTTTGGGACCTGCCTCCAGATACGCAAGCCCATGGTTTGTCTTAACATCTGGCGGGAGTAAAAGAGACCAACAGGAATATGCCTCATGGTTGTCTTGTTTCTGAATTTATTTTTAAAGGAAAATATTTTTATCTGCATTTAAGTGTAAGCTTAAAGTGATAGTTACTGTCTTACAGGTCATCCTATTTTTTCCTTCATTAGGTTGTTGTGATATTTTTCACTAATTCACCATCAAGCATCAGCAATTTTCAAATGGCTGTTCAAAAAATGTATGTTGAGTGAACAACTGAGGGAAACCTATTTTTTACATTCATGGGATGAAAGGTTTTCCTCAGCACTTCTCTGTAAGTCTAGGAGATCACTGAACTGTACTCAAGTGCAGCTAGTCTTAACATGTTCTTGACATAGTTACATGTACTCTGCCAAATGTTGATCATTTGAATGCCTGTCCCTGGCGATGTGGACTATGCTGTGTTGGGGGTGTCTTCAGTTGCATATACATTATCCCACTTAGCTGTACCTTCTAAAACTATAAATTCAGATAAAACATTTTTCTTTGAAAATAAAGCGTAGCTTTGGTAGGCTGATCACTGATTTACATAGCTGCTGATTTAAAAAAGTGGACAGTGGAGTCTTTGCAGAAGAGAGGAAAAAGCAGATCTGGAGAGGATGGTCACAGCAGGCACAATATTCTGGACCTTTCCTAGCAGCCCAGACTTATAAAATTCAAAGTCAGGTGAACCCGTGATAAAACACGTCTCTGACCATTTTCAGATTTTGTTTGGAAAACAACAGTTAATCCTGAGTCTTGCAGGCATTGATATATGAACTTAAAGACATCAGAGGAAAACCACATCTAATTCCTTAAAAATCAGCCCTTGCCAGTTACTGTGGCACAAGCCTGTCATCCCAGCAGCTTGGGAGTCTGAGGCAGGAGGATCACAAGTTCAAGGCCAGCCTCAGCAATTTGGAAGAGTCCTAAGCAACTTAGCAAGACCCTGTCTCAAAATAAAAAGGGCTGGGAATGTGACCCAGGGGTTCAATGCCCTTGGATTCAATCCCTGGTACCAATAAACAAACAAACAAACAAAACCCTGATATCTGCTATACACATTGATGAGAGAATTTCCACATAAACCCAGAACTTCCAGTTGCCTATTGTGAAGTTTTTATGTGCTAGAAAATTAAATTCCAAACTATATGATCAGAACATTATAGTTTCTGTAGGGCAAGAAGAAAAAAAAACTCTTACAAATCTGTACCTTGATTGAGCTATGGCTCAATCTACATTTGATTATGATAACTTTGATTGTAACATCTTTCAAATCCCTCTGCTTGTCCACAGACCTCAGTTATTTTTGAAGGTTGGATTGCTCAGAGACAAAGCTTTTCAGAAAGTAGATCAAAAGATAGATGACTTCTGGATTTTTACCAAACCCCCATCTAGCAGTAGGTTAGCCCTTAGAGATCTTAAAATAAACCCTTTCTCTGAAGCAAGTGGGTAATTCACACATGGAGCAATAAATAGCATCTTTTTTTATAGCAATGAATGGCAGATTTGTAGAGGCTAATTCTTAATGAGAGAGAATGACTAGGAATCCTCTAGTTGAGAAGTTTCCACAGATCATCAAAACCAGACAGAGCAGACTGTTGTCCTTCTGTCTGCTTCTCGGTGCTGTCTGTTCTCTTGATGTACTGTGCCCATTGTTTAAAGGCTCTCTGGGGTAAAGCAAAGCAGACATCTCCGGTTCTACCCTGGGAAGGCTATGTTTTTCTTTCTCTGGAAAACTGTATCTTATGACCATGCTCTTATAGGGTCATAGAGCTGACATCTGATAGGCCAGATACTTTGAGAAAGGCTAGAAAGTCACCTGTCAGGATGAGGGGAGAATATTTGATTCCAGTTTCCTTTATTCTTAGAAAAATATAATAAATAAAAATAGTCTTCATAAAATGCATCTTATTGTACTTCATAAAATGCATTTTATTGTGCTGTATTATAACCATGTAGAAAAGCACATGATACAAATGTTTTATGAACTCAATGAATTAGAATAATCATAAAACCATCACATGAGTAGAAACGTGGAACAGATGGAGATTTTAGTGGTCTCTTTTGTACCCAATCTCAGTCACTATTTCTGTTTCCTCCCAATACCAGTGTCCTGATGTCTAGGATCTCAAATTTAGTTTTGCCCATTTGGAGATTTTTGTAGATGGAATCATATTATCATTGTTTCCTTTATTCACCCAATTGTATTTATGAGATCTGCCCATGTAGATAAACTTAGTTGTGGTTTGAGTCCATTCATTTCCACTGGTTCGGATATGACATTACTCATTCATCTGCTGGTAATGGACATGGGAGTTGTGTTTTGCTTTGGACTCTTAAGATGCTGCTGCTGCAAACATTCATGATGTGTCTCTTGGTGCCCGTGGGGTTACACGTCTACAAGTGGACTGACTGGGTAAAGAGTATGTGTGTGTTCACCCTCGTAGATAAGCCATACTGTTTTCCAAAGTAATTGCATTAATTTACACACCCACCAGCTGTATGAGGGAGTTTGTGTTGCTCACAGCTCAGTACTATGGATTGTTTTAATTTCTGCCATTCTGGTGGGTATAAAATGGTATTTCACTGTGGCTAAATTTTGCATTTTCCTAATAACTAATGGGTTTGAGCAATTTTTAGATGCTTGCCTCCCAGCTAGTATGTGTATTTGTGAAGTTCCGATTGAGTCTTTTACCTATTGGGTTTTCTGTGTTTTGAAATTAGAGTGCTTCATATATTCTGGATACAAGTTTATTGTTAATATGTGTTATAAATGACTTTACATTTGTGGCTTGCTTTTTCACTTACTTAATGATGGTGGAGTGTTTTTTGTTTGTTTTGGATACCAAGGATTAAACTCAGGGGCACTTGACCATCTCCAGCCCTGTTTTGTAATTTATTTGGAGTCAGGGTCTCACTGAGTTGCTTAGCACCTTGTGTTTGCTGAAGCTCCTCCTGCCTTAGCCTCTGGGATTGTAGACATGTGCCACCACACCCAGCTTAATAATGTATTTTTTAAAACTATTTTTAGTTGTAGGTTGACACAATACCTTTATTTTATTTATTTATTTTTATGTGGTGCTGAGGATCAAACCCAGTGCCTTTCATGTGCTAGGCAAGTGCTCTACCACCACTACAACCCCAGCTTTTAATGATATATTTTAATAGACAAATTATTAATTTTAATAATATACATTCTATCACTAATTTACTTTATGGATATCCTTTTTTTTTTTACTGCTTTTAGAAGTCTTTCTGTACCTCAACATCATAATTATGTCTTATATTTTCTTCTATGAACTTTATTATTTTGTTTGTTAATTTTAGAGCTATAATCCATCTAAAATTGATTTTATATATGGTATAAGGTAGAGATTAGTATATTTTTTATCTGATACATATTTCCATTTAACTCTGCACCATTTATTGAAAAGACTGTCTTTTCCCCACTGCATTACCATCTTGTCCAATCAAGCATTGAGATATGTGTGGCTTTGTGTCAGGGCACTCCCTACCATCCTACGGTCTATTTGTCTATCTGGAAGATAGCTCATTCTTTGAATTACTGTATCTTTACAATAAAGTCTTGCTATTCTCTAGCATAGGTCCCTTTATGTTATTGTTCTTGTTCAAAAGTACCTTGGGTATTTTTGCCTTTTCATACCCATATAATATTTAAATCATTTACTGAAATTCAATGCAAAATCTACCAGGACTTATTATACTGCATCAAATCTATGGGTCCATTTGGAGAAAACTTATTTCTTCATAACATTGAGTATTCTAGTCCATGAACATATATTCCTCTATTTATTTTCTCAAGATTCATAGTTTTCTGCATGGAAGAATTACTCCATAAATATTAAAATATTTGTTTCTAGATATTTGAAATTTTCAGTTATTTTATAAATATAAGCATAAATGTACACTATTAGCAGAAGCTAAGTTTATTATTTTTAAAAAAACTTCTAATACTTAAAATAGAAGCAACTAGGTCTTGTGGACCACAGTCCTTGAAAGTGTTACTTTGTAACCAGTGGGACCTAAATTTGCATCTTGGTTGTGATACTAACCTGTCTCTGTTAAACTATGTCAGTTAAGATAAGTAAAAAGTGGGGCTGAGGCTGGCGCTGGGGTTCAGCGGAAGGCTGGCCTCGCACATGTGAGGCACTGGGTTCAATCATCAACACCACACCAAAATAAATAAATAAATAAATAAAGGTATTACATCCAACTACAACTAAAATATACATATATAAGTAAAAAGTAACATGTGACATGTGATCATACCTGGCTTGGTACAATATATAACACATTGTAAATGCACACAAAAGCTTGGCTATTGTTTTAACAAGAATACAATTGAAATTTCAAGAGAGCAGTACCAAATAACAATATACATAATATATAACTTTCAAAAAATTACTCATTGTCAACCTTTGATTTACCAAGAAGGAATGAAAACTGGGTTATTAGCTTTCTGTCAATCTCCTACATGTCTGAATTTGAAATCACATATATTCTAAACAGCTGGATCTTCTCATTTCCTGATAGTAAAATTAAAGCTCAGAAGTTTCAAAAGTTTCCCCATGGACAGACAACTGTTCAGGGCTGGGCCAAGTCCAAGACAAGGCTTTGTTCACTAATATGCTACTTATTTGTACCCTGCATAACTGAGGTAGCCCTCCGGGGTCTCCAAGTGACCTTGCTTTTTACACTACAATGGAGGTGGCATCTCCCCCTGCTTTGCTTCCGGGGAGAGTTTTGGCAGACTTTTAAATACTTGAGAATTCCAGTGTTTCTGTAGCAACCTTAAGTCTCTTTAAAAACAAAATCATGGAAAGAAAACCACACACCATCTTGCTGTTGTATCCCCCCATGGAGGGCTCACATTGGTAATTATGAGTGGGTTTCTGTCTGAGAATTCTCATGACACTTTGTCACTTCAACACGCAAAGGCTCAGTCATGATTTTATTCTTTCCAGGGGTTACAGAGTTGGGTGGTGGCCTCTTTAGTAATGTCCACATTGAGTAGGAATGGCTAGTTTGGGCTAGCTATTCTTCATGTGAGGTTTTGCAGCGAATCCTTCAGAGAATGAAGAGAAAAACCATGGTTCCCTGCCCTCCAGACTTTTTGCTTCCTATTACTTTTCATTTCTATAAGGGTATTATCTTAATATATATGCAAAGGCTGTAAAAGCTAAGAATGATCATGTGTAGAAAGGAGTCAACATCAACATTCAAAACAACTCATTAGATATTAAAAAGTAACACTTGGGTATGGGATGGGAGATGACTTTTTTCTTCACACAGCGCAAATGTCTGCAAAAATGAGAATAGAAAAGATTGCCCAGCCATTCAACAGCAGAATTGGCACTATTTATTTATTTGTTTATTTATTTATTTATTTTACCAGGGATTGAGCCCAGGGGCTCTTAAACACTGAGCCAGAGCTGGGTGTAATGCGCTTGCCTAGCATGTGTTTGATTCTCAGCCCCACATACAAATAAATAAAATAAAGATCCATCAACAACTAAAAAAAAAAAAAAAAAAAAAACACTGAGCTACATTCTCAGCCTTTTTAATGTTTTATTTTGAGACGGGGTCTCACTAAGTTTCTCAGAGCCTTCCTAAGTTGCTGAGGCTGGCCTTGAACTTGTGATCCTCCTGCCTCAGCCTCCTGAACCACTGGGATCACAGGCTGCAGTGCCCAGCCGAATTTACAACTTTTAAAGTCTTTAAACATGGGCTGATCCTCAAATAACTTTTCCTAAATAGGTCAAAGAAGATTGAGTTGGTTTTTAATGCTTTAAATTGTTCTCTGCCCAATAGTTGGTGGAGAGAGAGACTATCATCATGGGAGTCTGTCTAGATTTTTCCCATCCTGTCTTAACAGTTGATGAAAGACACCACCTTCACTTGTTTGGAGTCTGGCTGTTGATCACACAGGTTCCCAGATGACCAGGTTCATTCAAAGGATACATCAAGGTCTTTAGACAAGTAAAACTTCTAGAGGAACACGAGCACCAACAGTTTCTACTTAATGCAAGCAGTGTGGAGTCCAAGGTGAAGGTGTTAGCGGGGCTGGTTCCTCCTAAGGGCTTCAAGGGACAAATTCAGCCCATGACACTTTGCCAGGGCAGGTCTATGGAATGATTCATCCAGGGAAAATTCAGTCCCATCACTAGCTTGTGACCCTTCTGGGGTCTCTACTGATGAGGTGTGTGAAGTCCAAGGACTCTCCTTGAGGACCTCAACTGGTCAGATCTGGACCCTCCCTCCATCTGGGTGAGCCCTGAAAATTGTGCCACTTACAAGTTCTTGGTCACCTTTGGCTAGACTTGTAAGAATTTCCTTCGTGCTGCACAGCCTAATATCCAGCACAGACCAGCTCTTTTCCCCCAAGGCTGTATCCTTTCTGGAACTTTGCTCTGCAAATTCCAGCTCCTCCAGCTTCCCTGAATTCTGATCTTCATTTCCTTAACTCAGCAAAGCTGCCAGACTCCAGATACCTTCTCTCTGCCCACGCAGTCCGGAAACCACCTTCAGGCAGGAGGCCAAGGTGATCTTAGGACTCAACTTGTTTTCCTTTTCTCGAAGATCACAGTCCTATGCTGCTGGTAATCAAATGAACATAATTATTTCATATCATTTTTCCAGACTTCTGCTTGTTCAGCCTTCCTTACTCCATTGTATTCAAGGGCAGAAGTTCAGAATGAATTTTAAAAATTCTCTTTGATTTTTGCAGCTGAGCTATAAATTCACCTGTAAAAATGTACAATCCACAGCTTTAACTGTTTTCAGCACCTTGAATACTGGAATGTGCTACTTGTGCAACGCAGCTTAGCTAAAAGGCCTGCACAGCCATCTTCCCAGAAGATCATGAGGGCTCGCTAATGACATTAATCACAGGGCCTCTTCCAGCCAGAGCCTGATTGTGCACCAGTCAGCAGGAATAGGTTAGTTTAGCTCAATCTGTTCTCAGGCCACAGGGGGAAGATAAGTCATGGGAGACAGAAGGTGGTGTCCCTAAACTTCAGGCAATCCCAGAAAAGCACGGGAACCCGCCTACCCATATGCAGCTCTCACAGCTCATTGGTTTTATTGTTATGGCCCCATAGGCTAAAAAAGAAATGCATTCAAGTTTCTGCCAAACATTTGAGTTCAGAAGCATCAAATGATCTTGGCCCAATTATCAGAATTTCTCTCATCTCTCCATGATAGAGAAGAGGACAGGTAAGTTCTCAGTTCATCTGTGGGTCAGGCCTCACACTAAGTGCTTTGGGGTCAGACCCCATTGGTTCTCAATTCTGGTTTTCCAATTTATTAACTACTTGAGCCTTGGCAAGTTCCCTCCAAGTTCCTAAGTCCTGACATGGGGATAATATTTATCACATACGTGTATCACAAGCATTAAAATAGCAGAAAAGTTGTGTCTGCCACCCAAACCTGCTATGTGACTCACTCACGGGACAGCAGCCTGGGCTTGGTATTGCAAAGAGAGGTTATTGGAAAGACTTGCACCCCGACACTGCCTCTCCAAATCTTCTGCCCAGTGCTTTTTGCCAACCAGTGTGCATTTTCTAGGGCTTTTTCTTCAAGAGTTTAGAAAATGACACACACCCTCTATTAGGGAAAACATCAAGTGGATATTTGTTATTTAACCCTTTGAAGGGATTGGTTTACAAGCATGCTGGTTGACTAACTGAGGTTTATACAATGTTACATTTGAATAAAAGCTCAGTGATGGGCCATAAAAGGGGAACTTGTCTGTAGGTGGTGGGTGTAGGGCATCTGCCATTTAGGTCTCAGAGTTGCACCAGAACCAAGTTTCCCCTACATCATAATTTCACACAGGGTCACCACCCCTGGGCACTTTTGCATAGAATCAACACTGATTAGACAACAAGCACTTGCTGTATATACATGAAGTAAAGGACAGACTCTCAGACATTTTGGATGGGAGGAGATGATAGAGAACATGATGCAAAGATTACCAGATGTTTAGAGTTATCCTGCCAGTGGATGACACCCCATTTCTTTTCAGCAAGTCTCAAAAATGCCACAGGCCTCGTAGGCACAGTCAGACCCTGGATACATCATTCCCTCTCTCCCATTTTTCCATGGAAACAATGAAGCAATTATTCCACATCCTACTTTCACTCCAAACCCTATTTTTAGCATTCCCGTTTGCTATAGAAACATTTGCCTGTTCCACCACCTGATGTCACAGCACTTCACCCACAGAGGTGAAGAAGGACTGAACTCAAGCAGTTTTCAGAAAAACAGTGTTTCAAGCACCAAACAACTGCTTTCTGAGCAGCTTTTGTTCATAACTCAGCCACAAATAAGGAACAGCTCAAATATTGACCATTATAAATCTTTGCAATTGAAATTCTTTCCTTTTTTGACCATCAGAAAATAAGGTGCTGTTTTCCTATCAAATGAATTAGCAGACTGCTGTTAATTTGTTCTGCTAAGAAAAAAAAAATCAGATGTCTATCCAAATTTCGTTGATGATGACCAGAGACTCAGCTGCAGAATCAGACCAAGAGCTGAGCTGTCTGTAGAAGGGTCGGGCAGGGTGCACCTGTACACCTTCTGGGTGCAGGCGGGAGGTGGGCTTGACCATCAGTGGGTAACCTTGGGGCCACTCTCTTGCCCTTGAGAAAATGAGGCCGAAGAGTATGTGCTCTAAGATCCTGGGTAGATCTAACCTTGCAAATCTGCATTCCAGTCACGTAGCACATCATGCTGGGGAGGCAAGAGAAGCACCAGGAAGCTCCATCTAAATGAAAATCGTGAACGGCGTTGGGTACCCAGGAACACAGCAGTGCGTTCATGGGCAGAGATTATCACTCTTATTCAGTGCCTTACATTTATACTCCCACATTTGTTCTCCTTGCTTCTAAATTAGTCAGTGTAAAGACTTTTAAAAGATTAGCTGGTTTAAAGCCACATTTGCAAAAGGAGCTATGTGGGCCAGCACATAAATCACATACACACTTGCCTTATCTCTCGGCCCAAGAGAAAAGTAGTGGTTCAACTTTTTCTTGGTAACTATAATGAGTTCTCAGTTCTTATATTTAAAATATTATTCCACATAAACACAAAATGGGCCGTGTTCCAAAATCATCTTTTAGATTGATCCATGATCCAGGAAGCTGACAGTACCTTTGGATATACAAGTAGCAAGTACTATCAGAAATAGTCAAGGATTAAACATTAAAATGCAAAGTTTCATGGAAAATAACATTATTAGGTCAGGTGCAGTAGTACACACCCGTAATCCAGGTGACTCAAGAGGCTGAGGCAGGAGGATTGCACATTGGAGGCATTTGAGACCCCGTCTCAAAATTAATAATAATAATAAATAATAAAAAGAGCTGGGGATGTCACTCAGTGATAAAGCACCCCTGGGTTCAATCCCCAGGAACAAAATAATAATATCAATAATAATAGCCAACAATGGGCTGGGATTGTGGCTCAGTGGTAGAGTGCTCGCCTAGCACGGGTGGGACCCGGGTTCGATCCTCAACACCACATAAAAATAAAGGCATTGTGTTGTGTCCATCTACACCTGAAAAATAAATATTAAAAAAAAATAGCCAACAAAACTAGATTTTTAGATTACCTAAAAAAAGAACAAACTTTTTTTTTAAAAAGAGGGAATAATTAACAATAAATCCTATAAAATCTGAGAATGTTTTTGAGTTTCCAGAAGATACTATGATGGACATTGCTGGATAATCTATAAATTGCAGGAAGGTATTTAAATGACTGCCCAAGACTCCAAAACCTCAGATGGTCAGTGATTAGCATCTGTGGAACAACAACAGAAATGAAAAAACAATGTCTCTTAGCTAAGAATCTGACTGCCATTGGAGCAGTCTGGATAATAACGTATGTGCTAAACACTAAGCGTACTCAGCCAGTACGCAGCCACTCTGTGTCCAACAGGCCTCTGTTCCAGGCTGTGTCAGTAATGGGTGAGAAATGGAGTGTCCAGCAACAGGAGTGAACTCTGAAGCCCGGGATGTGGTAGAGGAGCACTTGCCTGTCATGTGTGAGGCCCTGAGTTCCATCCCCAGCACCAAAAAGATAAAATTAATTCTGTGTTAGTTTCCTTAGGCCGTGATAATGAGTCACCACAAACTGCCAGGTATGGTGGCGCATGCCTGTGATCCCAGCAATTCAGGAGGCAGGAGGATTGTGAGTTCAAAGCCAGCCTCAATAAAAGTGAAGTGCTAAGCAACTCAGTGAGACCTTGACTCTAAATAAAATACAAAATAGGGCTGGGGATGTGGCTCAATGGTCAAGTGGTCCTGAGTTTAATCCCTGGTACCACCCCGCCCTGCCCCCCAAATGGCCCTAAATTAAACTTAGTGGCTTAGAACAACTCAATTTTATGGTTCTGGAGGTCAGAAGCCTGATATGGATCTCTTCAGGCTAAAATCAAGGTGTCTGAATGATGGCAGACAATCTCCTTGCCAAGCCCAGGTTTGAGAGGATGCCCACCTTCCGTAGCTCAGGGCTCCTTCCTCCACCCTCAAAGACAGCAGGACTGAGCTGAGTCCTCCTCGAGCTGCTATCTCTCTGGATCTCACGTGCCTCCCTCTTCTACTCTGAAGTGCCCTTTGATTCCATTACCTGCCCCCGCCATGATCCGGAAACACCCCCCATTCTCCCTTGCCATGATCCAGAAACACTCCCCATTCTGAGGTCAGCTGATCAGTGAACTTACTTCCATATCTGTTTAATTTTCTATGAATAAGGACTATGGTGGGGAGCATGCAGTGAGTGAGAACAGTTAGGCAGATAGTAGCAAGTACTGTCAGAAATAATCAGCAAGTACTAACAGCTGCCGAGAGTGGCAAAGAGAGACAGATGTTCAGGGACAAATGAAAGTATGTCTGGTTATGTCACTTAGGCCCTAGGACCCCAGGTGCCTTCATACCTGTGTCTCACTCATGGCCTGAGTCCCATTCCTACCCACTGACTCAGGAGTTCCTCTCAGGATCCCTCTTAAGGATATAAACCCAGGCAAAATGCAGGCAGACAAATGAGGTACACAGATATTTGTCAAAGAATTTTCTATCGGACACTTGGAAACAAGGCAGTCAAAAATTTATTTAAAAAATAATAAATTAGGATATACATACATAAAGGAATACTGTCAATTAACAAACATCTTTATAAAGACTTGTTATAATGTAACTGAAAAAAAATAGGATACAGAATTGTATATTTGCCTTAATTTCAACTCTCTGGAACATGTTTGAGTTTGCAGGCCAGTATGAATGCCTTTTTTATTAAAACAAAACAAAACAAAAAGCTGGCAGGAAAACCAATAAAATGGTAATACTGATGACCTCTGGGGTTGGAATTACCAGTGATCTCTCCTTTCTCATTTTATGTATCATCTGTTTGTTTTTCAGAGACTGATTAAAGGTATTAAAGCCCAAGTGAGGTTGGAGACCTTATCTTTTTGTGGTCTTAGACTGTGTGGTTCTGTGCATTTCTTTGGCAGCAGGGAGGCCTAGCTGGGGAACAGGCTGATGCAGGCTGGGGTTCCAATGAGGAGGGCATGATGGGAAGACAAGGATCTCCGCATGGGGTGGGGATGGCTGGAAGGGAACAGGTGGAGATCACCAAGAGCTGATCATCGGGCTGGGGAGGGTAGAGCCTGAGAGGAAGGACTCCTGGGATACGCCAGCAGTCAGAGCAGAGGGTCCAGGATAAGAAAGAGCAGCACTTTGGGGAATTAATTAATGAGAGAAGGATGGGGTGGGAGGGAGATTGAAGAGAGTGGGTGCTGCAGTTTCACACACTGGACTTAGAGCAGTTCACAGCTGTGGCAGGTCATGGGGGAAGCTCTTTGATTAATAAATATTCATTAAGCAGCTACCGGCATGATGCTGGCCATTCATCAATACTGATCCTGACCCTACCCTCCTGGAGACTATGTCCCAGCAGCAGTTCCAATGTGAGATCCGAAATGAACCACTACCAAGTGTGATATGTGCTCTGATGAAAGAGAAGGGACAACAGGGAAACATTATTGGACGTGACATTTAAATAAGACCTGAAGGATGAAAGGATTTGCCAGACAAGGGGTGGAGGTAAAACATCCCCAGGAGAGGGGGCTGCTGGGGCAAGGCCTCAAGGGAGGAAAGGGCTTGGGGTGTTCACGGACCCAGACGAAGGCCAATGTGGCTGGAGTGGAGTGAGCAGAGGGTGGCACTGAGAGGCCCAGGAGATGTGCAGGGAACAGATAAGGTCCCCTTAGGGGGTTGGATTTTATCCTAACCACAGGGAAGCCAGTGAAGGATTTCAGAAGAGAGAAAAGAAAAGAAGGGCCTGATCCATGCTGGCTGCTGGGGCATGGGAGAGAGGGGCGGCAGCGGGGGTTAGGGTACTGCTGGATGTTGGCCAGCTTGAGGGAGTCCCTCAGGGAGGGGTCCATGTGGCCTCTCACAGTGAGGCAGTTTGATCTGACCCCTGCCATTGAGGCTCACATGGGCCGTCACCTGTGTCATGAGCATGACCCTGGGCTCCAGTTCTCTACTCAGGTAGGGGTGACTGCATGCATAACTATGTGGTATGTTTTCTGAACCCAAGAGAAGACAGGTAGCTTGAGTGTTCTATGAAGATGCAACAGCAGAATCCAGAGATGAAACTGTCCTGAAGAGCACTGTCCCCACTGCTAACCTGAGTCAGGAAGCCTTTGGCTTTACCCTCTTCAGTCCATAATAAGCCTCTGGTTTGACTAAATGAAGCTTCAGGAGGGTGGAGACTGATTTCTAGCTAAGCCTCCTTAGTGGTAATGCTGCTGTTGGGAATAACTGAGTGATAAAAGAAATACAAATATTTTAAAATGTAAATATAAACAGTGTGAGTCCTCTTGCTTCCTGATGTCCCAAGGGTGCCTCCTCCTGAGTATGGAAAGGGCTGATTTCTAGTCTGAAAAGCCTTTTTGGTTTGCAGGGTTAAATGCTGCCGGGTTTCTGTTCTCGCGACTAAAAGGCTCAGGGGTCACCCCAGTTAAACTGGGCTAACTGGGCTGCATGAAACAACCACATAAGAGACACAATACTTTTTTCTTTGGGGTCGCTTTGACGGCTTCTCTGACTTTAAGGGTCCGAAGAAAGAGAGAGAGCGAGAGCACGCGATGACCCCTTTTATTGAGGAGAAGCTATTCAAATGAGGCAAGGAGTCAGGTTTCAGGGGGCTGAGTATGTTCATGATGTCCACTGTCAGCAGGTTGTCTGACACCTGGGTAGGCCACACCCAAGGGCACAGCAAGAGAAGGGGACACACACACAAGGCACTTTCAAGGAAGATTCCATCCTAAACAGGGCAAGGGGTTATATTACAAAGCAACAGTTGAGCGTAGCTCCACCCATGGGGCTGTAGCAAGACACACCCATGCACGAGACACCGACCCTGGAACTCAAGAAGGGTGGGGAAAGCTCTGCCATATTTCTGTGACTGAACGCCTCAGCACCCAGCCGGGGAATGTACTCAGTCATGTGTAAGGTTGGTCTCCCACAAGATGCCATTTGAGAATGGCAGCATTGCTCAACAGCAAGAGTACAGGGTTCAACCCCTGGTTCTGCCATTTGCTACCTACGAGACCTTGGTCACCAGCCTTGCTCTTTTTGTGCTGACCCTCCCTCATCCACAACACAAAGAACACAATGGAACCTCTGGGGTACAGCAGAGATGGCTGGTCTCAGTTCAGGGTTCTATTGGGGACTGAATGACTTTAAGCAGTGCTGACTTTTGGTAAGAATATGTTCCCAGATTTGCTGCAATATGTTCAGAAGAAGCAGGTCTTCCTTTTGCTGTCCAGTCAGGGTCTCCTTCCCTCAAAGGGGTTGTACAGAGACAGCTGAGAGATTTTCTGGAATTTCCAGAAAACAGCCAACTCCATGCTTTTAGCTTCACGGATGTCTGTGCAAATTGCAAGAAACTGAATGTGGAGTCTATGCTTCCTTTGAAGCCTTGGCAAAGCTTTATTTGAGCATGTTAGCCTGTTCTCAACTGGCTTCTAGGTTTGATCAAGAGGCACTAAAAAGGGGAAGTGCTTTCCTATCTGGCAGTTGTCAGAGCCTAGGAACAGATTCCTGGGCAGGAAGGTGAAAGTTGCAGGGTGGCAGAAGGGTATTCTTCTTTTTCCACTTTTTTTTTTTTAAAGCATTGAAGATATTTGTTCTGCCGGACTCCAGATGATTTTCCATTTCTCTGGCCCAGTCACAAAGT
Source organism: Ictidomys tridecemlineatus (assembly GCF_052094955.1). NCBI lineage: Eukaryota > Metazoa > Chordata > Mammalia > Rodentia > Sciuridae > Ictidomys > Ictidomys tridecemlineatus. The sequence goes on along the minus strand of NC_135488.1, from coordinate 38,073,968 downwards.
TCCCCACCACTTTCTATTTTGGGTGTTGATACCAGGGTTCTCAGCCTTAGCTAATCACCAAGAACTGCCAGTTTTTGTCCTCTCAAAATCTCCAGGCACTTCAAAAGCCACCCACAGCACACAGGCATAGAGCCAGAGGCTCCTGTTATTCTGGAAACAAAATTCTTAGGTAGAAAGGCAATTTATGGAGTCAATAAATATTTAGTAGTTAAACACACCACGAAGTAAATGTGATTTTTGAATAGCAAGCAGCAGAGGTTCAAAGTGACAAGAGGGCAGAGTTGCTCATAGTAGGGTTTAGTTTTAGGATTTTGAGAAAAGCAAACACACCTAACAAATTCATTGTCTCTGCCATGAGTCACCTGCTCATTGTGAAGGCAGGTTATTAATTTGGGACAGCAAGATTCATTCACAATTTATGTTTCCTTCATACAGGGGATTTAATGCATTTAACTATCAACAGAGACTGTAAGTGACTCACTTGTGCCAAAAAGATTTCATCAAAAAATTTAAAAGGCAACTTCCCTTTACATGCACAAGTAAATGAGATCTGCGATTAACTTTTTTCTGCCTCTGATTCTTGTTGGGGACTATGACCCCATTTTAAGCCAGCAGCACAGACAGCCCCTTCCAGTATTCCGTGCCTGCTTCGGAAGCTGTGCAAGCGCGTGCTTCTCGGGCCCTGGGTGTCCACGTCGCACACCATCAGACACAACCGCCCCACGGTGGGGCACGGAATCCGCGGATTCCCCACACAATCGCGCCTGCTTCACCGCCAATTCAGACGTCCGACGACATCTACATGTCACTGTCCAAAGCTACCGTTCTCCCTTCCACCTGGGGCAGGAATGCTTTCCCCGTGCTACGTCGGCCTCAGTTGCCTGCTGGGGCACAGTTCAAGTTCGTTGTCCTTCCCTTCCCGAAAAGCTCTCTACTGGGGAGGGGACACCGCTGCTGCTGCTGCTGCTGCTGCTGCTGGGTGGACGTGGAGAGGGCATCTGGGCTGCGCCATAAAAGAACAAGGCCGGGGGTGAGGAGCGATCTGTAGTTGGTTACCTGTGCGACCACTCAAGGCCACTGGGTTTCCTGCTTTGTCATTAAAGGGAAAAAAGTCAACGTGGCTGAGAACTCATCAGCAGCCTTTCTTCCCACACTTGCCAGTGTCACAACCATGATTCACCTCAAGACTGGGCGGCAGCTTCCCTAATTAGCCTTCAGACTCTCTGGACCCACAAGGTTATAAAAAACAACAATAAAAGTAAAAAAAAAAAAAAAAAAAAAAAAAACTTTTACTTTTATTCGAGTACACAGTCCCTCCCACGACGCCCACTCCCTCCCAGCCAAGGGCCCGCGGGCCGCCCACTTCGCGAGGCAGATCCGGAGCGCCCCAGGCCCCGCGTGGCCGAGGCCCAGGTGACCTGGAAAGCTGCCGCTGGCGTCGCGCCCCCAACCCTCTCCTGAGGGCGCGCAGGTGTCCCCGAGCGTGGGCGCCCCGCTCTCCCCGCGGGTCGAGGCGGACTCGCTGTCCAGTCGGGGGTCTCCGGGGCACCCAGGTGGGGGCGGCCAGGCCCGAGCCGCGACAGCGCCGCCGCGCGGGCGGGCCGAGGCGGGGCCGCGGGTGCAGACGCCGGACGACAGGGGTCCCGCCAGGCTTGCACCCGCTGCCGGTCTCCGGGCCGCGAGGCTGGGGGCGCCGTCCCCACGAGGTCTGGGCCGGGCGGGCGGCGGGGGCGGTAGCGGCAGCTGCGCGCCGCGGGGGAGGTGCGCGGCGGCGGCCGGCGAGCGGCGCTGAGCGGAGCAGCGCGGCGTCCGCCCCCGCCGAGCCGAGCGGAGCCGAGCGGAGCCAGCGTGCCCGGGCTGGGAGCTGGGAGCGCGCGCCGAGTGCAGGGCCAGAGGCCGCCCGAGGGTCGTGCCCGGGCCGCGCCGGCGTCCAGACCCCGGCGGAGGGGAGGCCGGGCGACCACCTGCTGCGGCGCGCCACCGGCTCCTGCGGCTGCGGGTGGGGGTCGAGCGCGCGCCCCGGCCGGAGCAGCCCCGGGCTCGCCGCACCCCGCGGACGGTGCCCTTCCCTGCTGGTCTTCGCGGTGCCCGCCGCGCTTCTGTGCCAGGTACCCGGGGTGGTCTGGAATCGCGTGGCCACTGGGCGTGCGTGGGGAGAAGACGGGGCGGCGCGGGGTACGCGGGCGGGGGCGGCGCGGACCCGGAGTCGCGCCCAGACGCGGGGCTGGGGGTGGCTGTGGCCGGGGCAGAGCGCACGCAGCCAGCGGCCCTGCGGACCCCGGAGCCGCGCCACCCGTGTGGCGGCCACGTCGGACAGCGCCGGGGCCGGGCCGGTGGGGCAGAGAGGAGCCAGACGCGCTCGTGCCAGTGCCCAAAGTTTCCCTCTGTTCACTTTGGTGGACTTAACTTTGAATTGTGAGGCAAAGCCCAGCAGTTTAAGGCGCTGAGAAAATAGAGGAAGAGTAGAGCCGGACTCGGGCTTTATTTGTTAGTGGAGATATTTGTGCCTGGCTCTAAAGGCCATTGCAAGCAGAATAGGGAATACTCACGGACTATCTTCCTAACGCATTGATCATCGTTTATTTACCAGTTTTTAGGCTTTAATTACAAGACAATATAGAAAATTCTGGGTCTGATCTAAGAACTGTTCAAAACCTTAATCAACAAATATTTGCTTAACAGAAGCTTTCTAACAGGCAGGGCTTCAATATGAGGCTCACCTGGGATCAGAGAATGGGTAAGTTACTCAAATGAGCGAGCATTTGAATTTGAAATGCAAGTCAAAGGGAATGCCCTGTGTGCGTTGGACTTGCTTAGGTACAGGTGGATGACTAGTATGGAGTCACTAATGAACACTTGGTTTTGAACCAGGAAATCCAAGTGGAAGTTGAACAGCTGTGTGATCCTGTTAGCGTCCACCCCACACCTTCTGGAACTATCTTAACAGCATGCTAGTCCCTGGGAGCCTGCAAGCTTCCTTGCATTTACAGACACACATAGCCATGGAAGCTGGGTATCCTCCCCTGGAGCACACACCTGGAATGATGGAGTGTGGTGGTCATTCTAAGAGCCCCTTGACGTTATAAAATTGTGAAGACAAAACTATCTGCAGACAACACTGTGGGGTAGCATCAGGGGGTCCCTGCTTTGGGACCTGGTGGAGAAAGGTTGAGCTGTGCTGGGTTCAGGGCTCCAACCCAGCACACTGCTGAGTTGTGTTGGAGCATGAGGCAAGAGGAAAAATCAGGAATACTGGTTCTGTCTTTACTTAAAATTGTGATATTTTGTACATCCTAGGTTTTTATTACTTTTGATGATTTAAAATGTTGTATTGAAAATTTTATCTTGGTCTTTGTTAGCCCCTAAATCCACTCTTATTTTGGATTTGCTCAAGTTTCCCAACCCCTCTCAGGAAACCCTCTCCTTTCCTCTTTAATGAATAAATGAAGCACACCACCCACTGTTCTTGCACGTCCAGCCCCCAGCAGCTGCCTGCTGCATGGGAGGGGACATACTAAAGGGTGGCCAACCTGTTCCCATCATCCTTGGGCTTGGTCATCTTGGGCTCATGACAGAATCTGACTGAGTCTCAGTTTGCCACTCAGGGAACTGGAAGTATTGACAGCACTATGGTCTGAATATTTGCGTCCTCCCACAGTTCTTGCGTTGAAACCCTGATCTCCAAGGTGATGGTATTATGAGATGTGTTATGAGGCTCTTTAAGATGAGTGCCTTGTAGAAGAGGTCCCAGGGAGCTTGTGTGCTTCTTTGGTCACGGGAGGACAAAGCAAGAAGGTGTCATCTGGGAACCAGGAAACAGCCCTCACCTGATACCCAATCTGCTAGTACCTGGATCTCAAACTTCCAGCCTCTAGAACGGTGAGCAGTAGCTTTTTGTTGTTTAGACACAACCCGGTTTACAGTATCTTCTAATAGGAGCCTAAATGGGCCAAGACAGCCAGCCACTCTCAGGAGTGCTCTCTGCTTTAAGGAGACACTGTGTGAAGGGTACATTTTCCTGGTGGCCTGCTGGGCCTGGATTGACCTGCAAGCTTACAACCACTTCTCTCTCCTCTGGAGGTTAGTCCAGACAGATACTCTGTAAATATCACTTTTGTTGCCTGTAGTCCCCACGAACATGTTTGAATCAGAGTAGAGATGTTTCCCGCCCAGGGTTTGTTGTGGAGGAGAGCAGATATATATATATATATATATATTTTTTTCCCTTAGTGTACTTAATAACATTAAGTACATTAACATTGCTGTCCCAAAATACTTTGGTCCCCTTTTTGGTATACTTGGTCCTAGCTCATGATTCCATTTTCTTTTTAAGCCTGATTCCAGGGATATTCCAGTCACTATCTCCCTTAAGCCACTTGGTCCCCAAGAATATAGGTCTCCTCAGGTCACCCCTTGGGGGCTCTTTCTTGCTCGGGGTGGTCTCTGGGCACCTGAAGAAGGTTGTGGTCACATCAGGGTGAATGTGACCACTCTTGCTGGTCATGGTGTCCCCCTCCCCAGCCCTCTCTATGACACTGAGCTTCCTTCTCGGGCTTCTGCTGACTATTGTCCTGCTGGGTGTCTCAGGGGAGACACAGCCGGGAACCTGGCAGTGGCCCTCGGGTCTATCCTCTGAGGTCTTTTCAGGGACCCTACTGGGCACCTGAGAACCTACCCGGGGTGGGGAGCCCCACTAGGCTGCCCTTCTTGCCATCCTGGGTTTTCTCTACCTGGTGTTCCCCCTGGGGACTGGGTCAAAAACTCCCCATGCTTTTCAGTCCTCCTCAGCCCCTTGGGTTATTGATTGCTCCTCTTTCTTCTCCAGGTTGGGAGCTGGGTCGTGGGGGCCCAGTCCCTCCAGGTTCATTTCTGCCCAGTACCCGAGGGCTTCCTTCCGCCTGTGGGGCAGGAACGTCTCCCTGTTAGGCTGGACCTCCTGCCCTTGGGCTCCACGTTAGGCTCAACAGGGCTGTGGACCCCAGCTTCCAGCCTGCGCTGTTGGCATGCCAAAGGAACTTCATAACGTTTTTATAAGTGGAGGACTAGGTTCTGGTGTTCTATAGCTCAGTAGGGGCTCTGTAGTTAACAATAACTGTGTATTTCACTAGAAGAAAGGACTTTGAATGTTCTCAACACAAAGAAATGATCGATGCTCGAGGTGATGGATATGCTAATTAATTGCCCTGATTTCATCAGATCATTGCACACTGTGCACATGTATGGAAATTGCACACTGGGCCCCATAATTATGTTTCAATTAAAAAATCACTTAAAATATATTTTATATTAACTATCCCTCTCCCACTCATCTGCCCCTGGAGAAGCCAGGTGCTCCAGTGAGGTGGGAAGGAGGCAGAGAAGAGCAAGCTGGGAATAGAGGCAAGAAGGTTCCTTTTCTCCCCCCTCTTCCCGTTTCTGGGTAGGCTAGCCTGGGGTATGCGCACTGGACTTCCTATTCCCTAAAAAAACACAAAACAGTGACAATTACAATAACCTCAAACCAAACAAAATTAAATCAAACACTGGCAAAAGCTGTTTTTAGATAGAGACTAAAGAACTGCTCTTCAGAGAGGAGAGAACGGAATTGACTCCCCTCCGCAGGACACCGAGCTCAGCCCAGGGAGGAGCCTCGTCCTCCACACCAGCATCCCTGGTTTTGCCGCTGCTTCTTCAGAGTGATCGGCCAGGTGCTCGGGATTCATGACGAGCAACTGGAGATGGCAGAAAAGCCCATTGCTGCTCAGAGGTCATCTGCTTAGGAGTCACCCTGGAGAATCCGCTGAGCCCTCCTGCTGCCTGGAGCTGTGAGCCTGTGTGCCTGGGTTCTGAGGGTGATGTGTTCAGAGGAAGCTTCTTGAAGGAGGTGGATTAAAGTAGAGTTAACACCGGGCCACGTGGAGGGTAAGATGAACCAGAGCAGGCCCTGAGAAGGGAAGGAAGACCTGCCCAGGAGCAGCGCTCCGCACCTGCCTGGAGTTTCACTCATCCCTTCCTGAGTCAAGACGCCTGGAAACACGGTAAGGTCAGTGTCCCCCGGAGGCAGGACAACAGGGACAGCTAACTTTTTAAATTCCTTTAGTTTCCTTCAGGCTGGGTGGAAATCAGATGAGTTCTTATCAAATTTGGTTATTCTTAGAGCTCTGCATCTGAAAAGTAATTTTAGACCTAAAGTTAGGTAAAGGGCTTTTAAGAGACATTTGTGATTCTGAGAAATTTCTCTGAACGTCTTTGTATTGCTTTTAACGTGCTCTGTCCCATCACCCCCAGCTCAGTGCATCATGAACAACACATGTCATGTCAGTGCTGGGTGAATGTAGCAGCAGACTGATGGGAAGTGCTGGGACAGGTGCATACGTCAAACCTGGACCCCTCCTTACCAGCGTCAGCCACTACCCTTGTGTACATTCAAACAGCATTCCTGGGGAGATTCCTGCAAGCAAGTGTTGTCAAATATTTTTCTTGTGATGAAGATATCCGCAGAAAGAAATTACAAAAAGATCCTGTTGACGGGCGAGGGGCGGAAAGTTGTTTTAGTTGTTCAAGCGTCTTCCTAGCTGTCAGGTACGGGATTGTTTTTTATAAAGATAGGCAGTTGAAGAACTTCTGCCTTCACCTCGGGAGGTCCATGCACCAATCTCTCCATGGTTTCTGCCTTTAAATTCCCATGTCCGTGGGAAGCACCGGAACCCTGAGCTCTGGTGCTGTGCACAGGTCTGAGAGACTGACTGCTCTAGGAAGACTGACTCTGACCATGGGATATGGAACTGTGGGGGAGGAGGAGGCTTTGCTTTCTTAAAGCAGGTGGCCCAGCTGAGGGGTAGTCGGGCTCCGGCTTCTGCCCTGCTTCCTAGAGACCCTGTGACCTTGGGCACCCTTAGACATATACACACACATCTCACATTGTGTGAGATGCTGTATCACAGACATAGAAAATGCTTCATAAATTATTTATAGGATTTCCTCTTTCATTGTCTTTCTAAAAAGGCTGAAGGGTATTTGTCATGATTCTCAATTAGAGCCCCCTCGTAAAGCAGCATATGACAGTGAAGGGCCCTTCAGCATTAGAGATGTGCTGGTATTTAGGGAAATGAGCGTGACCACAGTACAGAGTGTTTCTGAGCAGAGAGAGTGGTGGAAGATGTCTCAGGGGGAGTGACCTTGATGTAATTTAAATCCTACAGTGGGAAGCAAGGGCCCAGAGGTGGGGAAGGTGAATGCAGGTGGGACAGGGCGCAGAGGGCAGAAGACTCATAGCACCTGCCTCTGGAGTCCAGGGCACTCATGGGCACTCATGGGCACTCTCTTTGCCATGACAACCTTCCTCACGAATGTGGTTCCAACCCAACTCATCGAAACCAGTCCTTATAGTGGGGCCACAGAAGGGAAGTACCCTGGGCCAAGGACACCACACACACACACACACACACACACACACACACACACACATACACACACACACACATACAGTTTTTCTATTAAAGAGACATGGGATCAGTCTGCCTTGCCAAGCCTGCAACTCACCTGCGGGCCTGATGAACTGTGGATTCAGTGGACCAGAACTAGAATCGCCAAAGGGTAATTGAATTATGGCTGAATGTTAGGTTCCTCTTATATGTTTAGTTTCATGCATATAAACAGTGACTACTTTTTCTGTGTTGTATATGGATTTTTGTGTGTGTGCCAGGGATGGAAACCCATGGCCTCACACGTGCCAGGCAAGCTCCCTGCTACTGAGCTATATCCCCAGCCCTACTGTAGGTGTCATGAGTATCTGCTACCCAGCTGGGTATACTTAAAGCCTTCTGAATATTAGGTATCTCCTGGTCCTCCTAGCCCTTGTTATTTATGTTTAATAAACACTTACTCACTGACCTGTACTTAACATGTCCTAAGAGACTGACCAGTTGCATTTACCTTCCTTTCCTCTGAATTTAGTGTTTTCAAACAATATAAAAGGGGCACATTTAAGAACGACGCTAAATTAGTCTCCTAAAATCAGGTTCTAAACAGGGCATGGTGACTCACACACCTGCAATTCAAGCTACTTGGGAGACTGAGGAAGGAGAATCACAATCACAAATCCAGTCTGAGCAGTTTAGCAAGACCCAGAGTTGGGGACAGAGCTCAGTGGTAGAGCACTTGTCCAGCATGCACAAGGCCCTGGGTCCAATTCCTAGTACCGCATAACAATTGGGTATGGTTCTGTGAAGCCATTGATTAATCAGTCCAGATGGGTGAAGTGTTTGGGAACCTTCTGGGAGCAAGTGTAGGTCTGTTCAGGTTTGTGAAGTTGTTTGTGAATCCACTTTGGGTTCCTGAAGGGTACTATACTGCGTGCTCAGGGCTGGTTTCTGCTCTTGGCTTCTCAGGAAAGAGACGTGCCCACAGAGGATGTTCCACAGACAATCTACAAGCTGCATGAGTCCTGGGCAAGTTGGTCTTAATGTTTTGCTCTTCTTGATCGGGCTGCAGCTCTGTGGCCAGGCCTAGAGTCGGCACCCAACAGTAGCAGGGGCACCTGGGTGGGTGTAAGCTCAGACTCCCAAGACGTAAGCTCAGACAGGGTCCCTTGATTTCTTTTTGCTATTTGCAGTTGACAGAGGAACTCTACCCAGCCTGAAGCACAGCTCTGTAATTCATCTGCTGCTCCAACCCGAGTTCCATACCCGGCTCCCAGTCCTGAGGCCCTGTGGGGTCTTGCTTCAATACATGACTTATTTACCTTTCTCCCCAGAGGAGTTGTACTAAGAACTTTGGGGGAGTCTTTCCTGCATAGAAGATTAGTGACTTAGAAGCTGTAATGATAACTCTGCCAGTGGAAGCGAGGAGGGAGAAGGAACGGGGCCTGCTGGTGGGTCAGCGGCCTGGGTCGCATGGCCATGCTGTGCATCCTCATGGGGCTTGGTGAGTCACTCCCTGTGACCTGTGATTGTTTCCACAGACACCAGGTTCCGGGTAGTTCTGCATGGTTGCTGGGTGTCAGCACATGCCCATTGGAAGTAGCTTCCTCAAATCCTCACGTAGGAACGCATCCAGCGTGCTCTCTGGGTTAAATGGGATCTCCGTGTATCATCGGCCTTTTGAAGGTTGAGTCTCCATTTCCATAGGCTTGGCCAATGTCATCTTGTTTTCTTCGTGGGGTTCGTGAGCAAAGACAGGCCTTTGAGTTGAGGGGTCGGGGTAGGCCAGGCTAACTTGGGGCCATCTTCTGGAACGGAGGTGACTGTGTGTCGTGGGCCCTAGGACATTCCAGAGGACTCCCTGAGCGGCGGAGGATATTCTTCAGACGGGACCTGGCCAGGCCAGCAAGCAGGGAAGACTCAGAAGAGAGCAAACTGTGCGGAGCCTGCCTCTCAGCCAGCCAGGGCTCCGACCAGACTTGAGATTGGGCTCATTTCCACCAGGCTGCTCCTGGGCCGCACTCTCGCGTGGCATCAGGCCAGGCGCTGGCAGAACAGAGGGCGTCTGCCATCAGGCAAACCCAGGGCAGAACAGGAGTGGATGTCCCAATAGCATCTAGGGACACATCCTTCCAAACATGTGCTACACTGAACATATGTATATACATATATGCACAAAAGTATCTGGGGCCGGTCCTCCATAGCTGTGGGCTCTGTATTAGTGAATTCAAGCAACCTCAAATCAAAAATATTTGGGGAAAAAAAATAAGAGGCAGTACTGAGCATGTACAGACTTTTCCCTCTATCATTATTCCCTAAACAATACAGTATAACAGCTATTCACATAGCACTTATGCTGTGTTAGATGTTGTCAATCATCTAGAGATGATTTAAAGTATATACGAGGGCCGGGCCCCTTGGAGCATGCCTATAATCCTAGTGACTTGGGAGGATGAGGCAGGAGGATCACCAAGTTCAAGGCCAGCCTCAGCAATTTAGCAAGGCCCTAAACCACTTAGTAAGACCCTGTCTGAATAATTAAAAGGGATTGGGGGTACAGTTCAGTGGTGATGTAGCCTAGGTTCAAACCCCAGTACCAAAATAAATAAGTAAAGTGTACAGGAGGATTTGTGTAGGTTCTATGTAAATATTACTTCACTTTATAGAAGAGACTTGGACATCTGAGGGGTTTGGTACCTTTGGGGGTCCTGGGATCCATCTCCTGCATATACTTAAGGATGAGTGTATTTCCTAAAAAGAGGTACTGTGCATGCTGTTTTGTGAACTGCCTTTACAGAATCAATAGATTGTGTTCCTTCTGCATGGTTGGGTTATTAGACATTCTTCCTTCACAGCAGTGTTCAGTATCGCTTTCCGCCATCTCTCCGGTGGCTATTGATTAGGTGGTTATCTACCTTTTGACATTTAGTAACATCATGACAGGAAACGTCCTTGTCTTCGCCTTTTTGCATCTGATCATTCCTTCCAAGTACTATCTCCAAAGTAGATTCCTGTGTACATACAAGATTCCTCCTTGGATATGTCCTGCTTGAAAAAATTCCTTTTTTCAGGCCAGGTTTTTTTTTTTTTTTCTTTTCCCATAAAATGATTTGTACCGAGAACTCATGCATCTTGGTCGACAGTATCTGTGTTATGCAAGGATTCACTCTAATTAGTCTCAGCAGAAGAGAATTTTAAGGCAGGACATTCAGGGCTGACAAAACTCTCGGAAGCTTGGCCCTTGGTCTGACATGCAAGAGCTACCCCAGAGTGACACTGCAGAGCTGGTCCTGGGCCACACTTCTTTTGCCATCCACACCTACTGCATGGAAGGCCGCACATGCCACTCAGCGTCCTCAGAGCTTGGAGGAGGGTCTGGGACACAAGCCAAGAGCTGGGAAGTCGGACTCCCAGGAGCCCTGCCTTGGAGGAGAGGCGCGTGGGAGTGGAGGGCGTACCTGGCTGTGTAACCTCCACCTTGAAGGACCCTTTGCTCTCCTGCCCTTTGCTCCCAGGTGGCGCGTGGACCATGATGAGCCTTCCACTGTGAGGAGTGGGTAGGAGGCACGAGTTAAAATGCTGCGAAGTTAATAGCTGGTTGTTTTTTCATGACTCATAATTGATCAGCAGTCAGTTTAGGAACAGTCTTTCTTTTGCCTTTTCCAACAGGCTTCTGTGGATTCAGGTGGCTGTGTGGTTCTGAGCCCCGCTCCCCAGGGGACTACTGCATCTTCCCTGGTTTGGGGGAAGCATTGCTGAGGAGGAATCCAGGAGAGAAGGTGGTTTTAGCAGCTCAGAGCACAGCGGGGGACTGGGAGGTGCTGGAGAGAGCCGATGGTCACACTCTTCTGACCCCAGCAGTGACTGTTGGCCCTCAGGGATGAAATGTTTAAAATGACCCCAAGCTCCATACCTTGCAGGCTCCCGGGAATGGTGGAAGAGGGAGGAGCCTTCTTTGCTCTGGGAACCAGTCTTGAGACAAGTATTGCTTGTATAGGAAACATTTTTTTTTTTAAAGAGAAAGTAGTAGTGATTGACATGTACCAAAGGACCAAATGATACTGTGGGTTTCTTTTTCTCCTTTTTTGGTGGTGTTGGGGATCAGACCCAGGGCCCCAGGGCACATGCTAGGCAGGCGCTCAACCACTGAGCTACACCCCCAGGCCACACCTTGGGTTTCTATGGTACCTTCTCTTTATTAATTTAAAGTAGTATTTGATTTATATAGAAGAGCTGTTTATATTTAATTTGGGGCTATGCACTGATTGTGCATTATGAAGTAAACTATAATAATTATTTTAACACCAGCAGCTTTCCTTTCAATACTTCTAACCATATAAAATGAGCTTCCTAAGGGTTTTTCTTTTTCTTTTTTTTTGCATGCAAGTACTGGATAATCAAGGCTGCCTAATACAAAACCCACCCCTCCCCCAAGATGTATTTTCACATAATAATAAAGTGGAAGTGTGCCTAGCTAGGAAGCAGCTCCCCAGCTGAGTGCAGCAGTGGTCTTTACCACCCGTGGAGTGGGTTTAGCAGTTGAAATAATTTCACCTCCATCATCTCATTTAGTCCTATGCTCGTCCTGTATGTTTAGAAATAAGGAATGAGGCTCAGAGTAGTGAAGTCACTTGGCTGGATCGCTCAGCAGGCAGAGCTGCACAGCTTTCTTCTCCCCGGGGTGCTGTGGGTGCCCTCACCCCTCCACTCTCCGAGGAACCATGTGACCTTCATCTTATTAACTTGGTGACTGTTGGGCCAGCATACAAGGGTGTCAGATGGCTTTTCCTCTCACTGTTCTTGTCCCTGTTTTCCAGAGAAGCCATCTGATACTGTGGGTTTCTTTTTCTCCTTTTTTGGTGGTGTTGGGGATCAAACCCAGGGCCCCAGGGAACATGCTAGGCAGGCGCTCAACCACTGAGCTACACCACAGTTGCTCCTGGAGGAGTGGTGGGGTGGGAAGGACATGGGCAGTGCAGACCTGACCTGCATGCACACCCCGAATGGATCCTGGCTGATTGGGTGCCCTTGGGTGAAGCCTTGGCCTATGTTGTCACTCTCTGGAGGTCATATGCCTACCCCCAGGGTTGGAGAGAAGAAAAGACAGTAGTTTGAATGCACATGGTGATAGGTCATAACCAATGTCCAGGAGTCTGTTGGAAACACTTGTATTATAACCAGGCCTTATTCTCCCCTGCCTGAATTAGCTTTTGGTTAAGGTGTTGCAGTTAAGATAGAGTAAGACTTGGTAGGGTGGAGATGCTGGGCAGCGGACGCTTGGTCTTAGGAGATGGGCAGCGTGGGAATGAGGTGGCAGCTATGGTTTAGTGGGGCTGGGCAGGACTCTGCTGCTGTGGGAGCACATGCTGGAGGCTCGCTTACTTCAGGCCTGTCTCAAAGTAGAGCTCAGGCTGCAAAGCCTCACCTCCCCATTCTGCTGCCGTGGGGCTCTCCGTGTCCCTTCCCCATCTGGAACATGGGAGGGAACTAGTGCTACCTCACAGAGTTGTGTAGGAATGAGATGGGGACCAGTGCCTGCCAGGTGCCAGGCACAGTGCTAGGCTCAGAATGAGCATGTGTATCAGTTCATCTTCTGTTGCTATTTCAAAATGCCAGAGACTGGGTACTTTATAAAGAAAAAGAGGTTTATTTAGCTCACAGTTCTGGTGGTTCAAGAGCATAGCACTGGCATTGGCTTGGCTCTAGTGAAGGCCTTCTGACCACATGACCACATGGTGTGTGGTATCACAATGGGAGCACATGCAGGAGACAGATCACATGTGAGATGGGAAGCAGGAGAGATTCAGGTGCCAGGCTTCCTCATTAGGACATCTCACTCTCACGGGAACTAACCAGGGTCCCACAAGAACAGCCCTAATTCCTATTGAGATGGCGCCCCCCTGTGACCTAATCACCTCCCATTAGGCTCCACCTCTTAAAGGCCCACCCTCTCCACACCCTCTTTGTGGGACCTGGTCAGTACCTAAACCACAGCAGCACATAGTTAGCCCTGGTTGTTAAGTCCTCCTTTGCCTTCTGTAGGAGTGACTTTCACATGGCTACTGTCTGGGAGAGTAAAACCTGAAAGGAGGGAGAAGTCAATGGAAAACAGTTGGCTGAGCATGTGCTATGCTCCGAGTGCTGTTAGGTACTTAAAGAGCATAGATTATCATTGTGGGTTAGAAGAGAAATGATTACCCATGTTTCACGGTGAAGAAACAGAGGCATAGGAAGGTGACAGTGGCTTGCCTGTCCCCAGGAGAGGAGACCTAGGGAGCTGGGAGGTAGGGGTGGTCCCTGAAGCTCCTGAGAGGGTGGCTTCAGGCTGGGGCTTCCCCTCAGATCCTGACGAGGCACTGGGTCAGCGGTCCCCAGGCACCAGGGTGGCCGTATCCTGAGACTTTCTGGCTTCTTGGGGGATCCCAAGTGAACTGCTCACCATGTGCTGGTGTGATTTTCTGAGGGAGCAGAGACTTCCCAAACATCATCTGTTCTTGTTTCGCCCCAATTTCTAAATAAATGCTTCTGTTGGAATAGCATGTTGGTAGTACAACAGTTCCTTGCTCTTCTGATGGACATACAGTGTACAAAGTTGTATTTCTGGCTCCTCATTGTCAACCAAACTTCTGAAATTCCCACCAGGTTCTCCTCGAGGGTGTGTTAGTCAGCTGCCTGTCACAGTAACAAATATCTGAGGAAACCAACTTATAGAGATAGAAGGTTTATTTTGGCTCACAGTTTTGGAGGTTCCAGTTCCATAATTGATTGGTTCCTTTTCCCTGGTGGGGTTACCCTATGGCAATAGAAGGGAGCATGTGACTGAGCAAAATGGATCACCTCATGGCCAGAAAGCAAAAGAGAGCAAAGAGAAGGCCAGAATCCTATAGTCCCCTCCAAGGCCACACGCCCCAGTGACCTGAAGACCTCCTACCAGGCCTCACCTCTTCCAGATTCCACCACTTCCCATAGCTCCTTCTTTGTTACCTAAACTTTAACACATGAGCCATCGGGGAGACACATATCCAAACAGAAACAAACGTGTTTGGTGTTTTAAATCTTTACATGACAGTAACTATGTTTTCACAATCCATCAGTAAGGAAAAGACCCATCAATAAAAAGACGCTGAGTTTTGAGGTTTGTGTAGATGACCTGGTATTTTATTAATCACCTCAGCCTCTACACATATCTGACAGTACCTGTGTATCTATGTGACATAATAGTGATTCCATTTCTGGATAGTGCTTGCACATCAAGGATTTACAAGTAAAGAATTAAGGACTGGGCTGGGTGGTGACACATACCTGTAATCCCAGGAGCTTGGGATGCTGAGGCAGGAGGATTGTGAGTTCAAAGCCAGCCTCAGAAACTTAGCAAGACCCTTTCTCAAAATAAAATATAAAAAGGGCTGGGGATGTGGCTCAGAGGTTAAGCACCCCTGGAATCAACCCTCAGTTCCAAAAATAAATAAATAAAAGAAGGATCAGTGTTTAGAGGTTTATTATTTTCAATATTTGTGGCCTTAACAGAGAAGTGCTTGTCTATAGTTTGCTTTTCCTCCTGGGTACTTTGCTTGCAATTCCAATAGGTTCCACCAGGGGGTGCCTGGGATCAGGATGGTTCTGTTTGTTGAGGCTCCACCCCAGCTATGAGATGAAATGTAGTTTTCTTTCTAGTACAAAAATGTTGTATTCAAAAATTAAGATTTTTCAAAGAAATAACGCAAACACAAATTCAAATACACTAAGATAGCAACTAAACTCCAGTGATTAATGACCACTCATCTGTATTTAATTCTAGATTTTCTTTTAGATTTCAGGAATTAAGAGCAATCTCAAGCATTAATCATGGTATTACTTACAAAAGGATTAAAGTGTGATAACATTTAGCATTAGAAATAGAATGTCTTGGCCACTAAAGGACCGTGGAGTACCCCAGACCACTCTTTCCCACTGGACTCACAGGAGGTTCTGAGACTCCTATGACATGTCCTGCCCCTCATTATCCCAATTTTGCAGGCACTGTGGTCTGTACTCACCTATAAGAGCTAACTGGGTGTCAAGCTAATTGGAGAAGGAAATATATAGCCACCAGAAACTCAAGCAGAAGTTTTCCATAGTTTGAATCTGGGATATCCCCAAAGGCTCATATATTAAAGGCATGGTCCCCAGTGTAGTGCTGCTGGGGAGTGGTGGAACCTTTAAGAGGTGGAGCCTAGTGGGAGGGCTTTAGGTCATTGGGAGAGGTGTGCTCTCAGTGGGGATGTTGGTACTCTGGTCCCTTCCACTTTCTCTCTTTTATACCTGGCCTCCCCTGGTATACACTCCAACTATGATGTACTGTGCTGCCACAGTCTAAAGCAGTAGGGTTAATTGGTCATGGACTGAAACCTCCAAAACTGTGATCAAAAGTAAACCTTTCCTCTTTTTAAGTTGATTATCTTGGGTAGTTGTTATAGTAACAGAAAGCAGATTGCCACAACTGCTTTTAAACAAAAGACATCTGATGGATGTTGTAGACCCACTGGTAAAAGTGCACATCTCTTCATTCTGTCCGGTGTTCCTTCACTTTGCAGCCAAAGAGGCCCCTGGAGAGTACACAGTCTAACCGAGGCTGTGGGTCTATGGCATAAGTGCAGCAAGGTGCTGGGTGAAGGCAGTGGGGTCTCCTGGGGGGGGTGTGTGGGGGCCGAGGTGTAGGCACAGCTCACACTTAAGCTGGGTCTTCCCTGGCATCTGGGTTCTTGAGGTAGAGCGAGGCTGACCACTGGACAGGGACACACAATGCTGAGGACCCATTAGAGTTTTGGAGCCGAGGCAAGGGTTTTCATTTCTTTTCAAATTCAAAGGAAAACATGATCTTTAGGTCCAGGAAAATGTTTTACTATGTCATGTTAATATATTCATCTCTATACTGACTCAGATAGGCTCTGATTAGATTTTTTCCCCCCAACAGAGGAAGAACACTTGAAGCAAAAGTTCCTAGGGCCCAAGGAAGTCAGACCGTCAACCTGGGTAGGAGTGGGACGCAGGGTCCTTGTGACCCAGGGAACTGCCTGGGCAGAGTCACGGAGGCAGTAAAGACCCAGTACACGGGGGTTCAGCTGGTGACTTGGCTTCATGGTGCATGGTGCCCACGGGGCAGGAGGTGCAGCCAAAGTCGTTCGTACAATAAAGAGAAACACCCCTTGTTCCTGCAGGCTCAGGACAGAGCTCCAGGCCCACGTGCCTGTGACTTGGGGATTCCAGACAATGGGATACCTGGGAATCTTAGGACCTGTGGAGTTTTAGCTAAGCCAGAAAAGGATGGATTTTCCAAATACTAATTGGGGATGTTCTGGTCCCTGTCCCAGTGTGGTCCCCTGGTGATGAAATGAGCCTTCCATTTATAGCTGTGCTTCCTCGTCTCTCTGTGGGGAGAGTCGCTCACACAGGTTTGCAGAGGGCCTGGCCTCTGAGTGCAAGAGTACCTTTCCTTCTCCTTAACCTGCTGGCCTGGCCCAGCCCCCGAGCAGCCCGGCCTCCCCCTGCAGTCTGACTCCGGAGTCCTGGGTGGGGCTGTCTGGGCCCAGTAAGCTCTGCAGGGGCTTCTGCTGTGCAGGGGGCTGGGAGGTGCCATCTTCACCCCAGTGTCTGTGCCTGGACTTCCAAGAACAGGGCTGCCACCTTCCTTCAGGAGGAGGAGCCTGAGAGCTTGCTGGGGAGGTTCCTGGGCTGGCTGCACCCCCATCCAGTTGCAGAAACATAAACAGTCCTCTGTCCTCGACTCCCATCTTCCTGGACTGCTCTTCCTTTTGGCTCAGAGTGACAGGGAGGGGCGGCCCCTCCACAGCCAGAGTGCACAGTGCTGGCTTCCTGGCTCTGGTTTGTCAACACACAGGGCCGCAGCCGTGAGCACCATGCTGTGATTTGAGGCCCCACTGAAGGGAGGCCACGTCTTCCAGCATCCCCTGATGGGGACACGGTCGCATGTGTAAATCTCACACAGTAGGTTGGAGTGCGTGCTGCTGCGAATGATGCAAACCCAGGGGCTGTCACTGGTTTGTGGAGATAGCATCTGAGTGGAACTAGAAGAAAGAGTCCCATTGCTACAGGTAGGAGCTGCAGGAGGTATTTCCAGGCAGGAGAAGAGTCCATTGTGCATAGGACCGGCTGGGCCTGATGGGACAGGGGACAGAAGGTGTGGAGGGCTGCATAAGGCAGAGGAGTTTAAAAGTAGACTGAGTGGGGCGCAGTGGTGCCTGACATCTGAAGCAAGAAAATCATGAGGCCAGCCTGGGCAGCATAAGGAGACCCTTGTCTCAAAAAAAGGGAAGAAAGAAAGAAAAAAATCTAAATTATAAGCAGGCTGTAGCCAAACTGGGGAAGTCCTGGAGGAGAGTGCTGGTACCCCTTGGTGGTGGTGTTCTGGGGAACTGCAAGGCGGCTGCTGAGTTGAGGCTTTTGGAACCAGCTGTGCCTGGCATGGTGGAATTTGCAAGAACCGTGCCTGAGTGCAAGAAGTGTACATCCTAGTCGTCTTCCTGCAAGACAGACAGTGCTTGGGAGGTCATTCCACTTGTGATTGCATCAAAGAAGGGACACCTAGGAATGGCACTCAGGAACTGTGAAGGACATTGGCACAGTTTTACTGGGGACACAAAAGAGCCATGGCATAAATGGAGAGATTCAGCATGTTCTATTCAGGGAGGGATCAATATCTTCAATGTTTGCATTTTCCCTAAATTAATTTATGGATTTAATGCCATTTCCAGCCAGAATCTGGGGGGATCACTTTCCAGATATTAGACCATTATAAACTTTAATAAGTTGGTCAGTTTGCTATTGGGGTGAAAATAGATAGCACATTCATAGAACAATCTAGAAGGTGCAGAAACTAGAATTTAATAGACTTAGTTAATTGGAAACACTTGGGAAGACATCAGGTTCCCCACTCAGCTCAAACCCCACAATAAATTACACATGGGTCAAAATTTTAAATGTAAAAAATGAAACCATTAAAGTACTCAGAGAACATTCAGGTGAGCACAGAATTACAGGATGAGAAGCTGTCTTTCTACACATGGTGCCAGAGACAGAAGCCACAGGCCAATGTTGTTTTATTTGAACATCACAGGGAAAATAAACTTCTGTATGTCTAACGAAAAAAATGAAAGATAAAAGAAAAACAAAATGAAAGGTGATACACTGAGAAGAATGCGTACTACCTGTAAGACAGGCACCTGCTACATCAACAGCTCTGATAACCTGTATGAATGCTTCTGATTTTGAATGAACTTACAATAAGAAAGTGGATCAAGGACAGGAATTCACCAACGAGTAAATGGCAGTAAATGAAAGACAGTTATACATTCATCAAATAGGTGTCTACAAAATTAAGATACGATGTCAATTTTTCATATCAAATCACCATATTTTGGGGGTGTTGTTTGTTTCGGGGGGAGGCTGGAGCAAGCTGGGTGTGTGTGTCAAGGACTCTCTTTGGACTTTGGAAGGGGAAGATGTCAGCTTTCTGCCAAGCGGTTTGGCAGTCTGTCTCAAAATCTTTAAAAGAGCTCCTTCTTTGATCCTGGTGATTCTGTTTCTAGGAACGTATCCCAAGGAAACGGTTAAACCTGCAGCCAGAGACTCCTAGGCAAGGATGTTCGCCACCATGTTATTTATAAAGGGGAGCGTTTGGAGGCCATTGGAACACCCAGTCGTGGGGAATGACTCACTGCGAGGCCCGAGTGCAGCAGCGGGGCCTTGGGAACAGTTCTGGAGGACGCTTAGTCACACAGGGAACTTCATGATCTAGGGCTAAATGGAGAAGGCAGGAAGATGGGGGGCTGGAGCGGAAGGCAGAGGAGGCCTGTGCGGAAGAGGCGGGGGCCAGTGTGCGCTCAGGAGGCAGCAGGAGCTGGGTGTGTTGGAGAACGGCTCGTCCTCGTTTTTTTTTTCACGTTGCCTTCCTTGAATTTTGATGGAGCAGACACTGGATACAGGGTGCTACCGTTCAGGCTGTGTTTGGAGAAGATGGAGAGAAGGTCTGGCTAGTCTGTGCCAAGAAAGGGGGTGCTAGCACTCTGCAGGCTCTCACTCGGGGTAACAGACCTGACGCTCTGCCTTGTGTCCTTAGGCACCCTGGGAGCTGCTGTGTGTGTGTCCAGTGTCCTCCTCACCCAGCCCTCCCGCCCCCGCTCCTAGTGTATGTGAGGGATCAGGAAATCCAAAACCAAACCACAGAAAAAATTTAGGATGTGGAATTCTTAAAATTAAAAAAAAGGGATGCAAAACTCTTTAAAGAAAAGATTGTGCTCTACTTAAAAACAAATAGATACGTGATTGTGTGTGTGTGTGTGTGTGTGTGTGTGTGTGTGTGTGTGTAAAAGACTGGAAAGCAGCATGCCCAAGTGGTATTTCTTTTTAGCGCTGGCAGACTGATGAGAAATCTATTTTTTTTTCTTATGAGCAGCATGGATTACTTTTTTAAAAAAACAACCTTATTGCCAGGCAAAGTGGTACATGCATGTTATACCCATGGCTCAAGAGGCTGAGGCAGGAAGGTCTCAAGTTCGAGGCCAACCTCAGCAATGTATCGAGGCCCTAAGCAACTCAGAGAGACCCTGTAGCAAAATAAAAAAAATATAAAATGAAAAGGGCTGGGGATGTGGCTTAGTGGTTAAGAGTCTCTGGATTCAACCCCCAGTTTGAAAAAAAAAACAGCTTTATTGTGGAATAATTGATATATAATTTGCATACATTGAAGGTGCTCAGTTTGATAAGTTGTGACATAGGGTACACCTTGTGAGACCAACCTTGCAATTAAGATAGTGCACATATCCATAGCCCCCAAAGTTCCTTAGGCTCCTCTCCCTTCATCCCCAGTTCTTCTGCAAGGCAATCACTGACCCTCCCTTGGTCACTATTCTGATTCAGCATTTCCTAGAATTTTGTTGGAATGGAATCATGCAGTGTGTGTTTTCTTTAGCATCTTTCATTCCAGTCATTTTGCCATTCTTCTAGGGAGCTGAGTGTGTCAATTGTTCATTCCTCCTCATTGCTGAATAGTATTCCAGTGTATGGATGTAGCACAGTTTTCTCAGTCCAAAGAATGACTTAATAAAAATATCCACCTTTTGAAGCCTGCCCCAAGTCTGGCTTGGGTCCTGGGTGTTTGTTCCTTTCCATTTGGTCTTCTCTGGAGATTTGGGGGAGGTTCCCCAGGCCTGACAGTGACCCTGAGAATAGCAGACTGGTAAGCCCAGAGGGTGCATGCACCATCAGGAGCCAAACACAGGGCTCTGGCAAGCCTTTGAACTCTTGAGTGCAAATAAGGTGTATCCTCATAACCGGAGCTGTGGTGGCAAGGAGGCTTGGTGCTGGTCAGTAGGCATTTTGAAGAATTGCCCTTGCACTTGGCCTCCAGCAGAGTTCAAGGTATTGCCGAAAGAGCTTGACCTCTCTCACAGATTGGTGTTGACTAGCTTTTGTGTACCTCTCCTGTCCTTGCCTGGCACCATGAATGGCTGGCAGCTCCCTCCCCGACCTCCACCAGCAGACCTGCCTCTCGGCCCAGCTGTCATGCTGTGCCCAGCCCCCTGTAGCTCTTGTCCTTCACCCGGGGGAGCTGACAGTCCTCTTCCTCTGTTCCTGGGTGATTTTTCATGTCTCCCCTGTTTCCTGGATTAGTAAGAACCCAGAAGCTCCTCCAGGGCTCCAGGTGACCCCGGGGCTCTGGACAGAGTCACGTTCTTCCAACCCCAGGCAGAGTGGCAGCTGTGGCCTGCTCCCCACCCCCATGCCTTGCCATCGTGTCTCTGGGGGTCCCAGGAGGTACCTCCCACATCTCAGGAGTGAGTCCACCTTGATGCTCTGCTCTGTCCACCTGCCAAGGGCCGCTGTCAGGGCCCAAAGAGAACCCTTAGCGACTTCTGGTCCGTGTAGAAAGGGGGCCGCCAGGGCAGCTCCTCTTTGAGGCTCTGTGTCCCCTCGTCCCTGGGCCTGAGTGTCCTGAGGCTGGGGTGTGATGACCTTATCAAGGCCATGCATGACAGGTCAGACCTAGGCCTTGGGCCAGGCCAGGCATTGGACACTCCCATCCTGGCTGAGCTCTTTCCTCTCATTATTTCCCTACCCTCCACACCCTGTGCCACCCCTTCACCAGAGCTACTTGTCCTTGCAGTGACTGTGTCCGTGAGTAGGGCACTGATCTGGGGGCCTAGGTCGGCTCCAGACCATACACACCTGCCCCTGGGCACCTGCTGGCTCTGGGCACTGCTCCGTGCGGTGGGAGCAGCCTCCTCTTTCTCCTCTCCCCGGGGCCCTAGATGCCTGGAATGACCCAGGGGCTGGGGGTTGCTGCACATGGTCTGCCCATGGAGAGCTGCTGATCGCACCTGTGCACAGAGCCTCAGTCCTCAGGCATCTGCTCAGGCCCTTGGCCCAGTGGAAACACCAGGGGAGGGGCCTTTGGGGAGGGCCCTGGTCACGGACACCAGCGTGAAAAGTCAGCTCTGTGAGCTGGGAACTGGCCCCCGAGGAGGTGGGGGTCTGGGGCTGGACGGGGCCAGGACTCCTCTCCTTCCCGCAGGGGCTCCTAGTTTTTGAAATATCTACCTTGGGGGTGGAAACGAGCAGTCAGCTGGCCTGGCCAGCGTCCAGCCGGGTAACCTTAGAGCCACCACCAGCGGGGATCAGACTCAGCTTATGTAACCCGAGGGCCGGGTGCGGGTGAGCCCGGAGCTGCAGGGGGAAGCTCCTGTGGGGCTCGGCCCTCCCGGTCCCCAGGTAATGGTGCTGTCCCCTTGCCTGCATCATGGCTGGGTGCAGCCCAGGAAGTGAGCTGGGGGGCTGCTGCTTAGCTTGGTGGGGGTCTGGGGTGGGGTGGGCGGGCCCCGACAGGTGTCTCAGTGGCTCCTTCCCGTGGCTGAGGACACCCAGTGGTGTGGTAACGCCTGTGTGTGCACAGTGGCTTCTGTGTGCCACGTGGGCATGACATCCTTGTCTCCGTGGAAACCTGCTCTGGGTTGCTTCACCTGGGATGGAGGTGCCCAGGTGACCGGAGTGGATTTTGGTGCCGCTGGCTGAGGAGGTGGGGTTGAACCTGGCCCTGGAGAAGCCTGACGGGAGTCATTTCACGGAAGCGTCCTCCGGGCACTTTGGCTCCTGCCTCCTGGCCCTGGCCTGGCTCCTGACCAGGGCGCATGGCAAGCGGGTCAGACCACACAGTCAGGTGGTGATGAAAGCCTGTGTCAAAGAGGTGACTTCTTTGTTTTTGTACCAGGGATTGAACCCGGGTGCTGAACCACTGAGCCGCATCCTCAGCCCTTGTTTTATATTTTATTTAGAGACCTGGTCTCACTGAGTTGTTTAGGGCCTCGCTAAGTTGCTGAGGCTGGCCCTGAACTTTCAGTCCTCCTGCTTCAGCCTCCGGAGCCGCTGGGATCACAGGCGTGCGCCACCACAGCCCTGGGTTCCCTCCCTGGTACCCAGGACAACAGCAGCAGATCTCAGAAGCAGCCCTGCGAGGTGGGTCTTGCTGGTGTGTTGGTTCCGAGGGTCATGGAGGCTCAGAGCACGTCGGTACCTTGCCCCTCCCCGTGCATTGGTCAGGGCTTTATGCGCCTCAACACCTCGGTTTCTCCTTGAATGCACAGACCCACCTTTGGAGGGAGGTGTGGCCTGTAGTGACTAAGGGAGCAGTCGGTGAGAGCCTGTCTGCCTGACTGCATGCCCATGGCCTGCGCCCTCAGCCCTGCCTCAGCGTGCTGCACGGGCTCTCTGCAGTCCAGCCAGAGCATGTCTTGTGTCTGACCACTCGACACCAGCCCCTTCCCACACTCTCTGCAGGGTCCAGCCTTGGCCCTCCCTGTTCTCCAATCACACCATACACTGCAGGCCTTGTGCAGGCCTCTCTGCCTGGGGCTGCCCCCCTGGCCCACTGGGCCTACTGTCTGCAGGCCACCTGGAGGCAGGTTGGCCGGGCTCTTCTCCCTCTGTCACCTCCTGGACAGAAGTGACCGTTCCCTGGCTGCTTCCCCTCTAGTGCTCCATACCTACCTGTCACAAGTGAGTTACACGTTGTCTGCCTCCCCCACAGACTGGTTTCTTGAGGGTGGGGACCACTACACCTCAGGTTCTGGAGACATGCAGAAGGACATACAGTAGGTGCTCAGTAGACTGTTTCTGCATCTGGTTGAGTGGAACTGTGAATTCGCAAACTCTCTGTTCTCTTCTGATCTGGTGCTTTTATGTCTGGGAACTTTGGCAATATTCTCAGACTTCCCTGCGTGCTCAGATGAGTGAAGAGGAATCACGGGTTTCTGTTGAAGCCTGGGATGGAGCTCTGCCTTGGTAAACTCTGAGCCTAAGGCTGGGTGTCTGAGTGAGTTCAACATTTGGGCTCATCTACCAGTGTGATTTGGTGGAGGTGGCCATAGGCCTCAAAGCTGCCTCCAGATCCACCGTCAGGGACTGGCTGCTCTCTGGTGCCCATGGGTGCCTTGCAGCCGTTCTCTGGGCCCTGCTTCTGGGTGCCTCAGCGTGAGTCAGAGCATGTGCAGCGTGGGCTTGTGCAGGTGGCAGGGAGCCCAGAATTAGCTCAGCTGCACTTGAGCAGGACTGCCGTGGGGAGGGGAGGCTGGGCCAGGCGCAGCCCTGAGCTGCGGGGGAGGCCCACTCTCAGGACCCACCACGGGTACCAGGGTGTGCCGGGAAAGCCCACCTTGTGCCTGGCGCATGCCCAGATGTAGATGAGCAGCGGGCCAACGGGGCAGATTTCACGTAGCCAACTGAGACAGATTGGGTGCCGGCCAGGCCTGGCCAGGTCCGCCCAGGCGTGGGCAGGGAGGTGTGGGCAGGGAGGTGTGGGCATCACCGTGCTCAAGGGCTCATGGTCTGGCAGGCTTGGCCAGCTCAGGGTCTTTGCTTGGTCACAGCACACAGTCAGGCAGGCTCTGCCCTCACCTAAGCCAGGCCAGCACCTACGGGCGGGCCCCGCCCCCATGTGGCATTCTCCTGCACTCTGCAGAAAGTTCCTTTGTTTTCAAATGGAGAGAATTATTAGCACAGGTACTTAAGTAGATTGCAAAATGTGTTATTCTTCCTGGCACTTTTTCCTGCTTGTCCCTGTTTGTGGCACCGGTGTGTTGCCAAGGATGCCAATGGTTGTCATCTGAGAAAACAGGGAAGTCACCCTTGTCACCCCGCCAGTCACAAAACACAAGGGCCGGCTCCATGCCTTCCGGGAGCGTGGAGGGAGTGAGCTGGACGGCTCGGTGAGAGAGTTCATCACAAGTGTGGCGGTGCTCTAGACAAAAGACGCTTCCAAAGGTTCTGGTATGCGATTGGAGCCTGTGGCGTTACCTCGGGTGGTTCCTGTTGCCATGAGGGGCCCCTGGAGAGCACAGCGATTGGTGGGCTGGGGGTTCTGGGGGTTCATTCATGGGAACAGCAGAGCCTCGATGGTTCTCAGGGTACCCCTGGAGGCTGGGCCATGCGCTCTCTGCCGTGGTGTGCTGGTCTGGCGGGCACAGGCATATGGGTTCAGGAGGCCACGGTGGACTGGCTCTAGCGTTGCCGAGTGGACCCAGTGGGCGACTTGGCCCAGCCTGTCCTGCAGGGGCTGTCTCTTCCTGCCCTGGCACCCCCAGGTTAGATCTGGCCTCTTCACTGATCCGTGGACAGGGGAGGATGTTAGGAGAGGTGGACGGGAACCTTTGGACCCTGCACAGGAAGCAGGTGTTGTCATCCATGAGAGCTGGAGCGCAGGGACAGTGCTTCCGTGGGCCTTGTCCCTCCAGTGCCTGACGTGCTGCTTGCACACGGAGGCCCCTCAAGAAAGCTCTGCTCGCCACCCTTCTCATGGGCCAGGCCCCACGTGCTGTGGTGTCAGTGTGCCCCTAGTCCAGGAAAATCTTCTCATCTGTTCCTTTTTTTTTTATTTTTATTTTTTAGTCGTAGTTGGACACAATACCTTCGTTTTATTTCTTTATTTTTATGTGATGCTGAGGATGGAACCCAGGCCTCGCACATGCTAGGCGAGCGCTCTACCGCTGAGCTACAGCCGCCCCCCCCCCATTCTTTTCAAAGCACTGTGTGTATGTGTGTACGTAAGGTCTTGTTTGACCCCATGGTGTCCGCCGTGAGGTGGGCAAATCCTGTTTGAAGGATGAGATGCCTGAGGCTCTGGGAGTAGAAGGGATGTGCCTGTGCTGGGGACAGAGTCTCAGGCATGGGCTCCCCTCCCTTGGGCTCAGCACCTTGCCCAGGGCCTGCTGCTCACTCCTGCCTGGCACTGTCCCACCAGGAGCGCTGCCTGCACCCTCTCCACCTTTCTTTGAAAAATCAGAGTTTTCTCAGATTTTTCTGATTCTCTGTGCCCAGCGAGTGCCTTGGAACCCGAGTCTCGAAGGTAATTCCACGCACCTTTGAGCTAACCTTTATCTGCATCGTTTCTTCCATTCCTCCTGCCAACTGTGAGGGTAGGAACAGTGATTAGCTCCTTAATAGGCCCTTGCTGAGGTCACCCTACAGAAAGGCCAACAGACCTAGGTCTCCTGGCTCTGGCAGCAGGTGTGGGGTGGGGACGCCTTAGGTCTGGCCCTCGGACCCTCAAGGCTGCTCCTTGTTTGGGGGGAACGGCTGTCATTGTGGGCAGAGCTGGCTTGGGTTTCGTGGGTCCTTGGAACAGAGGTTTGGGGAATTTCACAGAAGGCGTTTCCAGAGAAGGTGCTGCAGTCCGTTCTCCTCTGGGAGCATGTGAGGTGGCCTGATGGGCAAGGGGTCTCTGAAATCTGCTTCCTCCAAGTGGGAGCTGCTGGAGTGGGGCTGGGGAAGGAGCCGAGGTGGAAAGAACACAAATTGGAGGGGAGGGATTGGAAGGATCGTCTAGGGGGTTGTGGGGGACAGCAGGTGTCCCTGCGAAGGAGGCATGTACAAGTTTCCTCCCCCAGGATTAAACTCCCCCTTTCGAAAGCTGCTTCAGCCCTGCCCCCTACTCCTTCACCATTGACTTCCCCAGTCCTATTGCTGGCCCTCTGCCCCTCCCACTGCCGGGCTTTGTGACTGGGGTCAGGCTCTGCGAGTTCACAGGTGGAAAGGGAGCCAGAAGAAAGAGCAACGTGGCCAGGTGGCTCAGGGTGTGCTCACAGATGGCACGCTCAGTGCCAGGTCCCTGCTCCCCAGGGAGGCATTGCCAGTCTTGGAGTCGGGTTTCAGTGGGCCTTAGAGCTGCAGGTAGGTCAGCAGGAAGGTGCTGGAGGGAGGAAATGCCATTAGCCAGCCTGTGCACACATCCTGCAGCCAGAGAGCACCTGGAGTGCACTTCCAGGTTTCAGGAGCAGGGGCTGGATGACAGTTGCTTGGGTCCACATTACGTGGAAAGATCTAGAACCTCCTCTGAGATCTTTCATCTAATAATCGTGGCTGGTTGCTTTCTCAGACACAGAATAAGGATTTTTTTCCACACCTGCCCACTTCTTGTAAGCTAGAGCAGTTACATGCAAATCGGAAGAAAATTGAACCAAAATAAAATCTTCTGAACAAATAAGTGCCCCTGGAGGAGGAAATCTAATGAAAATATGAGACCAGAAGCTGAAGAATCTGCTGCTGCTTTCTGGGGCTTGGGAATTTCATGGCGTTGCAGAAACCTGACTCTGAAATTGCCTGACAGCTTCCTGCCAGACTCCTGAATCTTCATGGGAGAGTTCTCCCCGGCGCCTCCTCCAAGGGAGTTCAGCTTCTGAGATGCTGATTCACTGCGTGAGGCTTAAAATCAGGACACATTTATACATTCTGTTACTGTGTGCTTGCAGGAAGTGCTTAAATGTAGGGTTGGGCAAGCCATGTCTTGGACAGGGAGCTTTTTCTGTGGGTAGCCCTCTGAACCTTCAGCGTTATTGTGGCTCATTATACAAATGAATATAGGATCTCACTTCAGGCTGAGGAAATAGGTGAGGTATTAATGAAATTCCTCTTGGTACGTGTGGATTTCAAGTGGAAATTGCGAGGCTCAGTCCACTTCTCAAGTGCAGGTTCCAGCCTTTGTAGATTCTGAATGTTGTTGTATCACTGACCACCGAGGGAGGCAACACCGGAGAGAGGAAGATCCTTGGCTGGTGAGCCTCCTTGGAAACCCACGTCCTGGTCTGTTGTGCAGGACAAGTGCCAGCTTGTACCAGGAAGGTCAGGGACAGCCTTTTGAGGTATTTATCTGACTGATAGGCATTCAGAGCAAGAGGCTGAGTTGGCTTTGGGTTTTTATTGGGGCTGATAAAATCTTCCTGCTGCTTGCAAGCTGTTAGGTTTACAGGGCCTCTGCAGGCTGCAGGGTGAGAGAAGCTGTGGAATCACCTAGCTGCATAGCCAGAGGGACTGCTGGCCTCTCCCCAACCTGGATCTTTCCTTGTGATGCCAGGGGTAGGCATTTGCTAGAGATAATACCCTGTTGGAGGACTGACTTGTGAATTAGCCAGTTTTCTCTTACGGTAACAAATAACCTGAGATGATGATCTTACAAAGAGAAAAGGTTTAGCGGTTTGGGAGGTTTCAGTTCAAGATTTGTTGGTTCCATTGCTTTGGGGGTTTTGATAAGGTGGCACATCGTGGCAGGGGCACTTGGTGGAGGAAGTCTGTTTACCACCTAGCTGGATACAGAAAAGAGAGAAAGAGACCAGGATCACACAGTCTCCTTCAAGGGCACACCCCTGGTGATTTCACATCAGGCCTCACCTCTTAAAGTTTCTGCTGTCTTCCAGCAGTGCCAGACTGGGAGCTAAGCCCTTCACACGTGGGCCTTGGGGGTTCATTTATGATCCAAACGGTAGCAACTTGGAACAGCATTTGTAGGAGAGGTAGTATGTGCCCCAGAGCTGAGAATTTGTCTTGAAGAGACCTGATGTGGCCTCTGAATTCTCCAGGCCCCACATCTGGGACCTTCTGTCCTTGTGGCTAGTTTCCCATCCACTGGTTGCACCTTTGGACATGGAAGGAGCTCCAGGGTATTGCCAGTTCCTGCTGCAGCTGTGGCTGGACTTGGCCAGAAGAGCCATGGGAGGAGGTCCTTCCCCCTGATCTGCAAAACTGCATGTTTCCACCTGGCTCCCAGATGAGAACTGGCCTCCCGCCCCCATGGGCTTATCTGGAGGTGCCTTGTCACATTTGCACAGGTGTTCAGCAGGTGTCACATTTTCTGCTTTAAGAGAGACTTCCCCCAGGTCTTCTTGTGGTCTTGGGGTGTGTGGTTCATTTTGACAGTCTCTTCTACACAGCAGCCAGAGTCACCTGTTAAAATGTACTCCGACTTCCAACCCCAGACACTTGGAGTAATGAATACTGGATTTGTTGTTCTCTTCTCCTGCACAAGTACGACATTGGATAAAATACATGAAGCAACTGTTTTCAAGAACAGAACACTGCTCGGCGTGGGTCTTGGAGGCTACTAGGAGCACGTGAGGCGAACTTCACATTTGCCCTGGATTTCTCTCTGGGATTATCTTCAAGACCAAGGCACAGGGGAAGCAGAGATTGCCAGAGGGCTGAGCAGAGGAATCAGATCAGAACGGGGGTTGCCGGGGCAGCTGGCATTTCTGGAGAAGAGTATACTTGAGAAATATTCGGAGTTTCCACCTGAAGCCTTGTGTATACACCAAGCTGCATTTACATACAGGAAGACGCTTAGAAACTGGTCAGGATACTGGGCAGGGCAGGAGGGTAGGGAGCTGGACAGATGCTGTGTAGGTTGCACGGTCACGGTGCTAGGAGGTCTGACCTGCTAGGGTGAGGAGACCTGGGTGAACACCTTGTTTACTTGAAACCTCAAAAAGGCCACACCTTAGGAACTTGAAATCCCCATAACAAACCTAGAAACAAACCTTATTAGGACCAAGATGCTATGCCAGTCATCTTGCTGTCTGCCTGAGTACAACTCGCCACACTCCAGTCAAAGTATTACCTGCAGTGTCCAGCACACGATCAAAGAATCCTAGACACGAGAACAGTGTGACAGTAACACAGAAAAAGGTCAAAAGATACAAACTCAGACAAACACAGTGAATGAACAGATGGTTAGAAATTTCAGCTCAGAAATGGAAGATTAAGAAACAACCAAATGGAAATTCCAGAATTGGAAAATATAATATCTGAAATGAAATATTCACTGGATGGATCTCAGTTGGGACGCTGGCAATAAACTTACAGACAGACCAATGGAAACCACTCAAACTGAAGCACAGAGTGAAAGAATGTTGGAAAAGCAATGAACAGAGCCACTGTGGTGTAGGAGGGCTAGTAACAGTAGTCTGACAGGTGTCTAATTATACCAGAAGACAAGAGAACGGGATTGGGGTAGAAAAGTTCTTGCGGAATTTCCCTTAAAAGTGATGAAACAACAATAACAATGAAAAACTCAGTCTTTCAGACCCCAGAATTTCAAGGAACTCCAAGCAGGGTAAACCACCCCCAAATCCACACCTAGGTACATCAGAATTAAATTGCTGAAAACGAAGATAAAATATTAAAGCAGCCAGAAGAAGGCGGCGCATGACATGTCAGAGAATAAAAGTAAAGGTACACTTGGCTTCTTATCAAAAAATAGCACACTAGAAAACATGGGACAGCAGCCTTGAAGTTCTGGGAAAAAATGTTTCAAAAATAGCTGGGCTCAGTGGCACACGCCTGTAATCCCAGCAGCTCCGGAGGCTGAGACAGGAGGATTGTCAGTTCAAAGCCAGCCTCAGCAATAGTGAGGCGCTAAGTAACTCATGAGACCCTGTCTCTAAATAAAATACAGAATAGGGCTGGGGGTGTGGCTCAGTGGCCACTCGAGTGCCTTGAGTTCAATCCCCAGGAGCCAAAACAAATAAACAAAAAATGTGTGAAGCAGGAATTTTCATATTAACAAACTGTTTCCTGCAGATCTTCAGTATAAGAACCACTAAAGGAAAATCTTTGGGGAGAGGGAAATGCCACCAGACAGAACATGGAATCATATGAAGGAACGGAAAGTTCCAGAAATGAGAAATAATATGGTAGCTATAAAATAATTTATTTTTTTTACCTTAAAATTTCTTAAAGATACCAGTCATTCAAGGCAAAAATAAAAACAGTTTATTGGAATTTCTAATATATGTAGCAGTTAAATGTATAATAAAGGACAGGGGTCAGGTCAGTGGAAGTACACAGATCAACAGTAGAAAAACATCAATGAAAACCAAAGTCAGTTCTTTTAAAAAGATCAACAGAATTGATTAAACCCCTACAACTAATCAAGAAAAAGAGAGCAGAAACTACTTTATGTCAATAAATACCACAAAGGAGAAGAAATGGGGATAAGTTTCTTAAAAGATGAATTATTGAAATTGATTCAAGGATTTGAATAACTATTAGATTTGATTTTTTTAAAATCGATTTTGTAGTTCAGAACTTTCTCACAAAGAAAACTCCAGGTCCAAGTGGCTTCCCTGGTGAATTTTAGAAAACATTTAAGGAAGAGAGAGACTTATACAAAATTTTTCACAGAAGAGGAAGAAACCATTTTCCCAAATAATTTAAGTCTTAAAAAATTATTTTATCAATTTAAATGTAACACAGCTAATAATTTTAATTAGCATAATCACAATTTTTTTAAAAAGTAAAAGAAGTTACAGAACAAGATTTCTCACGAGCTTAGGAGCATTAAAAAGAAAACCCACAATACTTGCACATAAAATATAGCAATATATAAAAAAGGACAAAATACCTCATGACCAAGTAGTATTTATCTCAGGAATGAAACAGTTTAATATGCAAAGTGAGTGAGTTAAATTAATTTCATTAATTGAATAAAAAATAAAATTCTGTGATCTCTGCAGTAGGTGCAAAAAAGCATTTGACAGAATTGGAAACCTATTTATGACTAAAGATTCTCAGCAATCTAAAAATAGGAGGAAGATTCCTCAACCTGTCAAAGTTCACCTTCCAGCAACTCACAGCTAAAACCATTCTACACAGCAAAAAGAAAAAGGCTTAAAATAAGGAAAGAATAAAATTGTCTTCATTTGTAAAAGATCTAATTCCAGGTCCCACAGTCCCCCTTATTCTAGGTGGGACCACATGGATGCTCCAAACCGTGGAGAGTACCAAGCCCTACATATACCATGTTATTTCCCATACATATGTACCTATGATAAGGTTTAATTTGTAAATTAGGAACAGTAAGAGATTAGTAACCACAATTTACTGTAGAACTCGGTAAGCTCATTGTATGAATTCTTTCCTTATTAAGTCAAGAACTTTGAACTTTTCATTTAAAGGAAGCAGTTTACCACTTTCTCGGGCATATCTGAATTGTCGTGCTTTGGGACCATTATTAAATAGAATAAGGGTTGTATGAATATAATCTATAATACCACAGCAGTCTGTCTGATAACCAAGATGGATACTAATTGGCGATCAAGTGTGTAGCGTATACACCGTGGATACACTGGAAAGGATGATTCGTGTCCTGAGTGGGCTGGAGCAGGATAGTGCAGAATTTCATCACTCTCCTCAGAATGGTGCACAACTTAAAACTTCTGAGTTATTTGTTCCAGGAATTATCCATTTTATATTTTTGGGCCACTGTGGCCCTGTAGGTAACTGAAATCATGGGAATAAAAATTGGATAAGGGAGGACTACTGTAATCTACAAAAAAAAAAATGCTGCAAGAAGTAAGTGAATAATAGAGAAAAGCATAGGATACGTGGTCCAGGTGTAAGAGCTCATTGTGTTTCTGTACACCAGCAAGAGTATAAACATGAACTTAATATAGAAGTCACATTGTGCTAGCCCTCTGTTCAGAACCCTAGGATATAGCATCTTTCTTGACCCAGAATCAAATCTGAAGTCTTGTTCCAGTGCTCTGAGGCTCTCTTTGGAGTCTCCCTCCTCTCTGTCTCCCTTCAGAGCACAAGAATGAGAACTGTGATCTCACTTTCTCCCCCTGCTCTGCTGTTTTGGGGCCTTGGAGTTTGATCTTCTTGTTTGTCTGCACATTCTCCCCCAACATATACC
This sequence comes from Ictidomys tridecemlineatus, assembly GCF_052094955.1. Classification (NCBI taxonomy): domain Eukaryota; kingdom Metazoa; phylum Chordata; class Mammalia; order Rodentia; family Sciuridae; genus Ictidomys; species Ictidomys tridecemlineatus. The sequence continues at coordinate 38,041,559 of NC_135488.1, read as the reverse complement.
ATGACTCGACCCTCCGTTCCTCCAAATCCGCTCACCCACCCCTTCTCTTCTATAAATCGGTGCCTCTGTTTACCTTGGTTTGGGTGTGTGGTTGGCTGGTTTGTGGCTTGGTTTTGTTTACGGTGCTGGGATTGAACTCAGGGCCTGTGGATGTTTGTTGGGGAAGTGGTCTACCACTGAGCTACACCCCCAGACCTAGCTTGCTTGTTAGTGTTTAAGCCCTCACCTCTGCTGGGCACCTTGGATATCTGCTTATTTTCTATCTCCCTTCAAAGCACAAAAAGGAGAATTTTGTCTTTTGTGCTTGATCAGTGTTGAATCTGCAGTGCCTACAACTTAGTGGTAGAAAATAGATGTTTGTTTTATGAATTATTAAAAAACCACATGAAGTGCCCATAGGAACAATCTGAGGGTAAACCTACAGAAATAAAAGTACTTGGCATGGTAGGATTTAGGTTTGCTTTTTTCCTGGTTGAAAATCTGTGTAATTCTACCATAAAAGAAAATTTTCAACTAACAATTCTGAGATCACCAGATACGATGGCGCACACCTGTCATCCCAGCAGCTCAGGAGGCTGAGACAGAAGAATCACAAGTTCAAATCCAGCCTCTGCAACACAGTGAGGCCTTAAGCAACTTAGTAAGACACTGTCTCAAAATGAAAAGGGCTGAGGATGTGGCTCAGGGTTAAGTGACCCTGGATTCAAACCCTGGTACCAAAAAAAGGAAAAAAGGCTGGGGTGTAGCTCAGTGGTAGAGCATTGGCTTAGCATATGTAAGGCCGTGGGTTCAATCCCCATTCTGCAAGTGAATGAATGAATGAATGGGTCCCACTGTCCTGCTGAGCCCGAGGCAGCACAAAGCTGCCTGTGTAAGAGTATCACAGAGGCACCCATCATTTGCAAGGCACACCATCTTTCTGCAAAGTACTTTCCTAGATATTACCACAGGGGCTCTGCACAGGGCCCAGTGAGCTATAAATGGATAGGATGGTGAGTTGGAGAGAGCTAGTTACCTGCCCAGGGCTACTCAGACAAGTTCCAGCCAGGAGTCCTGTCTTTCCATTGCACCCCATGTTGGGAAACGGTCCCATGGTGGTTTTGCATGGGATCTGTCAGCAAGGCAACCCTCAGATTCTGATTTTTATGAGATTCAACGTGCTGTTCTGCTTTGTGCACACATGCTTAGGGTGGTGGGTCAAGGAAGTAGACTTTTCTGTTAGCTTCTCGGGATCTGTTTGGGAAGCAGGACCTGTGGGGATAGAGACTGGAACTAGCCCAGCATCAATCAGGCCTGCGATGTTCACGCACATGAGGAGACCAAGGAAGGGCCCTGCTGGTCCTGGGACCGAGGGTCCCATAGACCCCAACTGCGGGCCTCCAGAATGTGGGTTGACGAGGAGAGCAGAGGGAGGTCATGCACGGGTGATCCTGCTGGGGACTAGTTCATGTCACATAAACTGCCTGGATGGCCTGGGGGCCCACGCAGGTAAATAGAGGGTCTCCCTCCCTCCCCCGCTTTCTGCATTTGAAATTCTTTTTAATAAACTCTCATTGCCGGGTGAAAAGAGTGGACATTCATGTGCAGTATCTCCTTGGACCTTCAAAATGGGCAAGAAAATAAACCCATCATGTCCATCTCTTCTGATAAAGAATCATGGCATCGATTTCACCTAATATAATCCCATCTTAGGTGGCACAACTGGGACAGGGATCCAGGTCTTCAAACTCCAAGGCATGGCTTGGGACAGTGGGTAGCTCCGTGGTGGAGTGTTTGCCCAGCACGTGTGAGACCTGGGTTCCATCCCCAGAACCACAGAACAAGACAGACAAAACAGCAAAACTTCAAGGCAAGTGCCAGGTCTCTTGGGGACTCCAACAGAGGGACTTATGTGGGACAAATCACCCAGGGGAGTGACTGGGACAAAGAGCCGCACTGCACGCTAATTGCAGTCAGAGGTTTCCTGCAGATTTGTTCCAAGGCAGGGATGAATGAGGGTGGACCTGGAGCAGGAAACGGGAGGAAAGGGAGCTCACGGCAGGGTGCCTGGGAGAAGCTCGCATGTCGGTTCTGTACCGTTTTGCTCTCAGGTCTGATGTACGGGTGGGGCCCGTCTTTTCACAGCTGTCCCTCTGGGGTTCAGTTTACCTTATCCTCACAGGGTCTGGGGCTGACTCACGGAGCCCTGAGTATCACTGACACTGGAATGAGAGTGGCCCAGGGTTCCCTTACATGAGGCTTCGCCTCTGGTTTGCAGATGTCATTCTGGGCACCGAGTGCCCAGGGGACCTGCCATCGATCAGACCAAGGAGCCTCCTGAGACCGAGGTTTAAGGAAGCAGGATGACCACAGCAGCAATACTTGGGACTTTAGAATTTTGCTGCCTTGGGCCTGAAGGATGAGGTTGGAGAGGATGATGTTGTTCTTCATAATTTAGTGTCACATCAGAAATAAAAACATTGTGATGACGACCCACTTGGAGAGCCATTAGAGCGGGTGACGACCCACTTGGAGAGCCATTAGAGCGGGTGAGGCATGTGAAGAGTGCTTAGTGGACTCTGAGTTTGGGGTTAATCAGAATGTCCATGATGTTCGTCATTGGCATCTTTGTGCTCTAGGAAAAGAAAAGTATTCCTTGACTTACGTGTTTGCGGTAGTTTAAAACGGAGATGTATGTGGCTTCTTTCCTCAGGTGGAATTATTTGAGTCAAGCCTGATGTCCACTCTTATCCCTCACTGAGAAACTGAAGAAGACTCCTTTGTTTTTGTTTTTGTTTTCCTCCTAGATGAGGTTTTTCTAAGCAGGAGTGGGGAACAAAGTGGATCTTAAAATCAGGGAATTCTTACAAGTGAAGTGTCCTGGAAGTGGGCGTTTGGCAGGTGTGGGACAGCTGGGCCCTCCGTCTACCCAGGTCCGCCCATGAGCTCTCGGTGACGGAGAGCGAGCCCCACCACGTAATCCTTGCAATGAGCCTTGCCGTGGTTTCAGTGTGATTGGAGGGTGTCTTCCAAGAGTTCACCAGCTGGCAACTTGGTCCTCAGTGTAGTGATGTTGGGAGGCCTTGGGACCTTTAAGAGGCGGGGCTTGGTACAAGGTAGTTAGGTCATTGGGGAGGCTGCCCTTGCCCTTGGAAGAGATTTGGTAGTTCTCATGGGGTCTAGGTGAGTTCTTATGAGAATGGGTTGTTATGAAAGAGCAAGAGTAGCCCCTCCTCACTCTCTGGATTCCTTTCTCACCATGGGATCCACCCCCCCCCTCTCTGTCTCTCTCTCTCTCTGTCTCTCTCTCTCTGTCTCTCTCTCTCTGTCTCTCTCTCTCTCTCTCTCTCTCTCTCTCACTCTCATGTTCCTACTGTGAAGCCATCCACCATGAGGCCCTCATCAGACATAGAACAAGTGGGGGTCATCCGATCTTGGACCTTCAGCCAATTAAATATGTCCCTCTCTATATTGCCTAGCCTCAGGTATTTTGTTATAGGAATAGAAAACTGGGTTGCACGAATCTGCACAGCACCAGTGGAAGCTGAAGCCAGGATGAGCTCCTTGTGGCTTCAGGAAGGAGGGTATTGGCTCTGCCCCCCGGGTTTACAGGAATTGAGCTCTTCCCTGGGCCTCTGCATCACTGAGATTAAGTCTCTGAAGGGAGTAAGGCTGTTCTCATGCCCATGACCCAGGGGAGTCAGCACTCAGACCATGGGAGTTCGGGTCACCCTCACCCAGTGCCGTATGGGGTCCGGAGGGTGCCAGTGCAGCTCTCCAGAGGCCCCCACCCCCCACCCCAAGAGGATGCTGAGCTTCTGAGGTGAGAGAACACTGAACACTGGTTGTAGACGCTGGGCTATTGAGTCCATTTTCCCCAAGAACCTTGGGGCCATGTGTCCTAGGCTCCTTTGATTGCCTTGGATCAAATGACCCTTGGGGTTGGGATGTGTCCTCTGGAGGAAGAGGTGACTCGAGCCTGGAATACTGATCCCATAGGGGAGGGGTGACTCAGGGTCTCAGAGTTCAGGCAGGCTGGCAGTTTCTGAGCTCTGGCCTTCTCAGGGCCCTTCTGCCTCGGGAGGAGACCCCTGGCTAGTACCGAACCCTTGGTCCTGCTGACCCTTTCCTCCAGCTTGAGGGGTGGATGGTCAGGCCCTGTCAGGACCCAGGGGTGTCTGCTGATGCCTGTTGAGAACTGCTTAGAAACCTGGAGGCTGCTGTGTGGATTCAGGTTGGATTCATCCACTCTGCAGACCAGAGCACGGGAGCCTGCTGCTCCCAAGACCCTTCCTGGCCCCCACACACTCAGGAAGCCCACTGATGGTCGTAGATGGCATGTGAGGCCTGACTGAGTCCTCAAGTGCAGTCTTGGTCCTGTCTTTGGGGTGGTTCTTTTTCAATTTATTTTCCTGGTTGGGAGTTAGGGGCCCCACGTGCCTTCTCCCTGGGCTTGATTCTGGGCCTTACAGGCCAGAGCAGGTGTGAAGGCTCATGGCGACCCCTCCACCTCAGGCTGGGGATGCTCTGAGAGAGGAGAGCCCACTCCTGTGTCCACGGCTCCATCTGTCCTGCCTCCTGTCATTGATGATGACACATGGGTTGACACCTAAATCTCATTGCAGAACCAGGTGCAGTGGTACATGCCTGTAGTTCCAGCTGCCTGGGAGGCTGAGGCAGGAGGATCACTGAGCCCAGGAGTTCAAGTGCAGCCTGGGCAATATAACAAAACAAAATCTAGTCTCATCCCATACTGTTCTCAGGTCACCTTGTATGGTATGTCCATTTGAGGTCCTTGGAACTTCTAATTGGCCTTTTCTGACCATTCCAGCACAGGGGCTGGTCCATCGCTGAGGTCCTACTTTCCCAGCTTGGGTCCAGTCATGCCCTGTCAGGCCCTGATTTGTTCCTCGCCTTCTGTCCATGTCCCGCTGTGTCACCTGGCCTCAGGTTCATGCACAACCTATATGGCTGGGCACAGCTCCTCCTCAGCAAACCATTGTTCACACGTACTGTTGCTGAGTCACGTGACGTACACCCAGACTGGGTCCACCCATTTTGCCCATTCTGGCCTCAGATGCTGGACTCCCATAAAGAGGCCTACCCTTGAGTGTTAATCAGTTTCTAGACTGTGTCTGTTTTGTGACCCAGGACTTTGAGAAGATGCAGAAGGATTCCTTGAGAACTGCAGACCCTGTAGTCTGATGTGACATCTCTGTGTGAGCGTCTTGTACAAGGTGCTCTGTGGGATGTGCTGTCAGCCCACAGCCCCTGCTCTGAGGTGCTGGTGCTTTGGGGTGAGTAGGCACCTGCTGATGGGACAGGACCCTCAGGCCACACGGACTGGCCTCCTGGGATTTCTGCCCTGCCCTCCAGGCCTCTGAGCACTGAACCAAGGGGGTCATCAGACTAGGATCAGGGTTCTCCCAGAGCTGGCCAACCTTTGGTGAGAACTAAAATCCTCAGTCCCCTTGTGTAGCGCTGACAGCCTCCCGGCCCCAGCAGGGCCTCCAGAGCACCACTGTGGTCACAATGGTCACCTTTTATTAAGCCTACTGCTCTGTGGCCAGTCCCGGTACCCACATATTGGCATTGATTTCTCAACACCGCCAAGAGGGACGGGTCCCTGGTCACAGGTGGAAGAAGTTGCAGAACTTGTCCAAAGTCGCTGTGCTCAGAGTGACAGAACCAAGACGGAAGCCCAGCAGAGCCCAGCCCCTGCCCTATGGCCCTGGTCACTTCCGGCCCAGGTGGGGAGAGGGGTTTGGTGCTCCTTTCTGGGTCACTTGATTCCTTCACTGGCCCCCATCACAGGTAGAACCGGGGACCTTCTCCTTAGCAGATGAGGCTCCTTCCTGGCAGCCACACCTGCGTCCCTGATTGTCCTCAGTGGCTGGCTTGCTCTGCGCAACAAGGCTTCGCGGGGGAGGCTGGATTTCTGCCTCGCTGGGCTTGGGTCCTCGCATCCATTTGGGATACCAAGTCCGGATGGCGAGAGTGTGCTTGATTCTCTTGGGAGGGCTCCCCCTCCATATCTGGGGGAGAGTGGACACCGACAGCAGTGGCACTTTATTACACAGCCCACCACCCTCCCCGGCACACGTAGGTGACAGCCGGGCCCTGAGTCCGTCTCTGCTCTTTTTCTTGCCTGCTCCCCGCTATTCCTTTGGGGAGTCGGGGAGGGGGCCTCAGAGCAGGCATTGCTGGGTGGGGCTTGTGGGGGAGACCAGGGCACCCCCTCACTGAACCTCCAGTCCACAGCTGCCTTCCTGCAGACTTCCCCATGCTCAGTCTTGCCCGGGACCCTCCGTCCTGAGGCCTGCTCTGGCCTTTCCGCCTGTTCCTCTCCTTTCCTCCCCAGACCACGTGCTTTTGCTGCCGGGTGCTCAGGTGTCCCCCTGCCTGCACTGCCACCACCATCCTTGTCCCTTCACTGGGCCCTTCATCGGACTTTCAGGACTCAGCTGTTGTCCCAAGCCTAGAGCAGTCCCCACCACTGGAGCATCCATTTGCCACCTGTCCCTGTCTGCCATTAGGCCAAGCTGCGTCTTCCTCACGTGGCCTTGAGGGATTTATTGTGTCTGGCTCCATCCCGTGCCACTGGGGTGGAAGAGGCAGCGAGGCCCAGGCTGGTCAGGATGGCGCTTGGGGGCTCGGTGGTCTTGCTGGGCTCTGAACCACGTGGGTGCTGCAGGCAGATGCGAGGGTGGACAGACTCAGCTCCAGCAAGTCGACCTGAGCCAGCAGCAGGCGCCTCGGGCCCGAGTGTGCTCACTGTGGCCAGGTCAGCGGACTGTGGGTGTGTTCTGCCTGGCCGAGGTGCATTCTGGCCCTCCCTCCCTCCACTGTCCAAGTTTCTATGGCATCAGTCATCTGAGCCCCATATCTGTCACTCATGACACTGCTCTGATGCTTTCACATGGTCACATCTGACCTCCCCATGATCTTGGGGAAGTGAGAACCGGAAGAGAATGTCCCTTTAGCTGATCCTGTAGTCTTGGTATCTGCATCTTTTTTATTTTTTATTTTTTAGTTGTAGATGGACACAATGTCTTTATTTTGTTTATTTTTATGCAGTGCTGAGGATCGAACCCAGTGCCTCACATGTGCGAGGCAAGTGCTCTACCACTGAGCCACAGCCCCAATCCCTTGGTATCTGCATCTTTATATGTAGCTAACCCCAGTCTTGACTAATTATGCACGAATTTCCGATTTTGGAACTTTATGTGGCAAACGCTACAGCCATATCCTCTCTAACTGCGCCAGCTTTGGGGGTTCCTGGCCCACCCCATCAATGGTGATTTTAACAAAACCTCAGCTAAGGACAGTGAGGAAAGTAAAAATGTAGCCATGGAAATCTCACTGTGGGCTCCACGGCTCCAAGATCATAGGAGACCATGTCCCTTGAGACCACTGTCCTGTGCACAGGCATTTGATGCATGGCTGCTGAATAATTTGTCTTCCCCCCCTCTATCCACCCCCCCCCCCATGAAGCATCCCTACTTTACAAATTTAAAATGACCAGAAAAAGTGAAGCCACATAGAACCTTCTGGGCTTGCGTGCTTCAGGCAGACCCCTGGTTTTGCGCATACTCCTTGACGTGAATTAGGTTTGCTGCTTCAAGGGACCTGTGAGGACTGATTTCTTGAGCATTTGTGTAGCATGAAATGTAGGTGCCCAGAGGAGCAGGGCGGACGTATACTGAGCAACACTGCCGTTGCTCTCCCATTTAATACCAGGGGGGCAAAGGGTAGAAGAACTGGTACCTGCGACAGCCTGGACGCATCTCAGAAGCATCACAGCTAGTGAAAGAAGCCAGTCCCCAAATGTTACATGCTGTACCCTTCCATTTCTGTGACATTATCGAAAAGACAGCTTACGAGTGACGGAAAACAGATCTGCAGTTGCCAGGGGTGCCGGAGGGCTGTGTGTGACTACGGAGGAGCGGACAGGGGAGGTGTTTTTTGGGGGGGGGGGTGATGGAACAGTTCTGTACCCACTGCCACTGCCCAGGTGAGAGCCACTTGACTGTACGTGGGTCGGAATTCAAGAGCTGCTCACCAAAAATGGGTTGGATTTACTGAAAATAAAATCAAAATACCAGAAGGGTAAGCAATGCCGGGATTTGCACACTCACCAGCCTCAGACCCCCTAGAAGCCACCTCCTCTGTGCTGAAGTTGAGTAGCCTCCCCAGCCCGGGGCTGGCTCTGCCATTTTGCCAGTGGTAGCCCACCAGGTTTGGTGTCTGGTGACAGCTGGCTGCCTGGTTCCTAAACATCTGTCTTCTCTGTAACCTCCTATGGAGGAAGGTAGGAGGGATCCTGCTGGGGTCTCATATAAGACCATTCATGAAGCCTCCACCCTGTGACCTCATCCCCTGCTCCTATTATCATTGCCTTCAGGGTTAGGATTTCAACTTTTGAATTTTGGAGGAGAACACAAACATTTAGACCATAGAAGCCCTGTAACCAAGGGCATCTTCCCGACAGACTTGATCATGTGAGTCTTCTGCTGAAAATCTTGACACGTTCTCATGACCTTTAGGATAGAGTTCTAATACCTTAAGATGGCTCCATAGTCCAGAATATTTAGCCTTGCTCTGCTTATTTATCTAGCTCAGTTCTCTGTCCCCAATCTAGCGCTCAGAACTTAAGGAACATTGAACTTCTTACAGAGCTTCACGAGGGTCACCTCTCTCCTGCCTCTGGGCCTTTACACGTGCTGTTCCCTGTGCTTAGAACCTGGCCCCACATCACCACCCTATACCCACCATATAGCATTTTTCTGGGAAATGTTTATCTTCCCATAATCCTCATAGCGCTCACTTTCATCGGGACTGAGCATTTCTCCTTTCCACTCTCGAGACTACTCTGTTTTTCTGTCTGAGCACCCACCGTCCCATGTCGTAATGGCCCTCAGATGTAGGCTGTATGATCTTTGGAAGTGGGGCCCTCCCTCAGTTGACACTGTTGAGTGATCGGCCCCCGGCACAGAGCCTGTAACTAGAAAGTGCCGAGGACATGTTTTATCATGAGCAGACCGAGGTGTCTGTAAAGTCCCAGAGCCAGTGACCAACAGGACTTGAGTGCCTGACATCTAGGTGCTGCTCCCTGCCCGCTGAATCGCTTACCGTCCGGGTAGGAAGGTAATGCATGTTGAAATGATGGAATCGTTTGCTGAACCACATGACAGGGACTCCAGATGCTGTCGGGGGACATCAGGGATGCTGAAGGACCCGAGGCTTGGAGGGAAAGGGTCAAGACATTTTTGCTCCAAATCATTCCTTAGCTTTTGTGTTAGCTTGTTTGTCACTGTGACCAAAATGCCCGACAAGGACAACTTAGAGGAGGAAAAGTTTATTTCGAGGTCTTGGTTCCAGAGATTTAGTCCTTGGTGGGCTGACTTCATCGCTCTGGGCCCAAGGTGAGCCCACGGACCATGGTGGAAGGGAGTGACAGAGGAGCCCTCGTGGTGGCTGGGGAGCAGAGACAGGGAAGGGGTGTCAGGGAAGAGGTACCCCTCCAGGACATGCCCCAGTGACCTACCTCCTCCAACCATGCCCCACCTGCTACAGTCACCACCTGGCCCACTCACACTGGAAGGGCTGATGAGGTCGCAGCCCTCCTCTCTGATCATTGCACCTCTGGGTAGCCACGAACATGGGAGCCTTTGAGGGACGCCTCTCCTCCACCCACAGCAGCTCTTCCCCTCTGATGTGTGGATGTGCTTCTCACACCGTGACGGGTTGCTGCCCACGCACCGAAGCTGGGCCGAGGGCCTGCCGTACCCCGCTCCATGGGTGACTTCAGGTAGCCCCAGGTCTTCCTATCCCAGCCGGGAAACTCATTCACTGCTCTTCCTTGTGTCCACTCTGCCCGGTGTCTCTCCCTTCCTTCTGCTTTTGTGTGTGTGGTTGTGTTACTGCGTCTCTGCTCTTGGTCAACGTTGAAAGATTTCCCAGTTTGCCCCTGTCTGAGCTGACACTCCCCTGCAGAGGGCTTCTGTAGCCAGATCACTTAAAGGGATCAAATCACTTAGATAAAAACATCTAAAGGAATAACTCAACAAAATTATTATTTAAGCAATTCAACATTTATTATCTTCCTATCCAGACTGGTAAGCCAGCACCTCGATGTCATTCATTCAATTCCCGTTGGTCCCTGGCTCTGGGATTTTACAGACACCTCTGTTCATGATGAAATATGTCCTCGGCCCCGTCCAGTGGGGGGCTCTTCCCACTCCACTTCCCTCCCCCACAGCCCAAACAGTAGCTCTCCACTTGGAAAACAGTGACTTCAATCATGTTTTGAGCAAAAGTATCGCTGCTTGGAACCTGTGAGCCAGGTCCCCTGGGTACAAAGGAGGAACCAGTATTGACCCAGGCAGGGGAGCAGAGGGTGGGCTGCGGGGGCCTTGTTGGGAGGAGCGAGCCCATTGCTCTGAGCCCTGGAATCACCTGGGCAGGTGAACACAGCCTGCACCCACTCCCAGGTAATTCAGCCAGTGCCGTCCACAGGAGCCCAGGTGAGCTCAGGTGGATGTGATCCTAAGCATTTGCAGATTCAGAGCTTTGGCTGGACTCCCAGGAGGGGATGGGAGGTAGACTCTGGAGACTTTTTTTTTCTTTTTAATAATTTTTAATTATACAAGTAATTCAATAAGTAATTACATAAGTGATTTTAATTATATAAGTAACTAAAAACTCTTACAGAAACACATAGATCAAAATTGGTCATTCCTTCCACAGAGGTATCCTTTCCCATCTTTCCCATATTTTTACACAGTGGGATGTGGAAATGGGCTCCTTCTGTGCTCCAGACTGAGGACAGCACTGTGGCACTGGGTGGCCCCCCCGGGCTGGTGGTGTGGCGCAGACAGGTTGGCCCCAGCCTCCTGCAGCCTGCCGAGAAGGTGGAGTCCCAGGTGGAGATATTCCTTTCCAGTGTGATTGGAAGTTGGCAGCACCTGGAAGGGTCTCCCTGGACCATTGGTGCTGCTGCCAGGGGTGGGGTGAGGAGAGGGCTCCCCACAAGGGGACAGGCCAGGGGATAGAGTGTTTATGGGCTGGCAGGGCAGAGGCCAGGCCTAGGTCTCAGATACCAGAAAAGCTGTGACTGAGTTCGCTGCAGGTGGCAGGAGCAGGTCCATAGAGTAAGTGGAGTGAGAGGGTGGACGGGTGTGTGACTCTAAGGAGTCCAGCTGAGCTACAGCCAGTTATAATGTTCATAAATGCAGACATGCCTATGGGGGTTACATTTTGTTTGTTTGCACAGAATCTCATTGGTTATACAGGTTGAGCATCCCTAATCCCCAAATCCAGAACACTCCAAAATCCACCAACATCATGTCCACACCTCACGTCATGTGATAGATTGTACTCAAAATGCAGATGTACTAAAAATATTGAATAAAAATGACCTTCGGGCTATGTGCATAGGAGTATATGAAACCAAAGACTTCCTGTTTAGACTTGAGTCCCAGCCCCAAGAGATCTTGTTATGCCTATGCAGATATTCCAAAATCTGAAAACATCTGTAATCTGAAACACTTCAGGTTCTAAGCATTTCAAGGAATAATCAGTCTGTACTACATTTGCATATTTTCTGTAGATTTTTTAAAATTTTGTGATATGTTGTATAAGTACTTCGTAGACCTGTCTTATTTCTTCTACCCACTCCCTAGTAGTTAAACATTCCCATAGCAAGGGGTACTTAAGATATGTCAAATTTTTAATATAAGTTCGACTTCAAGAACATTACATTCACTTCTGCATACGTGCCTCTGTGAATATTGCTGTTGAATAAACTTCCAGAAGCAGAATTGCTGGGTCAAAAGATAAGAATGTTTAAAATGTTGATAGAAACTGTTAAGTAGGTGCTCAAGAAACGGGTATGATTTTTAAACTCCTATCACCAGCATATGGAAGTACCCATTTCTCACATCCCAGCAATGATGAGTAGTTTCTACCTTTTTAAATTTCCAGAGATGTCATTGCTACATTCAGGCATTATTGGGGTTGCCCCATATTTTTTTTTTTTTACGCTTACAGGACATTTGCTATCATAGGAGTTGTTTCTACATACCATTTGCCCACTTTTCCCATTGAATTGCTCCTGAATTTTCAGAAAAGCTCTTTTTAAAGTCAAAGATGTATAAATATATATGTATTATATTTAGATAAAATATCTTATAAATATATATTCATATACCCCCACATGTACACACACCCTCTACTGTAAATATTGTTAAACTTTAACTCAAATGTTTCAACTATATTGAAAGATTTCACTCTGTAGAAAATGTTTGGAAAAGATAAAATAGAGGGGCTGGGGTTTGACTCAGCGGTAGAGTGCTCACCTAGCATGTGCAAGACCCTGGGTTGGATCCTCAGCACCACATAAGAAAATAAATAATAAATAAAACAAAGGTATTGTGCCCAACTACAACTAAAAAATATATATATTTTTTTTTAAAAAGATAAAATAGAAAGTCACCTACTATTAGGAGGAAGGAAGGAAGGAAGGAAAGGAGGAGGGAGGGAGGGAGGGAAGGAAGGAAGGAAGGAAAGAAGGAAGGAAGGACTCCTGATTTTGCATAGGACCTTCTAAGTTATGTTCAGCTTGGCCAAGTAAGAAGAGCGAGAAGGAGGGGGTCAGGAATCGTATTGGTGAACCCCACTGGATTGCTTGCTGTATTCCCCCACATTCTGTAAGTAATTGAGATAAAATTCACATATCCTAAAACAAGGTTGTGAACTATCACCAATATCTAATTCCAGAACATTTATATCATCCAGAAAAGGAACCATGTGTCCCCTTCATAGCCCCTTTAAGCATTTGGAACACGTTGTCCCTGAAGCCATCTGCTTTGCACTGCCTGGGCTTGTTGAAGAGGCTATCTTTTCTCCAATGAATGTGTTTGGCACCTTTGTCTAGTATGAGATAACTGTATTTATGTTGGATTGTCTCTGCGTCCTCTATTCTGTACCATTGGTCTACATGCCTATTTTGGTGCCAATACCATGCTGTTTTTCTTACGATGGCTCTCTAGTATAGTTTAAGTTCTGGTATTGTGATGCTTCCTGCTTCACTCTGCTTGCTAAGGACTGCTTTGCCTATTTTGGGTCTCTTGTTTGTTTGTTTTTGAGCACAATTTCTCATATCTCTGGTTGTATACCAAGTATATTCACATCAATTCATATCTTCATACCTGTACTTTGGATAATAATGATCATCACATTCCAACATCATTTATAATCCCATGCCCCCTCTCTTCCCCTCCAGCCCCTCTGCCCTATCTAGAGTTCATCTGTTCCTCCCATGCTCCCTCTCCCTATCCCACTAGAATCAGCCTCCTTCAGCAAAGAGAACATTCGGCATTTGTTTTTTGGAGGATTGACTAACTTCACCTAGCATTATCTTCTCTTGAAGATAATGATTCTATTCTCTTTTATTGCTGAGTAATATTCCATTGTGTATATATATTGGGTCTCTTATTGTTCCAAATTAATTTCATGACCGCTTTTTCTAGTTCTATAAAAAAAGTCATTGGAATTTTAATAGGAATTGCATTACATTTTGGTAGAATGGCCGTTTGAAAAATATTAATTCTGCCTATCCAAGAACAAGGGAGATCTTCCCATCTTCTAAGGTCTTCTTTAATTTCTTTCTTTAGTGTTCTGTAGTTTTCAATATAGAGGTCTTTCACCTCTTTTGTTAGATTGGTTCCCAAGTATTTTATTTTATTTTTTTGAGGTTATTGTGAATGGGATGGTTTTCCTATTTTCTCTTTTAGTAGATTCATCACAGATGTATAAGAACACGTTTGATTTATGGGTGTTGATTTTATATCCTGCTACTTTGCTGAATTCATTTATTAGAATAAATAAATTAGAATTTTTTTGGATCTTCTAAATATAGAATCATGTCATCAGCAAATAGTGATAGTTTGAGGTCTTCCTTTCCTATTCATAGCCCTTTAATTTCTTTCTTTTGTCTAATTGCTCTGGCTAGAGTTTCAAGGACAACATTGAATAGAACTGGTGAAAGAGGGCATCCTTGTCTTAGAAGCAAAACTCTTTTAGATGCATGTATGTATATAATTGTAAATCCTGACTGGCTGTCCCCTTTTTTTAAAAAAAAATTTTATTTTTAGTTGTAGTTGGACATAATTCCTTTATTTATTTATTTACATGTGGTGCTGACGATTGAACCCAGGGCCTCGCACATGGTAGGCGAACATTCTACCGCTGAGCCACAATCCCAGCCCTGGATGCCCCTTTTATCATATGGTTTTCCTTTATATTACTTTTTGTCTCAGACAATATTTTGCCTGATAGCAACAGAGCTACTCCAGCTACGGTTCTGTTACTGTTTCTATAATGTATATATTTTTTCCATCTTTTTACTTTTAACCTATTAATATTTTTGAATTTAAAGTGTATCTCTTGGGACTGTGGATTTGGCTCAGTGGTCAGGTACCTTAGAGTGCTTACCTAGCCTGTGCAAGGCCTTGGGTTCAATCGCCAGCACCACAAAATAAATAAATGAATAAAAATAAAACACAAAGTATCTCTTGCAGATAGGTATATACTTAAATTGTTTTGTTCTAGTTATCCTCTCTTTATTTTTTTAATTGGAGTTTTTAATCCATTTTAATTTAATAGGTTTTATTAAGGTAGAGTGGACGTCCACCATTCTGCTCTGTGGTTTCAGTATGACTGTGTCTGGTTGTTGTTTTTTTTCTCCCCTCTTCCTTCATTACTAAACACTCCTTTTGTGCTTGATAGATATTTTCTGGTATACCATTTTAATTCCCTTGTAATTGCTTCTGTGATTTGTAAATGTATTTTCGTAGTAGTCAGCTTGGGGATTTACATCTTCATTTGCATCCTAACTTATAACTACCTATTTTGTATTCATACCAGCGTGATTTCAATAGTATACAGAACCTTTTATACAGCTCTGTTCTCTCTCTCTCCTTTTCTGTGCTGTTAGTATCATTACAAAGCATATCTTTACATATTACATGCTCATTAACACATGTGTAGTTACACGCTCACCCAATTGTCTTTTAAATTAGAATTTAAAAAGTGATGAACAGGGGTTGGGGATTTAGCCCAGTGGCAGAGCGCTTGCCTGGCATGCGTAAGGCCCTGGGTTCGGTCCTCAGCCCTGTTAAGAAAAAAACAAACAAACAAACAATTACTAAAAAGTGATGAACAAAAATACATGTACATTTTCTTTGATATTTACCTATATAGCCACCTGTCCTAGCAGTCTCCATTTTCTATCACGTAGATTTGAATTACTGTCGAGTTTCCTTTAGTTTTTCTGATTTTCTTGTAACAGTTTCTCTACAGTATTTTTTAAATCTGGGAATATCTTAGTTTGTGTTAATTTTTTACTCATTTAAAAAATTGAGGCAAAATCTTAAAATTAGCCAATTTAAAGTGAGCCATTCCATGGCAAAATTAGTACATTACAGTGTGGTTCAGCCGTCACCTGTATCTCGTTCCAAAACATTTTCTTTACCACTAAAGGAAACTGTACCTATTAGGCGGGCATCCCCATTCTCTCGTTTTTGAAAAATGTTTTTGCCATCTTTAGTGTTCTTTCTCCAGGGTCTACTTGTTGCGGCACTTTGAATAGTTTATCTGTCTCCCATGACGTCTTGAGAAGCTGGTGACTGGTCTTATTGAGGATCCCGTGTATGGGATGGGCTGCTCCTATCTTGTTGCCTCTAAGATTCTGTTTACCTTTGGCTTTGGCAGTTTGATTATGACTGTCAAAAGCCGTCAGGCCTAGGGATGTATCTCTTTGCCTTTATCCTAATTGGAGTTCAGTGATCTCCTCAGATGTGCAGATTCATGTTTTTCTTCAAATTTTGCAAGTGTTCAGCTCTTAGTTCTTCAGATGTTCCTTCTGCACCTGTCTGTTCCCTACTGAGTCTGTCAGTATGCGTGTGTCGGTACATCAGTGGCGGTCCACAGGCCTTTGAGGATTGATTACTTCATCACTACGTCTTTCTTTGACTTAGACTGGTTGATCTCATTCAACTTGACTTTAAGTTTACTGAATCTTCTACCAGTTCCGATAGGTCATTGAGCGCCTTTAGTGATTTTAAAAATTCAATTATTCTAATTACTCTTCACCTCCACAATTTTTATTTGGTTCTCTTTTATATTTTGTATCTCTTTGTTTGTATTCTCTATTTCATGAGATGAAATTCAGTACTGATCAGGAGGGTTTCTCATTGCTTTTGTGGAGGTGTAAATTTTTGGAGGTCTGTATTCTGCCATTTTGGCTGATATCCCTTGCTTTGGTTTTATTATTAAAAGTGTTTTTAAATCACGTTGAATGTTTGGTATCTTATTTAAGAAAGCTCCATTTTGCTACTTATTCATTCTGTGTCCTGGGGCAAGTTAAAGAACTCGTCAACCTCAGTTTCATTTCTTTTTTTTTTTTTTTCCAGTTTCATTTCTTGATTTTTTTTTCTTTTTTTTTTTTCCAGTTTCATTTGTTGATTTTTTTTTTAAGTTGGTTTCCAGTGAGAGCTCCAGTTTTTACCACCTCTGAGCTTCTGCACTTCTAAAGGCCATATTATCACCTGCATTTTCTGTTTTGCCTTACACTGTTTTACCGAGTTTAGTTTTCTAGTTCTTACCACGCCCTGCCATCATGTTTTTATGAGAATTCTTTCATTCTGGATTGTAAACATTCTTCTGATAGCATCTTCCTGGTGCTTGGTTTTTATTCATTCCTGCTGAGAAAATTTAAAAATACAGTTGCTATGTATTTTACCATAATAAAAGAAAAAACTGGGGAGAAGATGCAGTTGCTCTTCCCACCAACATCCTCCTGCTTCGTTTAGCAGCTCCTTGATGTGAAGTTCAAGGAGAGTCTTAGTACACGGTACATCAAGTCTGAAGTTCAAGTGCCATATTATTTAAGCTGTATGTCTCATGCATCCTTTATAGTGGCTGAAGAGTTGACCTCAACCACAGATTTCATTTGCTGCCTTGACTAAACTTTCTCTGTAAGCTGTAGCCCCTGAACTTGAACTCTGGCTTCCTTTGGCTGGTCCCATACTCCAGATGCCCGATGGCCACAAGCACACCCTCTCCCCATGCCTTGCATCTTTCCATTCCGAGCACCTTCTCACTATCAAGTTGGATAGTGAGCTCAAACCGACTCAGTGGTCCCTTGTTCCAGGGTTTGAGGAAGGATGCATGCACCTGCCACTCTCTGGAAGACCCAAGTTCATTTTCCAGTTTTCCCAGTGCCTGTAGCTGGGGGTCTGTCTTGGTCAGCTTAGGCTGCTGTACTAACAGAATACCAATGACTGGGTGATTTAGAAACAACAGAAATGTCTTTCTCACAGTTCTGGAGGCTTGAAGCTCAAGGCCAGAGTGCTGGCAGCTTTAGTGTCTGCTTCCTGGTTTGTGGGTGGTGCCTTCCTGCCGTGTCCTCACCTGGCAGAAGGGGTAAGAGGGCTCTTTGAGACACCTTTTATTTGGGTCTAATCCCTTACATGAGGGCTTCACATTCATAATCTAATCACAACCCAGTTCCCAGAACCTTGGGAATTAGGGTTTCAACAGTGAATTTGGAGGGTCACAATCAGTTTGTTTATGGCAGGGTCATAACCATCCTCTCTCTGCTGGGGTAGGTGTTAGGGATGGTCAGGATGCCCTGGTGGTGAGGCGAGGCAAGCTGGCTGTCCATCTCTGGGAGAGGATGGGGTTCAGGGCCTCCCCTTTTGTACCTGCTTCCAGCCCTTCATGTTTCTTCCCCCACAGGCCTGTGCATGGGGTTATGCTAGGTCCATCCAGCCATTGCTGTGTGTGTCCCCTGCCTTGAGCCCTCCCTCCTGGCTCTGTGAGCCGTGTGGTTCCCTCGAGTTGCATGGCAGGTGCAGAGAATTTGCTGCCCATCCTGCTCTTTCTCGGATTCAGTGTCACAGGTCTGTGGCAGGAAGGAGCAGGTATTGGCCTTGAGCTTCCAGGGCCCCCTTAGCACCAGGGTCTAACCCAGCTTCCCCTTCGCACCCTCTGCTGGCCTCAGTCTGCAGGGGCATGAGGCACCTGTGGATCTGCCGTCCCAGTTGCCCCCAGCACAGGCGGCTCCCCAGCCACAGATCATCTGCTGTGGGTGGCACTATTTCTGAATCCCAGTGAGTTGGGACGGACGGCCACAGCAGGCCTGCGTGGAGGTGGCGTGGGTGGGTCTCCATGTGCTGCATGTTGAGCGTTGCCAAAAATACCAGCGAGCTCTGAGCCCCTCCATTAGCGCCGCGCCTCCTTTCCCCATGACATCATCTCATTTGGTCTGCACAACAGCCTGTGTGACAGGCCTTGTCATCCCCTAACCGGGCCCAGGCTGGTGACACCAGGACTGCAGTGTGGACAACAAGGTGGCACACTTGCATCCCACTCCAGCTTAGATTGGCCCCTCCGCTTGGTTGCTGGGGCTTGGTCATTTCCGGTCAGTCTCACTAGTGGTGCTTTATGTGAACTCCATGCAAGCACAGTCTTTGTTAGTGCAGAACCACTGCTGCCCTTCCTGGAGCGCCTGCTGTGGGCAGGACCCCTGCTGGGCTCCACAGGAGCCTGCGAAGGACGACTTAGAGTTTCTTCTCTGCTTTGAGCCCTCTAGTGACGGCCAGCCTATCTTAGTCCCAGCCAGCTGGGTGGTTTTCCCATCTCTGAGCACACAGCAGGGAGCATCTGAGTTCCTGGAGGTGGGTAGTGGAGCCTGGGAATCTGGGTGGAGAAACACTGTTGGTCCTCCATGCCTCGAGGCGGTCCACCAACACATCTACCCTCCTGCCCCTGTGCTGGTCACTCTGGGTTGGCACGGAGACTTGCCTCGTTGTGGGCCCTTTGTGTTTGGCCACCTGCCCAGCCTTGGCCACCCCGAAGCATAGGTTTCTTTCTGCTGCCTGGCTCCTCCTGGGGTTCAGGACTCCCATGGGAGAAATCTGAGGCTTGCTCTCCTAAACCTGCCATCATAGATCCTTCTACCTGAGCGTCTTGTTGCCACTCCCTGTGTCTACCCAGGTCTGTCTCACTCGAAGGCTCTTCATCCTTTGCCAGATTCTGTCCCACCTGATGAAGAAGGGAGGCTATTTGAACACACTGGGCATGTGCAAGGGTTGGGAATTCACGTTTGCTCAATCTGCTGGTTACTGAGCTGTTCTATGTGACTCTGACAGAGAGGTATCATCATGCTTCTGCCCTGTGAAATCTATAGCAAACAGACCCTCCCTTTACTCATACCACCCTTACAGCTTGTTTTTCCACCTGTTCTAGGTGTAGCTCTTCAGAAAAGACACCAAGCCCTTTTGTCCTACAGATGTATAAGTGGAACCAGAGAAAGCATGTCCAGGCAGCTTCCAAGGGTTCAAATGGTTTGATGTCACTCAACCAGCTCCTATTTGCTCAGGGCATTAGTTGGGACTCTTGCAGGTAAGGTTTGCAAAGTCTTGAATAGCTATTTTTTTTAAAAAAATCCAGTCACAGAAGTTATGGCTTATATAATTGGAAAGCAACGGATCTCCAACTTCAGAAACAGCTGGATCCAGGACTCCAGAGTCCCCCCTGTATATTTGCTTACTTTTTTCCCTCTCTAGACTCAAATCTTCCTAGGTCCAAGAGTAAAGAAATATCTGTTTCCACCCATTCCCAAAAGCTCACTCTCCTTGACTCACTCACTTATCCTGAAACAGTCACTTGCCAGGGGACAGAGCAGGATTGACTGGCTTATGCCTAGGCCCCGTCTGTAGTTCCTGTCTTGGGGCTAGACAGTGTGTTACATTGTGGCCTTGGCAGGTTCCTAGCGAATCCCTGAAGGATCACAGTTTCCAGCCCTGCTGGATAAGCAGTCCCCTCTGCTCAGCACCTCCTGGGCGTGGGGCAGCTCCTCACCACGAATTTTGCGTGGATACAGCCCAAGTCATCTTGACTTCCCCCGGATGAGTTCTTGTCTCTAGGGGGCTGCATCCCTGGGCTCTCCTTTATCTGACCTTCAGCAACTCAAGTGAAAACCTTTGTTTTGGTGACTGTGTACATTGGACATGGAACTGTGTGCTTCCCATTTTCTGTTTTAGATTCATTGCCCTTACCCCCCGAGACCCTCACCCAGGGTTTGAAGGGTATGGTGGCCCTTCCTTAGGAACCCCAAGTGGTGCAGCCTAGCCATTCCTAGAAGGCAGATGTTCTCACCTAAGCCTGAATCCTAGGAGGCCCTCTCAGAAGTGGGCTCCTTCCCCTCCCGCAGTGGTGCTGAGTGCCCAGCTTCCGCCACCAGCTCACAGACCAGGGGGACACTCTTGGCCGTGATTGGCCTCCATTGCTGGGTGGCACAGGTACTGAGCTGGTGGCAGCTGCTTGTCCTGCAGGTGAGCAGGCTTATGTACACGGGGCATGTTCCCGCCCCCTACTCCAACTGAAGCCTCCCCTGATGACATGAGGGTCATACCCACAGGTCCTGACCTGCCTCTGGAACAGGGGTTCTCTACCCTGGCTTATTCAGAAGTCACTTGGGGCCTTTAAAATGACTGACCCCTGCCCCAGTCCTGTTGATCTGAAGTGGGTTCTTATATTTCAAGTACAGAGGAATCACCTCGGGGTCTTGAGATCTGGGCGGAGTGCGAGAGCCCTGAGATCTAACAAGTGTGCCGGGAGCACTGAGGCTGCGGCTCCCAGAGCCTTCCAGAGGCGGGTTCTTGGGGTGGCAGGGCACTGGCGTGCCCTCCTCGAGGCCCCTGCAGGCGCCTGGCAGCTGGATACGAAAGCTGTAACCCGACTCATCTTCACGGACTCAGGCTCATCCCACTGCCTCTGGGTAGAAGCCAGAGCCGCCGCCTCTCCATGCGTCGGATTGTCCACTCGGTTTAAGGCAAGTGTCAAGTCCACTCGTAGCATGTGTCAGCCAGGATCTGCAGGTGGGCTTACCTCTCAGCACCTCAAGCTTAAAAAGAACACCCAGTCCGCTTCCTCCAGCCCTAGCGACCTGAGTGGCAGAGCTGGTGGAAGGAGGTGGAGGTGTCACATTCACCCAGGTCAGGTCCAGGGCACTGGCCGGCCGTGGCAGGAGCCCAGCCCTTCCCTGTCTACCCAGCATTCCGTGCATTCCAGGTGGAGTTGCACCGCTCTGCCCTGGCTTCAGCCAGAGGTTAGACTCCTTGGACGCGGGATCCAGCCCTGTGGGGCTCCTCTCCCCACCTCAGGCCTGAGAGCCAGAGGCGGAATCCTGTGACTCCCTCTCGAGAGGCACCTGAAGACACACTGCTCAGACACTGGAGTCCCGTGGTCCTGGGGGCTCGGCTGCCAGGAGACCGCGGCTTCCTCCCCCCACCCCTCCCCTGTACCCTTGCTGCTTGTGTGTCCCACCTGCCACCTGGTGACTCTGTCTTTGCCTGTCTCCCTCCTTCCTGGGCTGGGGATGGAACCGTCTATCACTGAGATAGACCCCAGCCTGACTCAGTCTTTGAGAAATGACCGGCACCTGGCTCCAAGGAACACGATCCTGTCTAACTCAGCTTCCATATAAGGGAAAAATGGATATGGCCTCTTCAGAGGCACGCAGTAGCAGTAAGCTGCCATTGTCCTTGTCCTGCTTTGGCTTGCTGCAAGAGTGAGAAACCCCCAACCCTTGTTTGCTGGCGGGATCCTGCCCACAGGCAGAGGGGGGAGCCCTGGCTGTGGCTCCCTGAGGACTCCAGGACCCTGCCATGGCTGCAGTGACCCTTGCCGACAGGAGGGTCACCAGGTTACTGTGTCGCCCCGTGTTTACCTGTGCATTTCATTAAGCAACCACTATGTCCTCAGCACCAGGGCATCTCCAGAAGGCATCAAGGTTATTGGTACTATCCTCAAAGACTTCAGAGTCTCCTGGAGGAGGCCAGCCATGACCCCCGGGGCAGTGTAAGTGCTGAATGGTGTGGGCCATCTGTAAACTGCCCGCCCCCATGAAAATATTTAAGAAAATGGGGACTTTGTTGTCTTTTTCAGGTCTTTAAAATACCGAGGCTATCATGATTTAGAATATTAGTTGTCTTCACATAATGAGCCACATGTGTTCCCAAACCGCTTCATGTCCTCGCTCTCCAAATGTGATGTCTCGGAATTACAAAAGAGGAAGATATTTCTGTCAAACCAAACCAACCCCCGCATCTGAATCACACAGGGGCACTTTGTTAGAGAATCATACCAAATGGCTCCAATAAAATAAAAATCAACTATTTGGGAGCTTTTTGTTTTTCTTTAGATCTTGGGAAGAAAGTTAACACTGAAAAGACTCTAAAGTGAGTCTGGGGCTGGGGCTGGGGCTCAGTGGTAGAGCACTTGCCTAGCATGTGTGAGGCGCTGGGTTCAATCTCTGGCACCACAGAAAGGTATTGTGTCCATCTACAACTAAAAATATGTATTTTTAAAAGTGACTCCAGGTTTCTTACTTGATGAATATTCTCCTTGGGTTTTATAAACCTCAGCGATGAGAGTCACTCATTCATAAAATATTTATTGCGCTCCTTCTGTGTGCGCGTATTAGGAATACCAAGAGGCAAAGAACCAGTGTCTGCTCTCAAGGGAGCTAAAAAGTCCAGGGAGAGAGATGGATACAAACTAATTGTGGATGAGCAGGCGCTCAGAGGGAGGGTGTAGGGAGACGAAGCCCTGGGGACCAGGGTGCTGGAACAAGCTGCTGATGTGTGTGGATGAGGCAAAGGGTGCTCATTTCCTTAGGCCAGGATGTGCAGAGCACTCGGCGGGGCTGTGTGGGGGCAGGTGGCAGGAAGGGCAGACAGACTTTCTGGGGTATTACCATGGCCATTCATTTTTCTGAATCACAACCATCTGAGGACTAGATTTTGAAAATGTGTATTGGCCTCAGCTCCAATATGTTTTAGATGTTGGCTAACTACAACATCTTTATATAAAAAAAAAGTTCATGCCAGTTGTACAGACCTTCATTTTTTTAAAGATCGTAAGATGGCGTATTAGGTAACAGTCCAAGTCATTTACCTTACAGTTGAGACCCAAAGAGAAAGTGACTTGTTGCATGTCACTCTGCTTATTATTAGTAGCTTGTCAGTCGTGAGCCAAGCCTAGGACCCAGTTCTACACATTTATTCTGTTTCTGCTAATGTTGGCAGCAGGCTTTCAGGTGAGTGCAGATCTGAGCGGCTGGCCCTAAGTACTGTACTGAGAGAAATCCTGAGAATTGCTCACAGGATTGATTATTGATGTCTGCCAAGGACAGGTCATAGATGATTAGCAAGTGGGCCCCATGTGGCCACTTGGCCTTATCTTTCCTTGTGGTAAAAATGAAGCATCTCTAAAAGCAGAAGCTGTAGTTAGTGAAAACTTGTTAAAAACTAAACTTAGGATGCATTTATTAAGGCTTTTTATGTGTATTCTGCTCCAACACATCCTCAGGGCTGTGAACACTAAGCTGAATTCCACGTAGCCTGGCCCTCACTAAGCTAATGGCAAAAATCCCTATTCAGGAGGAACTTTCCTTAAACATCAATAGCTTGTAACAAAATGGAAAAGTTAAAAAAAAAATTAACAGTAAATTTAAGCTGTGTGGTACATTAATACTGGTAGTCTTAACTATTTTTAAGTTAAGTTAAAATGGAAATTACATTAATGCCTTTTTAGTCTTAAGCTAGCAAGATGATTTTGGACTTATGGGGGATTAAAATGTTACCTGTATTTTTATTCTCAATTTAAAAAACATAGGCAAATAGATGCAAGCACGCAGTTTGTTTTCAATAACTTCATGATTTCCAGAAATCTTCACCTCCATCTCCAAAACCTGAGTGTTCTCCCGGGTCCTGGAGATCATTGGAGCACTCTGGCTTTTGCTCCCAAGCATGGACCAGTTTGCAGGGTCATGGCTTAGCTTGGGGTATTGGCTGATGGAAAATGTAGGAGCTGCCCGTGAGGCAGGTGAACAGGAAAAGAGTTCATAGTTATTGACAGCAGACAGTGTCCTGCATGCCCACGAGGGCGGATTGGTGTCCTCCGTGTAATTTGATTTACAAAGTGCCAGCTCACTCACCAGGGACAAGTATTCGATTTCATTAGCTGACTGGTTCCTGACATATTTATTTTTCATAAGTGCAGACACTGGCTCTGTGTGGCACCCCTCTATTTCTGTCCTCCATGCTGGAGTCTCTTTCTTTAGTCTCTTGCAACCTGCCATCTCCCAGTGTTCCTGATGCCTCCACATTGAATCATCTCTAGCTGGGCATCTTACTCATCAGGCCGCCAGGTTCCCGAGCGCAGTTCTGCACGGAGCCGCCGGCTGATAGAACACTGGATAACAGCCTGCTGTTCCAGGATTGTTCTGTTCTCTCCTGCTCTGGCTGTCAGCTGGGACTGTCCTTCTTCCCCGTCAAAGATAGACAACCTCCTCTCACCTCATAGAGAAACTGATAAGCCTGGCAGCTGTCGCTGGGGGGCTCAGTGTTGGGAGTTGTTGATCTAGCAGAGCGGCACCTTGTAGGAGAGGAGCAGGATCTGGAGGTCGGGGGCCTGTCATTGAGTGGTGCCTTTGCTGCTAATTGACCATCAGTGGCGTCTCTGTCTGCAGCTGTACCTTCGTCTGCTGAGTGAGGGACCAGTTCCACACTCTCCTGTGACTTGTGGTGTACATGACTGGGGACCTTGCCACTGTGTAGAGGGACACGACGCTTTAGGGACTGACGCTTGCATGGCATTCCTGCACCTGTGTGTACAAGCTGTGACTGCCCCTGCAGCATGCGGGCCCCAGGAGGGAGTGAAATAAAGAGCAAGTTGAGTAGCTGACCTGGGCTCTGGGGCATGGTGGTTGGTTTGGGGCAGATGCCTTGCTTTCCTCCTAGGAGTCCCAGGGACAGGGTTGCCTTAATGAGCTGCCCCAGTTGGAAGCAGTGCTGCAGTGGTCAGTGGAAAGGATGAGCTTTTCCTTGCAGGAAATACCCGTATGTTTATCACCTGTGACTGGGGCCTATTTCTAAAGGGGCGATGGGGTGACCACCACAGGCCAACCCCAGGTCAGAACAGCAGGCACTGCTGGCCGAGTCAGCCCTTGTCCAGGGATCTTCCAAGGAGCCCCAGGAGCCCCTCAATTCCACATCATGGATTTCTGGAAGGCTTTAGAAGAGGCCAGAACGCCGGTCCCATCTTTAGGACCAAGTTCTTGATTGACTTCTCTTGCCTCCTGGGAGTTGAGATGAAGTACCTGGAATCTGATGGGGATTAGCTGCAGGTGGCCATGGGTGCAGAGCTGCTCCTGACTCCTAGCAAGGGCACTGCCCTGGGGGTTCCTGACGGTCCCTGCATCATGCTCAGCTGGAGAGAACTGTGAGAAACTCTGTGTCGCATTGTGTCCTACGGCGGCTCTGTTTTTTCTGGGTTTGATTAGAGATCAGTGTAATCCACGAGGGCCACTAGGGTCTCTAAAACCTCACTTTGAAATATTAATCAAGAAAAGGATGTAACTGGCAGGTACCACTTGTAAAAGTTAACCGTGAACAACTCATAGCCAGGGGCAGATTTCAGAGCCAGTCAGCTCATTTCTAGCCACTGGAAACAGACAGTCTAAGTGATCTCAGTACTCACTGGGTCCTTGGGAGCCTAATTGTTGCACTTAACTGACTTTGCAACTGAAAAGAACTTAAGGTCAGCAAACCTACCTCTTCTGGAGTTCGTCAACTTGAATGTTTTAAAATTCTGCATCAAGTTAAAGCACCTTGGGACATCTTTAAAATCCTCCAGTGAGCAATGGTGACTTACCCTCAGAGGCCTGGGAGGGCTCCCCTGGCCTGGGTCCTGGAGGGCCTGAGACGCCTCCGTTCTGTATTCCTGTCCCAGTGCACTTGAGCTCCGGGAGCTGTTCCTGTCCTGAAGTCAGAGTGCAACCATTTGTGGTCCCCGTCTGTGTGGGATATGTGGAGGGAACTCACAGCAGTGGAGCCCAGAGGGGAAGCCATGCTCTGGGAGCAGAAGCTCCCGGTGGGTCCCCAAGCTGCTGGGCTCTGCCATCGTGGGCAAGCTGGCTGCCCGCCTTGCAAGTCAGTGCCCGAAATCTCTACCTTGATGGCAGCTCCCCAGTTCTCTGCTGCTGAGATGGTGCAGGGACCAGCAGGGAAGCCAGTGCAAACCTGCCTGGGAGAACAGCCGACACTTCTCCTGGACAGGAGCTCTTGTTCCAGCAGTGGACGGGGCGGGGCCTGACCCTGAAAGTCCCCTCTGTGTGCCAAGCACAGGGTAGAAACCCACATAGAGCCTCCCTGTGGTCCTTACAGCCTCGTCAGGGCCTTCCGGGTAGGAAACTGAGCCTCAGGGACCGCTAGTAACTCAACTCCGAATCCCAGGCCCCGAATCCCCATCTCTTCCTATCACACGGTCTCGTCTTCACAGGAAATCACTGGAACTTATTCTGAGAAAAACACATGTCCAGTCTCAGGAAAGGTAAAAGGCATAGAAAAGCACAACAAGGAAGTTTAAAGGCAGTTTGCATCTTCGTGGACTTTCCTCTGTCTCTTCCATGCACTAAGCAATCTTTGGTGTTTTGTGGTGCCGAGGATGGAACCCAGGGCCTCGAACATGCTAGGCAGCACCCTACCGCTGAACTACATCCCCAGCCCTGAGAGATGTTTCTTTAAAAAATAAAAATGTGTTCTTACTGCACACGCCATTTCACAGTATGCTCATCACAGAAGGTACCAGGGTAGCATCGCGGGCATCACCTGGAGTCTCTCAGAATTGTAGGGCTCTCTGGCCCCAGCCTAGCCTCTGAAGCAGAGTCTGTGGTCAGGGGGCTCCATACTCGCGGTTGCAGCCTCTGTTCCCCCTTGCTGAGTATTGTGTGCATCCTCCCATGTCCATAAATCCTTTTTCATCATGTGATTTTTTTTTTTTTTTGGTACTGGTTTCTAGTGATGCATGACATTCCCTTGTGTGCCTGTGTGCCGAGTTGAAGGGCCTGTGGAACGTTCCCTAGCTGTTACAGGGGACTGCTGGAATGTCTAAAGCAGCAGAATGAGCATTTTGTAGGCTTTTGATGCACAGACCAGGTTGCCAGCCCAGAAGGGACAGGACTTGATGGGTCCCCAAACCCTCAGGCCAGGTTTCTTGGGGGCAGCTGCCATCAGGAGGAGGGGCTCACACTTGGTGGGGTGCAAGCCTTGATTTGAGGGTCATATGGTCCATTGAGGTTTTTTTAGTGGTTCTTAGACCAGTTGTTGGACCTCTCAGATGCTCCATTTCCTCACCTGCAAAATGGAGAGGTACCATTTGTTTCACTGCTGGTTTTAGTGAACATTAGATGAGAGTAAATAGAAGCCACCTAGGACCTGGTACATTCCCATGCCTCTGAATAAAATGAGCCTTGGACCTAAGGAGGTTACTGTAGTTTAAATGTTCCCACTAAACCTCTAGCGATTAGAGAAATGAAAATCAAAACTACTCTAAGGGCTGGAGTCGTGGGTCAGTGTCAGAGCGCTTGCCTTGAATGTGTGAGGCACGGGGTTCAATCCTCAGCACACATAAAAATAAACAAATAGAATAAAGGTATTTTAAAAAGGCTAAGTCGTTTTAAAAAAAGTACTTTAAGATTTCAACTCACTCCAGTCAGAATGGCAATTATCAAGAATACAAACAACAATCAATGTTGGCAAGGATGTGGGGAAAAGGTTCACTCATACACTGCTGGCACTTGCTGGTAAATGGATAGAGCTGGAAAGTATCATGCTAAGCAAAATAAGCCAATCCCAAAGAACCAAAGGCCATTTGTTTTCTCTGCTATGTGGATGCTAATTCCACACTAAGTGGTGTGGGGGGGGTGGGTGGGTAGGGAAGAATAGAGGTACTTTGGCAGAGGGGGATGAAGGGAGGGGAGGGGGTGTGGGGGGAGGAAGGATAGTAAAATGAATCAGGCATTATCACCCTACGTGTATATAGGATTACATGACCGGTGTGATGCTACATCATGTACAACCAGAAGAACGAGAAGTTATGCTCCATTTATGTATGATGTATCAAAATGCATTCTACTGTCATGTATGACTAATTAGAACAAATTGTTTAAAAAGCAGATCTGTTGAAGTTGAATCCCCATTGCGAGGTATTAAGAGGTGGGAACAGGAGACCTACAGGAGATGATGGGTCATGAGAACTCCGTCCTTGTCCGTGGATCCATCTGTTCATGGATTCCTGGGTTAATGAGTTGACCTTGAGTGGGTCTGTTCTAAAAGCCAGTTTGGTTCTCTTGTATGGACTCCTCTCACCATGTGATGCCCCGTGCCACCTTGGGACTCTACAGAGACACCCCACTAGCAAGAAGCCACCTACTAGAAGTAGCCTTTCTCCTCTTGGATCTCACAGCAGAACCATGAGTTAGATAAATAAACCTTTGTTCTTTATAAGTTACTCAGCCTGAATTATAGCAACAGAAAACAGACTAAGACAGAGGTCCTATCACAAAGCTTTAGGTTTGGTTTTTCTTTTTTTTTTTTTCATAAAATATTTTCTGTGGCACATAATTGCAATTTAGTAGAGGCACATAGGTGTTATTGGCCTTTTCATCTGGTTTTCTGATGTCCTAGAAGATACATGACTTGGGCATTGCTAAGGACAAAGCACCAAAGAAAAGAAATTCCTGAGTACTTTAGTTAAAATAGAGAAGATGTGTGAAATATGCAAACCGTGCCGTGAGCGTGGGCTGGAGGTGGTGGGGGTAGCCTGCAAGGTGCAGGAGTGCCCACGTGTGGAGGTGTGTGTGCTACCACGAGGCCTGAATCTCTTCTGGCTTCGCTGCTCTTCAGGGAACCTCGTGTTGCCTGGCCACCCTGCAGTGCCACCACAAGGCTGTCTATGTCCGTTTGGAGCCATGTCTTGTCGGGGACATTGGGCTGCTCTGCATCATCCTAGATGTTGGGCCACCACAGTGACAAAGCAGTGTCGAGGCTTCTAAGAGAGGATAGAACATAACAAGGGCCAGAGGCCACCCCTCCAAGCCAGGCTGGCGGCCTCTGCGCAGG
This sequence comes from Ictidomys tridecemlineatus, assembly GCF_052094955.1. Classification (NCBI taxonomy): domain Eukaryota; kingdom Metazoa; phylum Chordata; class Mammalia; order Rodentia; family Sciuridae; genus Ictidomys; species Ictidomys tridecemlineatus. The sequence continues at coordinate 38,012,544 of NC_135488.1, read as the reverse complement.
ACAGAATTGCCTCTGTGGGTCTGGTAGGGCTTCTCTTATTCAGCAGGCAGAGTATCCTGCTCCCAGGACTACTCTAGAACACCAGCCCCAGGCCCCGTTCCTGTCCCTTCAGTAATCACTGTGCTGGGTGGGCCCCTGAACCGCCCTAGGAGTCAGGAACTCCTACCAGCCTGTTGTCCCTTTCCCTGGGCCAAGTCTGAATGGCTATCGGCAGAGCCCTCCTGCCAGGGCGGAGGCAGTGGGCCTGCAGATTCCGCCTCCTCTATACGCTGACGAAGGCAGGTGCATAGAAACCACCTGCACTGTGGCGAGCTCTTCGAGCCCAGCCCCTTCCTTTGTCACCATGTTCCTTCTGCTTTCTTCTTTAAACTGTAAACCATTCGACTCTGGAACTCTCTATGCAGTTGGCATTTTGAAAAGCAGAAAAGCAAGTTAGGACTCTTTTGGAACCATTTCCAGAAGTCTCCAGTGCCGCCTGCCTGCTCCTGGGTTTTAATATTACAGAATCACACAGGTTGGTTGCCTAGAGCCTTCTGTCATTGCTGTGCATGTTGCCTGGCAACTGCTGACTGACACAGCGGCCCTCAGACTTAGGATGGACTTGAGTCCCTGGAGTTGCTGCTCACTTGCAGGAAGCTATTATTTTGAAGTGGCAGCTGCAGGTAATCAGAGAGGACGTCACCAGGCCCCTGGCTTTGTCACCTGGAGAGGCTGGGGAGCTGCCAGGCAGGCTCAGTTGGTGATTTCTCTTGGGTGGGCGTGGCCTGTGCACCTGCCAGGTGTGGTCTCCAGTGGAGAGGGCTGGAAATCCTATCAGGGTCTCAGTGAGCCGTAATAACCAGGGGCCCAGCTAAAGTAGCCTTTGGATGTCCCCAAGAAGGCAGTTCACAAAACATTTCTAGGACCTGAGGGGGACATCGTGGGTCTGGCAAAAAATAAACAGAAAACAAACATCAGCAGGTGTACAGGGGCAGAGACAAGCATGGCCCCTCCCTTGCTGTGGCCCCTGGCTCTGCAGAAAGCCAGTGTGTGTCACCAGTGGCAGGAGGCGCCCTGTGGTTGGGTGCTAGATTGGGAGAGGGGTGTGTTTGGCTCAGAATCTGCTCTGGATTTCCCCAGCAGTGGACCTGGCTCCTTCCGGGGTGGGGTCTGCCCTTTCCCAGGGTCTCTGCCTGCCTCCATGGGCAGGTCAGGAAAGCACAGCCCGAGTTGGTGGTTTTCTGTCCTCAGCCATTCAGTGGGGACTCCAGTCACAGGGAAGCAGGTGACACTCCAGACCAACTCCCTGGGGAGTCAGGCCACCCCACCCCTGCCCTCAGGGCTTGGAGTGGCAGAAGGAAGTGCCAGCGTTTCTCAGATAGCTTTTACTACAGGTGCCTGCTCACCTGCCCAAGGAGCCGGCGGGCTGGGCTCAAGACTGCCTGGGATTGGCTGGAGCCCGCTTCCTTGTGGCTGGTGGGTGCCACCAGGCCCACTGGAGCTGCCCAGGAAACAGGGGCTGGGGCTCCTGCCCAGTGTCTGGTGGTGTCCCAAGAGCCCTGGGCCCTGGCAGCACCTCAGGGAGACCTGCTCTTCTCCCTGCTGCCAGTTTCAGGAGGATGAGAGAGGCAGAGGCTCACTCCACCGTCAGGAAGATGGCTGCCTTTTACCAATGCGTCAGGCCCGACCCCAGGTGCGCCCCCTGTGAGCCAAGAGGTGGGGGCTGGGGCTGTAGGGAAGGGGAGGCCGTGCCGCCACTGCCAGGGCCTGGGTGGCCCTCATTCTTTGGGGCCGAGGTCTTCCGCATCCACTGTCTCCGGTTCTAGGGTGTTTGTGACCCCCCCCCTTCCTTACAGACTTTATTCTGTCTCCTTGAATTATGTGGATTCTGGAGCAAAATAATGATTTCCTTTGTTTGCTTTTCGAGAGGGCGAGAGGGAGAGACCCAGGAGGACTGGGTAAACAGAGCGCTGTACTTTCGCTCTCCTGGCTTGCTCTTTGGATCTGCAAGGCATCATTGATATGCTCTGAATAGGAGGAGGGCAGCCAGAGGTCAAAGTCAAAGGACATTAGAAGTATTACTCAAAGCTCAGCACCCAAGGGCTCGTTCCCAGCTGACAGACCCCGCCGTGGGTGACACCCTGCTGGAGCTCCTGCCCAGCAGAGGCCAGCGCCCCTGCACACGGCCACCTGGCCCTGTTATAGGTGACCTTATCCCTGGAAGGTGTGTGGCTCTCAGTGCATCTTAATTCTGTGCCTGGTGGTGCAGAGGGGAGTAGAGCTCTGGCTTGATTTAAACTCATTAGCTCAGCTTAAATAAATAAATCGCATGTCTCCTACCTCAAATGGAAAATCCCAGTATCGCAGCCTCTGTCCATCTGGTGATCGTTACATCCGCCCATCCCTTGGTTAGGTGGATCGTCTTGGAAAATTGATCTTGCATCTTTGGAAGGATCCACCTACCTCTGGGCAGCAGGAGGGGATGCTTGACCCTTGGGGCAGGTGGTCCATCCCCAAACATAGGAGTAGAGACTTGTTACATAGGGGTAGAGACCCAATAGCTCAAGGACTCCTTGTGAACACAGGGCAGCTTACTGGGTAAAGTTCTGTGCAGCAAGTCATTATTGTTACTGTTTCCTTTAAAAAAAAAAAGAGCAATAAAATTGCTAATCTAGAAAACAGGCATTATCTTGATATATATGCACAGAAATAAGGGAGTGTGTTACCTTAGTGAAGTTACAAAATGAAAAACAAGCCAGCCCTTGTAAAACTGTCCCTTGTATCCAGGACTCCAGGGTCCCATTGGTTGCTCGTGTGCTCAACTGTCGGCACTGGGTACAGCTTGCACCCTGAGATTGAAAGTTCCAAGTTAAGTGGCATCTTTGCAAGATACTCCCCAGCATTGGAATGAATTTATATTTCCCCCAAGAATTATGCAAATAGAATTTCTAAAATAAGGTTGTGGAGTTTGACGCTCCAACACTTAGCTATTTTTGAAATAATGGTTTTGTAAAAGTCTCTAATAGATTTTTTTTAAAACTCTAATAACCTGAAAATGTCTAAACTAATGTTTTTGAAATCTCATATGAAAACATTCACCTCTGGATAGGTGAAAAACAGGCTGCTCTCGTGAACACAGTCCTGCATCGCTGCTGAGACGTGGGTTTCATTCAGGTGTGAGAGTGTGTGGGTTTGGGTGCCTGCGGGAACACAGACAGATGTGCAGATAGATGAGTTTACACCGTGTTAGAAGCCCGTGCCTTCCTAGCTAGGAAACATACTTTGTTCATTTATAAGGACTCTGAATACCACTAAATCAGCTGTTATATAAGTAAGTTTCAGAAACTAGTATAGTTTATCTTATATAAGATACTATTTATATGCTTATAAACCGTGCTGATGGATGGCTGAGTGAGTTGGAAGGAAGTGGTGGTATTACTTTGCAAAAGAAACAGCCCAGGGGCTTGTGGCCTGCTCCTTGTTCTCTCTAGATGCCCTCAGTATCCTTGTCCTGCACATGGCCAGTGGGGAGCCTCAAGCCTCTAAGCAGGGACCTCCTTTGCTTCCACTTTCCTTTACTCCTTAACTGAGGGGTCTGCAAAGCCCATCAGACTGCAGCTCTGCACAGCTGTAGGGTAGGGGATGTCTAATGGGACGGTAGGCAAGACTCAGGAGAACTTGGTCTAGAAGTCTGCCCTTGGGGCACTGGAGGGCTGGGTGGACTGGGAATTGCAGGTGGGAGGTTGATGCCATCTCACCTTTAGAAGGAAGCGACTCTTTTCATTTGGCCAGAGCCACTGAGGAGCGCCTGCGGTTCATCCATTCACAGAATAGGGTGTGTTAAGCACGCACCACCTGGCAGTGTTTTGCTGGCACATAGTCTCAATTTTCATAGATTATCTTCGATTTTTTTACATATTTAGCAAGAAAGGGGTGATTCACTTCTTTAGGTCAAGACTTATTTCAGTGTTTTATAAAAAGATAAACCTAAATGGGTGCCATTGCGTACGCCTGTAATCCCAGTGGCTGGGGAAGCTGAGGCAGGAGGATTGCAAGTTCAAGGCCAGCCTCTGCACCTTAGTGAGATCCTGTCTCAAAGTAAAAAATAAAATAGGGTTAGGGATTTAGCTCAGTGGTAATGCATCCTGGGTTCAATCCCCAATACTGAAAAACAAAGCAAAACATTAATTATAAGATACTAGGAAACTTTAAAACTGAGCAGCCAATAAGTTCTTTTACTCTTGCTTCTTGTCCTGTTTAAAGCTTGTCACTTATCCTTAGAGTATTCTCTTGTTTCAGCCCTTCGTGTATGAGATTTCTTTGCTTTCTTTTCTTTTGTATAGCTCTGTCTCCTCCAGTCCTTCCTGACAGGTGGGCACAGGAGGTCTGCATGTGGCTAGGTGTCTGCTTGCAGGGAAGGTGGTCCTCTGGCTCCTTGAGGGAGAGAGGGTGGATCGTGGTGAGATTCTCTGTGGGGTGGGTACAGCAGCAGGTCCCTTGGCTGTTGAGGATAATAATACCATTAAACAGTGAGCTGGCATGGTTTTTGAACAGAGATTTCTCACAGGAACTCTGTGAGCATTACACATTCCATTTGCCTCAATAATGTGAAACTTATTTTTTCCAAAAAAAGGAACAGGCAGATCCTGACATGACTCACTGGAGAACAATAGTTAAGTCATAATTTATTTTCATCATTTTCCCCAAGAAAAGGAAAAATTGATTAGATGTCTGGGGACGTAAGCAGGCACACATCTGTAAAGGGCACTTGATCAAAGAGTCACACAGACACACACACACAGAGTTGACAGGCACATCACATTCAGTTGCAAGAGACCCTAATGTGTCGGGGAAGGGCAGGGAATATCATGTTCCAGCAGAGGGGTCAGCATCTCAAAGACCCCTGGCTGGAAGGAGATGGAGCTCCATGGGGGGACAGGGCCAGGGCTAAGGTGTGTGCTCCTGCTAGTGGTGCCCAGGTCCTCTAGCCTGACGCCTCTTCTTACTGATAGCTGGACCCACCCACCTTTATACTGCTCCCCATTCCCACCTATATCTCCAGGTTTCTATCCAGTGTCATATCCTCCCTCCTGTAATATCTGTTTTAGTGAGTTTGCTGGGAATATGCCTTTACATCATCCTTTTTTTTTCTTTCCAGATAAAACTCCCCCCCCCCCCGCAACAACTTTGCTGACGTGTGATTCATATACCATAAAAGTTCACCTGTTTGAAGTATAAGGCCAATGGGTTTAATTGTGCATCTGTGAACACCAACTAATTTTTTTTATGTCAATTGCACATTCTCCAAGTGAGTGAAACTACATGTTACATATGATTCTGGGGCTGGGGATTTAGCTCAGTTGGTAGAGTGCTTGACTTGCATGCACAAAGCCCTGGGTTCAATCCCCAGCACCAAAAAAATAAAAAAACAACAAGATTCGGTAGCAAGCATACTGGGTTATACTGAGGTGTCTCAGACTTCTTTCTGTCATGTCAAACACTGAAAATATCATTGTATACCTCACAAGGATAGACTGGTTACAATTTAACATATAGTGGACATTTTCTTTTTTTAAAGTAACTCTCCAATAACATAAGACTGAATCAAGAAATATTCTTTTAAAAAGTTTTTGGATTTATATTACTAAATTTTGATGTAGCACTTTTGTCTATGTATTTCTAAACATGGACTGAGCAATAAGTTTTTGGTTTTTTTGGTTTGGAGGGAGTTTTTTTTTGTTGTTTGTTTGTTTGTTTGTTTTCTCAATGCACTCAATTTCTGAGTCTCTAAGAACTCTGACTGTCCAATATTAAATTTTACTGAAACCCCTTTTGCCCACTGTGCTGAGAAGCAGTATTCCCACTGCTTGAACCCTAGGCCATGAGCATCTAGGAATGTAGTCCTCCTCTAGCCCGCCATCTTGAATTTCTCTTGGGGTGTTTAGTGGTTGTTTTCTTGTTTGTTTTTTCCTTAAAAAAAAAATCTAACCTTTCCAAATGGTGATATAAGGATTTATAGACTGAGTTGAGACAATCTTCATTTTATTTTAAGATCTGAGATACTTTTTACACAAATGAATATAACATGTTGATGGCTCCCACCCATAAAACTGTCTTGGTTTATTTCCATGGGTAGGGGAAGGAGGACAGTAGGATGAGATCTCAATTTATTATATGATTTCCAGTCTGTTTAGATAATTTCTGTTCTTTTTGGAGTCGATTTTGGGTATTTATATTTTTCTGGTTATTTTGATTATTTATATTTGGTTATTTGTATTTTTGTAAAATCATTGATTTCATGTCAATTTGAAAATTCTGTTTTTCCAACTGTATTCTCTGTAGCTATGTTGGGTTTCTCTTTTAAAGGGAGCCTGTGATTTCTCTCCTTTCTTTTTCCATGTTTTTATTGGTGCATTATAATTATAAATAATGGTGGGGTTTGTTTTTATATATTTGTACACACACAATATATATATATATATATACTAATATGATTTAGCTGACATCATTCCCAGTACTTCTCTTTTCTCTCCCTTCCTCCCTCCCCCTGGTCTCTTTCCTCTGTTCTACTGGTCTCCCTTTGATTTTTTATGAGATCTGTCCCCACCTTTCTTTTTCTTTCTTCCTATCTATCTTCCATATATGAGAGATAGTGTATGATCCTTGACCTTCTAAGTTTGGCTTATTTTGTTTAACAGAATGTTCTCAAGTTCCATCAGTTTTTCACAAATGACATGATTTCATTCTTCTTTATGGCTGAATAAAACTCCATTGTGTATATACATCACATTTTCTTTCCTTCATTTATCCATGGATGGACACCTAGGCTGGTTCTAGTTTGACTATTGAACACAATCTAATTTTAGTACATTTTCATTTCCCCAGAAGGAAACCTTATGCCCATAATAGTCACCTCCCACCCAGCCCATATCTTCTCCCAGCACCACACTCCCCAACTCTAGGCTACCCTTAATCTACTGTGTTTCTGTTGGTTCACCTCTTCTGGACATTTCATATAAATAGTATCATATAGTCTTGTGGCTGGCTTCTTTCACTTTTCATAATGTGTTCAAGGTTCGTCCAGATTGTAGCATGTATCAGTACTTTATTCCTTTTTATTGTTGAGTAATATTCCATTGTATGTATAGAACACATTTTTTTTATATATCCATCCATAGATGGGCATTTGTTATTTCCATTTGGGGTTATTTTGTAATTAATGCTGCTGTGAACATTGCCATACACGTTTTTGTGTGCACATTTCCCTTTTTATTATGGGAAAATACACTTAACCTAAAATTTATCTTCTTAACCATTTTTTTAAGTATACAGTTTGGTGGTCTTAGCTACCTGTAGGTTATTGTGCAGACGTGACCACCTTTCCATCTCTAGGACATTTTTCATCTTGCAAAATGGAAACTGAACCCATTTAAAAAAATCTCTCTCCAATCCCTCCTCCCAGAGCCCCTGGTTGCCACTTTCCACTTTCTGACTGATTTTGAGGACTTTCAGTGCCTCATATAAGTGGAATGGTACGGTGTCTGTCTTTTCGTGACTGGTTTATTTCAGTGTGTTGTCCCTCGGGGTGGTTCATGCTGTAGCATATGTCAGAAGTCTCTTAGAAATCTCTTAAGACTAATAAGCAGGAGTTGCTTCTGTCACTTTGATATTTGTTTCATAAACGCCTTTTAGCTTTTTATAATCCCTCATTATTTCACACATTACTGATGTGTGTGTGTGTGCGTGTGTGTGTGCGCGCGCGCGCGCGCGCGCGTGCGCATGCAATTGATTTTTTTTTTGGTAGTAAAACGTTTCAAGTCCTTTCTCCTTTCCTTTTGTGAATATTCTATAGCTATTTTCTTTGTTACCATGGGGATTACATTTGACATTCTGATTATAGCACTCTCATTTAGATTTATATCACCAAACCTTCAGTCACATACAGAAACTCTGCTCCTTTATATTTCTTTCCTTGCTCCTTGTCACTTGTTGATAGCACAGAATTGTATCTTTATATACTGTACGCCCCCAAAGTATAAGTTAAATAATTTCTAAAAATGTATTTTTATTCTAAATAATACAGAGCACAAAAATATGTAAATATAAATCAGTTACAATAATACTAGTTTTTAGAATGGCAATTGCTTTTTTTTTTGTTAAGTCATGGTCTGTTAAGTCATTAGAAAACAAAAGGTGGAGTTACAAACCACTGGTATAGAAAACACTAGCTTTTATAACTGCCGCGGATTTACTTTTATTGAGCTCTTACTTCTTCATATGACTTCAGGTTCATATGTCTGGTGCCCTGTTTATCACAAACCATTTCTCTCTTGCTGTTTGCAAGGTTCTTCCTTTGTCTTTGAATAATTTGATTGTCATGTGTCCTGGTGTGGGTTTGTGTTCGTCTTACTTGGATTTCATTTACGTCTTTCCTCACATTATCACCTTAAATATTCTCTACCCCTCTTTCTGTTCTCCTGAAATTCCCTCCAGGCAGGTGATGGTGTTCCACAGGGCCCTTATCTTCCGCTCACTTTTCTTCCACACTTTCTTTCTGTCCCTTACGCTCAATAATTTTCATTGTGCTGTTTTCCAGTTTGCTGATTATTTGGCCTGCTCAGCTCTGCCTGAGAATCCCTCTAGGGAATTTCTCATTCCAGTCATTGTACGTTTCATCTCCAGAATTTCTTTTAGCTCTCTTTTTTAGCATTCCTCTCTCTCTATTGATATTTCAACCTTGTTGATACATCATTTTCTTGACTTTCTCTCTGTCTTACTTCAGTTTTACGAGCAGCTTTGAGATGGTTGTTTTAAAGTCTTCGTCTAGTTTATCTGCCATCAGGTCTTCTTCAAAAAACAGTTTCTATGGATTTATTTTTCTTTGAATGGGCCATGCTTTCTTATTCCTTTGTATCCATTGTGATTTTTTGTTGTTGTTGTTCTTGTTGAAAGCAGGACTATTTTAGCCTAATAAGGTGGTAACTTGGAACTCAGTTTCTTTCCCTTCCCCGGGGTTTGCCGACGTGGGGTGATTTTGTTGTTATTTGTTTTGCTTGTTTGATTGATGGTTATGGGCTCTTTTTCTGATGATGATGGGTCTAAGGTATAAAATTAAAGCATTTTCAGGTCTGTTCTGCGTCTCTGCCTTCCCCTGGGCATGGACCATGACTTACTAATTTTTGCTGATACGTGGGTGCCTTTGAATGGCCATTTCTTCAATGTATGGCTTTCCAGAGGGACAAAGAGAAATGCAAAGGGTTTGGAGCATGTTACTAGCCCATAAAATCCCTGGTAACCCCTTTGGACATGGAAGGGTCTTGCAACAGTTGGGAGGAGTCCAACAACAGTGGTCCCCACTTCTTTACACCTTTGGGATCAGAAGCAGCAATTAGAGCACAGATTCCCAATATCTGAAGAACAGGGTCTGTTCTTGCCCATCTGGCTCTTGCCAGCTGGGTTCAAGCTGCTCCTGGAACACTTACCTGGTTGCCTGCCCTGGGGCTGGGAACTTGGAGCCTGGGTAGATAGGACTGTGCTGCGGTTGGCAAAAATTAGTTGTAAATTACCTGCCAAACCTTCCCCTGGAAGTTTCAAGTCTTCAATAGACTCCAGAGTTTCAAACAGTGACTTCAGACAGATTCTCCTGGTGCAATTGTTGCCTATTTGGGGAAACTGGTTCCTGGTGCTTTTCACTCTACCGTCTTCCCAGATTCCTCCATGGACATATGTTTTTATTTCCCTTTGGTAGATCCCTAGGAGTAAAATTGCTGGGCCATATGGCAATTTTATGTTTAACATTCCGAGGAACTGCCAGACTTCTCCCTGGTGGCTACAACATTTACATTTCCACTAGCACTGAATGATGGTTCCACTTTCTTCACCGTCTTTCAAACATTTGTTACTGCCCCTGTCTTAATTATAGCCATTCTAGTAAGTGAAGTAGTATCTCCCTGTGGTTTTGATTTCCAACTTCCTAGTGACTGATGGTGTTGAGCAACTTATTAGCCATGCATCTTGCCTTTGTACAAAGGCAAATGACAAATCCTTTGTCAATTTTTTAAATAGGGTGTCTTTATTGTTGAGTCATAAGAATTGTTATAAACTCTGGATATTACTCCCTTACCGGATACATGATTGGCAAATATTTCTCTCCCGGTATGTGTGAGTTGTCTTACACTTTCTAGATAGTCCTTGGAAACAAAAGCTTATAGTCTTGATGAAGTCAAAACTTATCTATCTTCCCTTTGAGTGTGCCGAGTATCATGTCTGAGGAATTATTGCCTAATCTAAGATCATAGACTTACTCTTATTTTCTTCTCAGAGTTTTTTGATTTAGTTCTGTGATCCATTTTGAGGTAGCTGTGTGAGGCAGGAGTACAGAGTGTTTTTGGCAGTTTGATGTCCATGTATCCCGGCATGATTTGTTGGGGAAAAAAAATCTATTCTTTCCCCTCTTGAATTGCCTTGGCATCTCTGTCGAGAGTCACCTACCTGTAATAGTATGCATTTATTTCTCGACTGTGATTTCTATTCTGTTGATCTGTAGGTCTTTCTGTTTATCAAGGTGATGCTGTCTTTCTTCAAAAAAAAATTTATATAATCATTTTTTGAAAATTGGCAGCAACACAGTCTTATTGCTATAGCTTTCTGGTAATCAAATGGAGAGTGTGATTACTTTGCTTTTTTTTCTTATTTTTCAAGATTGTTTTGATTATTCTGGGTCCAAACTTATAGAATGATGAGAGGCAATTCAAACCAACAATACCATTTGGCTTTTATATCATTGTCAGGTTTCTGCTTATTTGCTCTAATCATTACTGAAAGTGAACCCAATGATTATTGTTGAATCGGGTCTCTTTGTTTTACCAGTTCTTGTTTTAGGTATTTGGGGCTCTGTTTTTAGGTGGTATATGTATTTAATATAAATATGTCTTTCTCTTATAAAATGAATCTGTTTATCTCTAGTAACAGTGCTCTCCTAAAATAATTTTTTCTGATATTAATGTAGCCATTCCATTGATTATTTCAGTGTGTTGTTTAACATCCATATGTTTTTTCCCAAATTATTTTCTCTTGTTTATTTTTAATTTCATCCAGTTATTGTCAACAAACATCCATTCTTTGATTTCAACCCTTCTAAATCTATTTTAGCTTGTTTTATGCCAATTGTGGTATAACCTGGAGAATCTTTCTGTGGGTATCAGAAGGCTGTTTGCTCTGATATTTATGGAGGGTGCTCTGTAGATTCCTGTTAGGTCTAGTTAGTTTATGCTATTTTTTAAGTCCTTTACATCCTTGTTAAGCATCTGCCTATTTGTTCTATCAAATACTGAAAGAAAGATACTGAAGTCTTCAACTATTACTGTTGACTTTTATATTTCCAACTTCATTTCTTTTTTTATATTTTTTTAGGTGTAGATGGACACAACACAATGCCTTCATTTTTATATGGTGCTGAGGATCAAATCCAGGTCCCACCCATGCTAGGCGAGTGTGGGATTGAGAGCCACAATCCCAGCCCCTCCAACTTCATTTCTATCAGTTTTTCTATCAGGAAGTTTTAGGGCTTTGCTATTAGGGGTATGTGTGTGTTTATAAGTGCTATATATTCCTGACGGATTGATCATTTATCATTACAAACTGTCCCATTTTATCTTTAATAACATTTTTTACTTTAAGTTTATTTTGTCTGTCATTAATATAGCTACTCTTTTGTGGGGGTTGCTGTTTGTGAGAAACAACATTTTCCCTTGACTTTTAATCTGTTTGCATCTGTGAAACTGAATTGAGTCTCTTGTAAACAGTATATTCTTGCAACCTGGTGTTTTGTTGGGTCTGACAGTCTTTCCCTTGTGAGTGATTGGTCGATCTACACTTAGTGTTGTTATTGATATGTTTAGACTTACCAGTACTATTTTGCTTTTTGTCTTCTATATACTTTACAAACACTTGTCCTTCTCTTATTTACCACCTCCCTCTGTCATAAGTGTTTATTGTCTAGCATGTGTTTTATTTCCTTATCCACTTTTGCCTGTATTTTCTTCAGTTATATTTTAGTGGTTGATCTGGGCCTTACAATCTACATCTGAACATATTAGAATCAATTTAATTCTGTGAGATATAAAAACATGTCCCTTTTTAAAAGTTTCATTCCCTGCTCTCTTCATAATGCTATTATTATTGTGTATATTACATCTGTATTTGTTACAAAGCCAATAATTATACCTTTATGTAATCTAGTGTCTTTTAAAGCAATTAAGAGAAAAAAGAACAAAACTATATTTATAGAGGGTTTTAAAAATATATTAACCTCCTTTTACCAATTTTAGTTTTCTTTTTTGGTGTGACTCATGTTACCATATTAGGTCATTTTCTTACTCCTACAGGGCTGTATTGTAAATGGGGTAGTAAGTCCCCCTTATGGTGGATTTAGTTTATCTCAGTGTAGCTGTGGAAATTGCACATGGAGAGACAAATGACATTAAAGGATTTATTGCACTCCAGGCCCTAGAAAAAGAGTCATGACATGCCACACCATGCACTAGGTCATCGGGAAAACTTCTAGGGAGCATGTCAGAGTTGAGAGGGGATGTGGCTCCGGGGGCCTTTATTTGGGGCCAAGGTGGAGTACACAAGCAAGAGGCATGAGGCTTTTTTACTGGTCTATCTGAATGTCACAAAGTCACAGTCAGGAGATGGCAAGAAGGAGAACTTGTTTCGGGGACAAGTCTTACCACACTGGTACACTTGGTCACCTGGGCTGGATATTCACAGGCTATTTGTGGGGAGGGATGTGGAGCTACCAGAAAAATACGAAGTTTTAAAAAATTCACAGTATATTAGTTTCATTCCTAACTCCCCCTTTTTTTTGTGATTGTCAAATATATTACTTTTCTATATGTTGTAGTCCCAATATTGCAATTTCTGAATATTGTCTTACGCAGTTGCCTTTCATATCAATTTTAAAAAGAGAAGAAATAGTCAATGATATTTTCTTTAATAATTTCCTGCAAAATTATTTTTATTGAGAGACAGCTTTGTTGGATGTAGGATTATTGGGTGACAGTATTTCCTTTTGGGTCCTTAAATACAACATTCCACTGCCTTCCACCTGCCACTGTTTCTGATGGGAAGTTAGCTGTCAATGTGATGCCCATGTACATGGTATGTCTTCCTCCTCTTGCTGCTTTCAAGTTTTTCTCCTTGTCGTTGGCTTTCGCATTTAGACAACGATATTCCTGGTGCAGATCTCTTCCCATTTTTTACGTGGACATTGTTGAGTTTGTTAGGTGTGTAGATTATTGTTTTTCATTTGAGAAGTTTTTAACCATTATACTCAAATATTTTCTCCAGGAAGTCTTCTCTTTCCTTCTCAAACTCTCATTTTGAATACCAGAATACTTAAAGATGTCCCAAATGTCTGTTCATTTAATTTTCTCTTAAGATTGCAAAAATGCACTCTACCGTCATGTATACCTAATTAGAACAAATTTTTAAAAATAAAAGTAAAGAAAGAAAGATTGCATACTTTTGGTTGATCTGTTTTCAAATTTGATAGTTCTTTATTCTGCCCCCTAGGGAACCCCCGGGAAATATTTTTCCTTTTCATTATGGAATTTTTCAACTCCAGAATTTTCAGCTTGTTCATTTTCAGTCTCTACCCTCTTAGTCACATCCTCTCTTTAGTGAGCCATTGTGATCATGCCTTCTTTTAGTTATTTACATATGACTTTCCATATTTTTTGGAGCACACCTGGTGCTGGTTTGGAGGCTTTGTCTGCTAGTCATGCCTCTGCCCTCGCATGGGCAGTTTCGATGGCGTGTCCTCTCTCTGAGTCAGGCTTTCCTTTCATTTGGGGTGGTTTCACCAAGCTCCTTCCATTGCCATCTTGAAATTCCTGCCTCTCCTCTTTTCTAAGTATTGTTGTTGTTTTTTTTTTTTTTAATAATCTTGTATTTGATATGAAACCAAAACTACAGAAAACTCACATAGTATCAGGGATTCTCCATATAATCTTTGGCCAGATTCTCCAGTTTTTCTCATTTTGCCCCATGTGTTCTTTGTTTCTCTGAATTTTTTTTTTGCCTGTATGCTCACATCATTTTATTTTTTTTAGACCATTTGCAGTGAGCTAGAGAAATCACATGTACATTTCTTAAGGACAAAAACATACTTTTAAGTACCATAGTTATAATCATCAAAATTGGGAAATTTCAAATTGACATGTTGCTGTTGAATTCACAGTTCATATTCAACCTTTGTCATTTATCCAAATAATGGCCTTTGTAGCAGTTCCTCATTCAGGAGTCCTGAAGTGCATGTTGCCTCTACTCTGGAATGGTCTCTTAACTTTCCCCCTTGACCTTGACATGATTCTGACAGCACAGAATTATTATCTTACAGACCATCTCTCATCTGGATTTGTTTGATATTTTCTTATGACTAGATTTTTTTTCATGTGTCATATCAGTATTGGCCACTGTTATATTTTCTTTTGAGTATGTATGATCAAATTATTTGCCCAGTTTTGGAAGAGGAAAACTGTTTGATTTTCACTTATTGGTTCCTAGGAATTCTTCAAATATGATGGATACAAGTTTGTTTCAGATTGTGTTGTTGTTTTACAAATATTTTCTCCCTCCCCATGATATCCCTATTCATTTTTTTCTGTTATATTTTAATGACCAGAAGTATTTCATTTTGATGAAGTGCAAATTATGTTTTTTTCCAATGGGTTTTTAAAACATGTCTAATACATTTGTTTATCCCAAGGTCAAGAAGATATTTTCTTTTCAAAGCTTTATGTATTTTTAAATTTTATATTTGTATTTATAATTTTGCCATTTCCCCCCTCTGGGCTTCATCTATTTTTCTTTGTTCTTTTTATTATGCCTTATTTTAGGTCAATTAAGGGTTTTTTTCTAATTAGAGCATTATATTTATACATATAAATACATATCTGGATTCCTTTTGCCATAATTACACTTACAAGGAATTGAATTTTAATCCCCATTCCACCTCTCCCTTTCTTCCCTCTTCCTCCCACTTTTCTCTCTCCTCTACTGATCTTCCTTTCACTTCCTTTCATTTAGTTTTGGTTGGCATTTTCTACCTATACATAAAGGAGATTCCCTTTAGTAAATTTATATATGCATATAACATGATTTTGTTATTTTATCTTTTTGAAATATTTATTTTTTAGTTGGACACAATATCTTTATTTTAATTTATTTATATATGGTGCTGAGGATCGAACCCAGGGCCTGGCATTGCTAGGCAAGTGCTCTACCACTGAGTCACAACTCCAGCTCTATTTTTGGTCTTCTATTGTGTTAGACTTTAGTTTTTCTTTGAGGTGGAGCATAAGTTTATTTATTTGGAATGTCTCTATATTTTTGATGTAGGCATTTAATACTCTAAATCTTCCTGTTAGTATTGCTTTCATACTGTCGCAGAGATTTTGATATGTTGTATCATTGTTTTCATTTCTTTTTAACAATTTCTTGATTTATCTCATTTCTTCTTTGATCCATTCTTTATTTAAAAGAATATTATTTAATCTCCATGTATTTATGTGGTTTGTATTATTTTTCTTGCTGTTGATTTCTAGTTTCATTCCATTATAGTCCAACAGGATGCATGGGATTCTATTTTTTTATTTGCTAAGACTAACATTGTGACCTAGAATATGGTCTATTTTAGGTAGGATTCCATGAGCTGCTAAAAATGAGGTAAATATTGCTATTTTGCAGTGAAATATTCCACAGATATCTACTAGGTCAACTTGATTTACAGTATCATTTAGGTTGGATATATCTTTATTGATTTTATGATTTGATGATCTTTCTACTGGGGATACAGGTGTGTTGAAGTCACACAGTATTATGGTTATTGGGGTCTATCTGGGATTTAATGTCAAGGGATATTTTTGAATGTGCTGATATTTGGAGCATATATATTTACTGTCACTATATCTTCTTGTTGGATTGTTCCCTTTACTAGGATATACTTTGTCACTTCTGATTAATTTTTGCTTGAAATCAACTTTGTCAGATATAAGAATAGCTAATTCAGCTTGTTTACAGACTCCATTTGCATGGATTTTTTTCCCTGTTCTTTTACTTTCAGTCTGTGTGAGTCTTTACCTATGAGATGAGTCTCTTGCAGACAGCACATAGTTGGGTCTTGTTTTTTGATTCATTCTGATAATCTGTATCTTTTAATTGAGGAATTGGGACCATTTAAATTCAATGTTATTATGGATATGTGTTTATGGTTTACTGACATTTTGATTTTTTTATTGTGTTTAATTTTGTCTTTATTTTCCATTAGATGATTAGTCTTCTATTGATCATCTACTTGGGAGTTTGGGGATTTGTTTTTGGGTTCCTCTGTCTGCAGTTTATCTTTGAGAATTTGTTGTGGTATTGGCTTTGTTGTCATAAATTCTTTTTAGTTTATCCTTGTCATGAAAGTTTTTATATGTCCATCAAATATGAAGGAGAAATTTGCTGGGTGTAGCAATCTTGGTTGGCAATTGTTTTCTTTTAGAACTTGGAATATCTCATTCCAGGCTCTCTTACTTTTATTGTCTTGAGTTGAGAAGTCAGGAGTGAGCCTTATTGGTTTGCCTCTAAATATGATCTGATGTTTCTCTTTTGCAGCCTTTACTATTCTTTCATTATTATGTCAGGCATTTTGATTATTAAATATCTTCTCATCTGGTTGGGCCTCTGTAGGGTCCTGTGTGCCTCCTGCATGTGGATGTCTAACTCCTTTCTGATAATGGGAAAGTTTTCTATGACTATCTCATTGAAACTATTCTTAGTGCCTTCAGCTTATATCTCCATGTTCTCTTCTTTCCCAGTGACCCTCAGTTTCTGTCTCTTGATGTTATCTCAGAGTTCTTGTATGTTCTCATCATGCTCTAATTTTTTCCTTTATTGTATTCTGTGTACTCAAATTTATGTATTCTGTCTTTAAGGCCTGAGGTTCTGTATTCAAGCATTGAAGTTCTATTTTTGACACAACCTAATTTGTTGGTGATGCTTTCAAGTGAATTTTTAATTGGATTATTTGTCTTTTGTTTTCAAGAATCCTTATTGGTTTCTTTTCAGCATTTCTCTTTCTTTGTTGAAATGGTCTTTCATCTCTTGTATTTGCTCTCTTAAATCATTTCTTAGATCTTCTTTTAGTTCATTGAACATTTTGATGATCATGTTTTTGAAATCTTCCCCTGGAATTTCATCCTTTTCATATCTGTGGGGTCCTTTGTTGGGAGATTGTGAATCTTGCCAGGAGATTTATTTACCTGCTTCCTCATATTTCAGAGGTCCTGGACTTGCATAGCAATTGAGATGGATTCATTTTCCTCTTTTGTATGTGTGTCCTTATGTGTATTTTTCTTTTTTCTATTTTTGGTATATGGTAGGTGTAGAGGGGTAGAACCTTAAGTTCCCATTTGGTTTCCCCTCCTTGGGGCCTGATTATTGGTTTGTGTTTTTTGTTTCTCCAGTTCTAGGCTCAGGTGGGGTTGATCATGTGTGGAGTGAGGTTCACTGTTGCTTGGTTGAGGTGGGAGTATTGCTCAGCAGCAGGACCTCTACTCTGTAATCTTGAAGTGTCTCAATCCACCTTCTAACCCCTCTTGGAGGAGTGGGAGCCATGAGTAGCACTAGTATCAGCCACAGATGTTTAGTTTTGAGATAAATGTCCAGTGTCTACTTTGACATCTATAACAATAATTGTCACCCATATAAAAATGGTGGGATCCACGTTTAACATCAGTACCAGTGATACAAAACTGTGGTCTAGATCAGGCATCAACATCACGTGCCTACCATATCAACCACGATATGAATAATCACAGGAGTACAAATTCCATAAGCTATATAATTCTTATTATTTTGTGGGATTATAATTTATTAAGCACAGGGCTGAGGGTGGGTGTTGCAGGCAGTGGAGGTGATGGGACTACATGCTTTGCACCGTCCCTGCCCTTTGCTATCCCGCCCACATGGTGCTTCTGTAATGAATTTTTGTTATGTTTGTGTTTCTGACTTCAATGACTTTTTCATTTTATTTTATTTTTTTAACAGTTTAGGTTAATTTTACCCACCTCACTGAAAAGCCTTCTCCCTGCTAAGTTCGGTGTTGAGTGACTGCTGAGATTTGCACCCTTTTCTCTAATCCAGCATCTTCCCTCCTCCTAAATAAATTTTTTATTGTTCCACTGTAAATTATCTTCTGGATTTTTAGTTGAACTTTCTCTTTGTAGTGTTTTCTCTAGGATCACAATATTCACTCTTAAGTTGCTGCTGTGTCTTTAGAGTTAGTGTTGTACAGCTTCGTGGAAATTGCAAGAACCTTGTGAAAATATAGCCCTATTTACAGCCCCCATCTTTATGCTATTGTCAACACACATTGTAAATTAATGATATTAAATTTTTCTTTTGGTACCGGAAATTGAACACAAGATTGCTTAACCACTGAGCCATGTCCCCAGCCCTTGAAGTATTTTATTTAGAGAAAGGATATCACTCAGTTACTGAGGCTGGTCTTGAACTTGAGATCCTCCTGCCTCAGCCTGCCAAGCCCCTGGGATTACAGGCATTTGCCACCACGCCCACCTAAAATTTTTCTTGAAATTGTCATATGCCTTTAAATAAATTTAGAGAAGGAAAGCACTTTTTTATTTACACACATTTATCTCATCCAGTGAGTTCCATTCTTACCATAGCTTTCAACTTCATTCTGATGTCATTTTCTTTCATCTAAAGAACTTCTTTTTGCATTTCCTGTAACAAATTCTTACACTTTTTAATTTTCTAAAAATGTCTGTATCTTTGCCTTTGTTATTTTTTTAAACATTTATTTTTTCGTTTTAGGTGGACACAATACCTTTATTTTATTTTTATTCGGTGCTGAGGATTTAACCCAGTGTTGAGAATCACAGCGGAGTCGGAATGGCCCCTGGCATTTTGCCAGATTCAATTGTATATAGACCCCTGCTGTCCGCCTTGGGCACCCGATACTTTGGAGTTCTCCTGGGATTCCTGGGGAGTTTGCATTGGTTGATGAACTTCCAGTGGAGGGAGTTCCAGTTTGTGAGGGGCCACATGGGTGGGTGGGTGTTCAGAGTTCCCGGGGAGTGTGCGTGGAGTGCTGTTGGAGTTCAGGCAATAAAGTTTCCTGTTTGAACTTACAAGTGCTTTGTGGTGGCTCGGTGATTTTTGCCCAGCCAGACTGTGGCAACCCAGTGCCTCATACATGCTAGGCAAGCACTCTAGCTCTGAGCCACAACCCCAGCCCTGCCTTCATTATTGAAGGATCATTTTTTCTGGATATAAAAACTGGGTTGCTGCTCTTGAGTTTCTGTTGTTGTTTTTATGTTGTTGTTGCTGTGTTTTGTTTTCAGTGCTTTAGAGAAGTTACTCCATTGCTTTCTCTGATCCCTTGTTGGTCATTCATATTATTATTTGAATGTGTATGATATATCATTTTCCTCTGGCTGTTGCCAAGATTTACTCCATTGTTGGTTTTCGTACACTAGGTTGTGCCCCACGTTAATTACTCTGAGGTCTATGCTCTGCCTCCATGTGATTGGTATGATTTTCTTAGTGTTTTTTGAGATTCTTGGATCTATAACATTCTTTGCCACCATCATTTTCTGGACATTTTTATTCAACAGTTTTTCAAATGTTTTTTTCTGCCTCTCTCTCTCTCCATCCCTCCCATCTTTCTCCTGCTTCCAGAACTAATTACACATACGTTAGATCAGTTAATATCGTACCACTGGCCACTGAGGCTCTGTTCACGTTTACTTCCCCCATGGTGTTTATTTCTCTCTACTCTTCAAATTGAATTGTTTCTGTTCATCTTTAACTTGATCATTTCCTTCTATGTCTTTAATGTTAAGTCCATCAGAGAATATTTTGTTTCAGAGATTACACTTTTCTTTAAGATTCCCATTTGTTTCTTTCTCAGTTTGAACTTCTTCTTCCTCTTTATTCATTACAACCATATTTTTAAGTCCTCAAATATATATATATATTCAGTATCTTCTTTAAGGTCTTTGTTACTTAAGTATTTAGTTACTCAGGATCATTCCCTTTTGAATAACTTCCTTGACTACGGGTCACATTTCCCTGTTTCTGTACCTAATTAGGACATGTTCATTTGACAGTAGGCATTGTGAATGGTACGCTGTAGGAACTCTGGGATCTTATGTTCTCCTCACGATGGCTGCTTCTATTCTAGCAGGCTGTCAACTTGATTGGACTCGAATTGTGAGCTGTCTCTCCTGCAGCGGGCTGTGCAGAAGTCTCGCTCCTCTTCTTCAGTGTGATAGCTGTTGCCTTCAGCCTGGTCCCTCGGGATCTCCACACATGCGCTTAATTCTGAGAAGCCAAGAATTAGGAGTTTACATGTGCAGATTTTGGTGCTCCTCTCTCTGAGGCTCTCTCTTTCCTGAGACTCTCCATCTGCTCTGGAATCCTAAACTCCATCCTTTGACTCTTGCGTGTGCTCCAGCACCCCCCCCCCCCGGCCCCAATAATACACTGATGGGTGAGGTTTCCCAGGTCAGAAACCCTACACAGACAGATCTCTCCTACCACACTTCCCTTCTTTCAAGGTCAATGCTGTTCTGGATTTCTGCCCACTTTTGGTTGATCATTTCTGCCTTCAAATTATTATTTATAATATTTTGTCTATAGTTTATCATTATTATCCATAAAAGGGGCTGGGGTTGTGGCTCAGTGGTAGAGCACTCGCCTGGCATGCATGAGACACTGGGTTCGATCCTCAGCACAACACAAATGTAAAATAAAGATATTGTGTCCATCTAAAGCTAAAAACTAAATATTTTTAAAAAAATTATCCATAAAAGGCTATGTTATAGACTACTCCACCATTACCAGAAGCGTACGTAACCCACCTTTAAATGTGAAGGATATTTTTTCAGAGTTCAGGATTCGTGTTGGCAGTCATTTTCTTTCATTGGAGTTTTCTGCTTAAAACACAGTTGCCCCTGAGAGAATGATACCGTTGCTGATGGTGACCTAAAAGACGGTGAGTGTGGAGACCAAGGAGAAGGTGATGCAGGACAGAAGCAGAAGCCTCCTGTGGAAGAGGGGGAGGCAGGAAGGCTGGAAAGGGAGGTAGGAGGACACCACATTTAAGTAGGCTTTTACAGTTCTTTTTATTTAAAAAATATATTATTGTATTTGTAGATGGACAGAAAGCCTTTATTTTATTTGTGGATTTTCATGTGGTGCTAAGGATCAAACCCAGTGCCTCACATGTGCTAGGCAAGCGCTCTGCCACTGAGCTATAGCCTCAGCCCTCAGTGGGCTTATGTTAAAACCTAGTCTTGCCTAAGGCCGACCTTACGCAGAGTAGATCACCTCCTCTGGATGAGGGAAAGAGGACCTAAAGGTGACTCTTTCTGGACCTTTCTCCAGAAAGAGAAGTTAGATGAATTGGTATTCAAAAATCTCAAAGGAGGTTTGTGGGTGTGATTCAGTGTCAGAGGACTTGGCTGTCATGCTCACGACCCTGCTTGTCAAGCCCAGCACCACAAAAGCAAAATACCTACATGATACAACCAAAAATCTCCAAGGGCACAATACCCAGAAGCCCTTCCGTTCACCAGTTGTCTTGCTTGTGTTGAGTTCTGGCCCTTTGTTTGGAGACTGTCCTAGACACTGGGAAGACAGAGATGCTAACCGGCATAGTCAGCCAGGAAGCCCACAGTCTTGGGAGGGAGAGGAGCTTTTGCAGCTGCCTGCCCAGGCTCTTGATGACAGGTTTGGGAGGAAAGGTAGAGAAGGTTATGAAAGAATCCACAGGGCTCTGAACAGAGCTCCGAAGGAGGCTGCAGAATTGGGCCACCTGGAGGGTGGACTGCAAAGCTTTCGTCCATAATTGCCACGCTTGGATGTGTGGAGCTAGCGTACAAGTATTTTTCTTTGCATTGTGTAGGTAAATATAGTGGCTTGGAGTCTTTAAAACACCATATTAAGATCTATTCTCATTCTTCATGGGAACCCACTTTTGTAGGGCTTTTCTGTAGAAGCTCTGCCCTAAGCTGGGGAGGCCCTGTGGACAGAGAGGGAATGGGGCGGCCCCCGCATCGAGACTCCTCTGGGTTCTGTGGGTACCCACCTGCACACTGAATGTGCCGCATGAACATGCACTTCAAAGGAGCCTGGAGGGGCTCAGCATCCTTGGGAGTTAATCAGAACCTCCAAAGAGAGCTCTCACATCCAGGTTGAGTTGAAAGAAAGAAGTTTTCCTTTTGGGGTGCGGAGAGCTGTCGGAACAACAGGGGCAGGAGGGCGGAGGGCAGATGCTATTTGAGGGGCATAGAGGGGGGCCTGACTCGAACCTCGAGTTCCCATGAGAGGCACTGTCTTGACGGAGCAGCTAAAGGAGGGCAAGGTCTTGGCTCCTTGCCATCTTGCTTTCTGAGTCTGGTTTCCTTCTCGCTTGTCCATGACTTTTCCTGGGGTCAGGGAACGTGCATTCAGAAGGGTACAGCGGAGGCGGTGTTCCCTTGCCACCGCCATGGGCACTTGCACCTGGCATGCCCACGTTGAAAAGGACCTTTTCTGTCTCTGCGCCCTGCAGTCTCACAGGGCAGACCTTCCTCTTGAGTATGTTTTTATCAATTACCCAGAAGTGGTGTGGGTCCATCACGCTCCCAGGATAAGGAGGCTCCGTCCGGGGTCAACAGTGCTGTGACTTGTGGTGGCTTTAAAGCGGACCCTATGCACAGGCAGACTGTGCTATTGACACTCACCTGCTGCCAGCCTGGTCAGTCCTGTGTTCTGGTGATGCCTTTGTCCCTGGACAGGAACATCTGGGAAGATTTGAGCCGCAGTGGTCCACGCAGTACTATGTGCTGTGTTTTGGTCCCACTGAATTCAAGCGTCATTATCCCCCTCTTGTACATGAGGGGACTGAGCCCCGGCAGTGGTAGATGTCGGGGACATCCTGACATCCAGGTCTTTGTGCGGTTCCTCTGCATGTTATTATGGTATGTTTTAGTCAGCTTTTTCGCTGCTGTGAATAAAAGATCTGACCAGAACAATCTTAGGGAAGAAGAGTTTACTCGAGGGCTCCCAGTTTCCGAGGTCTCAGTTCCTGGGAGGCCGGCTGCATTCCTTGGGGCTCCAGTGGAGGCTGCCCATCATGGTGGCAGAGTGTGGCCGAGGGAAGCAGCTCACATGGTGAGCAGAGAGAGAGACCCCACTGCCAGGTACAAATCTATACCCCAAAGCCCACCTCCTCCAGCCACACCCACCCCTTCAGTTGCCACCCAGTTCATCCCTATCAGGGGATTAATTCACTGATGGGGTTAAGACCCTCACAACCCCATCATTTCTCCTCTGAACCTTCTTGCTTTGTCTCACCTGTGAGCTTCTGGGAGACACCTCACACCCAAACCACATGTGTGTACGAGCATGAAAACGTTTGGAACAGGAAACATGAGCAGGTACTGAAACTTCCCCTGTGGGCTGAACCCCACTGGCCGTCTTTCATTTATGGGTGGCTTCTGCTTCTGTGAATCTGCCGGCCACTGTGGCATCTGCTGGTGACAGACTGCTTGAAGAGGGTGGAAGGACCCACATCCCTCGACCTCCCCCTGTCCCCTACCTGCTCCCGAGCCCTCTGCCCTGTGTGACTTTATCACAGCCACGTCATTCAACTCGGGGAGAAGCAAGTCTGTCGTGCTCTAGGCTGGTGGGATGGAAATGGGGTGCTCTCCACATACTCGGCCAGGGAGGGCCATGCACACCTGTCACACACCCCTGCTCATCACCGCTACCTTCCCAATCTCAGCTGTTTTATTTGCCAGAGGGGACTGGACATTTTGCAGATAGCATCATGGTTTCTCCCGAGTTCCCCTTTCCCTGTTCGTTGACACATCATGACAGACTCAAACCCCTTCCCTCGGACTGAGATACCCTGTCAGACCCAGTGGAGGGTTTCCCAGGGCCTCCCTGAACCCTCAATTCTGACCTGACTCTGGACTTGGCAAGCAGAGCCATTTCAGTGGGAGATTCTGTCCCTTGGATTTCCCTGCTTCTCTTGAGCTCCTCTGGAGACACTTAGGACTCTCTCCTTTACTAGGGCAGCACCTGCAGGAGCTGGGTCTCACCTGTTGCTGTGCACCTGCCTGTGCTGGGGACACAGTCAACGTGAGCCTTCCGGCAGTCTTCTTCACTACCTTGGCCAGGTTAATAAACTGTCTACCATGGTGTATGTTCCCATCTCCAGAGTGTGAACCCTCAAAGCCCTCGAGGATCAAATGAGATGATTCAGATAACAGTGCTGCATGCTCAGTAAGTCATTTGCATAAATCAGCTGTCATTGTGGTTAACTCCAGATTTAAGCAGCGGAAGGCTCTTGCACTTTTGCTTTCTAGCTCGGTGGCACCCTTGGCAGATGGTACCCGGGGTCGTAGCTGGTGATTCTTAACCAACCCTCGCTGTCTTCACTCTCCTTCCTGCCCCTGGGGTTTCCTTCTCCATCATGTTCTGCTCTGAATGCACCGACAGCCACCCACTCCTCCAACAAACAGTTTCACCAAGCAGCAAGACACTCGGACATCAGGGGGCTGCTGACTGACTGACATCTTACAGGAGCTACGGTCTTTGTGTCAGGTCACAACTGTGACCCTTATAATGCTGCTGCTGTTTGCACTCTCTGTCACTTTGATAACGAACACAGTGAAAACAAGGCTCTTCTTTAAAGCCTAAAAACACTGGTCAAGGATTTGAAAAAGGACTATTTCTGTCCCACCCTCCTTTTATACATAATGACAGCATGATCGTGAGTCAGATGGTGAGGTTCCAAGAGAGCTTCTGGCAGAGCTGACATGATACCAGGCGTTTTTGTGAAGCCAGATCATATGAAAATTGAGAACCGAAGCTGGTGAAGCTTTGTTCAGCTTTTAAGGAATTGTCTAGGAGGGAGAGCAGACACTTTGACATTGACTTTAAAGGAGACATAAATGTTAGCACCAACTCTGGTGCGCAGGCTCGCGCCTCTGTTTCCTTTCCTCTACTGAGTCTTTGTATTTCTCTCATCGTTTTACATTTTGTTCCATGTTCAAGTTGTAGGTGTGAACTGGTTAAGTAGCTGAACCTCTTGTTTTAAGCGTGATGATCCAGTCTTTCCTGGTTAGAAATAGGTGTCCAGATAAATGACGAGTCAGTACTTGGAGGGACAGTGCACTGTCTCAAGGTCAACCATAGGAGGCAAGCCCAGTAGCTCAGTACCCTGCAGCAGGAATATGGTCTGGTAAGTGTTGGTTTGATTTCCATGAAGAGTCAGAGGGGTTTTTTTATTATTATTTTTTAGGAAGATGCCAAATCCATATGGATGAAATGATAATAATGTCTGGTGTGATTTGCTTTGAAACAATCTCATGAGAGGGGCTGCTGGGGTAAAGATGAAGCAGGGGTTGGCCCTCTATTAACTTCATCATCTGTATGCAGCCATGAAAATAACCCTTATCAAGAATTTTTAAGATGATATAAGTAAGAAAATCAGAAAGTCCAACGTCCTAGTGTGTGCACGTACATAAAATATTTGTGTAAAAATAAACATTGGAAGGAGATTAAAACATTAATTGTGGTTATCCTTGGTTGGTGGGATTATGTGTGATCTCCATTCTGTTTTCCAGACTCCTTACAGGAAACGTGAAGAAGAACATAACTTCTCAAAGTGGGAGCAAAAACACTTTTTAAAGAAAGGATCTTAGCCTGTATTGTGTAAATGAGGGACACGTTTGTTTCAGTTATGTTTTCCATTAAACTGCTCAGGTCAGCAATTAGAGACACACTTATGTGGTGACTTATCTCGTGGCTGTGAGCGTGTTTGGGGCCTGCACTGCCCTCTGCCCTGTGCGCGCTCTTTGTAGGGGTGTGTACAGGCAAGGCCATGGGCAAGAGCAATCACCACTCCCTTTATGTTCATTGGTAACTTCTGCTCAATATGTTCCTTTAACACAAATTTCTGTCTGATTTCAGTGAGCTGGACATGATTTCCACGAGGGTCATGGACATCAAGCTTCGGGAGTCTGCAGAAGGCCTCGGGGAGGACAGCACAGGTAAGGCCCTGGCTTCCCCTGGGAAGGGCCCTTGCTTGGTGCTGGGGCAAGGGAAGGAGCCGATTGAAGACGGGGCTGTGTATGAGAGAGAGCGGCCAGTCCCCCGTGTGCTCAGACATCCTTTGGTCCCCACACTGACTAGGAGCACGTCCACGTTATCTGAGGAAACTTGGAGCCGTGTTCCCTGTGTCTCTGTCAAACATAGGGGCTTTTCATGTCATTTTCCTCTTCCTGGAAGTGAGTATGTCCCCATGTTTGACTTAAAAGCAAAAGAAAGGGGCCCAAAGGGAATTATTTGTCACCTAAAATTATCTAAAGGTATCTGTAGAAGCCTTTGCAAAGCACGGATGGCCTCATCATCCATCAAAAATAATCTCATCAAGAGAAAGCCTTTGATCCCTCTCTTGTGATTTTTATTCTCCTCCAGGATGTGTTTATTATGGCCTTTCCTGAGCTAAATTCCAGGCCCATGATTCATCATCTCAGAGCACCTTCCAGGAGTTACTCAATTATGTGATTGGCTCACTGCTATCCACATATTGCTATTTACGTCTTGATGGAGTTGTAAAATTGACATTAAGAAATAAAGATCTCCCCACAATGTACCTTTCCCTGGTAACTATCTGTATTCCCCTTATCTCATTAACAAAGGCCTCCAGCTGTCTGTCCTTCAAAGTCAAGATACCAGTAGTGATTTTCTTTGATATAGTTCGGGAAGAATGGCTTCCAGTAATAGGAAATCCTATCAGCTAGAGCTTACTAATTTTAGTAAGCTCTATCTCATATGTTCTATGATGCATAGATACTTCTTATTCTATATTAGAACCATTCTTCTCTGTCACATTTTAATAGATACCAAATAAACCCAAATATAAGGTGAGTTTTTAAGATTATCCCTGAGGGGAAAAAAAAATGGAGTTTTTAATTTTCTCATATTATGGGGCATTGATTGAATCAGTCCTTATTTTCAATAATAGCATTTGAATAAGCATCATTAATACCATAAGTACATGTCATTATCCTGAAACTTATCAATAAATGCTAGTATTGAATACTTACAGAGCTCACCATGAAGAATCAATTTTACAAAAGAAGGGGAGGAACTAACTATTCTTTTATTTTCAAATAATGATGAGCTTGAGGACAGGGTTGTGGTTCAGTGGTAGAGCACTTGCTGAGCATGCATGAGGCACCATATAAAAATAAATAATAAAGGTATTGTGTCCACCTACAACTAAAAATATTAAAATAATAATAATAATAATAATGAGCTTAGGGTAGTAACAACATTCCTTTCCACCCGTAATTTAAAAATATAGGGCTGGGGATATAGCTCAGTTGGTAGAGGGCTTGCCTCACATGCACAAAGCTCTGGGTTCAATCCCCAGCACCACATACACACACACACAAAAATTTAAAAATATAGATAAGAACATTATTCATGATGTTTTTAAAAGTAAGAAATAATGAGGCCAGAATTAAAAGAAAAATGGTAACCCAGAAAGATAAATGAGTATTTTTGCTCTCAGAGCTTATTAATCAGTCTTGGAAATTTTGAATTTCACTATCCTAACTACATAGGGTGGGATATAGGAGAGGGGGTCAGAAGACAAAGTGCAGCCCCCATACAAGGTGGACCCTCTAATAGAAGACCATCCTTACAATGAGCTGGGAGCCCAAGGAGCACAAAATCTGTGAACCATGGTTAAACCAATCCTTTTGTGGATTTGCAGCTTGAGTTTGCATCACTCTGCTTTTGAACTCGGTTAATGGTACTCCTAGACCAGGAAGAAACCCGGGTGCTTTGCAGAAGCCATCTTCTGTAAAGGAAAGTGTCTTCTGTCTAGGCTTCAAATTATAACAGAACATAATACTTTCAGTACTAGGACAAGCATATAGTTAGCGATGACCAGGTGTATAGGCAACAGGGCACCATGAACAAGAACCAACATGCTGTGGGTTGAATCCGGCCTCCTCGAATCAACATGCTGAAGTGCCCAGTATGTAACCTTATTAGGTATTTAGTTAAGATGTGATCATCCTGAAACAGGGTGGGTTCCTAATTCAGTATGAATAATGTCCAAATAAAAAGGGGAAATTTGAACACAGACATGTACATGGTGAGAGTGTAATGTGCACATGAAGGCAAAGATTGGGGTGATGCATCTACAAGCTAACGAACACCAAAGATCGCCAGCATACTACTAGAAATTAATTAACAGAAGTGGTGCAGATGTGCCATCACAGCCCTCAGAAGGATCCAAACATGCCAGTACCACCTTGATTTTGGCTTTTCAGCTCCAGAACCATGAGACAATTTGTTTCTGTTAAGTCACCCAGTTTGTGGTACTTTGTACAGCTACCTTAGCAAACTAATACATAGCAGGAACAAGAAAACTCATATGATAAAAGCATCAGATGTCAGAATTTTCAAATGCATACTATAAAATATGATGTGTATGGTTTGAAAATATCTGGAAGTTCCAAGAAACCATAAAAACTAACATGGCACCCAGCCAGTGCAATAAGGCAAGAAAAATAAATTAAAGGCATTGAGATAGAAAGAAGAGATAAAACTGTATTTGCAGATGACCTGATTATCTAAAATATACAAAGTATCCAAAACTGTTAAGTTTAGCATATTCATAAAATATTAAATCATAATATAAAAAATCGGTTATATTTCTATATACTAGCAATGAACATTTGAAAAATTGAAATCTTGAAAAGTACCATATGTAATAGCATCAAAAATTTAAAATACTTAGGTATATATGTAACTAAAATGTATGCAGGATTTGTATACTGAAAAGATACAAATGATTATTTAAAGAAATTAAAAAGACCTAAATACATGGAGAGATATACCATGTTTATGGATTGAAAAACTCCATGTTGCTAAAATGTTAATTCTCACCAAATTGAGCTGCAAATGGTGTGTTAGTACATGTAGGTATAGTGCAGTTTTCAAGTCAGCTATGAAAGTCAGGGATACAGTTAGTTTGATACTTTGTTGTAGGAATATCAATCAGTAACTTTTTTCTTTTTCTTTTTTGTTTTATTTTTCAGATGTGAGAATCAAACCTAGGGCTTTGGGTATGCTAGGTACATGCTGTACTACTGAGATATAACCCCACACTGTAATAGTGTAATCATTTTTTTATTTCCATGAAGATTCAGATTTTTTTTTTTTATTTAGGAAGAAGCCAACTCTATAGGATTGAAATGAAAATAGTGTGTGAGATGTTTTGCTTTGAAATAACCTATGGGTAGTGGGGAGGAAATGGGTAAATATGAAGCAATCAAAATCCCAGCAGGATTTCTAGGAGTTACTGGCAAGCTGACTCTAAAATTTATACGAAAAGAGAAAGAACTTCAACAGGTAAAACAATTTTGAAAAATAGAAAGTTGGAGGACTCACCACAGTACTTATTTCAAACTTACTATAAAGCTACTAATCAAGCAGAAAGATAAGATGTATGGAAATAGATAGAACAAAGTAGAGTCCAAAAATAGATCCATATGACAATGATCAGTTGATTTTTGAGAAAGTTGCAAAGGTGATTCACTAAATGGTGCCAGAACAATTGAACACCCATTTGTAAAAAAAATGAGCATTGATTGATACCTCACTGATTATAAAAAAGTTAACTCAATATATCCTAGACATAAATGTAAAACTATAAAGTCTTTAAAAGAAAGCTTAAGAGAGAATATTTTTGACTTTAGATTAAGGAAGAGTTCCAAGATATGATGCCTCAGTCCATAAAAGGAAAAAAAAATCAATAAGTGAGACTTCATCAAAATTGACACTTTTGCTCTGAGAAAGATACTGTTAAGATAAAAATACAAATCAGACTGGGAGAAAATATTTGTAAATCTCACTTGATGAAACATTTACATCCAGCATATATTTGAAGTCATCAACTTTCATTTTTTTTACTGTTTTTAAATAAGTGTATTTATTTATTTTAATTAGGTGTATATGACAGCAGAATGCATTTTGATTCATTGTACACAATTGCAGCAAAACTTTTCATTTCTCTGATTGTACAACGATGTAGCGTCGCACCCTGTGTGCAGTCATACATGTACCTAGGGTAATGATGTCCATCACATTCCACCATCTTTTCTGCCCCCATACCCACTCCCCTCCTCTCCTTCCCCTTTTCCCCATCAAAGTTCTTCCATTTTTTCCCATACCTCCCCCCATTATGGATCAGCATCCACTTATCAGAGAGAACATTCAAAAACAATAAAACAAACCTATTTACAAAATGGGCAGATCTTAGAAGATGTTTTTATCTAAGAAGAAACACTCAACATCTAGTCATTAGGTAATGCAAATTGAAACAGCAACGAAACACGCTACACAACTATTAGAACATCTTGAAAGAAATCCTCTGAGCAGCGCTGGTGAGGAGGCATTGCTGGTAGGAATGTAAGATGGTATAGCCGATCTGGAAAAGATTTTGGCAAATTTCATATAAAGTACATGCACTTAGCCTATGACTCAGTAATCCCACTCCCTCATATTTACCAAACAGCAGTGAAAACATGGTTACACAGAAGCCAGTAGCAAGATTATTCATAATTGCTAAAAACTGAAAAGAATTCAGATGTCCTTCAACTGGTTGGATGGTTCAGCAAACAGTGTATCCATCCAATGGAATACAACTCAGCAGTGAAGAGGAACAAACTATGGGGAGACATGGAAATACTGCATGAATCTCTAAGTGAAAGAAGCCAGAATCGAAAGGTCATATACTGTATGACTTACTCTGTTCTGGTTTAGATACGAGGTGTCCCCCAAAAGCTCTATTTTGTCCTTGCTGAGTGGAACTCTCTCTGCTTCCTGGTGTGATGTCTTGAACTGCTTTCTTCCACCACACTCTTCTGCCATGATGTCACTTGAGCCCTGAGGAAAAGGAACTGAGGAACTGTGTGTGGACTGAGGCCTCCAAAACCGTGAGCCCCCAGATGAACTTTTCCTCCACTGAAATGGTTCTTGTCAGGTGTTTGGTCACAGCAGCAAAAAAGCCAACCAAAACACCCTTGATACGACCTTGAAGAGGCAAGGCTGTCGGAACAGAGATCCGTGGACGCCAGGGGTTAAATACGGGCGGAAGATTTAACTACTTGAGGAAATTTGGGGGCGGATGTCCTGTACAGCTCTGCATCTGGACTGTGGGGATAAATACGCAACTCTGTGTGCACTAGAAAGAGTGCGTGTGCCGGGGATCAAACCCAGGGCCTTACAAATGCTAAGCACACACTGTGTGACTGAGCCATGCCCCAGCCTGAAAGAGGGTTTTTTGTTTTTTTGTTTTTTTTTTAGTTGAAAACATTTTTCTGGAATTGAATTAAAAAAACAAAGATGTCCCAATCCACAGATTTAAAAACCCAATGAATCCCAAGAAGACTAAATAAAAGGCAATCCATCCATATAGTATAAAACTGCAGAAAACCAAAGCCCAAACTAACAATCCTAAAATCAGTCAGCAGAAGAAATTGCTTCTGAAGGAACAAAATACTGATGGCGGACTTCCCAACAGGACAGAACCCACAGCACCATGCAATAATGGCTTCAGGATATTATTAGAAAAATGACTGTCAGCCTAGACCTCTGAGCCCAGGAAAGACAGGGATCAGGAATGAAGGAGAAATAAAGGCATCTTCAAACCAAGGAAACCTGAGTTTGCCACCGTTGGACCCCAGGAAAGCAGATTCTGCAGGAAGCTGCCTTTGGCAGAAGGAACTTCCTGGTGGAAGTCCTGGATGCAAGAAGGACTCAAGGCCAAGGAAGTAATAGTGTCGCAAAGGGGATCCAAGTGTTCTAAGGTCCATGCATGGTCCTGCGATAGAACGTGCCCACTCTGCCGGGTAACCACTGCCAGAACAGAAACAAAAGGCAAGGCTTCCAAACTTGTGATGGGAACCATGCAAACAGTCAGTTAATCCAAGAGAAGACAAGAGTGGAGACTGAGAAAACAGACCAAAGAGGGTAGACTTATTTTGACTGATATATCAGTGATCACTGCGAGGACAAACGGACCGATGAATTTTCCCACCTCAGTAAGGCGGCCAGAGTGCATTCCTAAAACTGTAAGTATATGAATCTTCAGTACAAGGGTTCAGAAAATTAAGGATGGTGAAAGAACAAAAATACACCTTGTGAGCCCTGGGCAGAAAGAAGGCGGCAAAGCCATATTCATATTAGTCAAAATAGCATTTATGGCAAAAAGCCTAACTGGAAAATAAAGAGGGCCATTTTATAAAAGCTTCAACTCCCCAGCAAAATAATGATTTTGCATTTCTATGTATTAAGATAATGTCAAAAAATTATATAAAGTAGAAGTTGATAATTAAATAGATAAGAAAATCTACGATCCATAGGTTAGTTTCTTTTACGTCTCTTTCTGAAATTGATAGAACAAATATGTATACTATTTTATTAGTAAAGACAAAGTATTTGTACAGGTCTAATCAAGGAGGAAAAGGCCTTGTAGTAATCGATCTGTGTTTTAGTCAACTTTCCACTACCGGGACCAGAAGACCTGTCAAGAACAGTGTGTAGAAGGAGACATTTAAACCAGGGGGCTCCTGGTTTCAGAGGTCTCAGTCCACAGAGGGCCGACTCCATTCCTCGGGGCTAGAGGTGAGGCACAGCATGGTGGAAAGATGTGGTGAACGGAAGGGGCTCAAGACACCGCACCAGGAATCAGAGAGTGACTGAGCTCCGCTCACACCATTTAAACCCCAAGCCACCTCCAGTGACCCACCTCCTCCAGCCACTCCCCACCTGCCTACAGTTACCACCCAGTTAATCTCTATAAGGGGATTAATTCATTGATTGGGTTAAGGTTTTCAGAACCCAATCATTTGTCCCCTAAACTTCTTGAATTGTCTCACACATGAGCTTTTGGGGGACACCTCACCTCTAAGCCATAACAACATGTACAGGGCATGGAAGAAAACATATTATTTGAAAGTATAGTAGGAACATTTATAAAAATTGTTGATGCACAAAATAAGTTGAATGGAATCAGATCAGAGGATATTATCTGACCACAATGCAGTAAAGCTCAAAATCAACAATAGAAAGTCCCCGAGTGCATACAATAAAAGAAAGAAAAGAAAAAGAAAATCCCCAAGTACTTGGAAATGCAGACATATTTCTCTAAATAATCCCTACATAGGTCTAAGAAGGCATCATAATGGAAATTAGAAAACATTGTTAACTAAACGGTAATGAAAATACTACATTTCATAACATGTGCATGAAACAGATTTAGAAGAAAGTGCTGCCTTAAATGTGTGTTTTGTAAAAATAGAGAAAATGTCAGATTAATGTTTATTCATCTAAAGAAGTTTTTAGAAGTAGCATAATCAACCCAAAGAAAGTTTACAGAAATGGTAGAGAATAGAAACCAATACAATATAAAATAAACATTCCTCAGACAGAATTGACAAGCCAAACTTTTTTTTGCGGGGACGGGTACTAGGGTTGAACTCGGGGGCACTTGTCCACTGAGCCACATCCCCAGCCCTATTTTGTATTTTATTTAGAGACAGGGTCTCACTGAGTTGCTTAGCACCTTGCTTTTGCTGAGGCTGGCTTTAAATTCAGGATCCTCCCAAGCCGCCAGGATTTCATGCGCCATGGCACCCTGCAAAGCCAAATGTTTTATAAGCAAATTAAAATCAACAAACCTCTGGTGCAATTGATCAAAGAACAAAGAGAAGGCACAGATAATTAACATGAGGCGTGACGAAGCTACAGTACTCCAGAGGAACAGGCAAGATTGTTAGAATTCTTTTGCTAGTAGATTTGAAAATTTGGGGAAAAATGGATAAATTCCTAGAAACATGTAGCTTAAAGCAAATTCAAGAAGTAGAAACCTGGACTAGTCAGACAGCCGTTGAAAAAACTGACCTAGAAAGCTGGCAGAAGAGATAACACATAGATGGCTGACCATTGTCCTTGCAGTTGTACTGGGGGTGGGGGGGTCTCCGTAGCCACACTCTTATCCACACCATTCATGCTATAAGCGGCATCTCTGACCGTCAGCATAGTGGGGCTGTACATTTGTTCAGGTTTTGGGGGCATGTACCAATTTGTTGACGAGGAAAAGGCCAAGAGGTGTCCTGACCAAAGGCAGGAAAGTCTAATCTTCCCAAATGCTGAACCTTCATGAAGAACCATCTGTTGATATCACACATCTGCTGCAGAACTTTCTTTCCTTAGGGAAGGGGCTTGTTCCATCCCTGTGAGAGTAATCCTAAGGGATTCTCCACCTGGAGACCAGACCTGCAGGCTTCCCAGAGGAGCGTTATTACTAACAGGACAGAAATATTCTTGTTTTAAAAGGAATTCCATTTGCAAGATTATTTATCAAAGATTTTCAGCTAAATCCCTTTAACCAGTGTCCACAACCTATGAGGCAGCATCTTGGTGACCTCTGATGTCACCTCCTTCTGTTGGAAGGAGAGGAATGAACTCCGCTGAGCTACTGCGGTGACATCGTGGGGTCCTGGGTATGAGAGAATATGTGGGTGACAAGGAAGGTGACCTCAGAGAAGCGATCATAAAATGTGAAAAAGTATCGCAGATTCTAACAATTCAGGAGGTGTGGCCCAATCTGACTCGGCCCCGCCACAGCCTCTTCCACCATAGGAATGGCCGCCATTGGGTCATTTTCTCACTAAGAGTTATTAGCTCATCATGGCGCTCATGATTCCAGAGCGCCACCTCTTGCCATTAAGGCCAGGCTTCGTCTGATTGTCCTTAGTTCATGTCCAGGATAGATGAAGCATCTGAATGTTTTTTTAATAACTCGAGTAAAGGAGACATGGAATGTCAGACCCAATGACATATTACTCGGCCATCCAAAAAGAATCATATCTTATCATTTGCAGCAAAATGGATACTACAGAGGCAATCAAGTAAAATAAGTCAGATGCAGAAAGATGGGTACTGCATGTTCTCTCTCATATGTGAAAGCTAAAGCTAAAAAATAAAAAAGATCATTCAAAATGAGTAATAGTAATGACTCCAGCCTTGGGAGGTGGCAGGGAGGAGGGCTGGAGGGAGGCTGGATTTCGGCTAACCCAAACACAGACGGAAGAAGTAAGTTCTAGGGTTCCACAGCATAGCAATGAGGGGGCAGTTATAGTTCACAACCATCTATTATATACTTTATTAATGTCTAGAGGAGACACACTTGAAACTCCAAACACAAAATAATGATAAAGATGTGGAAATATAAATTATTCTGATTTTATCAGCATGTTTTGTGTACATGTATTAAACTACTACATTGTACCCCCAAAATATGTATGATGATTAAATGACAACTGAAGATGTTTAAAAATGTTTAAGGAACCTCCAAAAACTTGGAATGGAACCACCATTTGACCTAGCTATCCTACTCCCTGGTCTATACCCAAAGGACTTGAAATCAACATGCTATGGTAATGTAGCCACATCAACGTTTACAGCAGCTCAATTCACAGGAGCTAAGCTATGAAAACAACCTAGATGCCCTTCAACAGATGAATGGATAAAGAAAATGTGGTACATATGCACAGTGGAATATCGCTCAGTCATAAAGAACAATGAAAGGGTGGCATTTGTCAGTAAATGGGTGGAGCTGGAGACTATCATGCTAAGTGAAGTCAGCCAGTCCCCAAAACAAAGGCTGAAATGTTCTCTCTGATGTGTGGATGCTAACACATAATGAAGGGGTGGGGAGGCTAGGGAAGAACAGAGGTATTTTGGATGAGGCAGAGGGGAGTGAAGGGAAGGCTAGTAGAAGGAATCGGACATTATGACCCTATGTGCATATATGACTACGTGACTGGTGTGATTCTACATAGTGTACAACTAGAAGAGTGAGCAGTTATACTCCATTCATGTATGATGTGTCAAGATGCATTCTACTGTCATGTATAACTAATGAGAACAAATTAAAAAAAATATAGGCATCCAAAAAAAATGTTTAAGGAGATGGAAATGTTAATGCCTTATTTGGTCATTACACACTCTACACATGTATTGAATAGCCACACTGCACCCCATGAATTTGCACAATTACAATAATTTTTTAAAAAATACCTTGGGCCGGGGCTGGGATGGTGGCTCAGCGGTAGAGCACTCGCCTAGCATGCCTGGAGCCCTGCGTTTGATCTCAGCACCGCATAAAAATAAATGAATGAAATAAAGGTATTGGGTCCAACTACAACTAAAAAAAATAGATATTAAAAAAATACCTTGGGTCATCACACAGCCTTCACCTGGTCAGAACTTTCGTCGTTGTTGTTTATGAATATTTTAGACGTTAAACCTTGATTTCGTGTGAGAGGGAAGCTCCTGGGGGTTAAAGATTCCATGATCGTGCTCCAAGGCATTCTTGCCTCATCTACTTAAATTTTCTGAATAAACAAACTGGTTTTGTTTCCAGGTGTGCAAGGCTGTAACACCAAGCAAAGGAAGGACTTCTGGAAGCAGGTGGCCAGCGTCAGGCCTGAACCCGAGCTTTCTCTGCTCCACGGGCACCTTGCACACCTGCGCACAAACACACACTCCTGCTGATTATTACTTTTGCTTACCTCCGTATAGGAAAGAAGAAATCTAAATTCAAAACCTTCAAGAAGTTCTTTGGGAAGAAGAAGAGAAAGGAATCGCCTTCATCCACGGGGAACAGCACCTGGAAGCAGAACCCGGCCAAGAGCGAGGTCATTGCCATCGAGTCCGGGCCAGTGGGCTATGACTCCGAGGATGAACTTGAGTAAGTTGCTGTCGAGGCCACGGGGCCCTGCGCTCCGGCTAGAGGGGGGACATCGGGGCTCAGCAGAACCGATCCTCTGTCAGGGTCTTAGTACCGTGCTGGGCAGCCCAGGAGCGGTTCCTCCACACAAGTTATGTCCTTTTTCTTCCTAAACATGGGATGGAGAAAATGTGTGTGTACAGGTGGGGAGGCATGGATAGGTAGATGCTGTGTGCCAGGTGTATTAAATGTCCATTGTCCACGGGTGCAGTGGCACATACCTGTAATCCCAGGAGGCTGAGGCAGGAGGATCCAGAGTTCAGAGCCAGCCTCAGCAATGGCAAGGTGCTAAGCAACTCAGTGAGACCTTGTCTCTAAATAAAATGCAAAATAGGGCTGGGGATGTGGCTCGGTGGTTGAGTGCCCCTGAGTTCAATCCCCAGTACCACAAAAAAAAAAAAAAAAGTCCATGATCCCCCTGGGAGAAGAGGTACCATATGCCATCAAATAAATGAGCCAAATAAGCTGGAGAGAAATTTGGAGGCTACCTGACATCCCGAAGCTGAAAGCCAAAGGATCGGGATGTGGACCTTGGTGTAATGTGACTTAAACCCCTTGAAGACCTTGAGGACCATACGAGAAATGCGTGGCTCTCTAAACTTGAACTCCAACCAATCTAATAAGTATACTTTCTCTGGTCCGAGTCCAGGATGGAGAGAGGAAAGCTTCTTGTTCAGTTTTAGGAAAATCATCCCAAAATACCACTCAGAAGAGACCCAGTGTGGGTGAAACACTGGGGCCGAGGTCTAGTGAAGAAATGCTGGTTTTTGTAACTTGTAGTCCATCAAAATACAGTAACCAGGCACATGTCCCCGTCCCTCCAGCCGTTATTTCTGTGTCTAGAAAGAAACAGGTTGGTTGTCCTGCCGGCTTTTATGTTTTCTTTAAAACATTGGCCTCTGATTTGAAGATGAGATTCCTCAGAGAGCATGAACCTCCTGGGGTCCGGGGTGGGGGGGTGGGAGAACGGGTCCTGGGCCTGAGCCTGCCCACGAGGGCTCCTGGGCCTTCCTAGCTCCAGCCTCTCCCTGTGTGGTTTTATTTTTTAAGGTGTAGAAATTAAATTGACCACGTGGTGGCACCAAACCACCGTAGAGGAAAATTTAGATTCTGCAACTTTAATTTTTTTCCAGTGCTGGCAGGGAGCAGGGCGGGCCATTTGGTGGTGCCTTGTGCAGCATGAGGAACCCACTGCACACAGGCTCTAGGTCCCATGCTCTAGACCCTGAGGGAGCAAGAGTTACCTCACTGGCCAGCCCCAGGGGCATGCTCACCCCCACCCCACCCACCCCATCTCCTAACAGGAGCAAGCCGTCCGTCCTGTGGTTGCAGGCACAGACCTGGGGGAGACCCCTCCTGCCACAGACAGAAGCAGAGCCAGAGGGATGGGCTGGGGGGAAATGACCTGTGCACTTATCACGTCCTCCTCTTAGAAGAAGCCTGAGGAAAGTTGGGGTCAGGCCCTTGGTATCTTTCTATCTCCAGCACGTAGCAGGAAACTGACTTCAATTGCTTGCAAGAGTTTGCCAGGATCCAGGAAAGGATCCCAACTTTCCTTTAGGGGATGGAGTATGACAAGTGACATTTTTCAAGAGTGGTACCGAGGAGGAGACCAGATCCAGATCTTTAGCTTCTGGTTCCTTCCTTTCCTGCTTGCCAGTTAGCTGTTATTGCTCCTAGAGTTTTCTAGTGGGTACAGCTAGGACATTTGTTTGGCTTAAAGAATAATCATTAATTCACTGTTATTTTCATTCAAGTCTTATCTCTTTGATTCTTTGTATTCTCTCCTTTTTTTTTCTATTGGAAATCTTAGCAGAGTTACTCATTTTCTTCATCCTGTAATAAAGTCACTTTGTGCTCCATCCACAGGTGGCCTTTCATGAACATTGCTCTACTCTGTTTCGTTTTGTTTTTAGCCCACATTACTACTGATAGAACTACTAGGTGCAATTTGAAATGTTTGTCTTTGTTGTTCTTAGAATTCATCCTGCCCTGGATGTGGAAGCAAAAGTCATTTGGAGGACTGAGGTTGGGGCTCAGTGGTAGAGCGCTTGCCTCACACATGGGAGGCACTGGGTTCGATCCTCAGCACCACATAAAAATCAACCAATAAATAAAGGTTCAAAAAATAAATCTCTTTAAAAAAAAATCATTCAGACACAGAGTTAAAGGCACCTGAAATCCTGCCTTTCTTTTTGTAGATCTGTCAACAACCTGCTCATTCTTTTCTGTTTTCTAATTTTAGAGATTGCTCTATTTCCCTTCCCTGTCTTTTGTTTATAGGAAACATTTACAGTTTAAAAGACAAAAATTGTAAAGGCAGGTACCTTTGTACCCTGTTTCTCTCTCTAGTTTTCCTTCCCCGAAAAGGAAACCATTCTTCCTCACTTGTGACTTGTCCTTCTGTTTTTATTTACTTTAAAAAAAATTTTTTGTTGTTGTTGATAGACCTTTATTTTATTTGTTTTTACGTGGTGCTGAGAATCGAACCAGGTGCCTCACATACGCCAGGTAAATGCGCTACCGCTGAGCCAGAGCCCCACCCCCTGTTTTATTTTTTTGAAAGCAGAGCACGCACCTGTGTTCATGTATGTTCCTGTGCATGTCCCCGCCCCCTTCTCCCAGAGCTGGTGTGCCCCGAGTGTGGCTGTGTGCCGCTTACTGTACTTCTACAGGTTCCTCTGGCGAGCTGGTGCAGGGAGAGGATCTTTCTTTCAGTCAGAGACAAGAGTCCTCCTCCTAGGATGCTCCTGGAAGATTCTGTTCAACACCCAGAGAAGCATGTTGGCTGCTTCCCCATCTCACAGACATTGCCGTGGTGAATGGCCTTGTTCCCATGGCCTCCTGTGTTTGGCTAGGGTGTCTCTTTGGAGACTTCTTCATTCCACTGGACTCCTAGTGACACCCGAGTGCAGGTGTTTGGGCAGCGCTGTGGTTTCCAGAAGGTGTGTCCATGGGCTGTGCTGCCAGACGAAGATCCAGGTGTGTGTGAGAGAGAGACAGACCTCCGTGTTAGGAGCTTCCTTTGACAGGGAGGGAGAGTTTTTCCCGCTGTGCTGATTCCTTCCAAGAAACGTGAGGACCCCCCCCCCACCTTTCTGGGAGCCAGGGTGCCTACTTGCAAGCTTGCCCCTGCAGGCCAGAGAGTGGAATTAAAGGGAAGCACTGCTGACCAACAGCTTGATCTGCAGTAGGGCAGGGCCACACCTCAGAGCCCCTAATGCCCCAGAGAGGACAGGATGCCCCCGGGGAAGGGCAGGGGTGGAGTTGATGTGCACAAGACCAGCGAATGTAGAGGCTGCTTTCCTTCCTTCACCGTAGTCTCCATCATCTCCTTCCACCTATTGTTCAGGCTGCTGGGAAAATCTTACAGCTCATTCCCACATCCTGTGGACATTTTATGAATGTCCCACGGGTTCAGTTCCAAATCAGATCCTTGAGCTCCAGGTGGGGAAAAGGGCCTGGCATGGCGATGGCAGGAGGGCCCGCCGCTGATGTTTGGGACGTAAGCACAGAGTGGCAAGGATCGCGCCAGGTGATCAGAAGAGGATGCGGCCGTGCAGATGGCAGTTCTCACTACAGACAAGCGGGGACGTATGGTGCCTCCAGCCCGCAGGCCCTCAGCCCACTGGGCAACAGGAGGGGCTGCACATTTGCCCCTGAGCCATGCCCTCCTCCTGCCACATAGGTTTCCCCGCCCTTCCTCCCTGCAGGCTTGGCATCTCCAACCTCACACCTCAGGTTTTCCACTAATGACAAGAATTCGCACAGCCTTCAGATCTCTTAGGAAAATTCCCACCTCTGCGCAGCTCCTAGGAGTAGCCCGAGGTATTTGACGGTTGAGAGGCATAAACGGGAACCCAGAGCTACAGATGAGACACACACCGAGGACTTGCAGGATGTGCCCGGTGCGGTTAACCCACACCGCCCGCCTTTCACTCTGGGTCTTCAGGAGTCGGCGAAGGGGGAGGTGGCCAGGGTCTCACAGTCACTTTTTTATCCCAGGGAGTCCAGGGGCACGCTGGGCAGCCGGGCCCTCTCGCACGACAGTATTTTTATTCCTGAGTCGGGACAAGACCCTGCTCGGCCGGTGCGGGTATTTTCCCAAGAAAATGTGTGCGACCGGATTAAAGCCCTCCAGGTGAGCATTTTCCTTGGCAGTCACCCTTGGTTTGGTTTGGAAGTCAAAATTTTTTTTTTAATATTTTGTTTACTTAGTTGTAGTTGGACACAATACCTTTATTTTATTTTTATGTGGTGCTGAGGATCGGACCCAGGGCCTCACATGTGCTAGGCGAGCGCTCTACTGCTGAGCCACAACCCCAGCCCCTGGAAGTCAAATATTAATCCAGAAGTTTTAAAGTGATTTCTGCTTCATTTGTTTGCTATGTTTTAAAGTAATAGGCACATCACAGAGTCTCCTAAGACTCACCAAGCTGCTTACCCCTGATCTTGATGCATTCTGGGTTACAGTTTAGATGTACAATGAGAGAGATGACAAGCAGGGTAGCACACACCTGTCATCCCAGTGGCTTGGGAGGCTCAGGAAGGAGGATTGCATGTTCCAGGCCAGCCTCAGTTACTTAGTGAGGCCCTGAGCAACTTAGCAAGACTCTGTTCTCAAAAAAAAAAAAAAAATAGTTTGAAAAGGGCTGGGGATGTGGCTCAGTGGTTAAGTGCTCCTGGGTTCAATCTCCAATACCAAAAAGCAAACGACAACCAAATACCTCTCTCTTGGGTTCAATTAAGTTAAGTACTCCTGGGTTCAATCTCCAGTACCAAAGAAAACCAACCAAGAGGAATGACCCCAAGAGCTGGTAGCCGATGCTGTTTCAGCTTAGTGACCCCCGCCAGGCAAGAGTGTTGACGATATTTCCCAAATGAATTAATTGCAGTAGGGAGATTTGTTGATAAATGTTATTGATGAAAATACTAAGAGCAAATGTTCTTTATTTCAATCTAGTTAAAAATACAATGTCATGTGAAAATGGGGCCGCCTCCTCCAGGGGGGCTTCCTGCCAAGCGGGCAGAGGATACCGGCATGAGCTCCGAGGACGATGGGCTGCCCCGGAGCCCCCCTGAGATGTCCCTGCTGCACGACGTGGGTCCGGGCATGACCATAAAGGCGAGTGCAACCTGGGCCCTGACCCTCCATCCACACCAGTCATCCAGGGCTGCTGGAGCTCTGGGGGCTCCTGGGGGCAGCCCAGTCACCTGAGCCTGCAGCCGGCCCTTGGGCTGTGTTTATCTTCATTCTTTGAGCAGAAATTCAGGTCTGGTTAGGAGATGTGGTTTGGATGACATATTTTTGTGAT
The DNA here is from genome assembly GCF_052094955.1 of Ictidomys tridecemlineatus. Taxonomy (NCBI): domain Eukaryota; kingdom Metazoa; phylum Chordata; class Mammalia; order Rodentia; family Sciuridae; genus Ictidomys; species Ictidomys tridecemlineatus. The sequence goes on along the minus strand of NC_135488.1, from coordinate 37,970,298 downwards.
GGTGTTCAAACTGATACCTCGTCTTTCCTGTCCGGGCAGACAGTCAGACCCACAATCTCATTTAAAAGAGGGAGCCCCTTTCTGTGTGTTCTCTGCTACTGGGACGTTGAGTGGAAAGAAGGGAACAGTGAACATGTACATTGGTCTAAACGCCTCGTCCTTGTCTTAGGACCACAAGAGCCTGTTGGTCTAGAATGTGTAGACTCTTACTGGTAAACAGGGCAGCAGAGAGAGTTGGACCGCAGGAGAGTTGATGACCCCAGAGGGGCAGAGAGGGGTGAAGGAGCTGATCCTCATACCCTGCTCCCCATAAAATCCGAGGGGAGGGGCCTGAGCAGGTGAGCTCTTTCTCATGCATAAACACCGTAGCTCGTGCTACTGCTGCTTTCTGAAAATGGTATTTCACTGTAGTACGAACGCTTCACACCCACACAGTGCACTCTGACCTGAGTGATAAAGTAGATGGTTGTTTTACCCGGGTAGATAAGGCTTGCTGTGGACGGATGAGTTGGAATTATTCCAGGTGTGTTGATGCTTGAAAAGCAGATAAAGGTCAGAGTTCGAGTATTAGGGTCATGAACCCGCCCTGGGATCTTTGGAATGCTCTCGCCCCTGGCTGGCCTAGGAGCTGTTCATGGTGGGGCTGCAGATTCTGTGTTGCTCTCAATTATGTTCAGCAACTATTTCAGCTTGGATGCCTATGAGTCCACCACAGACCTAATTTTTTTTTCTTATTTTTTGTTCTTGTGGAGTTGTGGCTTCCATCTCTGATGGGAAGTCAGGACCGTGATGTGACCACTAAGTCACCCCCCGGGTTGGTGCTGTCGTGGAGCTACCTGGAGAATTATTCCCTCCAGATTCCAGCTCAGGGTGAGCATGTCCCAGCTCACTCCCAGAGGTGGGGCCTGTGGTCCAGAGGCTGCCCACACCTCTTCAGCCTCAAGAAGGACTAGAGAATGGCCTGTTTCTGGGCTCTGCCAAGCTGACCCTGCATTTCTTCATACCCTAAAGCACTTCCAGGTACAGTTTCATTGTCACCCTCTCGGGAGCAGACCACGTGGTAGGAGATGGCTTCTTATTCAGCACTGGGTGACTCTCCCTCCTCCCATCCCATGGATCCCTAACTCTCACCCTTCCTACTACTTCTCCTCCTTTAGTGAGGACAGGTAGTAAAGAGGAACAGGTGGCACCTAACCCCATGCATTAGAGAGCCAGCCCAGTTCCAAACCTACTTACACCATGATGTACAATGCCATGGTCAGCCGCGGCGGGGGGCCACTCGTGCTGGACCAGGGCTGACCTTGTTTTTCACAGCATCCCTTCTATGGTAGTTACTGCACACACACACACACACACACACACAGTTTCTGAGATTTTTAAAAAATCAATTATTGGATAATATGCACAATCCATAGCTTCATGAAAACCAAAATTTGAGCCTTTAGGATACAAAAGAAAGAAAAGGAAAAGAAAAATGTACTCTTTTCCAGTCATCACGGATCCCAGAAAGTGTTTTGTACACAGTTGGCTGATTGAGAGGAAAAAGATGATGCATTCTTTAGCAATGTGCTTCTGTAACGGGATATTTAACATAATGGCGCCTTAAATCCCAAGAAGACCGGATTTGGGGCTGTTTAATTTTATCCTGTATGACACCTTCCCTAAGCCCATGTGCTTGACAAAGCCACTTGAGATTATTGTTAAAGAAAAAGAAAAAAAATAAAAGACTTTGGCAGCAAATAGGGACATAGCTACGGTGGTATTTCCTGACAGTGAGTTTTTCAGGAAACACGTGGAATTATTTTTGAAATTCATTGCAGCGTGCGTGAACACAATGAATGAAACCTTACCTGGTGGGGTTTTATATGTCTAACTGGTCATGTTCTAGGTTTCCTGGTATTAAGGTTTTATCAAGCTTTGTCACTTCTTGGAATCCATGTCCTCAGAGGGCCTGGGCAGGGTCGAGTGAGATCAGATAGATGGGTGCTCTCCCTTCCCAGTAGGGCCAGCAGCTTCTCTTCACCCATTGGCCTGGCCCCACCAGCCTTGCTCCCTGATTGATGGCCGTTCATGTGGGCACTGTCCTCAGCCTATTCCTCAAAATGAGCCCCAGTTTGAGGACAAACTTTGGAAAACACTTATGACCTAAGGTCACCCCTTAAAAAATCTCCTGAACCTCAATGCATTTCCTTTGTGCCACATTGTGCACGACTTAGACTAAGTCCTCTGCTTCCAGAAGCAAGACTGCAGGGAACATATAGTGATCAGGAGGAGGCAGTGCAGATGACTCTCTGGATGCTGCCAACTCACCCATGAAGACACAAGCCAGCTTCCCTGCCCCGGCCTCCTCCCCAGAGAGTACCCTCCGTACCCCACCCCGTGAAGTTACACCACAGATCAAAGGCAGAACTCATGATCCTCCTAGTCATAATGGGATTGATCTTCCCAGTTCCCGAGAACTCTCAAAATGACAGTGGGGACAAAAATGAGAGTTCTGAGGACAGAAGAGTCCCCTAATGGCAACATCAGCTGTGACATTGGCGCAAGGTTTACGTGTGGACAGAAGTCAGGGAAGCTAAACTCCATGCCAAGGTCTCCCAGCCAAGAGGTTAAAGTGAGCTGAAGCTAAAACCCAGCAGTACAAGTACAGATTCTCATAGAGGAGGGACAGGGGCTGTTTACCCTTCGGAACCTTTGGGCTGATAGATATGTAGACCAATAAGCAAAAGCTCATGTTTCACACATCTTAGCAGCATAACCCACGTAGACTGCGCTTCGTGAGGGAGTGTGCCATGTTTGATGGTGTCTTAGGGTATTAGGCAGGTGTCTTAGGGTATTGCCCTTGGTCTTCCAGTGAGTGCCAGAACCCCCTTCCTCCCTGGAAACACCTTCTTTCTCTGCTGACCATCAGGTCAATCTATTACAATCCATTAATATACTTTTAACTTACCTGGTGGGGACTTAAAGCCAGATTGCCCCGGGAGGTTGCAGAGCTCTCCAAGAATGAACAAAGGTCCAGGGATAGAATGCTGGGTAGGGCCTTGCCCTTCTGCCTGGACAACCCTGTAGCTTCTGTGCCCTGGCCCCTAAAATCCCAGCTCTCAGCTTCCTTAGACAAAAGCAGATGCCTCTGCCCTTGGAGATCCGGGCTGGACTGGTCCCTCGGGAAGACAGCTGGGGGGTGGGGTGGGGGGGAGAGTGGTCCTGCTCAGGAAGCCTGTTCACAGGCTCTTGCAAGGCCTTGGGAAGGAGTGGAAGGTTTCCAGGGTTTGGCCCAACACTTGGAACTCCCAGCCGTTTCACTTTCTAGAGGAGTATCCTGAATGCTCCCTGTCAAGAGCCAACCTGAACAAGTTTCCCTTCCAGGTAAAAGCCCCAGAGTGTGGGGGCACAATGAAAGGCGAGCCGGTGTGTCTGCGGGCTGTGCCCAGCCCTGTCTTGTCATGAAGCTAATGTTTGGTGTATTGCTCCTTGTCCCATGAAGGTCTCTTTAGTGTCCTCGTCCCGGCCACAGTCTCCAGAGCCCACCAGCGATGCCACCAACTCCTCCCGGACCTCGGAGAGCAGCCTGGCGCCCGTGGCTGATTTCAGCTGCCCCCCAGAACTCTCCTCCTGCCTGGACAACTCTGCAGCCAGGCACAAGCTCCTGGTCAAGCCCCGCAACCAGCGGTCCAGCAAAATGAGGCGGCTGTCTTCGGTAATGGGCTCCTCCTCTGCCCAGGGGCCAGGATGGGTGGGCTGGGTGGCCCCCAGCCCCTACCCCGCCCTCTCCCCCGCTGGCTCACAAGCTCCCTGTGAGCACCACCCTTGTCAACAGGACCACACTGCAGGAACTGGAGTTGGTTGTTCATCTTCTTTAACATCAGTCCATGTCCCTCCCTGTGTCAACCCCCTCCACAGGTTCACTTCCTCATTCCCCAGACCCTGTCACTCACGTGCTGTGTGTGGTGCCACAGCACCTTGGCCCTGGGCTTCTCTTCCCCTCGCTTTCTCACCCCGCATTTGGGTCTCCTTTCTGCTGCTTGAGCTCCTCAAGATGTCCCCAGCCTCAGGTCTTGGTACTGCTGTGTCCCCCTGCCCAAGACGCTCTGTTCCTGGCCAGCTCTGTCTCAGCCTGAGGGGTTTCATCTCAGGATTCCTGTCCCCAGGAAGGTCACCGTGGTCTTTCACTCCTTCAGTGGTTTTGCCACACATAGACAGGACCTTTGAAAATGTGTGTGTCCTCTTTGCAACCCTGTCCCCAGCTGTCCCTCTAGCCCTTAAAGTGGTGCTAGGCACAGGGCTGGCATTTGGTAAGCCTTTGAGAGGATGACGAGTGGGTGACAGGAACTGAAACCCTGGAGGGGACACCTGAGCACATGAGGATGACGTAGTTGGCAGCATGGGCCTCTTGCCTCACGTAGAACAGATTCCTCGGTGGTGATGCTGCTTGAGAGAATCATCTCCTTGTAGTTCTGGAAGCTCAGCTGACTCATGGGGTACTCTGACCTCCTGGTATCTGCGAGTTAGAGGTCAGCAGGGTGCCACTGTCCTCTCTGCCTGGAGGAGGTGAGGATCAGGGCAGAGGGCCAGCCTGGACACAGAGAATGGCCGTGTTTAGAGAAACACTCACAGACCAACCTCCTCCTCCCTCTCCTTCCTCAGGAATGATGACGGGGAGTTGAGGAAGTGCCTAGGACAAGCTAGGCGCTTCAGCAGGAGACGGCAGGCTGGGCCCACTGAGGATTTCAGGGCTCCCTGGAGAGAGTGGGGTCTCCCTTGGACGTGTGGGAGGCACTTTGTGAAGTCAGGGAAGCAGGGTTGACTGTGCCAGAAGAGTCAAGTGGGTCACCGCAGACTAACTTGTCAGCTGGGGCCAGAGCGCCAGTGCACATGCTGGATGTCCAGGACAGTGACACGGCTGTGCGCCGTGGGGACTTGATGGGTCCAGGAACTTCGGACCTGCCCACGTTCTTTCAGGGTGGAGTCGTGGGGCCAGGCGCAGGGCCAGCTCCCTTCTGGGCTCAGTTCTAGGCTTCATTCCCACGCAGAGGTCTTTTCCTCTGGTGAGGGCACATGTGGCTGGCCACAGCCCTGCCAAGACTTGGTGACAGAGGGAAGCCTGGCCTACCCTCCATATAGAATGCGCCATCCCCTGGCACTGCCCCCTAGGCAGAGCTGAACTTTTACTTTTGAACTTGACTTTGTTCTTGAATTTCACTTTGTAGAATAGCAGAAAGTCGGATGTACTCAGTTGGGGGAGATGTGTAACCAGTCTTCCTGGATTTACCCTCTGATGTTTCGGAATCTCCCAGCTGCCTTCCCCCTTCACTGCTGGGTAGGGAGCAGGCTGGCTATCTCAGGTTCTCAGAGGTGCCCACATTTTCCCAGTGGTCACCACTGTCCCTCCATTCACGGTTGGGTGCCACATTGGAGGCCTTGTCCATCAGTATCCACAGCCCTCTTTGCCCTTTGGTCCTCTGCTCCCTCTTCCCAACCAGGAGGACCTTCTTCATGCCTCAGCCCCATGTAGGGATCAAGATGCTACCAGCTGCTTCCTTACTGCTTCAGCCATGGGAATGAGCTGCACATGGCCCCTCTGCTACCTTTCTGTCCCTGGGCACTTCTGTAGAGGCTCACTGTCCCTTTGGCTTTACGGGCAATGAGGTCCTACTTTCCCCTGCTGTTTTGATCCCCCATATCATCCAGGGTCTTTTGCTCCCGTGAGCTCAGCCATCCTCAGTGTCTCCACTGTGGCCTCTTCCTGTTCCTGCTGCTGTCCTGTCCTGGCCTAGCCTTCTCCAGCTGTGTTTCCAGGGGCTGACATCATTTCATATCATCGAGGCTCCTGAATCTTTTGGAGCTTTAGGATAAATGAAAAGGGCTCTTATTTTACAAACCCCATCATGTATAATAAAAACCCAGCTATAAAGACTGTGATATTTACCATGAATTTGAAATACACATTCAAGCACATTTGGCTGACCCCGTTTGCCCCCCACCCCAGCAGAGGTTGGGAAAGACAAACACGAGTGGTTCCCTCAGCATTCTATTCTGCCACAGACCACGCTCTGTGTGTGGTTCCACAGGCAGAAGAGCTGAGTACCCATGGACGTTCACACCCACATCCCACTGTTACCAGTGGGTCCTCAGCCAACCCAGTCAGTGCCAAGAGCTGAGAACCTTGTGAACTCCATTTTGATAGGAGCAGTGTGGTTGGATGACTAGCCGCACATTTCCTGGCTGGCAGAGACACCAAACATAGGACCCAGGTCTTAGAGACTGATGCCTGTTGTCTGCCCCGGGTGCTACAGAGATGATGTGGACACTGCTCTAAGGGGATTCCTTTTTGGCCAGATGAGCTGCTAGCCACCATAGCACCTTGCTGCACGCCAAGCAATTGGTCCCCCATTTCTGCTTGCTTGGGATGTTTCCAGGAGAAAAGCCACTGTAAGGACCCAAGAGGGAGGTGATGAGGAGGTTGCAGAGATGGAGTGGGCGATGGAGTAACCCCAGGCAGTGCTCCCCTGGGGCTCTCCTCAGCATCCAAGCCTACCTCTGGAGTCCACGCTCCACACCAGCCTTCATCCTGCCCTGTTCCTCCACAGCGGCCCCCTCGTAGCTGCCAGTGGCTCAGATCTACTCCCCAGCTTTCTGCTAACAGCCTGGCTTCTGTGATAGTTTCCAATCATGGCTCACTTCCCAAAGCGATCTCAACAACAGTAGTTTCCTGTAGCCAAAGGCCAGGGACATGGCAAAGTTAGGAACTTGCAGCTCTGGATGATCTTCTGTAGGTTTCTTTCTTTCATTGTAGATGGACACAATACTTTTATTTATTTTTATGTTGTGCTGAGTATTGAACCCAGTGCCTCACACATGATAGGTAAGCATTCCACCACTGAGCCACAACCCCAGCCCATAATCTTCCCTAGGTTTCTTTGTGCATCATCTTTTTAAACCCAGAATAGGATTGTGAGTTTTGGATATGCATGGTCATAAACAGCCCAATCTTCCTGTGTTTGCTTAGCAAGTGGATGCCAGCTGGGAAATGCTTAAAACTAACACAGGTTGGGGTGTAGCTCAGTGGCAGATCACTTGCCTAGCATGAGCAAGGCCCGGGGTTCAGTCCCTAGCACCACAAAAAATAAAATAAAAAATCTAAAAAAAAAAAAACAACAAATAACAATAAAACTACAAACATACCCTAGAGTGTCACATTTCAGGACAAGAGCAATGTTTATGCAACAGCCTGAGTGACACTTGAGGTCTGATGTCCTGAGCTTTTTAGAAAGATCAACCTCAGTACCCTCAACCTTTGAGACATTTTTACATATTGCTTTTGAGTGGTTTGTGATTATCTTAATTACATTCTTTTTTCCTGAGACAGGAGGCATGAACTTTTTGACAATCAGGAGGAAGTTAGACTAGAGTCTAGATTCTAGAGACCTTTTAGAATTAAAAAATGCCACAAGGGAGTGTAAGGTTGTCAAGCCAGTAGTGCTTCAGGTGGCCAAAAAGGAGACTCATAAACTATAGGATTACCTAGAGGAGACAGATTTGCGAAAGTTCTTGAGGATGCTGGTCGAGCATCTGGGAGGCACAGAGTGGGGGGCAGTCACTTAGCCCCACCTTGGGCACAGTGAGGGGACCTTGGTTAACCTTGAGTAGAGAGTAGGAGACACAGTGTAAGACCACAGAATAAGATTTTAAATTTATATGAAATTTTTGGATTTTGTTCTATGAGCTGTGGTTAACTGTGGCCCTGTTCGACATGATATGAATCATCTTTGAGGAAACCTTTAAGGGTACATCCCTGAGGAGAGCTGACATGGGGGGCTGACTTGGAGGAGCACAGGGTCATAGAAAGAGCAGTAGCTGTCCACCTGGTAGTGACCTGGTAGGTTAGACTAGACCAAGATTTTGATACTCTGAGCTCCTGGTTCTCCAAGTGCAAAAGGGAATGATGGCCCCTTCCTCACTGGGATGAACTGATGACTACATAAAGTCACAAGTGTGTAGCACAGCGTGACACACACTGCGTCTCTCTGCCTTGCCCTAGACAGTGGCATCTGCTGGGTTTGGGGCTCAGCCATAAGCATCTATTTATTTTGAGGGTGTAATTGCCATTGTTCTGTGGGAGGGTCCAGATAGAATAATAAGGAGAGATTAAGAAAAGACAGCTGTGTATGAATTTCAGCTCTGGAGATATACTGCTTTCTCAAAACCATTTTAGGCCTTAAAGAAAACAGTGAAGTCCTTGACTTCCAAATATCTGCTGCAGTGATGGTGTCTTCTCTCCTTTATCTCCTAGCGGGCCCAGTCTGAATCCCTGTGCGATCTAATAGGCACCCCAGAAGAGGAAGAATATAATGAGAAGCTTTGGCCTCAAGTCAGCACAGAAGAGAACCCCAGCTCTGGACAATATGATCTGATGCTGCATAGAGACCCTGAGCCTCGGGGACTGGTCACCTTGCTGCCACCTGGGGGACCCCGTGCCAGACGTGCCCGCCTACAGCACTGCCCAGCGCTCAGTGCTAGCGTTGAGGATGGGCTGTCCCCTGGGGATGGTGTCTCAAACTCCCTAGTGATCCCGGAAGTCATTGAGCCTGTGGCAGTCTCAGCCCCATGCTTGGAGTCCCCATCTCTGCCAGAAAGCTCCCTGCATCCTAGTTCTGACCATGAAATCCAGCGCAGTGAAATCCAGAAGAGGGGCAAAATCCAGGACAGTGAAATCCAGAAGGACAGTGAGATCCAGAAGAGTGGTGAAATCCAGAAAGACAGTGAAATCCAGAAGGGGGGCGAAATCCAGAAGGGGGGCGAAATCCAGAAGATGGGGGAAGTCCAGAAGGACAGTGAAATCCAGAAGGACAGTGAGATCCAGAAGAGGGGTGACATCCAGGAGGACAGTGAAATCCAGAAGAGGGGTGACATCCAGGAGGACAGTGAAATCCAGAAGGGGGGTGACATCCAGGAGGACAGTGAAATCCAGAAGAGGGGTGACATCCAAGAGGACAGTGAAATCCAGAAGAGGGGTGAAATTCAGAAGGACAGTGAAATACAGTTCAGGGACGAAATCCAGGAGGACAGCGAAATCCAGAAAAGGGATGAAATCCTGAAAGACAGTGAAATCCAGAAGATGGAAATCCAGGAGGAGAACAAAATCCAGGAGAGTGAAATCCAGAAAAACAGTGAAATCCAGGATATGGAAATCCAGGAAAGTGAAATCCAGAAGGTCAGTGAAGTCCAAAAGGAGCCGCCCATCGCAGGCCCGTGTCCCCTAGTCACGGGCACAGCTGAGGAGGAGGTGTGTGCTTCTGGAGAGATGGGAAGTCCACCAGCAGCCTGCGCCTCTGAGAGGAATGTGGCTCCTGCCCAGACTGTCACCACCACCATCACCTTGGAGACGCCCTCGGATCCAGAGGGTCCAGGCCAAAGCCTGCAGGAGGAGGTGGGGCCCGCACTGGCAGTGCCAGGACCCCACGGAGCCGCGGGAGAGCCCCCCGCCCTGGCCCCCAGCCCTCCGATGCCCAAGAGCTGCCTGAAGCACAGGGCGGCCAGCGTGGGCCTGGCCGGGTCCCCGGTGCAGGGCGCAGGGCGGTCACCCCCACGGGAGCGCAGCCCGGGTGCCCCGGACACGGAGGCCCCGCGCGCAGCCCGCGCCAAGGCCGAGCGGGCGGAGCCCTCCCAGGGGGCACCCGAGAGGGCAGCGCCGGCGCGGAAAAGCGGGAGAGGTGGCGGGGAGCTGCGCAGCGTGAAGAAGTTCTCGGTGTCCTCGAGCAGGGCGCGCTCACGGCCCAGCGCCACCAGAGCCCCGGAGCCCGCTGCGGCCCCGGGTCCCCGCCTGCCGCTCCTGAGGAGCAGCGGCCTGGCCTGGAAGAGCGAGGCGGCGCTCGACGACCTCCAGGGGCTCCCTGACCCCGTCATGGCGAAACCAGACCCTCCGAAGCCGGCGGAGTGCGAGCCTCAGGACTCGGGGGACCTTGTGGGCGGCCAGGCCCGGCCCAGCAGAAGCCCCCAGAATGCCAAGACCACTCCAAGCGGCGCAGAGGCCGGCCCCGGCGCGCAGGAGCCACCCCCGAGCGAGGACAGAAACCCCTTCCCCGTCAAGCTGCGCTCCACCTCCCTCTCTCTCAAGTACAGGGAGGGCCCTTCCCAGGAGGCGAGAGGCGTCAAGAGGCACAGTGCCGAGGTGCGGTTAGAGAGGGGACTGACTCTGCCCGCCAAAGACGAGCAGGGTCACACGGGGGCCACCCCGGCTCTTCGAGGTGCCAGGTCCCCCACTGGCCAAGGAAAGGGGAAGGCCCGGGTACCTGAGCAGGTCGGCTTCAAGCCACCACTCCCCAGGAAGCCACTCCTGCAGAGCTTCACCCTCCCGTACTCCGCTGTGGCCCCAGAGGCCAGTCCTGGAGAGCCAGAGAAAGTCACCCCACCTGTGGACTCGAGGAAGGAGAGTAGGATGGCGGAGAAGAAGTCGCAGCACAGGGGAGCAGGTAAGAGCCCCGGAGGGTGTTGGAGAATTAACAGGGGGAAATCCACATTGGTTGGAATTTCTTGGGGGATGGCCACAGAGTGTGTAAATACAGTAGGTACAAACCTTGATGCAAGGAGAACTGGAAAAAAAGAATCACAGTTGCTCTTAGTACCATTGATGATTGTGTTTGATTAAGAATTGGGCAGCAAGAGGTGTAGATCAGTGGGATAGCCCTTGCCTAACTTTTTTTTTGCAAGGCCCTGGGTTCCATGCCCAGCATTGAAAACCAAACCAAAAAAAAAAAAAAAAACACAAACAAAAACAGAAAACCTCTGATTAAGAGTTAGGAATAGAGAATGACAGATACCAGGATTTTATGAGAATGCAGAGAAGTCATATATGTGGACATAATAAGAGCAATGTAAAACGGATTCTTTCTTGGAGATGGTAGGATCCTCAGTGGTCCATCCTACAAAAGTTTCTCCCACTCTGTCTCAGATAACAGCTTGGCCCCAAATTCCAAGACGTGTGCTCATTTTGATGTAGGTTCTCCCACGGTCTGAGCTACTGCTTGGCTATAAATGGAACATTTCTCTTCTCTGCCAGTGAGAGCCCTGACCTTTTCCCCCCAAAGAAGAATTTCTTCCTGTTTTAGAATCAGGCCCTTGTGGCCTGGCCTCACATAGAAAATATCCTTTTCTTTTTTGTTTGTTTGTTTTTGGTGCCAGGGATTAAACTTGAGGGCACTCAACCGCTGAGCCACATTCCCAGCCCTTTTGTATTTTATTTAGAGACAGGGCCTCACTGAGGTGCTTAGTGCCTCACTTTTGCTGAGGCTGGCTTTGAACTTGGGATCCTCCTGCCTCAGCCTCATGAGCTGCTGGGCTTACAGGCACATGCCACCACACCCCGCCTGGAAAACACTCTTTATGATCGCACTCATAAGTCTTTGTGAAACATAACTTCTCTCAGAAGACCAAGGATCAGTATTTATTTTCTGTCCCAAAAGGGAGATCATGGTAAGAGGGGAGCAACACATAAGAATCTTTAAAAGCAAATATCTTTTAAGATAAGAAAGGACAAAATAAATGACTTTTCTCTCTGTTTGACATTTGTCACATTTTATCATGTTTCTGATAAAATGAGAAGTCTGTTGGACACAGATATTTGCAGTGGAGCTAAATAATCATTCATTGCTGGTTTGTTTTATTAGTGGAAATCCATGTACCAGGAAGCAAAACTACACAATTGCTTCGTATGTGTATGATGGGGACCCTAGAGAGAAGCTTTCCATGGGAAATTCTATTTGACAATGTTTCTGGCTATTTTAAGTGGTACTAGAAGCCCAGGAATCCACTTACGCACTACTTTAGGGGACAGAGAAGAAACAAAACTCAGTGGCTGTTTTTGGAGAATCCTGCACCCAAAAAGGAAGGTGCATGGCAGCGGGGAACCGTTAGCTCATACAAATTAACACAAATGCAAAAAACACTCTGTGTTTTCTGTGTCCCGGCTAGGAAGTTAGAGAAGATGTGAAGTCTAAAACACTGAGTTTCTAACTAAGGTGACACCCTCAGATTCAAGGAATTCCAAAGAACCCCCAGGTGTGAACTGGTCCCTGAGCCCCGTGGTTCAGCCATAATTTTCGTGCTGCTGCTCCATTACAGTAATCGGTGAGGAGCTTGGGGGAGGCTGAAGTCACGCTGATGGTCCACTCTGCAGATCTCTAACACGTTATTAAAGTGAATGTAGGGTGAGTCAGAAAGCCATCTTAATGGCAGGGGGGGATTTGCTCTGTGCGGGTGAAACCAATATCAGCACCATCCACCTCCAGGTCAAGGAAACGAAAATGCCTCTCAAGGGCTTGCCAGATGAATGCAACTTAAAAACAGGACACTTAGGGTCACAGACCTGGAAAAGAAGCACCACAGGGCAGCACTTGGCTCCTTAATTAGGTATGACCTCCTCAGCCAAGGCTGCCAGGTCATCAGCACTATATAAAATGCTCCGGATAGTCTCAGTAGTGACACTTTTTGTGTTTTTTCTTTGACTTGTAAAATGCAATTCAGTATTTCTTTAAGGCTTTGCTTAAATAATAGAATTTTCTTGTCCATCCATGTATATTAACATTCTCTAAGCCACAGAAGTAATCAAATGAATTCCAAAGTGAAAGAAGCTAGAATACTTTTATGGGCACAGGTAATGATTTTCATTTTAATGCAAAGAGAGGAGGAATCTCCCACATTCGGTTAGGAACCCATCTTCCCTGGGGCCATATTTGAGACATAGATCTCAGGATGCGCTGTGGGTGCTGCTGGTCCCACTCGGGACCTTGGGCTCCAGGGGCCTGCCTCCTGCTGACCAGGGCAGAATCTCAGGCTCCGTTTCTGAAGCAGCCCCTACAACTTCCCCAGGCAGGATCTGTTTGTGATTTAATTCATTATTATTACTTCTTCCCTCATCGTCATTGCTCCCAAATTATAGCAGCTGGAGGCAATTTGATTCATATAAAACATATAGATAATAAAAGTTTTAATAACAGTGTTCATCTGTTTTCCAGGAAGACCTAATTATTGCTGTTTATTATCTTGCAGTGTCAGGTACTTCGCCCACAGCTCCTGGGGCTGCCATCTCCCCAGTGCCCCCTCCAGGGCATGGGCCATAAAGTTAGATTATTGAAGTGTCCCCAGATGTGTACACAGTTCTGCCTCGGGCATTCCAGCAGCTGTGGCTCTAGCACTCCTGTTCATCTTTGTCCTATTCCTCCTCCTCCTCTCCCTCCTCCTCCTCCTCTCCTTCCTCCTCTCCCTCCTCCTCCTCCTCCTCCTCCTCCTCCTCCTCCTCCTCCTCCTCCTCCTCCTCCTCCTCCTCCTCCTCTTTTCCACACCTTGTGTTCCCTTCTTTGAAGGAATGGAGAAACCCTGTAGGGCAGAAGGAGGGGGGAAGAACACAATGACTGTTTTAATAAACATGCAGCCTGGTTTGCCAAAGGTGCTGATCTGCACAGGGACACCTTGAGTGGTGACTGCAAGCCAGGTCCTGGGTTTGTGTTCAACAGAGGAGACCTGTTTGTAGGCCTGGTTCACAATTTGCTCATCTACTTTTTAAGGAAAATGGCTCAGGGTTATCAGCCTTGTTCATTTATGCAGGATATTAAGCATCCTCCTGTTGGACCTATTACAGATCAGGAAGCAGCTTTCTACACACAGGATAAGAACAGAGGAGTTTTAGGCTTGTGTGGAAAACTTGTAACACACACAAAAAATGTATAGGAAAGAAGACTCACTTTGAAGTCTACTCTTCAGATGTCACCTGTCTGCCTTGCCTTCTTTTTCTGGGTTAGTTTTGCATATTTTGTAGTCGCATGTTGGTGTTTTGGAAGGTAGCTCCACGCGTTGCCATTCTCTCCTGGGACCTTCTTTGATAACCAGCAGTGACCTCCAAGCTGAACTCCAGTCCACTGTGGTAATGCACCCCAGTCCTAGACCTTTTTTAAGAGTCTGACTCATTCATTCATGAATTCATTATTTCAGCAAATATTTCGTTTACTCCTGCTACACACAAGCAGTGTGCTCTCCCCCAAAGAGAAAAAACATGAGCATTTTACCTTTAGGACCCCCTTCAGGAGGCATCCGCTGGATGCAACAACAGAGTATAGAGATACCCATCTTGTCTTTGGATGTCAGGGACCTTTTCTAGAAGAAATGGGCTCAAAGAAACTGTCGCCCTTCTCTGAGGACAAAGTTATTTCAGTTATAGTTAAACTCATTTGAGGATTGAACCCAGGGGTCTTAAACCACTGAGCTATATCCCTAGCCCTTTTCAGTTTTTATTTTGAGACATGGTCTCGTTAAATTGCTTAGAGTCTCACTAAGTTGCTGAGGCAGGCCTAGAACTTGCAGTCCTCCTGCCTCACCCTCCTAAGTCACTGGGATGACATGTGTGCACCACCATGCCTCGTGCAGTCAAGTTCATTTAGATAGGTGTGTGTGTGTGTGTGTGTGTGTGTGTGTGTGTGTCTGTCTGTCTGTCTGTCTGTCTGTCTGTCTGTCTCCTTCTCAAAATGCATCCATGTCTCCTGAATTTTAAAATAAAACATGAAACCTATCCTCTCAAAATTTTAAGTGTACATACAGTATCATTGACTACAGGTACAGTGTTGTATAGCAAATCTCTAGAATTTATTCATCTCACATAATGAAATTTGACATATGTAATTAGTATTAATTTCCCATTTCCTTCACTCCCAGATGCTGGTAACCACTATTCTGTGTTTTGACTCTATGAGTTTGACTATTTTAGATTCTACATATGAGTGTGAGCATGTGGTATGTATCTTTCTGTGGCCTTTTTCACTTAGTATAGTGCCTTCAGGGTTCATCTATGTTGTTGCGTATGGCAGAATTTCCTTCCTCTTTGAGGCTGAATAATAGTCCATTGTATGTACATACCACTTTTATTTATCCATTTATCCTCTCTTCTAAAGGACAACATTAGGGAGTAAAACTACTGATCCCTAGACATTAAAATGATAGAAAGTGGGTACTATGAGTAATTCTATGCATATAAATTCAGCCAATGAGAAGAAAAATGGCCAATTCCTTGAAAGACACAAACTATCAAACTTGCAAAGAAGAAATAGATACCCTAAATAGTCCCATATCTGTTAAAGAAATCAAATCTTTACTTAAAAACTTTCCAGAATAGAAAACTGAAGGCCCAGTTTTACTGTTGATTTCTACCAAACATTTTAGGAATAAATAATACCAATTATATAAAATCTCATGCAGAAATAAAGAGGAAGCAAACACTTCTCAATTTGTTTTGTGAGGCTGATACCAAAATTAAAGACAGTACAGAATACTGTGGACCCATATCCCTCATTGATTTAGATGAAAAAAGTCTTTTAAAAAATGTTATCAAATTGTTTATTCTAACCACATGTGTCAGGAGAATATGAACATCCAAAGGCAAAATTATGAGCCTTGATATAAATCTCACATTATACACAATAATTAATTCAAAAGGGTCATGGCCCTTAACTGTAAAATGAAAACTATGAAACTTTGAAGAAAAAAATAGGAGAAAATCTTGGGGGCCAGGCAAAGAGTTCTTAGATTTGCATCATCTATAAAAGGAAATGTGATAAATTTGACTTAATAAATTAAAAACATTGCTTATAAAAAAAACCTTGTTAAGGAAATAAAAAGATAATCTGTACACTACAAAAAAAATATATGTAGATCACACATCTAGTAAAGGACTAGTATCTTGAATACATAAAGTATTCTCGAACTCAATAGTAATAAAAACAAACCAATTAGAAAATGGGCAAAAATAATGAATATCCTCCAGAGAGGGTATGCATATGTCAGGTAAGCACATGAGAAGGTGTTCAGCACCATTAGCCATTAGGGAAACACAAAACCTTAATCATTAAGTTATTAAAATAGCCAAAACAAAAAAATATCAATATACCATGTGCCAGGGGGGATGTGGAATGGCACTCTCATTCTGTTTCAGTGCATTTCTTTATGTATTGATGATGAAAGTAGAAAATGTACAGTCACATTGGAAAACAATTTGACATCTTTGACACACTTGCCTTGTGACCCAGCAATCCCACTTCTAAGTGTTTATCCTAGCTAAATGAAAAACTCAGTTCCAAAAAAGACATAGGTGAGTGTTTATTGCAGCATTTTTCATAATCACCAGAAACTAGCAATAACCCAAATATTTTTCAGCTGGTAAATGAATAAGCAGTGATACATCTGTGCGATGGAATACTGTTCAGCAAGAAAAAAGAAATGTGCTCTTGATAATGCACAACAACATGGATGAGTACTAACTGTAAATGGAGTCAGTTGCAAAAGATTATAAGCTGAATTAGTCCATTTACATGCAGTCTGAAAGAGGCAAAAATACAGAGGTAGAGAATAGATCAGTAATTGCCAGGGGCTGGAGGTAGAAAGGATTTTTTTCTACAAAGATGAAGGACAGGGACTGGGGTTGTAGTTCGGTGGTAGAGCACTTGCCTCACATGTGTGAGGCACTAGGTTCGATTCTAGCACAGCATATAAATAAATAAATAAATAAGATAAAGGTCCATCAACAACTAAAAAAAAATTTTAAAAAAGATGAAGGACAGGAACATTCTCCAGGATATTAGCACTACCCTGTCCAATTCATGATGGTTGTTACAAGAATCTAAGCATGTGTTGAAACTCAGAACTTCACAACAAAGAAAGTGAATTTTATTGTGTGTAAATTTTAAAATAATTTAATATACACAAAAAAGAGATAGTGACTTCCTCTTTACCCCTTTGTAAACTTCTGTAGTCCCACCCACTAAGAGAGAACCACCACTAACAACCAATATAGGCACATGAGCCCTCCATTTTTGATCATAAAGCACAGTACAGGCACGTCTGATATTTCTATTGCATGATGAATCGAATCGCCCTCCATAAGGACCATACTGTTTCAAGCTTCTTCCTGCCCTGCAGAGACTGTCTCCTCTCATCAGCACTGGGCAGGGCCAGTCTCTCCCCCAACAGCTGACCTGGTGGAAGAAAAATGTCAGTCATGTTGTACACCCTGGGCAGCAAGTTCCTGGTGGGAAGTGCCTTTACCCTCCCTGCATTTCTGTCCCGATGCCAGCCCTCCTCTCCTTGAACCTGACCTCCTTCCAACTCACTTCTCACTCTCTCTTCGATGTCATGGATCTGACTGACTTTAGCTTATGCAGACCTCACCCTCCAGCAGAAGTGCTGGAGGGTGAGGTCTGCATAAGCTAAAGGTCCCTCAGCTGAGAATCCTGTCACAGCTCCTAATGGTGGGCTGTGCCCTCTAGGGGTTGCCGCAGACCCCAGCAGACACTGTCAAATTTCTTCTTTCTGGATTCTTCTGCAAATTCAATGAATGGGGATGAGTGAGGGTAAGAGCAGCATTTATTCAAGGATAAACAGAAACAATTCTGCAGGAGATCGGAGAGAGGTTGCCGCTTGAGCCTGCTAGTCCAGGGGTCTACGTGGTGTTTGGATGGGTACTCTAGGTCCAGATTCATGCAGTCAGGGTTTGGGAAAGTACTAACACTGCTGGTGAACCCTTGAGTCTGCCCCACTTCTGTTTTCTTGCTGCTCACTGAAATCCCTGTTTCCCAGGAGGTTGAAGTTGGTGAGTCATGGATGCTGGGGTCTTTCAGGCTGCCGTGCTGTGTGGAGCAGGTGTCCACACTGGGCCTGGGCCCAGCCGCAGTGGGGTGACAGGCAGCGTACTCTGGCTGGCCTCGGCCCTGGCTTACTGTGCCTCAGGCCCGCGCTGGCATGGAGGGGTCTGCATAGCTGTGATCTCTGCAGATGCACAGTGCCCAGGACACCTGCTTGGGCTTGGCTAGGGACAGCACCAAGTAGTTGTCCATGAGACTGGGCCTCTACTGTACTCTAGCCCGCTCAGGACACCACTTTACCACCATGCTCTGGGGACATGGGCTTGGCTTCAGAACCATGGAGCCTCCTCTTTAGAAACTCTGCCCCCGTCACAGAGCAAAGTTCAAACTTCTTGGTAAGCTATTTAAGGCCTTTTAGATTCTACCCACTCAGTAAGTCTTTTGTTAGTTTTTGATTTGGGGGTTTCTTTGGGGGAAGGGGATACCAGGGATTGAACCCAGGAGTGCTTAACCACTGAGCCACATCCACAGCCCATTTTTATTTTTTATTTAAAGAGAGGGCCTTGCTAAGTTGCTGAGGCTGGCTTTGAACTTGCAATCCTCCTGCCTCAGCCTCCTGAGCTGCTGGGATTACAGGCAGCATGTGCCACTAGGCCTGCTGACCAGTCAAAATTCTGCTGTTCTAAGCTCTTGCCCTCCCCCTCACTCCCTAACTCTCCCCTGGTTTCACACCTACCCCCAGCTACCGACCTCTGCCACATGGACCACATTTCAGCTCACCCCAAATCCAACTCCTTAGGAACATCTGGGTTTTTTCCCCTCTGTTGAACACCCTGCCCAGGGCTCCTGTCCTGCAGGGGGGTCCTCAGGCCATGCACGTGTGACCAGTGCAGGGATGAGAGAGTAAAGCCAGACAGGGGCTGCAGGTGAGACTGAGGACCTGGATCTGGAGGTTTGACTCAGCTACACCCCTCAGGGGCTGGGGGACCCCAAGAAAATTGAGTTTCTCAACTTCTCAGTCTCAATCTCCTCCTTTGGAAAGTGAGGCTATGAGTAATAAGGGAACATAGGACAGCAAGAGCATTTTAACCGCAACACGTGGCAGTTCGTGTAGTACCATCATGCTTTCCTAAGGATGTACCCAAGTGTCCTGGTCTCAGCTGCAAAGCACACGGTCTGACTGGGATTCTCCCCACCTGGTTGTGCTTAAGGTGCCAGTGCCTAGGCAGAGCTCGATAGACCCAGAGAACGTGATGAAGATCGGTGGCAAGTCAGGAGCCCACCCACCCCAGGAAGGGAGGGGGGTTTGAAACTTCCTTGGAGAGCTGCAGTTCTGTGAGCCCCCAGGTCAGCAGGCGTGGACCAGGGTAACCTCCCTCACCCAGAGTCTCTACAGAGGGCTCCCATGAGACTTCTTGGATAACTGGACAAATGTGCCCTTCAATTGGGGCACATGGAGGACTGGTACTGGACTCACGGCCACGGGCCAGACAGGGGTCCCTCATGACCCACTCTTCTCCCAGAGCCCTGCCTGATGGGCTCCCTAGAGGGCAGGGGCACACTGGGGAGCAGAGTCAGAGCCAGAAGGACCCAGCCATGGACAGGAACCTTCCAGAGTCCGTTTTGGACATCTGTCAAGCCTGACCAGAACAAAACCCACTGAGAGAGTGGCAGGTGCCAACCACAGGACAGCCCTGACTGTCCTCCCAACTGAGTCTCAGTCTTGAGAAAGGAACCGCAGCCCAGACACCACGCGCCCAGGAGACAGGAGACGTCACCTGACTGGGCTCGGAGGCCATGAGCTCTCATTACTGATCACGACCAAAGTGACTTCAGTGACTGCTGGGACCCGGGAAGGACTGGGAAGGTCCTGGGACTCAAGTTTCCATCTGGGGCAGAGAACATCAGGGTGGGGCGTGCCTTGCTCTGTCTGGAACCTGCAGATGCAGCCCACCCCCGGGGGCGGAGGGGCAGTGGCCCCCACTTCAGAGGGGCGACTTCAGCACTTTCTCCAGGGTGGTCATTGACCCTGTGGGGGGGAGTGATGCCCCTTGTGGACTTGACCCCAAGGCCAGGGGAGGAGGAGGGGGGAAGAGGAGAAAGCAGGGTTGTTGTGACCAGTGGGCAGCTGTCCCAGGCCTCTTGGAGGAGGGCTGAGGACAGAGGGGCCCAAAAGCCAGAGAAAGTGGCAAGAAGTGAGGCCAAAGGTGGTGACCGTGTGGGCACCCACCCTGCACAGCCCTGGGAGTAGACGTCCTGGGGGCCGCACACAAGCACAGCCTGCACAGGGGAGTCAGTGGTCAGCTCCTTTCTCAGGAAGTGGGCCATCTGGCCAGCTGGACACTCTGTCTCAGCCACAAAGGAAACATCCCAGGCTTGCCCTTGAAAGTTCCCAGGAGGGAACATCTGCCCAGTAGCAAGGAGATTGGCAGTTGGCAATGCTGGCTGCAAAAATCAGGGTCCCCTGGGAGCCCGCCCCCACAGAGGCTGTGGACTGGTTCAAGGGACTACCAGACAAGGCTGTTTTTAAAGGGTCCCGGGTGGTTTTAATGAGTGACCAGTGTTGAGATCCCCTCTTCTAGGGCATTCCTCAAACTAGAAAGTGCTTAAAAATCTGATTAAGTTGCTATTTCTGATTCATCATTTATGCATGATAACAGCCCCGCTGATCTGAGGACCCCACTTTGAGTGGCCAGGATCCAGAAGTATGGTGTCCACCATGGAGCCACCTGCTCCATTAGGCTGTTCAAATGTGAATTCAAATTAAATTAAAAATTCACTTCCTCAGTCACACCAGCCACATTTCCAGGGCTCAGAAGCCACGTTCGACTAGGCAATAGCACATAAAAACATTTCCATTGTCACAGAAAGTTCTCTTGGATAGTGCCAATGTAGACAGTGTGCTATTTGGGGACTGTCATTAGCAAATAGCATCTTTCTGAGATCCTGCAAGGACATTGCTCTTCTAAAAAATGTCTTGGGAGACAGGCGCAGTGGCACACACCTGTAATCTCAGTGGCTCAGGAGGCTGAAGCAGGAGGATCGCAAGTTCAAAGCCAGCCTCAGCATCTTAGTGAGGCGCTCAGCAACTTAGCAAGACCCTGTCTCTAAATAAAAAAATAAAAGAGACTGGGGATGTGGCTCAGTGGCTAAGTGTCCCTGGGTTCAATTCCTGGTACAAAAAAAAAAAAGTCTTGGGCATTCAAGCACCATTAATTTTACCTCTCTCTCTGTATATCTGATCAGCTTCCCAGAGTCAGGGTCTGCAGCAGATTTACCCACCACTTACACATTCTGTAAATGAGTAAATAATGACAATGGTAACTAACATATACTAAGTGTTTTCTAGGTACCATGTATCGTGTTAAATGCTTTATATATTAATTTCTAACAGTAATCTTATTTCATGAGCAGGAAATCTGAAGTATGGAAGAAGGAACGTGCCCAGGACACATAGCTAGAAAACTGTGTGGGAGAGTTTGGGGCCACAAGGGGTGGGCTCTGTGGCTCACAGCTCTTAAGCTGTGCTGCAGTGGTTCTCAGCTGGGAATGATTTTGTCCTTCGGGGGACATTTGGTAGTACTTGGAGACAGATTTGATGATCACAATGGGAGAGAGGAGTGGGTGGGGGTTGCCAGCATTTGGTGGGTAGAGATGCTGAACATTTCTCCCATGCACAGGACAGTGCCCCAGGACACAGAGCTGCCCAGCCCAGTGTTAGTGGCACCACGATCAAGTCAGGGACTCTGTTTGCCACTCACGAGCAAGTTAAGTGGGGAGGGAGTCGGTACATAGGAATGTGGGTTCACACCCCTTCATGTGCCATATACATACTGTGTGCTGCAGAGAAGGAAGATCAGGTCAGGTCCTCACAGCCAAGCTTTGTCACATTCTGGCCATGTGACCACTTAAGACCATTTGGATCACTTTCTTCTGAGAGAGGGTGCTGACCCAATGTCCTTGCATTCGGAGGAGGGTTGTGATATCATCATGAGCAAGATTATGCTCTGAAAATAGAGCTTAGCTGTTAGCATTTCTTGGGTATTGAGAACCCACCCTCCACATGCGTAGGGCTTGGAGACAGAGGGCCCTGGTGTCCAATAGAGGAGGAGAAATCTGAGCTTGGTAGACGAGGGCTGTCCCTGGAATAGATGACGTGTTCCCTCTTGGCCTCCAGACAGTTCTCCTGGAATTGCAGCTGTTGGAGAGATCCCCAGGTGGGCAGGCAGGGCCCAGGAACCCCAGGGGAGGCGTCTGTGTACATTCCAGTTGCAGGAGGAGAGTGCCTTGCGGCAGGATGGTTTCCCTGCTTTTCATCATTCATGTGCTGGACCCCAAAGGTGCCTTTCCAGCTTCACCTCTCCTGAGGCCCCAGTCAGATCACGTGACAGGCAACGGCAACCACCTGTCTCTGGGCTCAGAGATGGACCTGGCTCACTGCCTTCTGCTGAGAGGCTGGCTTTAAATGCACAGAGAGTGACCCCTGAGAAAATATGCTTTCAGTCCAGCTCCTCCGTTCACCACTTGTTCCTGGGGACATGGGGATTGGGCTTGGCCACTCTGGGGTGTCAGCTGGCCTTGCCATGCCGAGCACTGGGTAGCTAGCTGCCCTTGGGGTGCCCCCAGTGAGCAGGCCTGCACGCGGGTGACCAGCTTCCTGGACTCACCCGACACATCCAGATCCAGAAGTGATTCCCACGATGGTTTTTCTTCACAAATGCCTTCTCGCTGTGTTTCACCTGTGGGTAGCAGAGCCGGGAAACACTTTGGACTAGAACAATGAACAAGGCCGACCCCAGGCCCCTTTTGGAAGAAGACTCGCAGAAAGTCCTCCTATGGACCATGAGCAAACCCTGGCCCTGGGGCAAGGGCTGACCACTCCTCCATGGTGAATATGTTCTTCTCGTGCTGCCCTGAGAGACCTTCCAACTCCCCTGACCCCACGGGGGCCAGTGAGTTACAAACCACGACATGCTGCCTGTGGCACCGTGTTGGGTGGAGCTTCGCAGAGACTGTCCGTGGCCCAAGGACTCGTCCTGGCCTTCACCAGCTCTCACCTCTCAGGGTATGAACACCTGCCCTGACCATTGAATGCAACGGTGGCTCTTTTCTTCATTCTGTGTGAGTTTGAAGGCTGTGAGTGGGGGGCCTGCAGGTCAGGGAGGGTGGGTTTCTGAATCTTGGGGAAGCAGAAGAGCCAAGCAAGGAGCCCCTGCCTGTGCCTCCTGACCTGAGAGGAGGGAACCAGAGAGGCACAGTTTGGCCCTGGTGGCCTTGAGTGCAAAGCTGGGAAAGAGGCTGCAGACATGGATGCGGTGACTGTTCTCTTGAAAGCTCCATTTTGCCACGAGGCTGTGTAGTGGGTTTGTGTGGAGAAGCAAATCCCTGCCCTTGCTGGTCTGTGGAGTCTCATTTAGGACTGGAAATGGAAGCAGGAGGAGGGAGATGGCCTGGACAAGGGGCAGAGACCCCAGGGTGCACTTGAGACCCAGGGGAAATGAAGGGTCTGTTGACAAGGCAGAGGGCGTCCCTGGTCATCCCTCATTGTTCTTTGGCACCTAGTCTCATGGCAGAGTAGAGCAGCTCTGGGCTGCAGAGTCGCCTCTGGGTGTGTGGACAGCAGCTGACTCCAAGCCCCTCGTGTGTCCTGACCGCCTTAGAGTCATTTTTCATTGTTGGTTGATATTCACTTTGTATTGATGGATGATGTACGTACCGAGAGGTGCACAGATCCAGAAATGATCACACAGGCAGCTGAAGGGATTTTAGGGTGAGGTTCCTGGGATCCTCTGGTCACTCTGTTTACCTACCAATACGTCACACAGTGATAGGTGTGTTTCGGTTCCAAGATGCCTCATTTAAGAAGCACTGCTGATCCTTGACCTTGAACTTGGGGCACATCACAGCTTTTTTGCCCTTCGGAACTCTAAACAGCACTATACTTGGGGCCACTTCAAACAGTGAAAATGCTTCCAAAGCCATCAGAAGGCTCCTCCCACGGAAAAACCAATGTCCAAGAGAGGAATGTCGGGGAGAGAGAATGGCTTACCTCAGTGCCGAGGAATGGAGAAGTGGGAGCCCCTGCTCACAGGTCAGCCTCCCAACTGAGGGGCAGAGGGGTCAGGATAGGAATGTGAGGCAAAGGGAGAGACTAAAAAGAGGGAGGAGTATCCTGTCTTTTCTGGGGATGGGCAGAGATCTTCCAGGAACTTGGCCGCCGTTTCTCTGTACTACTTTTGTGGTCTGGTGTTTCCGGTCACGGTAGCTGGGAGGTGTCCTAGCTTTGAGGGTGGGAAGCAATTCAGCAAGTCTGGGTCAAGTGAACCCCATGTGACATTTCTCAGATGATCAACACGTCTACTTGCAATGCTGAGGAGAATCTGACCCAGAGGTTAAAGCAACAAAGGAGACAGACAGACAGACAGTAGGCAGACAGAGATGCCAAGCATTTCTGTTCCATTCCAGTCGCCCGTTGGACTTCTGCAGGACCCCGTGAAAGCCAGTGTTTTTCGGCAGAAGCAGTCTTCGGGTCCCTGAAGAGTGACCTAGGCCACCCTTATCACCATGACCCACATGTCAGAGACGTTATCTACAGCAGAGATGGGGGAGACCGATAATGACTTGCCCCGCTGTGTGTGGCCTCCAAAAGTGATGATTTTTAAAATCAACGAAGAGCAAGTGAAACCAGAAGGTTTATTGAAGCTTTTCCTCAGTAACAATTCCCCTCTTGTCTTGGTTCATTCTTCAGTCTTGAGGGATTTGGGGTCTACTAGAGGTCGTTCGGGAGGCCATCTTGGACCCCACAGGTTTTAGCTGGTCTAGTCACAAGGCGCTCTCCTCATCTGTCAAATTCCTGTCCTTGGGGCGAAACAGAATTAGAGGTTGAGCAATAACTTGGGAGTTATTGAGTCTCGTCAGGCTGTGTGGCAGTGATACCGAGTAATGAGAACACCAAGAAAAAAACCCCAAATGTGCCTTTTAGGCCACAGAGAGGACACTTATGTACAATGCAGAGCTAAAACAAGGAGACAGGGTGCGCTCCTGTTCAGTCTCAGCTGGGCAGGGCCACATCAGGCGAGTCACCCAGCCATTATCTGCGAGTGACCACATCATGTGAGTGTTGGCTAGAGGTTCCAAACACACTTGAGCAAGTCTGTGAATTATCAGTGAGACTCGGAGAGCCACTAGGATTGCCTGTGGAACACGAAAAGGAAGGAGCGGTGATAAGTTTAATTGGCTCCCGTCACTGGGTGTGGGAGCTTGCTCTGTGAGAAACTCCTGCTCGCCCCCCAGATGCCCACGGTTTGGAGAGTGAGCCTCAGGCGAGCAGTGCAAGCCCCAGGTAAGATGGCACAGCTTGGCCCGTGCACAGCACTGATGAAGAGCCACTGCAGACTTTGCCAGTGGGTATTGATCAGTCTGTCTAATCCAGGACAGACGATAGATCAATAAATGCTTTTAAAACAAAAAAAAAAACAAGTGAAACAAGTGGAAGCTCTTCTTGAAGAGGCCAGGAGTGTCCCCAGGGCCCACGTCTGCTCCAGGGGTCCTCTTGGAGTCTGTCTGCACATCCCATTCCCACCATGTCAACAGGCCTGTGACTGAGGACCTAGAGGGCAGACAAGGACAGGACCAGACTCTGCCTCTCAAAGCACTGGGCTTGGTCCACTCCTCTGGCTCCAGCTCCTTATGAGAAAAGACGATGATGCCTTCACTTGAGATTGGAAGTCTTAACGGGTCCACTCTGACCTCTTGCATAGACAGTGTTAAAATCCTGGGCATGAGCTGCACCATATGCATTTTTTAAGATGGCGGCCAAGCAGAGAAAGGTTGGTAAGTCTTCACACGGCTCCCATGAGTTGCTGCCTCTTGGGAAACATTTTTTGTCTCCCTCTGTAATACTCTTATCTACTTTCTCAATTTGTACAATGTGCACATGTACTTTGCTAAATGAGGCGCAGGAATCTGGCCATCCTGATGGGTTACCCTAGGGCCCAGCATCTGCTGCTGCTTCTCGGCCAAAGGGCAAGGAACCACAGGGCTTTACATCTGAGGGCTCATTGGCTCTCGCTCAGCGGACAGTTCATGGCAGCTGCCAGCTTCCAGACTCACCTGTGACCCAGGTGTCAGACAGGGCGTGATCCAGAGCACCATCCTGGCCCCAGTCTTAATGAAATCAGACTTTAAGGCTCAATGTTAACAGGCATCCCCAAAAGGGTTAGGGGGGGATAACTATCACCATTCAGTGAGTCATTATGAAGTGATGAAATGCACCCGTCCCAGGTAGGGGTGGTTGAACATCCTTAGAAATGGCTTAACATTGGGGATTTGGGGAATGGTCCATTTTTCGTCTTCATGAACGTTGATCGCTCTGTCATGATGTGGTCTGGGTCATGATGCTGGCCCTGGACACTGTAGTTATCTTCCCCAAGGTACCAGAGTCTTGTGAGAGGAGGAATCTGAAGAGTGACACATGGGTGTGCCTCCTGGGATTATGGGTGAAAACCAGGCTACCATCTTGAGCAGCATGTTACTGCATCAGATCCCACCAGATCACCACAACCCGCAGCACAGAGGACCCGATGGCTGTCCTAGAGATGACTCTCCAGGGCACGCTGGTGTGTGCAGGACCAGGCTTCTCTGTGACATGGCAGGGTAGCCTTCAGACCCTGCTGGCACTCACTTGCTGCCTGGCCCATGCTGGGCACAGTGAATGCAGAGATGACCAGAATGAGGCCCCTCCCTTCAGGCCTGCTGGAACCACTGAATCCTTAGGTATCAGAGGGCCCAGCCAGGCTGCCAGACACAGCAAGGAGCTGGGGTACAACCAAGCACCCTGTGGGCTCTTGTCAGCACAGGGAACAAGGGCTCCTAAGTCTTACTCTTGGGACTGGAGTAGGATTTGACCAAAGTCTACATCCTTCCTCTGTAGGAGAAATAATAATAACACCAGAAATAAAAGTAACAACAGCAGAGGTTGTGGGGACAGCGAAGGCCCGGAGCAGACCCACGTGCCAGGAGCCATGCCGACTGCTTTCCAGGAAGGCCTCATGGAATCTTCCAGCAAGGCTGGGAGGTGTAGAGGGTGGGCTGTCTCCAGGAGTGACGTGGCCTCCATGCTGGTAAGAGCATGTTCCTAACCTGAGGCCTTAAAGGCAGCCGTCTGGCCCCCGGGGCAGGTCATTAGCTGCTCGGTGGCCCTGGCCCCAGGGAGGGAACAGTCCTCATTAGCAGAGCCACTGATCCCAAGCCTGAGGACAGGCTCTCTTGGAAATTAGTGCTTACATATTACACTCTTTCAAGAAGAAATCCTAGGGGTAGGGGAGAATGTCCCAAGAGGGAAGGAATTTGGAGAAGAGCAAACTAACCAGCTGCTCTTTTGACAAATCTTACCCTCAATAACAACAGGGAAGCATTTTCCTCTTTTCGAACATTGTTTCCCTGTGACGTGCATCACCTGGGGTGAGCCTTGGCCACACAGTAGCTTTCTACACCTCCAGCTCTTACCTTCCGGAGGTGTTGGTCCACTGTGTTCTAAGACCTGATTGCTGCCTTCCTTCCCTTTGGGGTAGCTGTGGGGGGGACTCTGTCTCTAAGGGCCTCAGCAAAGGGGATCACACAGATCCAGACTTGAAATCGCGCCTCCCTGGTCTGAGAAATGTTCTTGGGATGTTGGTCGCCAACCCCAGCACTCTTGACAGCTTAAACACCTTGTCACTTGGAGAGGAGAAATTGAGATGTCAGAGGACTTTCACCAAATCCCCAGGAGATTAAGGCTGTCTGCGTATTGAAGCAGGAAAAGGTAAACAAAGGGATGTTTTCAACTGATTTTATCTGACACATCTACATTGTCTGGGATTAAGGACATTCTGAGTGTGTGCAATCTCAGAAGCGACCTTGACCTTGAGCGTTCATGCTTCACAGCTGTCACATCATAAGGCCTTGGACCCCTGAAGCCTGCCTTATGCTGCACAGCACCTGTGCCTTCATTCCCTTCTCCAGCCCTCCTGGGGTGGACAGTATGCCCCAGACCCCACAGCTCCTGCCCCTAGCTGGGTGCCAAGGGCAGGGGGATGGGGTGCAGGCCACAAGAGCCACCTAGATCTACCGCAGAGCAGAATACCTCATCCCCCGGCTCTGCCTGCTCACCCGGGACAGGTGAGCTTCTGTGAGACTCAGCATTGTAGAAAACGTCTACCCCGTTAGCCTCCTCTCAGCTCACCTTAGGTGGTGGCTTTTCTCTGTCCCTCTTGGTGTGCTGCTTCCCCCTGCCCAGGAGCTTGGCCTGGGACAGTCCCCATAAAAGGATCTGGAGGGAATCAGGGCCCCTCCAACCTGTCTGCCTTCCTGACAAGGAAGAAGGTGGGAAAGAAGAAAATACGGAATGCAAGGAAAGGATGGCCCTTGGAGGGGAAGGCAGGAAGCAAGAAGGAAAGAGTGGACAATCGGTGAAAGACTGTGGCCGGGTGCTTGGTGCCACTGTCACAGAGGGTCACCTTATCACACACTGGTACTTCCTGGTGCAGGTACAGGGCCCACTTCCCCTGTGGGAGTGTACATGAACATAGACATGTGAATACACAAACAGGTACACACACACACACACAGTGTATCTATCAACATTGCCGTCCCAGAGACAAGCCACGCAACAGGTGGCTTGTCTTGTCCTTCTGTGCTTGGAATGGAGTTCTGCCAGCACACTGTCAATATGAGGAAAGAAAACAGTTACCTCTGGTCAAGTTCAGCCAAGCTGCGTTCTTTACAAAACTGCAGTTCCCATAAATTCAAACCCAGAGTGAAATCCCCGTTTCTGTTATGCTGATGAGGTGTGGCAGGTGCCCCTGACCAGCACGACACAGACCCAGTGAGGCAGAGAGGAAGGTGCGAAGGGCATATTGGGTACAAATGTGAAGAAATAATAGGATGAGAACAGAAAGGAGCTGCCTAAGAGAAAAGCAAAAATCCAGAAAGGCAGCTTCGAGGATGCTCTGGAACTCTGGCTGAGAACAAGAGATGAGAAATACAATGTTCCACACGCAGCCACCTGCCACCTTCTACCTGAGAGGCAATTGCTGGGTTCTCTGGACAAGGCATTAAATATGAAATGACATTGGTATTGTTCTCCACCAAAGAAGGTTATGTTAACAGTTGTTAAAGGCCTGAAGAGTCGGGCGTGGTGGCGCTCACCTGTAATCCTAGCAGCTTTAGGAGGCTGAGGCAGGAGTATCTCGAGTTCAAAGCCAGCCTCCGCCACTTATAGAGGGCCTCAGCAACTTAGCGAGGCCCTGTCTCAAAATAAAATATAAAAAAAGATTGAGGATGTGGCTCAGTGGCTAAGCGTCTCCGGTTTCAATCCCCAGTACCAGAAAAAAAAAAAAAAAAAAGACAGGAAAACAATAGTGTGTCTATAGCATCCAAACAAATCAGGAATCAGGGAGTGCACGCTGGTCCCAATGATAGCATCCTATTGAAAAAAAATTGTGTCTGTCTATGTGTGTATTTTTATCTCCTTCCAGGAAAGATTCCCTAGGAGGAAGTTAGCTTTAAAATCCACATTGAGGGCTGGGGATGTGGCTCAAGCGGTAGCACGCTCGCCTTGCATGCGTGCGGCCCGGGTTCGATACTCAGCACCACATACCAACAAAGATGTTGTGTCCGCCGAGAACTAAAAAATAAATATTAAAAATTCTCTCTCTCTCTCTCCTCTCTCACTCTCTCTTTAAAAAAAAATCCACATTGACCTTAGAAGGGCAGTTGTATTTAATTTTTTTTGTGTGTGGCTCACACTACAGGAACATAATCTCTCTGAAGCATCTTTAGAAAGAAAACCAAGTCCCCCTTAAGAAAAGTGTCAGTCCCACCCATGTGCTCCCAGACTTCCTGCCCCTGGCCCCTGCCACCTTGCCAGTGCCGTACGGTGGGAGAAGCCAAAGGGGGAGCTGCAGAGGGAGTGGGCAGCCTGCTAACCTGTGCCTCTACCCACAGAAAAGAGTCTGCCAGCAGGTCCCGGAGCTGACGGGCAGCCCACGCCACCCTGGATCACCATGGCCCGGCAGAAGCGGCGAGGGCCCCCAGACCAGCCCCTCAACCAGGAAGACAAGCCTGGGGTGCCGATCCTGAAACCAGAAACAGGAAAGCAGACCAAGGCATCCGACAGAGCCCAGGTGCTGAGAGCGAGCGCCTTCTGTTTCTGGGCACTCAGTGGGGAGCAGCTGGGGCCGGGACCGCACATCCCACATGGGCATCCCAGAGACAGGCGGTCACCTGTGATGATTGCCAGCGTGTGTCGAGGGTCAGCAAAGCAAAACCAGTGATGTGCCAGATTGTAGCCTCCTTGGTGGAGCAGTCTGCCTGCTCTGCGCTTGGGCTGGGCTGTTGGGAATGTGGGGAAGCATGTGAATCACTAGGCAGCGGAGACGGCGCTCTGCTCCTGCCTCCTTGGCAACACAGCTCAGCATCTGGAGAAATGGAAAGGAGGTTAAAATAACTTCTTGCTTAGGCACCCAGCGGCAGTGTCAGCATCTCCGGTTCGGTTCCTTGTGTGGTGATGATGAGACTGCACGTGCTGCCCGCGGGGGCTCCCTGTTCTCACCTGGGGCTGCGGGTCTGGAACCCTGGGTTTACTCTCCCTATTGTGGCTGTGTGAAGAAGGAGCCCAGCCTGCTGCAGGACCTCCTTCCCTTCAAACCTCAGTTGTCCTGGATCTGCGTGCAGGCTGAGGGAATTTATAAAAGAAATTAACCAGCCTGGAGCGCGTGGGTTCATACCGCGTGTCGTAAAAGTCACACGACTGTTTTCAAACCCAGTTCGGGTTGAGTTTGGCATGGAACCCTGCCATGCAGCATCTGGGCCTGCGGCTGCATATTGGGGACAGGGAAGATGCCACGATGCGCATGCGGGCTGGGGTCACTCTGGGCACTAGCGGGAGCTCCAGCGTTCTGATGCTGGACATCAGAGAGTTGTCAAGAGCCAGTGGCACAGCGCATCTCTGGAGAGACGCCTCGCAAGCTCACTCTCTTGGGCTGTGTTTCTCCCTCTCTGAGTCCATTCAGCTGGACATTGTGTCCCTTTCTTGTCTCACCCTAGGAGCCCGTGAAGCAAGCCGACTTTGTCCGCAGCAAGTCTTTCCTGATGACCCCTGCTAAGCCCACTGTGACCCAGAGGCAGGGGGCAAAGCTCAGTCTCAAGGAGGGTCTGCAACGAGGAATCTCGCTGTCCCATCAGAATCTGGGTATGAGATCTGCACGCGGATCCTGAACACGGCCATTGTCATCCTAGAGGGCTCCTGAAGTTTGGGCCTGCCCTGTCGAATTTCTTGCCATGTTGAGTTTTTTCATGCAGCTTTTATCAAGATGTAATACACACTCCAGGAAGCTTGCCCATTCCTGGGGTGCCATTCAGTGAGGATGTCTTTAGAGTGGGCCACCCTCACAGAAACCCAGACATCCCTCACGTTCTAAAGAAAGCTCATGTCTGTTTGCAGCCTCTCTCCACTCCCATCCCCAGTGAGCAGGCAATCACTGATCTTTTCTTTTTTCTTTTTTTTTTTGGTTTCCATAGACTTACCTTTGGGGAACATTTCTTATAAAACAGAATCATAAAAGATGTGCCCCTTTACACCAACCTTCTTTCGTGGGGCATAGTGCTTTTGAGTTTCATCTCTGTTACATGGATCCATATTCTTTTTTTTTTTTTTTTCATGGTGCTGGAGGTTGAACCCAGGGCCTCGTGCATCCAAACACACACTGCACCACTGAACCACACCTCAGCCCCAGTATTTCTTAAATCTTATTTCTTTGCAATAAAAGTTGTATAACAAGAGTTGTGTGCAGTGACACATGGCTGTAATCCCAGCCGCTCGGGAGGCCGAAGCAGGAGGATAGAGAATTCAAGGCCAGCCTCAGCAACTTAGTGAGAGGCCCTCAGCAACTCAGCGAGACCCTGCCTCTAAAAAAATACTTTTAAATAAGAGTTGGGGATGTGGCTTAGTGGTTAAGTGCCTCTGGGTTCAATCCCTGGTACCAAAGCCGGGGAAAAAAAAAACGAAGTCATAACCACAAGAAATTTACCTTCCTAACCATCTTTGAGGGGGTGTGTGTACCATGTCATGTGTGCAGCCTCCTCCATCTTTCCTACAGTCTTGCTCTAAACATTTTTCTGGCTTTGCTGTGTGGCCAGGACTGTTTAAATCTGCTTCTAAGCCTTTTTATCGCATAAATTACACGTTCTACGCCTGCATCGTCTTCACACGTTTACGTATTAATGAATTTCGTGTTTGGGAACACAGCTAAGACTTTGGCATGTATTTAAGGAAATGCAAAAGGCTGAAATGAAAACTCACACTCCCCTCTCGGGTTTCTGTTTATTTTTCTCCTTTCCAGCGGCTCAGTCTGCGGTGATGACGGAGAAGGAGTTGCATCAGCTGAAGAGAGCCAGTTATGCTAGTGCAGATCAGCCTTCCTGGATGGAACTTGCCAGAAAGAAATCTCAAGCATGGAGCGACATGCCCCAAATCATAAAATAGATCAGTGGCGTGCCGATGGCAAACGTCCACTATCTTGACAGGCCACTTAGTTTAAAACTGCCGATAAATTGTGGCCAACAGACTGTGAAACTCTAGATTGATTTTATCACCACGTCGTGACCAACCCCTTGGAAGGGGAAGAAGCCAGGCTCAACAAAGAGGACAGCCATAATCCCGGGCTGGAGGGGCCCCCAACAAGAGCAACATGGAAGAAGTCCAGGAACCAGCTCCTGTGCCCAGAGGTATGAATGCGAGCCTTTTAGAACTCCCTTGGTAAAGAGGCCTCAGACACGGCAAGCCCAGGACAGAAGCCATCCCAGGAGCCGGTGTGACACCTCCCCTGAGACCAGCCGTGTCTCCCGCCACCGTCTCACCTGTGGACTGTCTCCTTCTGTGTCACCACCAGGCATGACATGTATGGTAAAACAGGGACACCATTTCCAAGAGCAGCTATAAGACAACCTGATTTTGTGAAGACAGCTCGTCTGAGAAGGAGAGAAAGGGACATAGCAGGGTTCGCGATTCATAGACTGTTTCCAAAAAGTGAATTTTTAAACTTTTCCACTAGGCATCTGTGTCCTTGACCGTTGCACAATTCATTGCCTGTTTAATAAAAGGTCTCAAAGACGCCCTCTGTCGCGTATGGGAATGTTATTTCTGCTCACAGGGAGCATCCTCCAACACGGAGGTAAATGCAACACAAGGCCTCTCCCTTCCTCCATTTAGCCTCCCAACCGGGTTGGTTGGGGAATTTGATGTTTTTTTGAATTTGTTCTCAGCCCCCCCCCAACAAAAATTATGGTGTTCATTTTTAGAAGCCAGAAGATGACGTAAGCTTTTCTCGTCTCATCTCTGTGGTAGACCACAGTAAAATGTAAAAATTTCTTGAGAAGTTATCATTCATTAGCATCTGATTCCTCTAACCTGCACATTTCTATTAGAAACTGGGTTATCAGTGTGTTAGAGATTAGGAACCATGAATGTACAACGTGGAAAAGCCAGACGGAATCTTAGAATTGTGTCTTGGTGGTTATATAATCACTCTTTTTTTTTTTTTTTAAATGGAATATCACTATGTTGCCCGGGGCTGCCTCATACCCCTGCCTCAAGTGAACTTCATTTTTACTCAGTCTCCCAAGTAGCCGGGACTACAGGCAAATGCCACTGTACCTGGCTCTTTTTGAAAACAGTTCCAACAAGTTTCTTGGAACAAGCCAATCTCCTTGGGAATTTGTACAGCTGGAATCAGAATTGTAAGATCCCATGACATATTGTAATTTGATTTTATGTATCTTAAGGGCTACTACCTTTATTGTATCCTTCATTTTCATGAAAATTATTTTTCTAGCTGTTAGTACTACATGACTTCATGGAGTCTAACTTTAGTGAAAAAGTCCCGGGACAGTTTTTTTTTTTCCCCCAATCAGATTGATTTATTAATTGCATTCTCTTAGAGGATATCAATACTGAATTCCGTGGTGAATAGGCTCCACACAAGAGCTCCATCTAGCTAGCTTTGCTCCAAAAGCTTAGCATGAATATTTTTAAAAATATTTTTAGTTGTAGATGGACACAATACCTGCATCTTATTTATTTATTTTTATGTGGTGCTGAGGATCAAACCCAGTGCCTCACACGTGCTAGGCAAATGTTCTACCACTGAGCTACAACCCCAGCCCTTAACATGAATATTTTTAACTGGAAAAAACAAATGAAAATCATGTTGGCTATGATTACCCCAAAATATCATTTCTCCTGTTAGCAGAACATTTCAGGTAAGCCATTTTGAGGCAATAGACTTCACTGTAAGATCGAAAGTATTTGGTTCCGTTTTGTTCAGACAGAAGTTCCTACCCTCTGTGTGTTCCAGGATGTGGTTTAATTTTTCAGGTGCCTGGTGAGTTAGAA
This sequence comes from Ictidomys tridecemlineatus, assembly GCF_052094955.1. Lineage (NCBI taxonomy): Eukaryota > Metazoa > Chordata > Mammalia > Rodentia > Sciuridae > Ictidomys > Ictidomys tridecemlineatus. The sequence continues at coordinate 37,936,248 of NC_135488.1, read as the reverse complement.
GGGTGCAGCTTTTTAGGACCCTAGGAGAATTCACGGAGGGGTGGACTGCAGCTGCTACCACCCTCTGCATGGAGGTAGACATTCTTCTGCAGTAACAAGAGGGGCTAAGACAGGAGCCAAGTCTTGGGGATGACTGGAAGTCAGAAGAGGCATCAGAGATGGTAAAGACCTGCTAGGACTTACCAGCCTTGGTTTTCCTAAGAAGAAAGATGAGGCAGGCACTGCTCTGGGTGCTCATGGGTCCTCTTCAGAACCCTTTCACAATCCTTCGTGGATCAACGCTCACCTCCACATTGGAGCTGAGAAAACCAGGCACATTGAGGTTCAGGTCATGGTCCAAGATCCCACAGCAGGCAAGCCCCCGGAAAGTGAGGCCAGGCCCCACGCTTCCCAACTCTGCCCTCGAGGGATGTCCCTATCTCTGAAAAGCGCTGGGTGCCAAGGCAGATCTGTGTCCTCAAAGACAGTATAGACAAGGGAGCTCTGACCTTGACCTTGAGGGCGCCTCTGTCCAGGGAACAGAGTGAACCTCATGTTGCCTGCCTAGTTGATCACCTTCACCCTGGTCTTCCGTTTCCTCAGAAGAGCTGGGGAAAGTGCACGGGGTTTTCTGTTTCGTGGTTTTTTTAATCACAAGCACCTTCCTGGACTATGTGGCACTTGCTTCCAAAATTCATTCCTCCATTTCATGCAGTTCATAGCTGTGTGGAGGCAATCTGGGGGGGTCCGGGGACATCCCCCAACTAATAGGTTAATCCTGTGGCACACCCATGTCATTTGGCAGGGGACACAATGAATAAACACTCAGTATAAAAGAATCAACAGGGCTGGGGTTGTGGCTCAGCGGTAGAGTGCTTGCCTAGCACGAGCGAGGCCCTGTGTTCGATCCTCAGCACTACATAAAAATAAATAAGTAAACTTAAGGTACTGTGTCCAACTACAACTAAAAAAAGTATTTTTTTTTAAATCAGCAAAAAGCAGAAGTATGTGAAATAATGAGCCTAAAACGAAAGTACTTGTTAGTGCAGAACACCTCCTCAAGACTGGGTGGTCAGGAAAGGGTCTGCAGAGGCGGTGACCTGATTATAACATCGATGGTGGCTTCCTGGCTGGGTGGAGGTGGAAGGAAGCGGATGGACTCAAAACACATTTTAAAGGCATTCTAGCTGGGTGCACGTCTATAATCCCAGCAGCTCAGGGAGCTGAGACAGGAGGATTGCAAGTTCAAGGCCAGCCTCAGCAACTTAGTGAGGCCCTAAGCACCTTAGTGAGACCCTGTCTCAAAATAAAAAACTAAGCTGGGGATGTGGCTCAGCAGTACAGCGCTCACCTAGCACATGCGAGGTGCTGGGTTTGATCCTCAGCACCACATAAAAATAAATAAAATAAAGGAATTGTGTCCAACTACAACTAAATATAAATAAATAAAAAGGGCTGGGATGAGAGCATGTGGATCTTGGCCCCAGCTCCTGGGTAAGTGAGGATATGACTTACTCAAAGAGCGAAAGAAGGTGAAATCCATGGGAAGGAGTCCATCTTAAACTGAGAATCCTGTTAAGCATCTGACTGGAAATACCAAGTAGGCAGATAATGAGAATTATCATTATTTAGATGGGATAGAAATTCAGGGTCTGGAAGAGGAAGAAGAGGGTACCAGGACTGCCTGCCCCTAGGCTGTCCAGCACAGGTGGTCTAGAGAGAGGGTCCACAGGAAGGGTCTATGGAGCAAGAGAAAGAGCAGGTAAGTGCCAGGAAGAGGCGGTGCTGGGGGAAGGGAGTAGGCGGTTGCAGGTTGGGGTTTGCTGAGACGGGATCAGGCAGATAGAACAAGTGTGGCGTGGACTCTGGGCACCCAGAAACCGTGACCTTGGCAAGAGCCCTTGGGGCAGAGTATAGGTAAAATAGGCAGAAGCTGCAAATTAGCTGAAACGGACTTCCAAGAAATTTTATGTGACAAAGAGGAATGAAGGGAAGGGAGAGGGGATGGGAGCAGGAAAGACAAAAGGAATCGGACAGAACTTTGCCGTGTGCATACATGAACATGGACCAGGGTAACGACACCTCATGTTCAGCCACAGGAATGGGATCCTAAATAGAATTAGTTATGCTCCATGTGTGTATAATATGCCAAAATATACTCCACTGTCATGTATACATAAAAAAAGAACAAATAAAATAATGTCTAGGGCTGGGGCTGTAGCTCAGCGGTAAAGCACTTGCCTCGCACGTGTGAGGCACCGGGTTTGATCCTCGGCACCACATAAAAGTAAATGAAGATACTGTGTGTTCATCTACAACGAAAAAATATATATATTTTTAAAAATTTTTCCAAAAATGTTGCAATAAAAAAAGGAGATTTTGTGTGAATGAGAACAGAAGTGATGGGAGTCTCTGGTGGGCTCTGGCCCACAGAGTTGTGTTTATTTGTTAGAAGGAACAAAACACTGTGGACCACAGAGAGGATTTATATGTAGGTGGGAATAAACTCACGGCAGAGAAGAGAAATAGTCTGAGGTTGGTCTTTGCAAGCACAGGTCACCCTCCAGAGATTCAGACCAGGGTGAAAAGCCCTCACTATAGACTGCTCTCCTTGCTCCTGGAATCAGGAGCCCGACATTTTGATCCAGCTGACAAGGGAGGACCCACTGCGATGACAACCTGGTGATTTGCTTTCCCGGCCTGACAATTTGGCGTGAGTAATAGTGCTGAAGGAAAAAAAAAAAAAAATATATATATATATATATATATATATATATATTTATATATTTATATTCTAAATATATATATATATTCTAAATATATATATATATATATTCTAATTACTTAGATGCAACAGTAGTATGCATTTTGACCCCTCATATATAAACTGAGTACAACTTCTCATTCGTCTGGTTGTACAGGATGTAAGTTACACAGGTCATGTAATCATATATGCACATAGGGTAATAATGTCTGATTCATTCTACTTCATTCCTACCCCCACTCCCCTCCCTTCACTCCCCACTGTCTAGTCCAGATTACCTCTATTCTTCCCCCTCCCCCTTATTGTGAATTAGCATCTGCATATCAGAGAAAACATTCGGCCTTTGGTGCTTTAGGATTGGCTTGTTTCACTTAGCATGAGAGTCTCCAGTTCCATCCATTTACCGTCAAATGCCATAACTTCAGTCTTCTTTAAGGCTGAGTAATATTCCATTGTGTATAGATACCACATTATCTTTATTCATTCATCTGTTGAGGGCCACCTAGGTTGGTTCCATAGTTTAGCTATTGTGAATTGAGCTGCCATGAACATTGATGTGGCTGTGTCCCTGTAGTCTGCTGATTTAAGTCCTTTGGGTACAGACCTAGGAGTGGGATGACTGGGTCAAGTGGCGGTTCCAGTGCTAAGTTTTCATACCAGGGAGAATGATAAAGGGAATATGGAGCTCTGGATGGCCCATGACACGCTTACTGGGTGTATGGTCTGTCCCCCAGTGTTCCCCTTTCACCGTGAAGATCTATGTAAAATCCACTTAGATGACAGCAGATCCTATGCTTGGGACAATCCAGAGTTTTCCCCATGATTCCTGGGCCTTCCTTTCCCACAGCCCCCTTTGCACCTGAGAGCTGTGTGTCCTTGACTGTGACTCTCTTTCCCCAGAATGTGGGCCCTTCCACGTCAGCAGAATTCTGTGCCCAGATGGCCTTCTTTGTCTTTGTCAAACCTATGAAACATTTGGGTGTGGAGTCACCAGGAAGAGGCCCGTCCCAGGGGACCTGGCTCTCTCCAGCTTCCTGATCCTGTAGCTACAGCCACCTGCAGGATGAATCCCTTCTCTCACACTCCTACACACTCCAAAGTGGCCTAACAGAGAGCTACTTTGGCACAAATGGAGCCATCTCACTGAGGGAATTTGTGAAAAAGGAAAATCTCTCCACCTCGTCCAAGCCCATCCTTTGAAGAATGCTTAAAGCCACCAGCAACAGGGTCTGTGGTTCCTGGCATGTGCTTGTGACTCTATGTGTCGCCCGTGGCCTCACTTCTTAAACATCCATTTCCTAGGACTCCATGTCAGCGGCCCTGAAGACCTTCCCCCTGCTGCTCCAGCCAGGACCCCTTCCCTGGGACTCTGGGACCATGGTCTCTAGCTTGGGCCAGGCCTGAGGAGAGTGCAGCCTTCCCTGAGCACACGGCGGGGGGGAGGATGCCTGTCTGCTGTAGGTGAGAAGTCACTGAGAAGGAAAGTCACGGTGCAGTGGAGAAACGTCAGGAATCTTCACTCCATGAGAGGGCTCGAGATCTGCATCTGTTTTTAATGGAAAACTGAGGGAGGAAAAAACTTGAAGGACAGCATCCTTTATGTTGGCTCCTAAGAGAAAATCAAGATAAAAAAGTTTATGGTGGTGGTTTTAAATTTAAATGAAGAATTTTAGGCAGTGGTTTTAAAATATGTCCACAAAATTCTTTGACAATCTCTTCAAAATGTAGAGCCTAATTCCCCCTCCCCTGAGTGTGGATCAGACTTAGTGCACCCTTCTTTTTTTGGCGGGGGGGAGTACTGGGGATTGAACTCAGGGGCACTCGACCACTGAGCCACATCCCCATCCCTATTTTTTTTTAATATTTATTTTTCAGTTCTTGGTGGACACAACATCTTTGTTTGTATGTGGTGCTGAGGGTCGAACCCGGGCTGCACGCATGCCAGGCGAGCGCACTACCGCTTGAGCCACATCCCCAGCCCCCCCAGCCCTATTTTGTATTTTATTTAGAGACAGGGTCACACTGAGTTGTCAAGAACCTTGCTGTTGCTAAAGCTGGCTTTGAATTCACAATCCTCCTACCTCAGCCTCCAAGCTACTGAGATTACAGGTGTGTGCCACTGTGTCCAGCCTCTTAAAAAAAGTATACACACACACACACACACACACACACACACATACATATATCCCTTTATTTTGTCATTTAGTTTTATGTGTGCTTGGGATCAAACTCAGGACAAGCACTCTAACACTGAGCTACAGCCCCAGCCCCTTGGTGCTTCCTTCTAATTCTAGTATTCTGTCCTTACCCACAGCGTATACACTGTAAGCCCCCCAGTGGGTGCCTGAAATCACAGACAGTACTCAGCCCTAGATATACTGTTCTTTCCTATGCACACATACCTATAATAAGTGTTTATTTTTTCATGTGAAGGAAGCACTTTATGGCATTTCTTTGGTCTCTCCAAGTTGGCAGCCTCACAATTCTTGCACTTTGGGGTCAGTATTAAGTAGAATAAGGGGTATTTGAACACAAGCACTGTGATACCACAACAGCAGATCTAATAACTGAGACAGTTGCTAGGTAACTAGTGGGAGGGTAACATATACAATGTGGATATGGTGGGCAACAGGATGATTCATGTCAAGGGCAGGATAGAGAAAGTCAATGAGAGAGTGCCTCATGCTATTCAGAACAGCAAGTGATTTAAAACCTATGGATTGTTTTTTTCTGGAATTTTCTATTTAGTATTTCCGGAAATATTTTAGTGACTGCAGGTGACTAAAACCATGGATACAGGAACCATGGGTCGTGGGGGACGACTACATAAAATGCCACAGAAGTGATGATGTGTGACATCTGAAGATAGAGGATGCATGATATCACTGCTTTCGCATCACCCTTTGGACTGTTTGCCCTGGGGGAAGTCAGTCACCATATCTTGAGGATGCACAAGAAGACTGGAGAAGCCCGTGCGACTCACTCACGTGGCGGGCCAGTCTCTGCTGTGACTGGGGCCTCCTGGCACCAGCTCACGGGTCCTGTGAATGAAATGCCTTGGCTTCTCCAACCCATGAAGCCATATTGGTTGCAGCCCAGCGGGCATATTGATGGCAGCCTCATGAGAAATGCAGTGGAGGGTGTTCCTGGAAGCAGGTGCCCAGCTGGGACCAGAGCTCCAGCTGCATCCCCTCCCACTCAGCTGCAGTCCTCCCTTCCTACCTAGAAGGTGACAACTAGTGAGGTCTGGCTAGTGGCGTGTGTGCGGAAGCGATGGCACCCCATACACACATCCCTCTGTCTAGAGAGGGTTCAGGGGAGGACAACCAGGATGGCAATTCTCCCACGGGAGAGACGTCAGAGAAGGGAGGAGATGTCTGGCTCAGAGACACCAGGGGGTAGCAGGAGAGGTGTCTTCATTAGATGTCTGAAGGAGGAAGAGAGAAGGAATTTACTCAGTGTAAACCCACAGGGATCGTTTTAGTCCGCTTTGCATCTCTGTGACCAAAATTCCTGACAAGAACAGGGTAGAGGAGGACAAGTTATTTTAGCTCACAGTTTCAGAGGTTTAGTTCATGGTGGGCCGACTCTGCAATTCTGGGCTCAAGTGACACAGAACATCACGGTGGAAGGCATGGTGGAGGAAAGCAGCTCAGGACATGGTAAGTGGGAGGCAGACAGACAGCTCTGCTCATGAGGCTCAAAATATCAACCCCCAAAGTACACCTCCAGTGACCTACTTCCTCCAGTCACCTACGATTAGCACCCTTAAATCCATCGTAGTGGATTAATCCACCAGTTAGGTCACACCTTTCAAAAACGGATCATTTCACCTCTGAAAATTATCTCATTGTCCCACACAGGAGATTTGGAGGGACACCTTCTATCTAAACCATAACAGGGATCAAACCAGGACCATGAAGGAAAGTTCAAGAAAAGGACAAGGGAAGGAATGTTTAAACAGTGGAATCTTACCAGTGAGCTCCCCCACACCCACAGTGAGCAGGCTGGGGGAGGATGACCATCCCTCCAGGATACCAGGAAGGTCTTTTCCCGCTTGAGACGTTGGGACTGAATGGTCCCCAGCTCAGGGCTAATCTGTATCTAGAACTCCAGGACACTCAGGATCCTGAAGCAGGGGCATTTTGCATATTGCTACGAATACTCATGCTTACCAAGAAGAAATCCCTCAGAGATTAATCCAAATAAGCTTTTATGTGGAATGCCACTGCCCCGTGTGCTTTTCAAGTTTCTTATCACCAGAAGGGAGCCACGCAGAACCAGCCAATCCAAAGAAAGGGCTCCAGCTTCCTCTCTACAGATGGAAAGAGTAACAGAGAACTACCTCCCAGCCTCTCGCCCGAACCTTCCAGCTGGTTCTTTTCATATGGAAGGAAATATTTACTTATTCTTGGAGAGATGAAAATAATCTCTAGAGAGCAGGCATTTTAGGACCAAATAGCGGAAATAATGCAAGGCACATGCATGCATTTGGGGTAATGCTCCGCTGCTGGGCCGGGGTTGACATCTGCTCCGAGTGCATCGCCTAGCTTCCTTCCTGCCTTCTCCAGTGGGAAATTATCTCCATTAGCGCGGAAATAAAGGCGAGATGTGTTTGTGATGCCCAGAAGATTATTTAAAACAACCATGGCCGGTTTATTGTTGGAGTGTGCTGTAAGAGCTTGCTTAATAGCCTCTTTCAAGGGCACTCTGAAGTATTTGTGGGGAGCCCAGAGACCTTGTGGCCTGGGTGGTCCCCCCTTTGCTATTATATGTGCAGAAAAACGGAAGTTCCACTTTTAGCCTGCTATCCAATAAGGAATAAGTCGCCCCTGGAAGATTCCCAGGGGGAGGAGAAATCTGGCATTAAACTTAGAAAAATGCAAAATTGCTACTGAAACAAAGAAAACGAGAAGCAAATCAGTAGGGAGCCCTTTAGACAAAATAAACCCTATTTTTCAGTAAGAGAAGGCTTCAATTTAGACCTCTTTCTTCCCAAGGAAGGGGTGAAGATGAGCAGATTGTTCTCGATATTGCCCACCCCTGACACTCATCTACCATCTCGTCTGTGAGGCTCAGGTGTCCACCAGGTGGGCTGCCCAGGTGCTCAAGAGGCCAGAACAGGAGGCAGAATTGGACACCCATAAAGATGTGTATTCAGCCTCAAATTGCTGTGTCCCCTCAGAGCACTGCCCACTTGAGGTGCTGAAATACTCTTGAGTCCTTGAGGAGTTTACATGCAGCACATGAGGTGTCCTGCTGCACACTGAATTCAAAGTGGCTGAAGTCAGACATGTCCTGGGTGCACCAGGAGCCAGAACTTGCCTGAGTCCTAGGACCTCCTGCTGGTGTGGGCTGCCTCCACGGGACACCTAAGCACTGGCCATAGCAGGTATCTTGAGCTCTTTTCTTTTCTGTAATCTCTTCCCACGGGGCACTGGGCTTCCAAACTGCCAGGAGAGATGGTGCCCCTGTACCCAAATTCATATGTTGAAGTCTCACCTCTCGGGACATCAATACGTGACTGTATTCCAAGACAGAGCCATGAATGAGGTAATGAATATAAAGAAAAGGTCACTTAGATGGGCCCTAATGCCTGGTGTCCTAAGAAGAGACGAGGTCACAGACACAGGGGGCAGAGGGCCATCTCAAACCAAGGAGACAGGCATCAGAAGAAATCAACACTGACAGTGCTTTGAGTCTAAATTTAAGCCTCCAGAATTAAAAGAAAATAAATTCTGTTGTCTGAAGCACCCAGTCTGTGGTACTTTCTTAGGGCAGTAGGGCAGCCTGAGCAGATTAATATCTAGCGTTGTCCACGTTTAGGGTTGGGGTTGCCTCTGAATCTGGACTGAGAAAGGTGACTTCTTGGGACTCCCCCACTCGGAGCCTCTGGTGAGACAGGCCAGCTTATTGGCTTGAGCAAAAGCTTGGATACTCCTGGCTGGAGGTCATTTAATAAGAAAAAGAGAATAAACCCCAGTGTTTCATTCTCCTCTCTTCCCCCAGTTTCCAATCATTTTGGTTTCTGAACCACTCTGGTTCTCAGGGCATGGCTTTGGTTCAGTCTGCAGAAGGCTCCACTTACAAGGTACCCACCAGCCCTGGCTGAGCCATCGTTTTCCCTTGTGTCCCAGTCAGTAGTGGGCATAGGAGCGTATCTGGTAGGGGGTAGATGCTTAGTTAATGTCTGTTGAATGGATGAATGAGCAAGTATTTACCTACACAAAGGGCCACGTAAGGCCAGTCTCCAAGGAAACATCATTCAAATCACACAGACACTCCGCTCTCATCCATTCCTGCATGTCAGAGTTCATCCAGAGGTTCTTAGTGGAGTGGAGAAGCAGGAGAGAGAAAGGAGGAGGTAGGAGTCAGAATCAGAAATACCGGAGGAGGGGCTGGGGCTGTGGCGCAGTGGTAGAGTGCTTGCCTAGCAGGTGTGAGGCCCTGGGTTTGAGCCTCATCCCCACATAAAAATTAATAAATAAGATAAAAGTATTATATATATATATATATATACACACACACACACATACATACACACACACGTGTTTACACACACATACACACATATATGTATACATTTGAAAGAAAGAAATACTAGAGGAGCCTTTGTCAAAATACCTAAGGCTGTTCTGCTATAAGTCAGACCAAAACTACCTGGCTGTAAGTTTAATCTATTTCTAAACCATAATTTTAGATTTATCTATTTCTCCTTTCAAATCTGTCAGTTTTTTTTCCTTGCCTTTTTGTATGCCATATAACTTTGTTGTGGTGGTTGGAAGCTGGAAATATTTAATAGAATGATAGATATGAAGGTAAATGTGGTTTTTTTTTCCCTCCTACTATTTGGAGACAAACCTGCCTTTTCTGCTCCTGGGCCTTTGGTGTGAGTTGTGTTCATCGAATCAGAAGTTGGGGTAATTTCAAGTTTCTTGTCCATATGGTTATCTTCAAAATGTTATGGAGCTGGGGTCTTCAGAGAAACTGAGGCAATACAAAGACACCCCCCCCCCCCCGCTTTCAAACCTCAATTCTTGCAATCAGATCAGGAAGATTTTGGACATGTTGCTCAGAGTGACAGGCATGAGTTTACTAAAGGGATAGGAAAAGCGAATGGGGACACCCTCAAGGGAGAGAGCGGGTGGGTCCTCTCAGAGAGGAGAGGGACAGTGTGCCTTTCCTGCACTCCAGTTTTATTGGGGATCCCAGAGAAGTTTCCAGAGAGTTCCACCCAGGTCCACCTCTTGGCTTTTGACTGACAGCAGAGTGACATCTGACTTTCAAGTCCCCACAGTCCTGGCAACTCTAGGTCACCTTGGCCCATGCTGAGCGGCTCTCACTGGATTCTTAACCATACATTCTTACAGATTTTATGGTTAGGGGGAACTCTCTCTATTCCCCAGAGTTTCAGGATCTGGTCACAAAAGTCCCCTCCTTCAGGGTAACTTGGATTCCTCTTCTCAACGTTATTTTGGTCGGGCCTGCGTTTCTTCGGTAGGGAACAGGGAGTTTGCTGAGGAATGTGACATCTCCTGTCCACCGAGACCAGGCAGAGCTGCAGGTAAATGGCTTCTTGGAGAAGAAAGCAGGTAGGGGTCAGCACAGTGGGCCCATGTCATAGAATTATCCTCTACCATCCTCATCTGTCTGTTCCCTAACAAAAGGACCTCAAGTTCCTTTAGTTATCTGCTATTTATGGTGTGGGCTAGTTTGCTAGAGGGTATTTCTGAGTATGTGTTCTTTATTTGGCTTTAGGTCTTTCCAATGCTCCCCAAACAGAATCTGTGTTTTCTAGCACTCCTGGCTGTACTCCACAATTACTAATGTTTGCTAGCATTGTGGAGGAAGGGGGCAGGCGGCACACTCTCCAATGTTCTGATTAAACTTCAAACAGGCAAACATCATGACTCTGGTGACCTTCAGGGTTAGCCCTTCTCTCTCTCTCTCTCTCTCTTTTTTTTAATCAATGATCTCAATCTACAGGTTTTGTTGCTCTTCATTAAGGTTTTGTTCCATGGGGAAGATAGAGAATGTGGCTCTGGCCAATTGTGGTAGTGACTTCTCTTCCCTCTCCCAGCCACACCATGGGAAAGCTTTCTCAATATTCTTTTCCAGTTCATGACTGTGAGTACCTGTTGCAATTCCTAGGGGGAAATTCTTATTAAATGTCTCATTAGCCCACATCCAGCATTCAGCAAAGAGTCAAATTTTTCTTATTGAATCTTTCTGATTATCTTATACGGTGTACAGTAGCCATTGTCCCAGAGAAGCAAATGCTTAGGTCCTGTTTTACTTTGCAACTTCAGTTCTCTGATGAGTGCAAAACTGGTCACTAATTTGCAGTTTGGCTTACTATTTTTTTTTCCTTTAATTATAAGAGTGAGACCAACTCTTTCAAGCCCTCTACTTCTCAGGGGTGAAAGGGGAAGTCTGCATTAAGTTAGCATTTAAATTAGCACAAAGGCCCTAAGTAAAATAAATAAACAAGGGTCAGACTTCCAGTTTTTCCTGTTATTTGTGTCAAAAGCCAGGCACTGGAAAAGTATTTTAGTCAGACAAAAGGTACCTGTGTGTCAATTTAATGCCCCAAGACCAGCTTTGGCCTGGCTCCCAATACCCAAAGTCCTAAGTTCTAGCCACACAGGACTCGCAAGCACCTTAGCAGAATCACCTATCAACACATCTGCAGATCTCCAAGACTTTGCTCCACTCCCCACATGAGTCACTCAGCTGCTACCTACCCACAAGACAATGCTATCGCCCAGCTCCCCACACCCCACCAAATGCCCAGCGCTGAAAGCAGACTGCCTCCATCTTGGCTCAATGTTCCCACCATATGAGGTGGGGACAGCTCCCAGATTGGATCTCCAGCAGCCAGGAGAGGTCTTGGAACCCTCCAAGAGCACTACAAACCTATAGGGTAAAAACAATAACACCCCAGACCCACAGAGCTGGGAAGGAAGACACACGAGCAACATGAAAAGACAAGGGAAGAAAGTGCCCCAAACAAATCAAGACAACACATCATTAGAATCACTGGCAGCCACAGCAGGAGAAATGACAGAGAAGGAGTTCAGGATGTACATGGTTAAAATGTTCTGGGAACTCAAGGAAGATATAAGAGAGCAAATACAGGCATGAAAGATCACTTCGACAAGGAGCTACATAAACAAATCCAGGAAGCAAAAGATCACCTCTACAGGGAGATAGAGATTCCAGAAAACAAACAAACAAAGATCCTTGAAATGAAAGAAACAATAAACCAAATTAAAAGCTCAAACGAAAGCATCACCAACAGAGTAGACCAGTTGGAAGATAGGACATCGGACAATGAAGACAAAATCTATAATCTTGAAAAGCACATAGACCACACAGTGATAATGATAAGAAACCAGGATCACAGCATTCAAAAAAATATGGATGGCATAAAAAGACCAAATTTAAGAGTTACTGGGATAGAGGAAGGCACAGAGGTCCAAGATCTAGCTTTCGCCTTTTAGTCTTCATTGTGGCTTCAAATCCCAATGCAGTGAGTTGTGTTCTCAGAGCAAATGAGTGTCAATCAATAAGTTGTCAAAACTGGGCTCCATTCCTGTCTTTACCCCCTTCATCTATTTTGTTTTAATATCATTTATTACTTGATTGTTAGGCAATAACATCTTATTTATAGTCCCCATTTTCTTCGGTTTCTCTTATTTGCATTTCCTTTGATTTACAGGCTTTTTACAAGTTGTCATGAGGAATAAAACAAAAACTGACTTTTGAAAGACCTCCCGGAGAGCAAGAGGGAAAAACAGACAGCAAACCAACCTCTCTATTTCAAAATCTTCTCAAGACTTTTGTGGTGAATAATCCATTTCCAGAATCAAATACATTATGATTTGAGATGATGTAAGAATGGAAAGAAGTTATTTGGGGGTTTGTCTAACCTAGGGTTCAAGTTAACAGTGGTTTGGAAATCAGTTCTGAAAAGTGGGAAGTTTAGACTCTCCCCCCCTTGAGGTTTACTCTTTTCTTTTTAATCAAGATAAGGCATATATTACAATTTAAAAGAGTTTGTATTCTATAGCAGGGGTCAGCAAACTTATTTCTGTAAAAGACCAGATAGTCAATATTTTAGGCTTCTGGGCCATGTGATCTCTGTGAGCATGACCCAACTCTGCATCATTAACACAAAACCAGCTGCACTGGTACAAATATGACTGTGACTGTTCCAATAAAACTTTATTTACAAAAGCAGGCAACCAACCCGTGGGCCATAGTTTGCTGACTCCTGAGCTACAGAATGACAATAAATGAAAATCAAAAAGACTTGCATCTTAGACCAGCGTAGTGGGCCACGCCTGTAATCCCAGCAGCTCAGGAGGCTGAGGCAGGTGAGTTACAAGCTCAAAGCCAGCCTCAGCAACTTAGGGAGGCCCTAAGCAACTCAGTGAGACCCTGTCTCTAAATAAAATACAAAAAAAAAAAAAAGGGATGTGGCTCAGTGGTTAAATATCCCTGGGCTCAGTCCCAGGTACCAAAAAAAGCAAAAAAAAAAAAAAAAAAAAAAAAAAATGGAGGGGGCTGGCATCCTGAGAGGCTGTCCCATTGTCCAGATTCACCACCTTTAATGGTTGTATTCCACATTGTTTGGGTGGTTACAGCCATCATTCTAGATTATATGCTTGCAGTTCTATTTCTTGATTTATTCCTTTTACATGGTATCTACTGAGTCTTCCTTATGAAACACGAGAAAATTGCCAGACTCTCATTGTCACCTCCCTCCACGACTCCCCAAGATTGGTCTCTTTAGACGCCCGTATTTATAGTGTTTCCGTGTCCCTGTGTACTTCTGTTGTTTCTTTTTCCGTTGGCAGGTGATGTGACATGGGGATCTTGTTATTCCTTCATCCCCCTCCGTCCTCCCCTGACTACTGCTCGCGCCATTGTTATTTTCACAATACCATGTTATAATGTTTGCCCTGTTTTGTAAATTAATTAGGTCTTTGGCGTTCTGCCAGAAGTCGGTTCTAAAAATTGCAAACCAAGAAACAGCATTCACAATATTTTAATTATGTAAATATTAGTCATGGCAGAACTAAGTAGTACGATTGGAGAAATAAGGATAATCCACTAGCAGTAAATCTCTCTCCACAGAGAATGTTCCAAGCATTTCAAGCCACCCAAAGGCTCCAGCACATACTCAAGATCATGTCCTGTTTTAGCTTTCTGTCTTATCCTTCCAGAACTCTCTTTCTGTGCTCCACTTTTTAGGTCACCCTGCTGTTCCACAGAAGCAGAGCCCTGAACAACCCTCGGAGACTTCCATTTCCCAGGTTCTCCTGTCCCTGGGAACCATCGGAGCTTGTCCTGGTTCTCCTCCTAGATGCCGTTGGCTTTCCTCAAGTTTGTCTTGGTTGTCTGTCTTCATGGAACAAAATCAGACTGACTGATCTGAGGAGTGTGCCATGGGTTCCTCTGCGTGTGTGTAGCCTTTTAATCCCCAAACTCCTTTTCTAAAATAGGAAGGCCAAGTCCATGGAGGGGTCGGCTCAATTGTAGGGTGGATAGACCACACACAGCTACTCGCTCCCATGCCCACAAAGCCCCAATAGAGCTGTTACTCTGGAACGGCACACCAATACCCACAGGGGGACCTGGCCCTAACCCACCCACCATGCCATGTCTTTAGAGGGCAGCCCACCCACTTTGGTACCGTTCAGTGTTGGAACTGAGGTAGCTGCCTCGCGAAGCTGCAGATCCTCAAAGACCTTCATTGAACTAGTCTAATTTCAGTCCCTGTTCTTGTAGAACCCAGGACCGATACTCTGTCTCCAGGTGGGTTTTCTCTCTTGCATGTTCTAAGACGTAGCTTGCTCGGCTATAGGAAGTTCAGCAATGTTCATCCCATCCGCTTTCCACCTTCCAGAATTACATCACAATCTGGCCAGTTGCTGGTTCCCTCTGCTGGCCTCAGCTCTCCTGTGGAATTATTCCATCTTAGACTCCATTCTGCAGCCTTCTTATTAGAATCCCAGGGAGGAGGCCGTCTATCTGAGCCTGCTTTTGTTTTTCTAAACCATCAGCGGGCAACCTAGCACACCTAAAGCTGTGGGTTACCTTCTCCAACCAATTGAGATACATGAGATAGTTTTACCTTTGGCAAAATTGCCTAAGATTATTCATAGTGTGTATTTGTATGAGTTACTTAAACCAAGTAACTCATACAAATACACACTATGAATAATCTTAGACAATTCTGCAGAAAACAATGACGTGTATTTTTCCATGGGTTGAAAACAAAGAATTGTACATTTTTTTAAAAAGAGATTTGGGGCTAGGAATATAGCTCAGTAGTAGATCAAATGCTTAGCATGCTCAAGACCCTGGGTTTGATCCCCAATATGAAAATAAAATTTTAAAGAGATTTGCTAGCTTGTAAAGGTCTCCCAGACAGGATTTTAACCGATATCTCCTTCTTCCCCGAAGAGTCAATTACTGGACACATTTCTTCATATCTCGAGGTTTTTGGAAAATATGATTAATCCATCAGGCAGCATTGTTTTCTCCCTTATTTCTGTGTATTGATATTATTGATCCTTTCAACAGGCTTAGAGCAATGCCAACAGCCCAAGCTGTACCAAGCTAGGAGGGAGCTGACTCACTCCTGGAGCTTCGAGCTCCAACACACACTGGTTCAAGTGATCCCAGGCCTGTTCCCAGAAGAGTCTCTGGGGACTCTCTTTAAGCATCAATCATTTGATGATGGAGTGGTGTTTTCTGAGTCAGACCTGTCAGCCTGAAGGATTGTCCCTTGGGAGAACAGTGCTCAGCATCTCCATGCAAGTGACAAGTCCCCTTCAAAATGCTTGAAGGGGAAGGAGAAGGAGAAGGAGAAGCTGAGTTCGAGGGGCTGGGCATGAAGCACAGAAATAAAAGATGTGAGTCACTGGTTCTTTAACTGAATATTCTCGATGAAGAATTGTCCAGAGCAGCAGGCACCCATGAAAGCATTTTTTAATTAATTGGATCTCTTTATAAATCCAAAGGATAAATTAAATAAATGAATTGTCCAAGGCCAGTTGATGCATAGTTCATATTTCCTTCAGAAAGAAAGACTTGACTGCGGATTTACTGTGGCATTTCTGAAGCCCTGTGATTTTGTGCTGAGGTTCTGGGACCCCTGATCACGGCCCTCCTTGTGAAGCCTTAGAAGGTCTACAGATTTTGTTTTCCACAACATTTACTTATGTCCTCTGCAAAATGCACAAACATGTTGCCAAAAAATATTACTTAAAATAGGAAAGGAAAAAGAAAAGGGTATTTTATTCTTTATTTCCTGTAAGTCACCACTTAAATGTCATTGGCAAATTATAATTGCTCAGCTTGCACTTTTATGGCAAGGTTGGATCTGGACATTGAAAACTGTTCCTGGTACTGACGCAGGAACATGCAGGCTGGCATCTTTGTTTTTACAAGAACTAAAAATATGGATGTTCACTAGCTCATTTGTAATAGGTCAAAATTTATTTCAGCTACCTTTTGAGAGAAAGAACCACCATGACTGGCTGTGATGGTTAATTTTATGTGTCACCTTGCCTGGGCCAGGGGATGCCCATATAGCTGGTTCCACATTATCTCTGGATGCATCTGTGAGAGTTTCTCAGAAGAGATTAGCATTTGGACAGGTAAACTGAGTAAAGATCACTCTCACCAAAGTAGGTGGGCATCATCCAATCTATTGAGGACCTGAATAGAACAAGATTACGGAGAAGGGAGGCTTCTCCCCTCTCTGCCTGACCACTTCAGCAGGGACACAGATCTTCTCCCATCCTGGGTGCTCCTGGTTCTCAGGCCTTCAAAACCCGACTAGAATCTACACCATTCTCTGCTCCAGATCTCAAGCTCCTGGATTAAACCATGGGCTCTCATGAGTCTCCAGCTTGCAGATGGCAAATCATGAGACTCCTTAGACTCCATAATCATGTAAACCAATATCTTAAAATAAAAATAACTCTTTTCTCTCTCTCTCTCTCTCTCTCTACACACACACACACACACACACACACACACACACACCCCTGGCTCATGATGGTTCCACAAGGACTTTTTGGCCTATGATGGTGTGAATGCAATACTTACACAGTGGAAACTCTACTTCAAATTTTGAATTTTGATCTTTTCCCAGGCTAGTGACATGTGGTACATATAGTGCTCTCCAGTGATGCTGAGCAGCTCCTGGACAGAAGTTGATAACTGTCACGGTAGTATCCTCTTCATCCGGGACTAAATTGAATCCCAGTGTGCTGTCAGCGGTGCACCTAGTGGTGAGTGCCACACAGCCACCCTGCTTTCCATATGAGATAATCCCTTATAAAATAGGCTTTGTGCTGGACGAGCTGCCCTATTCTAGCCTAATGTACGTTCTGAGCACAGCTCAGGTAGGCAGGGCTCAGCTGAGCTGTTTGGTGGGTAAGGTTCTTTTTCTTTTTCTTTTTTTTTAAAGAGAGAGAGAGAGAGGGAGAGAGAGAGAGAATTTTAATATTTTATTTTTTAGTTTTTGGCAGACACAACATCTTTGTTTGTATGTGGTGCTGAGGATTGAACCCGGGCCACCTGACCGCTTGGGCCACATCCCCAGCCCCGGGTAAGGTTCTTAAATGCATTTCTTATTTGACATTTTCAGCTTACAATGGTTTTATCAGGACATAATCCTATTGTAAGTAGAAGTGTATGTGTGTGTGTGAGTGTGCACGTGTATGTTTGTCATAGGATTTGGCTGTAAGATGCTCCCCAAAAGCTCACGTATGAGATAATGCAAGAAAGTTTAGAGGTGAAATGATTGCGTTATGAGAGCCTTAACTAATCAGTGCATTAATCCACTTGACTGGATTCATTGGGTGTTGACCCTAGACTGGTAAGGTGCGGCTAGAAGAGCTGAGTCACAGAGGCATGCCTTTGGGGTTTATATTTGTCCTTGGTGAGAGGAGAAGGCTCTCTCTTCTTCTTGGTGCCATATCCTGAGCTGCTTTCTTCCACCACACCCTTCCGCCATGATGTTCTTGCTCATCTCAGGCCTGAGCCATGGAGCTAGCCATCTACGAACTGAGACCTCTGAAATCAGGAGCCCCCCCAATGAACTTGTCCTATTCTAATTTTCTTGTCAGGTCTTTTTGGTCACAGCAGCTAGAAAGATGACTAAAAGAGCACGCAAGTGTGTGTATATACATTGGTTTTGTTTCTCTGAGGGACCCTGACTAATACACTAATACACCACCTCATAGTGATTTTATGTTTAATGGTACCAGGGATTGAACCCAGGGCTCTTAACCACTGAGTGACATCCCAGCCCTTTTTTTATTTTTTATTTTGAGATAGGGTCTCACTCAGTTACTTGAGGCCAGCTTTGAACTTGTGATCCTCCTGCCTCAGCCTCCCAAGCCGCTGGGATGACAGGTGTGCACCACTGTGCCTGGCCCAACAGTGATTTCCGATGTCATATTACAAGGACAATAACTCATTTGTCTGTTCTCACACATTTTCTTCTGGAGGGACACTGTGTTTTCCAATGTAGAATGTCCCCTGAACTTCAGAAACAGGAGGACAAATCAAAGTCAGCAAGAAAATGTGCTCACTGAGAGGTAAAGTCACTTGTAGTTCAGACCGCACAGTGGGGCCCGTAGGAGCCAGAGGGCGTTCCGGGGAGAATGTCACAATGAGGTGACTTCCACTTTAAAACCAGAATCAGGAAGAAGCCCGAGTGTTTGATTTGATTTGGGAATCGCCTCTGTGGTTCTCAGCCTGTTTAAGGTGGGCCTCTAGCTCAGGAGGAGAGCTATGGGGAGAGAATCAGGATGCCCCTCTCTGCCCTCTGCCAACACACACACACACACACACACACACACACACAAATGTGGTGAACTGTTGTGCTCCAGGATTGTTGTTTCAAGGCCTCTGAAGTCACCTCTGTCTATAAAACACGGGAGCCCAGGTGGTTACGAACCTTCTCATGACAAGCTTTGAGATTTGTCAAAAATCAAACCACAGCCCTGTGCCGTGCTGGAGGAGCCTGCCCCCTACCCCGCCCCCCAGAGCCTCTAATTGCTTCCTCCATGGCCCGCAGGGCAGTGCCCAGTGCCAGGCTGGGTGAGACAGAAGGGCAGACCAGGTCCCTGGAGCTCCTCAGTCTCCCAGAGCCCTTCTCATTCCCAGGGTGCTCTGCAGCCACCTTGATGTAGAGCAAATTATCCAGCTTAAAAAAGAACAGGTACAGATATCTTTCTGTTTGATCTGAATAGCTGATACCTGGTTCCAGGAGCCTGACATGTTCTGCTGTGCTTGGCACCTCGCACAGCCCCAGATTGCAAATCTGGAATGAATGTTCTTTCCTGTCACCAATGTTGTAACTCCCCAGAAGGATCCTGGACTTTCTCCAGGAGGCCTGAAGCCAGCAGCTGAATCCCAAAGTCCCTACCTCCCCTTCTCACCAGAGCTGTTCACAAGGCTTCCCTGCAGGGGCCGGTGGGCACCTTGCTGTATGTAGCCAAGCTGCAAATGAGCGCCCAATATAAAAATAATAATCAATTGAACTCAGTGGGAGAGAGGTGGGTGGTGTTGGGCTTGTGTTTACCCAAGGTGGGTCTGGGGAAAACTTCATGGACTGGTCAGGCTTTTGAGATCTGTTTTAAATGTGGCTGGAAAAGGTGAGAACAAACTGTAGGAAGAACTGGGCACAAGTCCCTGGCACCCTCTGAAAGTCCTCATGACTCTCTGGGTACACGGCGTACAGCATCCCGGTGGGACTGGCCAGGACTCAGCCCCAGGCGCTTCCAACACCAACAAGGTTGAATTTGTGGACTCTTTGGCTCAGAAAGCTCATCTTGCGGCATCTTCTGACACATAATTACTGAACATCCACCGAGAGCCAGCTGCTGGGTGCACTGGGGACACACAGAAGTGAGTGACGAGGACGTCCCTGTCGTCGGTGGGCTCTCAGTCTGTAGGGCAGAGGATCTGCATTAGTCTTGTGAAAGACAGTGTGGGCCCCCCTCTGCAGTGTCTTAACACAGCAACTTCTGTGAAGACACCAGAGGACCCTGCCCAGGGCAGACTGCTGTGGTCTGAATACTTACATCCTCCCAAAAGTCATAGTTCGAAATCCACCTCCCAGGTGACTGTATTAAGAAATGAATCCTTCCAAGGTGATGGGGCCGTGAGACTAAAGTCCTCACAAATGGCATCAGTGCCCTTAGACAAGGGACTCCAGAGAGCTCTTTCACCCCTTCCACATGTAAGGGTCCAGAAAGTGAACCCTCACCAGACACTGAATCTGGTAGTACCTCCATCTTGAACTACACAACGGTTGAGAAACTTAAATTTTTGTTGTTGATAAGCCACATAGTTTATGGTATTCTGTTACAGCAGTCTGGAAGGATCCAAGACTCGGGGAGACTGAGAAATTGACACCAACCTTGAATCTCAAATCACAGTGAGAGTGAGCTGGGGGGAGGTCCATTAATGGGAGAGAATTTCAGGAGTTTCAAACTTTATCCTGACATCTATTAAAAATCACAAAAAAAATTTTTTTAATCTCTAGGACATTACAATCATCCATATGCTAACAACTCCCAACTTCACCTCTCCATCCCAGTCCTCAGATCTGATATCATCTGCCTCCCGAGATCTCTAGGTGTCCGTCCAGTAGGCACCTGCCCCATCTAGACAACTTGTCCCACCCCACCCCATGCATCTGCTCCCCCTGTGATAGTGAACCCACAGTTTGGAGATGAGACTGGATTCCCTGCTGGCAGGTGAGAGGAGTTTCTCCTGCACTGATGGCAGGTGGGCTCTGCCTAAGGTAGCAGGCAGGAGGTGGGGAGGAATGGGGGGTGCTGCAGCTCTTAATGGCGGCCCCACCCTCAATGTTACAGCAGACCCCAGCAGCTCATCTTTGATTTCTTCTTTCCAGGTTCTTGTCTTGTGGATGGGAAGAATGAAATCCACAGACCAGGATGAGTGAGTGTAAGGGTAGGATTTTACTGAAGAACAGGAACAGGACTCTTGCCATGCAAGAGAGCACCCCTTAGCAGGGGTCCACCCAGGTGCAAGTCTAGGGGTTTAATAGCACTCAGTTCACTGCTCTTGGTTCAAACTTAATTAGAGTTTGAAAAAAGCACCAGTGCTCTTGGCCCAAATTTATGCTAATTAGGGCTTGAAATGTACTAATGCTATTGGTTAATTCTTGAGTCCCAACTTTCATTCAAGTCTGCCCGATTCCATTTTCCTTGGCAGGTCGGATGGGGCTGCAGCATTGCATGGAGCAGGCTTTGGCTGCAGGCATCCATACCACGTCAGGCCTGGCCGCGGGAGGATGACAGGTGAGCGAGCACTCCAGGCGCTGGCTCTCCGTGCTAACCTGGTGGGCTCCATGCGGCCTTGGGCAGCTGCTCCACCTCTCCACTGCCATTCCTGAAGGTGTGGAGGGGGAGGGGAATAGAAAGCCTCAGGATGTGAAAATACAGGGTTAGCACTTTCAGGCCCACCTGGGGGTGGAGGGCCAAGGACTTCATCTACCCTGCCCAAGTAACGGAACCTCCATGAAATGCAATTGGGAGAGTATCCCCCAATGCCAGGGTTTGGAGAGTTTCCAGGTGGGAGAACACACTGAGTTGCTGGTAGGGTGGCCCATCTGGGGAGGGCAGGCCAGCTCCAGAACCCCCACCCCAAAACCCTTGCTACCCCACGGGATAGGTTCCAAAATCCACAGATGCTCAAGTCTATGCATATAACCCTGGCCCGACCTCGTGGACACTTTAACCGCCTCTAGGTTACTTAAAACACCGAGTACAAGGCGAATGCTGTGTCGATAGTTGTAATATATTGTTAGGGGAAATAATGACAAGAAAAATGTCTGGACACGTTCAGTACAGACACAGCCGCTGCGGTCCTAACCGCATGGTACACGAAGGAGACACCTAGGTGGACAAGCTCCCACAAGTGCCAGAGAGGGCTGGAGGGTTTGAGGTGATGGGAGGCCACAGTTATAGGGTCCGCACTTCACGTCCATCACGGGGATTCAGTGTGCGGCAAACTCAAGCTTTGCCCTTTGGAACTTCCTGAAAAGTTTTTAAATGAAATGTTTTTGTGCTATGGTTGGTTGAATCTGTGGAACCTACAGATATAGGGGGGCTATATGGAGCCTGCAGAGGGGGGTGTGGGAATCATCAATTGATAGGCTAGGAGTATGGAGGCCCTGTGATTTGTGACTAGACTCTGAAATAGTGGTAGTTTTGTGGGACTGAGCCCTTAACCTGGGTGATCTGATGCTAAATCCAGGTAAACAGCCTCAAAATTGGGTTGAACTGTAGGCCACCAAGATACTCAGTATGGGAAGAATTGGTGGTGGGAGAATGAAAAAAACCAAAAATACCTCTATACATTCAAAGTCAGAAGTTCGAACAGAAACTGTTGAAAGTCCCTATTTCACTGGTACATCTCCCCAGGTGCAGGCACCAGATACCATGAATCACCCCTCACCCTGATAAACCCGGCCTAATTCCCTGTTAAGATTGAGAGCCATCTTGTCACAAAGGCATGAAAAGTTACTTTCGGCTTTACTATAAATCACTGCGATTTCTGAACTTGCTTGGAATGCCTGCCCGTGCCTTGAACTCACCCATGCCTGGTTTTCCCTGAGCAGATAACAACCCTCTCTGAAACCCGAGTGGCACCTCATAAATTCTGATGTTGGGATCTAAATTCACTTCCTAAGTGCTGAACCGTTTAGACCATTAACCTACTACCTGCCTTTGTATTTTGTTTGTCAATGTCCTGTTATCTGTAAGTTCTCAAGACACCCCCCTTTTGCAACTTTTTTTGTGCTATAAAACTGCGCTCCTAGAGAGCCGGGATACTGTCTTCTAACCCATGGATTTCGGGAGAGGGACAGTCCCGGCTGGGCTGGTCGGAATAACAAGCTTGCTTTAATTTGATTAAATTGGAGTCGGTGATCTTGTCTTTGTTTTGTGGTTTCACAACCCTCCACGTCCAGCATTGCCCCAGGCGGTAGAGTCCACAAGCACAATGGAGGGTAAACACACTCACTCTCTATCCACCTCCCCTCTCATCGAACTGGTTCCAGCCTGGTGCAGCTGGATCACTTTGGTAGCCTTCTTGAAGCCGTGTCTGCAGTGTTTAAAACAGGCGTTTTTGAAAAGATGGGTTTCTGGGCACCCGGCAGTGAGAACAGAAATGTGGGACTTTTCCAGGGACCCACTCCTTCACTCCTGTGTGGGTGTTATGATGTAGAGTGTGCCCCTGCTCCAGGCAGAAACCCAGGAGAGTCTGGGCTGCGAGAACCAAGGCTCATCCTACCAAGGAGGTGAGAGTGGGCCCGGAGAGTGCTGGCATGGCCAGAGGGTGTGGAGGGAGAGGAGGCCAAGCCGGAACTCTGATGGGTGGATAGAGGGGAGGGATTGAGGGAGGACCATGAACCAGGGGCAGGGAGGGGAAGTCTGTCTCTGCAGGGCTGTAGGAGTCAGAGGAGCCTCTGGCCACCAGGAGGACAAGGCCAAGGTCAGCAACAAGGAGATGAGAGATTTCCTAGGTAGAAGCCAGACTGGCATGTGGAGATGGCATGGGAAGCGAAGAAGGAGGGCAGGGAGGGGTGTCACCAGCTAGTGGGTACAAGCACAGGAATTTTTTGAGCCAAGGCACCCATCGCCACCAGCTAAAAATCAAAGGATGGAAACTTACAGATAATATTTAAAAACAAAGTAATGGATACTGAAAACTCATCCTCCTACTTGGCTACATTTTGCTAGTAGCTCCAGTCAGGGTTATTGCGGTCCATTGCATCTACGTGGTGGCAATGACCCATAATGCGGCTCATCTGCGGGTCTCTTCCAATCCTCATCTAGTGCTGGCTCAAGAGTAACTTGAACCTGGCTGTATTTACACTGTGGAAATCAGCAAATTGCACAATTCAGAACTTTTTATTTAAAAAAGTTATTACTAGAGAGCCAGTTGTTAAGCATTTACCAGCCCACCCCTGAAGGAGCGAGATGGCACACTTCCCTAGAGAGAGAGTAACGTTGTTCTCCCAGCAGAAGGGAAAAAAGGAAGTGTTTTTCTGATGACTTCTATTTCTCTCTTATGTTGAGGCTAAGGTGTGTAAGAGCCAGCGAAGAAGGCAGCACTGGGGGCTAGATCTGAAGATGCAAGAGAGGATCCGACACGGTCCTGGCCCTCATCTTCCTGCTTTTTCATGAGGGAGA
This sequence comes from Ictidomys tridecemlineatus, assembly GCF_052094955.1. Lineage (NCBI taxonomy): Eukaryota > Metazoa > Chordata > Mammalia > Rodentia > Sciuridae > Ictidomys > Ictidomys tridecemlineatus. Next base: position 37,912,245 of record NC_135488.1, on the reverse strand, counting down.
CCCGCGCTAAGGGGCCCTGTGGTAGGAAGAAGCTACATCAGTGCTTCCCAAACTTCCGTCTGCTTACCTATCACCTGGGGATGGTGTTGGACTCCTGGTTCTGAGTCGGTGGGTCTGGGGTAAGACTTGGGGTTTCTAACCAAGTTGCAGGTAATGCTGAGACTGCGGATCCAGGATGTCAGAGCGGTGCAGTCCTTAGGGGCCATGAGAGGCTGGGCTGGCCTGCACGTCACGAGAGAGGGGACGACGGGTGAGGATGGTGCTGGAGAAGTAGTCGGAGCATGCTCAGTCGGGGCCTTAGGGTACAAAAAGAAGCCTGGATATTATTCTAGTGCCACGGGGGGTCGGTTGAAGGATTTTATGCAGACTGGGGGTGGGAGTGGCTTTTATGATCTGCTTCTCCTTTCAAATCACTCTGGCTGCTGCTTGGGTAGGCAAAGTGACAATGGGGGGGGGGGGACTTTCTGGGAAGCTGTCATGCCAACCTCAGCCAGAGATGACCATGACCGGACAGCAGGGTGACCCAGGAGATGGAGAGAAGTGGGCAGATTCCAGATGTGCTTTGAAAACGGATCTGAAAGACTCACTAGTGGGCTGGGCATGGGGGGAGGCTCAGCAGGAGGGAGGGGGGCCCCTTGGGGCTTGGTCCTGAATAAGTGAAGGTTTCCTGTGGCCCCGTGCTGAGCTGGAAGAGGAGGTGAGGGGCTGGGCAGGGGCAGGTGGAGATGTCCCAGAGAGTTCCATGGGAGTGTGGGTTCAGAGCAGGGTCCTGGCTCCAAACGGGGAGCTGTCCACAGGCACATCTTCGGGGAGGGTGGAGATAGGGAAGAGTGGAGGCCCTAGGAGGGGTCCCGAGGGACGCTTTAGTTAGGGACTCTGTAGAAAGAACGAGAGCTGGGAGCCGGAGGCTGTAGTCCTGTGTCCCTCCCTGTGACTTAAGACAGGGGCATCGCCGCAGGGCTGACCACTCAAATAGTTGACATCTTGCTGCTGCTTCTTCTTTTTTTTTTTTTTTTCTTTTTTATTTCTGGCAACATGGAATCACTTTAAAAGAGAAGAGAGGGGGTCAGCTGAGGTCGTGGCTCAGTGGTGTCCACGGTGTCCCTCTGAACCTATTGCTCCAATAATGTACTCATCGTGTCCCACATGATGATATTCCCATTATATGTTTTATTACTATTTTTATTTTTATGATCACATTAGATACTTTTTTTTTTTACACATGGGAGCCTTGGGGGACATGTTTGTTGATTAGTTTATAACTGAAAATGAATATTTTATACAGGAACATTTTGAACAGACACAGAATAACTCTTAACCTTGTTTCTTCTTAGGCTAAAATTTTATTATCTCTGTTCCTTGGGCTTCTGAGCACTGTGCAAACGAGGCCTAAGCAATGAGCACCATCAATTATTAATAACCCTCCATGAGCACAGAGCTGCTTCTACCCTGAGTGCGTTTCATAACTGGGGATCAGGACCAGGGCTTCTGCTCCTTCCTGGATCTACGGTGCAAAACACCAGGGCATCCTGAAACCACAGCTACGGCCCCTGGCCTGCAGCTACCCAAGAAGGGGCACCCTAGGCTTAGGACACCCTCTTAGATTATAGGATCAGCCCATCATCCAAGAAGTTGCTGGCAGGGGCCTGTGATGCTCATGTTCTCCATGAGCTGGGGAAGGAGGCTATGCTTGGAGTTTGTCCCTCTTGCCATCTCTTAGGCTGCATTGTGTCCCCCTGCCACTCATATGTGGAAACCCCAAGGCCCAGTAGCTCACAATGGGGCCATATTTGCAAATTGAGCCTTTGAAAAGGTGATTGAGTTAAAATGAGGTGGACTTTGATCCAAGATGACTGGCGTCCTTAGAAGAAGAAATGCACACTTATTATCTTCCCCACCTCAACCCCCCTTGTGGTGAGTCAGCATCCACTTATCAGGGAGTACATTCGACCTTTGGTTTCTTGGGACTGGCTTACTTCACTTAGCATGATAGTGTCCAGCTCCATCCATTTACCGGCAAACGCCGTAATTCCATTCTTCTTTACAGCTGACTAATATCCCATTGTGCGTCTCTAGCACATTTTCTTTACCTAGTCATCTTTTGTAATGAAGGGAAGGGAGGGGGATGAGAATAGAAAGGACGGTAGAATAAATCAGACCTCACTTTCCTATCTCTGCATTTGAATACACGACCAGGGTAACTCTGCATCACATACAACCACAAGAATAGGAACCTAATTAGAATAAGTCATACTTCAAGTGTGTATAATATGCCAAAACACATTCTACCATCATGTATATCTAAAAAGGGGAAGAAAAAAAAAAAAAAGAAATGCAGACAGACACGTGCAGAGGGAAGGCCACGGGAGACAAGAGGCCAGGACAGAGGACTGGGGACAGGCCAGCCTAGGACACCTCAGCCTTCCCACTTCCAGATCACATTTCTGTGGTTGAAGCTGCCCCATCTCAACCCTTTCATGGTCTGTCCCTCCGCCTGGCCTCCTTCCAAGGAGTCCTGCCAGGCTGGCCCTTGTGCGGACCTCATGCCTTTTAAACTATGATCTGAGAAGCCCTGTGGCGGAGAGGGCTGGCGGGAGCCACTGGACAGCCTCATGATCCTCTGATCACAAGACGAGATGCCCAGTGGGAGGAACTTGGCCATCTTGAGCAGGAGGAACAGGACACATTGTCCTGACCCTCTGACCCAAGGCACCCTGCCCTGTCCCCGGGGTGTGTCTCCAAGGCCATTCCTTAGCCTCTCAGGGCACACCCAGACTGTCTCCTGAGCCTGGATGACCCCAGACTAATTAAAGAAAGAACTGTCCTCTTTTTCTTGCAGTAACAGGAACTGGGAACATCATGGGGGGGTGGGATGAGAGAGGGGCTAAGCAGAGAGACCTCTGGCCCTGCTGTCCCATGCCGGCACAGGACAAAGTGTTCTGATTTGTTTAAGAAAATATTGCACCTGTGTGGATGGAAAGGGCCCAGGGGGCAGCCGGAGGGGAGCTGTGGCAGTTAGCACCTGTGGGAAAACCCGGTTCAGGAAGGGGTCTGCCTCTTGGAGTTTCCTCCCTCCTGTGCCCTGGGCCAGGGAAAGGCCCTGAAACCCACTCTGCTGAGCCCACCCCTTCACCCAAGGCAAACCCAGTCGTCAGAGGCTCCCGGCAGCCTTGTCAAATCGGCCTGTCCCGGGAGGTCCAGATGGTTTTAAGAGCGAGAGGAAGACTCTATTGCGGGAAACCCATGGCTCAGCTGCTGTGCCCTGCGGGGACTGCAGCAGCTGCCCGAGGTCCTCCTCATCCCAAGTTGTCGTCAAGGAAGGGTCTGCCCCCATCCTTCCCGTGGAGACCACCGGCTCTGAATTCACCACGCTCAGAGGACTTTTATTTATTTTTGGTACTGGGGATTGAACCAGGGGCACTTAACCCTGGGTTCACATCCTCAGGCCCTTTTTATGTTTTCATTTTGAGACAGGGTCTCGCTGACTTGCTGAGGGCCTCACTAAGTTGCTGAGGCTGGCTTTGAACTCACCATCCTCCTGCCTCAGCCTCCGGAGCCACTGGGATTACAGGTGTGCACCACGGCCTCCAGCACACAGGGGACTCTTGATCACCTATTCAGAGGGGCCTTGGAGACCAGGGGACAGGTGGAGCCAAGCCGAGAGAGTACTGGGCTTCCTCACATCCCCAGGACCAGCCTGGTCTCTGGCCGGGCTCCTCAGGGTTCACCTGTCCTTGCTCAGTCCCCCAAGGCCTTCACCCTCTTTCTCTCTTCTCTGCTATAGAAACTGGGGGAAGAGAAGCCAGAGAAACATTGGAAATTCAGGCACCTGCCATCTTCCCATGGCTAACAGCTGCTAATCGCAATTCTGACAAACATAAACCAGAGATAGACGTAAGCAAAAAAAAACAAAAAAAAAAATTAAAGCAGTATTCTAAGAATGAATTCTCAGGTAGGAAGGTTAGAAGAGCCAGAGACACCTCCTCAGTACCCCTCAAGTCACCCCCCAAAAGCCAACTTCCTCCTTGAAGCTAAGACTGCCCTCTTAATTTATCCAGCACCCCAAAGATTACACCTCATACAGTGTGTTTTTATGTTAGGTGTGGGGCCCACTAGGACCCTCTGTCGTGTTCTTAGTGAACAGCATAGACATGAAGGGACATAAGCCCTGTGGGCTCAGATGTGTTCTCATCCTGATTAGTCATTCGAGCTTTGGTTTTTCTCATCCACGTCATGGAGTTATCAATACCTACTTTATACGATTATTATAAGTACTAGGTGAAATACTGAATGACAAGCATCTCCCACATAGTAGGTGCTCAACTAATGTTTGTTCCTTTCCCCTTCTGCTATTTCAGGGAAACTGGTAATTGGGGAACACTTCAATTGCCAGGTGTCTATGACACTACACCTGTGCCTTTGACATCTGAACATAGTAGCCAAAATGAGTATTTATGAAAGCATAAGCATCGTGCGAAATCTTTTAGCATGTGGTTGTCTGGCTCCTTTCCCACTTAGCCCAACGTCTTCAAGACCGGTTCTAAAGTAAATGATACTTGGTTGAAGGTCAACATGCAGCACCTGGCACAGAGTAGGGAGGCTCAATAAATTTTTGTGGAAATGAGATAGAATTTTGGATCCTAAATGATTGCCCTGAGTCATGGAGAAAAGACTCCAGTATGTTCATTGCATTTTTTAAGAAAAGAGAAAAAGCAAACGATAAAGCATTTTGAAAATTTTCCATTCTGCACAGATAAAACCTGAGATTGGTGATTCAGGTGGTCTCCGTTGCTGGGAACCTAGCTTTCCACAGTGGCTTGTTCTCAGGAACTGGAGATAGCCAATGGGTATTTTGCTGTCCGTGTGTTTATCCGCTCTTGTTTTTGGTGTTTGCAGTCCTAGAGATGGAACCCAGAGCCTCACCTAGGCTAAGCAAGTGCTCCACCCCTAAGCCAATCCCCAGTTCTTTTTTTAATATTTTATTTAGAGTCAGGATCTTGCTGAGTTGCTTAGGGCCTTGCTAAGTTGCTGAGGCTGGCTTTGAACTTGTGATCTTCCTGCCTCAGCCTCCCGAGCCACTGGGATTACAAGCGTGGACCATCACACCTGGCCCCATCCCCCTTTTAAAAATAATTATTGTATTTTGAGAGAAGGTCTCTTGCTAGGTTGCCCAGGTTGGCCTCAAATGGACGATCCTCCCAGTCTCCTGAGTCGCTGGGATTACAGGCGTGCCCCATTGTGCCCAGACGCTCAGTTTTTATTTGGTTCATTTGTTCACTTTTAAAGGTAAGTGAAGCTATCAAACTTCCTTGCATGCATCTGTAGTGCTGGCACCTGTCTCCTCTCTGTCTCTCTCCGTCTTCCCTGTTACATTATTAGTAGTAATGTCCACCCTATCCTGGTTGGCTCCTTTGTTCATTTATTCAGTACCCTCTCCTATTATCACAGATGAAAATTTAAGATACACTGGCCCAAGATACACTGGCTCTTTGAAACCCTCTCTGTGTGTTTTCGCTTACCGACCCGGTGATGTGTTTTTCTCGTTCGTTGGGAGGTGTAAGTTTAAACCCCATGTTGAAGTTAAGATCCATCACGTCAACAACAACCTTTGAGTTAACCAAACATAGAGCCAGGAGTTGGAATTTTATGAACCCAACAGGACTGGTTACTCCCGTGGCCTTTTTGAAGAGCACTTTCTGTTTATTCCTGGGAGGGTTAGGCCTTGAGAAGTCCTCCAGGACCAGGATCAGGTATGGTGAGATTTAGAGAATTATTTTCACTGTTTATTTTTAGGGATCTTGCTATTTTTCCTAAAGCGACTAGAATCATGGCAATTGTTTAGTTACTTTAAATCCCCAGGGCTGCTGGTATGCTTACACACCTAGTTTAAATAGATAGACAGTAAGTGAGTTTTTTTCTCTACTCCCATACTATCTTCTCCAAATTCCGAATTCCAATATCCACTCTCCACACAACCCAGAGTCTGCCACTGGCAGTCGCGTTTGTGAATCAGGTGGAACTTGGGGTGTGGCACTGTCTCCTAGGTGCACCCCGCATGGTCCTGACTTCCCCTGCAGTCCCAGGAATTGCTTTCAAGGTGGTATGTGGCTGGGAGGCTGAGGCAGGAGGATCTCAAGTTCAAAGCCAGCCTCAACAACTTAACGAGGCCCTAAGCAACTCAGTGAGACCTTGTCTCTCATTAAATATAAAAAAGGGCTGGATGTGGCTCAGGGGTTAAGCGCCCCGGGGTTTGATCCCTGGTAACAAAACAAAACAAATCAAGATGGCACATGGCAGCCCAAGGACACTTGCCTTTCTAGAAAGCTTGTAATTAGCCTCCAGCACGTTGGGCTCTCATCTACAGCCTGATGTCTAGCTGGTCTAGACCCAGCCCCTCCTTCTAGAAACTTCTCCCAACCCCTGCTCCTCTCCAGACTCCTCCCCCTTGCCCCTGGGTTTCCTGCTTCTCCCATGGGGCTTGGCTTCTGGTTGATTCTAATTGGCAGGCAGCCAGAAACCACCCTCCCCCAATGGAAGCCGGAAGTCCAGTCCAGGGCAGGTCTCCCTCTTAGGACCGTGGTCAGACCCAGCCTCTTGCCATTTGGGGTGGGACTTCCTCTTTCTTAGAGCTTATTCCATTTGATGCCCCTCCCAGGGCTGATGAGTTTCCCAGCCTTGGTTCTGTTCCCTTCTGGCCCACTCCCAGTTTTCTACAGCCCTGCATCCCAGTTACAAAACTTGGAAAATCACACCTAGAATTCCACGGGAAAACAAATAGAAGCCCCCTATGTGCCAACCATCCGTCCATTCCCAATCCACTTCTTTTGAAATGCAGTTGGTCATTTGGTTCTGAGACTGGATGATACAAGAATTACTCGTTCAGGGTCCACAACCTCAGACTCCTCCAGAGGGTGATTCTGGAATGCGTGTCACGCCCACTTAGATACACTTAGACTTGCTCATTCCACTCTCAGGAATTTATCCTAAAGACATCAACAGATGTGTACCGACGTTTGTGTGCAAGAATAGTATGTGGAAGTTCTATACCGGGAAAATTTGAGCTAGTCTAATTGTCCAAAAGCAGGACTACATAAAACATAACATCAATACAGTGAAATATTTTACAACCATGAAATTATTTTTGAGGGGGTGGGGATATAGCTCAGTTGGTAGAGTGCTTGCCTCACATGCACAAGGCCCTGGGTTCAGTCCCCAGCACCACAAAAAAAAAAAAAAAAAAGAGAGAGAGAGAGAGAAAGAAAAAAATGTTTTTGAACACTTATTTTTAAAATAAAAGAAATTCTAAAAAATTTTAAAAATCTCTTAAAATTAAGATTATATTGGCAAAGAATGGCATATAATGTTATTTAGGTAATAATGTTATCTCAATTTTGTTAAAAGAAGGAAAATGATTTGCATATAGGTGCGCTTAAAGCAAACACAAAAAATATGGCTATTATGTGTCTCTGGGTGGTAGAATTACTGGTAATTTTCAAAATGCATTTTTCAGTATTTTATTTGATATTCTGCAACAAATGGAGAATTCTTGGAGATAGGAATTTAGTGATACAGAGAGAACACTGAACTCCAAAAAAGAAAGCCCAGAGAGGTTGAAATGTTGCACAGCTGGTGAGCAGCCCGCCTTGGTCCTTCCCTGCCCCTTGCTGATTGGCTGATGAAGAAGCCACAGGCCCGCCAGACTACTGAGGGGTCAGAAGGCACCACTCCTTTAGGGAGCATGCTCCTTAAAGAAGTTGGTGACTGAGAAGTGACCCCAGTCCATTTTAACAGTAAGACACGCAGCCCTGGGTGGAGCTTTATGATGCTAATGAGACTGAGGATGTAGGGAGTAGCAGGGTTAGAAAGTTCAAGGGCCTCCTGCAGGTGCTTGGAAAACAAGGGAGCCTACTCCGCCCGGTTTGCACCTCTAGTTCACCTCCCTGGCTTCTCCTCCTCTGTAAATATGAAAACCTGGGCCAAGACGGGGCAGCTCGCTTTCTTTAAAAAAAAATTTAAAATAATTTTTATTTATTTGTATTTTTTTTAGATATAAATGTATGCATGTAGAATGTATGTTGGCATATCATACATACGTGGAGTAAAACTCATTCTAATTAGGATTCTTTTCTCCTGTTTGTACGTGATGCAGAGTTAGCCTGGTCATGTGTTCTAATATAAGGCGAGGAAAGTGATGTCTGATTAATCCCCCTGTCCTTCCTATTCTCCTCCCCTCCCTTCCCTTCACTTCTCTTTGTCTAATCCAATGAACTTCTGTTCTCCCGCTCCCCACCCTCCCTTGTTGTGGGTTAGCATCCACATGTAAGAGAGAACATTTGGCCATGGTTTTGGGGGACTGCTTTATTTGACTTACGCGATATTCTCCAGTTACATCCAATGACCAGATGCCATAGTTCCATTCTTCAAAACTGCCATACTACCAAAAGCACTAACTCTGCAATCGAATGCAACTTCTATTAAAATTCCAATGACGTTTTTCATGGAAATAGAAAAAGCAGTCATGAAATTCATTTGGAAAAATAAGAGGCCCAGAACAGGCAAAACAATCCTTATTGAGAAGAGTGAAGCAGGAGGCATCACAATACCAGACCTTAAACTATACTACAGAGCTATAGTAACAAAAATAGCATGGTATTGTCACCAAAACAGACATGTAGCCCAGTGGCACAGAATCAACGACACGGAGACAGGCCCACATAAATACAGTTAGCTCCTACTAGACAAAGGAACTGAAAACATGCATTGGAGAAAAGATAGCCTCTTCAACAAATGGTGCTGGGAGAACTGGAAATCCACATGCAGCAAAATGAAATTAGACCCCTCTCTCTCTCACCCTGCATAAAACTCAACTCAAAATGGATCAAGGACCTAGGAATTAGACCAGAGACCCTGCACCTCACAGAAGAAAGTGTAGGCCCAACTCACTTTCTCTAAAACTGACCACATTCCTGTTCTCGGCTGTGGAACACTTTCCCTTTGTAACAAACCCGTTGCTCTGACCCTCATTCCTAACTCCTGCTTAAGTTCTGTTTTATGACAAGGTCAAGAACCTGCAAGTTCAGGTGGAGACCTCCTCATGGTGGTACTTTCCTAATCGGCAGGATAATTAGTTATGTGTTGTTTAAAAATGAGGTCACCAAAAAGCAAAATCAAATAACAACACTATAAAAGCCCTTGCCTGTTGGGTTTTTTTTAACTGTTTCACTCCATTCTTTCTAACCAATATAGAAAAAAAAAAAAGGAAACTAACAGTGCTAAGAACTTAAATCCTTTCTGTAACTCTGGAAAGTAAATATTGTTCCAATTTTGAAGGTAAGAACACAAAGTCACAAAAAAGAAAAAGTGGGGGGGGGAAACAAGATGGAAGAGCAAGACGCTGGCTCCAAAGGCATGCCCTTCCCCTTTCTGTGCTGTCCCCAATCTTGTTGACTGATTGATCAGTTATTATTAATTTATTTATTGGAGACAGGGTCTTACCATATTACCCAGGCTGGTTTCAATTGCCTGGACTCAAGCAATCCTCCTGCCTCAGCCTCCCAAGAGTGTGGGATGTGACTCCAGTTATGTCCCTCCATACCTTGACCTCTTGTGATAGTCTTTTTCTTTTTTGTACCAGGGATTGAACCCAGGGGTGCTCAATCACAGAACCACACCCCCAGTTCTTTTTATATTTTATTTAGAAACAGGGTCTCACTAAGTTGCTTGGTGCCTCCCTAAGTTGCTGAGGCTGGCTTTGAACTTGCAATCCTCCTGCCTCAGCGGCATGTGCCTCCACAGCCGGCCCCTCATGATATTCTTAAACTGCACATTATTCTGTACTTGGGCTTTCTTATCAGGACAAATTTCCCTTTGGAAACAAAAGATATTCGACATTCTGTAAAAATTTCATTCTGGCTAACTTTTATTAGCTAAGATTTTGCCTCAATCGAACTATTTGAATAACTATACCAAAAATATTTCCTAAATGGTCTGAATGAAATTGAGTAACTGCAATCCAAACAAGCTCACGTGACACTTTTGCACGTGTCTTGTCATTTTGGCACGGGGATCATTGTAAATGAGCATGGGCTACACACATCTCAGCGTGATAAGATTGAAGAAATTGTCCTCTCTCCAGATCCTCGGAGATGGCACTGGACTTCTACCTGTGCAGGTTGAGGCCTGACAGGGTGCTGGAAGCCTGGGATGGGAGCTGACCAGGCCTTGAATGCCACCGTGTCACCCCAAGGTGAATGTGGTTTTGAGTCAACCTTTAACTGTCCATGTGACCCGGAACTGAGATCCAACTTTTAATTATATTGTGAATATAATCTTGCTATTTGTTTGTACTGGCAGATACCCATGACCATGTAGCAAAAATCATTGTGGCCTGCCTCTCTGTTATCCTCTGACCTAGGAGGAACTGAGCAGGCACACCTGTGTTGGGGAAAACCTAATGTTCACATTTTATGATAAGGAAATAGGGGACCATACTAGTGTCTGTTGTATTCTGCTGCCCTTCCTATCCTCTACTATCCCCCCTCCCCTCCCCTCAACAGACACTAGTATGGCAGTATGTAAAAACGTGGATGTGTAACCGATGTGATTCTGCAATCTATATACGGGGTAAAAATGGGAGTTTGTAATCCACTTGAATCAAGTGTATGAAATATGATATGTCAAGAGCTTTGTAATGTTTTGAACAACTAATAATAAAAAATTTAAAAATTTTAAAAAAGAAATAGGGGACCAGAGAAGCAATTTGCCCAACATTATGCAACTTTGAGTACATTCATCTCCCCAAGTTACTTCCTCACGTAACCATTGCACCCTTGATTTGTCCAGGCTCTCAGTGTAAGCAATTCCTTGAACTTTGAAGACTTTATCCAAAAAAAATAACAAAACATATCATTTGTTTATTAAAAAAATTTTGTTGAGACAGAGTCTCTCTAAGTTGCCCAGGCTGGCCTCAAACTTGAGATTCTCCTGCCTCAGCCTCCAAAATAGCTGGGATTACAGGTGTGTACCACCGTGCCTGGCTGATATCTCAGTAGTATTTTTATCACCTACATACTTAAATGTTTGTTTTTGATATATTGTTAGATAAAATATAGCATTCTAATTAATTTTACCCTTTTTATTTTTTGGTCCTGAGGATTGAACTGAGGAGCACTCGACCACTAAGCCATATCCCCAGCCCTATTTTGTATTTTATTTAGAGATAGGGTCTCACTGAGTTGCTTAGGTTCTCGCCATTGCTAAGGCTGGCTATAAACTCGAAATCCTCCTGTCCAGCCTCCAGTGTCTCTGGGATTACAGGTGCACTCACCTCACGCCACTGATTTTATCCTTTTTATTTTTGTCTTGAAGGTGGCCGCTAGAAAACTTTGTTTTATTAATTTAATTTATTTATTTATGTTGCAGTCCTGGGGATCAAACCAGAGTCTCATGCATGTGAGGCAAGAGTTCTACTACCGAGTAATACCTCCAACTCATGTTTGCTAGAAATTTTTAAACTACAAGCAGGTCTTGAATTATATTTCTGTTGAACAAAAGTGTTTCCAAAGCAGATGATTCTTCATTACAGGCATATCTACTCTGACTGCGCCTCTCAGGATTGTGGGCCCAGATATTGCACCGTCTATGTGTTGAAAGTTTATATAGCATCCCTGGAGCCAGGTGTGGGGGTGCGTACCTGTGCTGCACAGCTACTTGGAAGGCTGAGGCAGGAGGATCACAAGTTTGAGGCGAGTCTCAGCAACTTAGCAAGACCCTGTCCCCAATTTTTTTTTTAAAGGGCAGGGGTGCCTAGGGATGTGGCTCAGTGGTTAAGCACCTCTGGGTTCTGTCCCCAATACAAAATTTAAAAAGGAGAAGGAAGTTTGTGGCAACCCTGCATCAAACCAGGTTATTGGCAACTTAGATGACCATCACAATTTTTTAGCATGAAGGGCTTTTTAAGTTTTCTTGCTTTTGGTTTTGTTTAGTTTGTGATGCTGGGGATCAAACCCAGGGCCTTGCGTATTCTAGGCAAATGTCCTACCACTGAGCCACACCCTAACCCTATAAAATGCTTTTAATTAAAGTATGCACATTGTTTTTTCTAGCTGTCTATTAACAGCTAACAGTCGAGTACAGTGTGAACCTAACTTTGGAGTGTACCAGAAAACAAAAAAACATTTATGAGACTCACTTTACTACCCTGTTTGCTTTGCTGCAGTGCTCCGGAACTGAGCCCACAATCTCTCTGAGGTTTCTCTGTAGGCAAAGTTTGCAATACGTTCATGTTACTCCCCTCCCCTTTCCACATGAGAACACCCGGCCCACCTCACTTTGGCTTGCATGGTCCAGATACATGAAAAACCCTTGTTCTCTTCCCATCCAGATTCCTCTGCAGGAGGGGTATGATTTTTAGTCATGTGTCACTTGAAATCATATGATATACCGTTTGTAAGTGGCCATGTCAGAAACTGGAAACTGGAGCCCGGATTCTAAAACTACCTCCCCTAAAGCAAAGGGATCAGAGAATGCAGCTATTCATAAGCTCATCCCAGGAACCAGTGAAAAGACAGTGACATTTGGGCAGGAAATGCACACGAGGCCATTCATTCCCATGGAGGCTTGCTGAGCACCAATCCGCTTGTGATATGAATGATTCATGGGGTCCTCCATCCCACCCTGATGTGTGTTTTTTTTTTAATTTTAATTGTAGATGGACACAATACCTTTATTTTTATGCAGTGCTGAGGATTAAACCCGGTGCCTCCCACATGCAAGGCAAGCTCTCCACCACTGAGCTACAAGCTCCCCCCCCCATATTGAAGGCTGATGTCTAGACAGGACCCATGGTTCCCCTCTCTGACCCCCAAGCTGAGAAGCTGTGTATACAGTTGGTGCCTCATCTTAGAGTCCACTCCTCCTCTCCATGATGAGGGCTCACCCAAGTGGGCTCAGGGCCGGTGATTGGCACTCAATTGGCCACTAACGATTAGGTTTCCCTGTCCAACTGCCAGAAGACGGATGAATCCATTCAGCAGTCATCCTTGGGATCATTTATGAAATCGTTGAGTGCTGTTCCTCCATCTACAAAGAATTAATGGTGGCCATGTCATAAGTAGCCTTTTGTTGAATTAACAAAATTGTACTTGAATTTCACATTGTAGGTGTCATGGTCAGAAGTGATCAATTCCTGTAGGGTCCAAACAGTTCTGCTGATGAAAAGGAATGCAAGAGGGATGTGTGTGTGGGGGGGGGGTGGGGACTGTGGCTAACTAAAGAGCCCCAGCTACTGTGTGACTCACGCAGGTGTTGCAGTGACACCCCTGTGTTGCACATCCTCACAACAAGTCAGAGTCCCATTAATATGGAAGTCTCCTGAGTTTCAAAACACTGGGCTGAATACACCTGTCGATGGTCCAATTCACCCAGGCTGTTTGTAATCTCTTATCTCGCTTGTATACTTGTACAAGTGGTAGCTTTTCATGGGAGGAAACTCTAATTTCTATTTCTCTCATCTTTCCTTGGGATTCTTCTACCTTCATCCTTCCTTGCATGGTGCAGGGCACTTGCACCAACTATGATTTTTAAAGTTAGACATGAACTCACCTCCTTGATCACTGTTATAGATTTTTCCTTCCTGTATTTTTTCTCTTCGTTTCTCAAAGTTCTCCAGACTCTAGGAGAACCAGGGGCAGTATGAACAGGAGACACACTGGCCAATGTTGACCACATGTCCTCATTGATTTAAAAATTGTAGCTAAATCTTCCTTCCTGAGTTTCACCTTCTGCATTACCAGGGTATTACTAGCATTGCAGGGAGAAGTCACATTGGGTTCCAGGTCTCTGTTTTAAGGTGACATGAAAGCAGGTAAATGCACATTAGTTCATCCAGACTGTCTTCTGTGCATTCTTGAGCACAGGTGGCTGAGACCCCACCTGGGCATGCTCGTGGCTCTCTCTGTCCACCATCTTTGGGACCTTGCCTCCATTCAACCAGAGAAATGTGTCATTGGCAGCAAGCGTAGCAGGGTCCCTTTGCTCTATGTATGCTACTTCTTTAATGACACTCAGGAGTCAAATTTTTAGGAATCACAATGTTACTATAATAAATATTAATGCACATTTTGGGGAATTGAAAGAAGACAGCTGAAATTGCGGAGGAAATGGGTTAAGAAACACTGGATGAAGCAATATTTGCTTTCAACCTGTGTATAAACCAAGATGTGAACGGGAAGTCTGCCATTGTTTGTCGGGGGTGGGGGAGGGGGGGTCTACTGTGAGCGTACATGACCTTGAGTGCAGGTGGCAGGCTGGGAGATCAGTACCACACATCTTCTGTACTGGCCAACATATGGGAAGAATAAGTTCTATAAACTGCTTTAACTGTTGGAAGATAAAACTCATGATAGGAAGGCAGAGTTTTACTGTTGTGGTCTGAGTCTCAGTCACATGTATACAATTCATTCTTTAAAGGTATGTCTGCCTCGTTTTGGAGCTTGTGGGATTTCATTAGATATATGCAGCTATAGTGACCCTAATAAAGACATTTCAAATTTCTCTCTAGAGAACAGCTTGATCTCCACTCTTTGGGATTTGATGTATTCAGAAATTGTGTCTTATACTTTTTTCTTTTTTGGCATTGAGGATTGAACTCAGGAGTACTTTCTTTAAAATATTTTATTTTGAGACAGGGTCTTGCTGAGTTGCTTAGGGCCTCACTAAGTTGGTGAGGCTGACTTTGAACTTTTGATCCTCTGCCTCGACCTCCTAAGCTGGGATTATAGACATGCACCACTGTGCCTGGCTTACATACACGTTTTTGCCTCCATATTTTGTCTTGGACAGTACAGAGCTACATTTCGCGGTCTCCCAAGTTGACTGTCTCCAGAGAACACATTCCATGCCTGGGGCGTGTGGCGCTCCTCCAGGACTCTGCAGGATGGGGGTGCACTTCTGTCATCCATGCTTTGTCCCTCAGCTTCCTCTAGCACCCCTTGGGTTCTGGTTTAGGGAACACAGCATGGTCTGTATTTTTTCAATGAGCTCCTGTCTTTTTGTATTCCGGGTTCTCTGTGTTTCTTAGTCTGTAAGTTCAGGTGCATATCACAGCTGACAGATGTGGGGCACATGTTTGAAGCATCCCATGTTCTCCTGGGTGCTTCTCAAAGGGTCTCGTGATCAGGGCCTGTGGCTGATTTTCTACCAGCTGCAGCCTTCCGAGAGGCTACCCTGGAGAACCGGCCCTACAGGAAAACACAGTCAGGCCACCGGATATTCAATGGTCACAGTCCCCGTTCCCTGCAGCAGGGCCTCCCGTTGCTCTATCATCTGGTGCTCCCCACTTCTTGGCATTGCTTCTCCTTGTGCTCATCTCGTCTTCCTGATGATTCTGGAGCAGGCATTTTGAAAATCTGCCTCCGAGCCCTGATCAACTGGTATGAAACCGGGCACCTGGCCAGAGCTGGCCGTTCACCATGCCTCTGCCATGCCTCACTCCCAGGCAATAATGGAGTGATTCAAGGGTGGGGTCTGGATCCACCCTGGGCTAATCAGCCTCTTTGCCTGGGAAGGCACTGTGAGTGTCAGCCCAGTGGACAGAATTATAACCTGAGACGACATAGACAGAGGCAAGCCCATGATTAGCACAAAGAGTGAAGCCACACTGGAGAGAGGCAGGAGCCAGGGAGAGAGGGCCTCCCAGGGGTGTCTGCACCCACTCTTCCTGAAGTCATCCTCCTCCCTATCCCCGCAGGACTTCTGACTGAGAACCCTCCTTTTTTGGCTAGTGTTGTTCTAATTGGGTTCCGCCACTTGCAACCAAAGTGGTCCTAATTATTACAGTGAAGCTAAACCAGGCGTCACTAAATAAAACAAATAAATCACGTACACACAGCAATTACATTTTACACCAGGGATGAGTTCATAAAGACCTTTTATAGGCCAGGTGTGGTGGCACACACCACACCTGCCATCCCAGCAGCTTGGAAGGCTGAAGCAGGAGAACCATGAGTTCAAAGCCAGCCTCAGCAATTTGGTGAGGCCCTGAGCAACTTATTGAGATCTATCTCAAAATAAAACATAAAAAAAGGTTGGGGATGTGGCTCAATTGTTAAGCACCCCTGGATTCAATCCCCAGAATAAAAAAAAAAAAACCCAAAACCAACAACCAAAAAACAAAAATAAAAGCAAAACCTATAACTCTTTTTCCTTGTATGTTTTTGCTGGGGATGAACCCCAGGGCATTGAACATGCAAAGCAGGTCAAAGCAGGTGCTCTGTCACTGAGCTGGCCCTCTAGCCCCTGGATGGATATGTTGTCTCCCAGCTGAGGTGGCATCACCATGTGTCATTGCTATAAACACATTATAAAACACATTATACTGTTTACTTGGTCCTACAGCATTCTGATTCGAAGGTGGGGTTGTTTTTCTTTCTTTTTTTAAGTATATTGAATTTGAGAGCCGAAAAAGGTTTTGGGTGGTTATAAAAGATGTCTAAAAAAATTATTCCACGTTACTCCCTTCAAAAAATTCAAGATTTAGGATTATTATTATTATTATTATTATTATTATTATTATTATTATTATTATTTGGTACCAGGGATTGAACCCATGGGTGCTGCTTAACCACTGAGCCACATCCCCACATTTTTTATATTTTATTCAGAGACAGGGTCTCACTTTGTTGCTTAGGGTCCCACTAAGTTGCTGGGGCTGGCTTTGAACTTGAGATCCTCCTGCCTCAGCTTCCTGAGTTGCTGGGATTACCGGTATGCACCACGGCACCTGGCTCAAGATTTAGCTTTTACAGATGTTGCTGGACAGTTTTCCAATGCTGTTGCGTTCGTTACCCACCAACTGGCAATGCAGATTTCCAGCTACTCCATATTCTCAGCAACACTGGGTTTTGTCAGTCTTTTTGGTCTTACAGCAGTGGACAGTGGCTATGGAGAGAGATCACGCTGTAGTTCCACTTGAAATTTTTTTGGGTTTTTTTTGGGGGGGAGGGGTACCAGGGATTGAACACAGGGACACTCAATCACTGAGCCACATCCCCAGCCCTATTTTGTATTTTATTTAGAGACAGGATCTCACTGAGTTGTTTAGGGCCTCGCTAAGTTGCCGAGGCTGGTTTTGAACTTGAGATCTTCCTGCCTCAGCCTCCTGAATTGCTGGGATTACAGGTGTGCACCACTAAGTCTGACTCTACTTGACATTTTTCTTAGGATCAAATAGATTGAGCACCTTTTCAGGAACTGATGACCATTTGAACATCATATTTAATAAAGTGCCTGATCAAGCCTTCCATCCTTTTCCTATTGGGCTGATTCCCTCTTATTTATTGATTGACGTGCGCTATTTTTTTTTTCTGGATATAAATCTTTTGTTCTATATTGCAAATATCTTCTCCTGTCCAAGGTTTTTTCCTTTCATTCATTTACCAGTGTCTTTTGGTGAATGGATTTTTTTTTTTTCTTTTTGTGGTGCTAGGAGTGAACCCAGGGCCTTGTGCATGCAAGGCAAGCTGTTTACCAACTCAGCTATAGCCCCAGCCCTGGATTTTTTATTTTAATAAAATAAAAGAAAAATCTTGCCATTTTTTTTCTTTTATGGTGAGGGCTTTTTACATTCTGTCGAATAAATCTTTTGCCCTAGAACCATGGAATTTCCTCCCCTGCTTCTAAAACTTTGTTTGACTGGCCCTGGTTAGATTATTAGTCTAGCCCCTGGTCCCCCCTACTAATTCTGTGTGACATCTTGTGTGCCCCACATCTACACGCCTGATGATGATTCTAGCTGGAATACCCAACTAGAAAAAAAGTAGTAACTATGAAACATTGTATTTGGCTGGAAGTACCCAAAACTAGAAAGCAGTGGCTTAAACAAAGTGGGATGGTGGTACTCATCTTCTGCTGCTGCAACACAGAATCCTCTGGAAGTTTTGGAAAACTGCATGTTGGCGCTGCACCCCATATCCATTACATCAGAATCTGTTGAGGTGAGATCTGGGTAGCAATAATTTTAAAGTTCCTCTGGCAAGGCCCATTGGGCTACCAAAGATGGGAACTATGGATTAGAGGCTCTATTTATTTAATTTTTCACAAAGCAAGAAATCTGAAGTTAGTCAGCTCAGGGCTGGTGTGGCAGCTTCACAGAACAATAGGGACCCAACCTTCTCCCAGATCTATGCTATACTTTTTCCTCATAGTCATAAAATGACTGCTAAAGCCTCAGACATCAGATCCACATTCCTCAAATAAGAAGAAGAACCTGGGGTAAAAGCCACACCTAGAAACTTCGGATTGATTATGAGTGACGGGAATTTCATCATGTTGTCACTCATCTACAAGGTCAGGCTGGGAAATGTATTTGTGTGGTTGAGCGTATTGCCATCCCTTGAAAATTAGGGTTCCATTAGTGAGGAAGAGTGGATAATGGTTATTTGTAAGAGTGCCTGTCCAACAACAATCAACAGAAGCCCATTAGAGTTCCCCTCTGCCTTAGTCCTTGTGGGCTACTGTAATAAAATATCATAAACTGGATCGTTTATAAACAACAGAAATTTATTTTGCATAGTTTGAGAGCCTGGGAAGTCCAAAATCAAGGCACTGGCAGATTCCATGCCTGGCGACCATCTTTACACTTACGTGTCTTCTTATGATGCGAGGAGTGAGGGGTCTCTAGGGGATCTCTTTGATTGATTAACTGATTGATTGACTGATCCGTATTGGCACTGGAGATTGAATCCAGGGACACTTTGGCCCTGTATTACATCCCCAGCCCTATTTTGTATATTATTTAGAGACAGGGTCTCCCTGAGTTGCATTAGCACCTCACTTTTGCTGAGGCTGGCTTTGAACTTGTGATCCTCCTGCCTCAGCCTCCAGAGCTGCTGGGATGACAGGATGCACTACCATGGCCAGCTTGGGACCTTTTTCATAGGGCAAGATTCCATTCTTGGGGCTCTACTCCCATGACCTGATCACCTTTCAAAGGTCCCCACCTGCATGTCCCCTCGCCTTAAGTGTTGGGGCTTCCACATAGGAATTTGCGGGGGGTGGGGACATTTGGAGCATACCTTCACATCTCTGGAACCTCTTCAGTATACAGTGGAGGAAACTTCTGTCATGCATCTAATTGTAAATTTATTTAAAACAAGAGTGTGTTTTCTGAGGTCAAGGCAAATTAAGCCTTAGGTTTACATGTGTCTTACTGAGAATGAGGTCTTCCCCCTTAAAGAGACATGTTTCTTTTTGTATTTCACATTTCTTGTTTAAAATTTATAAAGAGGACTGGGGATGTGGCTCAAGCGGTAGCGCGCTCACCTGGCATGCGTGGGGCGCTGGGTTCCATCCTCAGCACCACATAAAAATAAAAAAATAAAGATGTTGTGTCCACCGAAAACTAAAAAATAAATATTAAAAATCTCTCTCTGTCTCTTAAAAAAATTATAAAGGCCCTTGCAATTTAAAATCATGTTTTTCTGAATGGTATGAAGAAAGAGAAGCAAGGACCTTTGTGGTGTATTTGAGAAAAATAATCAATGACAGTTTAAAAAGGCAGGCATGTGGGAGTTGGCAACTGATTTGACGTGCAAGACAACAAAGAACAACAGGGCTGAGGCGGAGATGTGGACTGCAGTCATGGTGAGCAAGACGATGCAATGTCCCACTTAGGAAAGTTGGGAGGATGTATTAGTCTGTTTTCTGTTGCTATAACCAAACACCTGAGGCTGGTAGTGCATAAAGAAAGAGGTTTATTTAGATCACAGTTTTGGAAGCTGAAAGTCGGAGATTAGGTGTTGCCTGCTGTTGTCACAGCAGGAAGGGGTGCAACATGGATCACATGATTGCCGAAACCCGGGCAGCATCCAGGAAGGACTCTCAAGTAGGGGATGGGGGACAAAGAAAAGCACAGAGACAAGGACACAGAGATAATTTTATGAAAAGCCGGGGCCAGGTGGGAAAACTGTACTCTGATGGAGTAACAGTGACCGAGAACTAGCTCACAAGTTCATTACATAGAGTTTGATTATCCGGAAGTTAAACATAGGGGCATTGTTGTGAATTGTTGCAAACTGTCAGAGGCTTCTTTGTACACTAAAAAGTTACAGAGCTAGCAACGTTTTGTGGCGCTGTCCTAGAGTGCTAGGAACATTCTGTAATCATCCTGCTGTACCCAGGACACCCATTGTCCTGGGACTTCTGATAACTGTGAGCATCAGAGCCAAGAGTCAAAGCTGATAACATCTTCGCCTTTGGCCAGGAATGTTTCCTGGGCTTGCCTTTGCCTAGGAGGCAGAATCAGCTGATGATCAGGGCTCCTCTGCTCTCCACATGATGAGAGAGAAAGCCAGTGATGGAGGGGGTCCAGGGTTACTTCTTTTAGAAAAACTCATCGTCATGGAACTAAGCAGGGTCCCACAAGAACCAGGTTAGCTCCTTCTGAGGGTCATGCCCCTAATGATGCAGTCACCTCCCACTGGCCGGCTGGGTTCCACCACCACTTGACACTGCCGCCCTGGGGACCGAGCTTCTCCTGTGTGAACTCTTGGGGGGGGGACACACCCCATGCAAATTGCAGTAGAGCAGAGATGCACTTTGGGGGAGGGGGGAATGATGTGTTTGGCTTCAGAAGGGAAAGGGCATGAGAGCTGGGTCCTCCCATTTTGCACTCTGGGCGAGTTCTGTGTCGGCACTTTACAGTGTAGACCCCCTGCAGACACTCCTCACCGAGAGACGGACCAGTGGGTCTGATTCAGGTGCAGGAACGGGGGCGGAAGAGGGAATAAAGGATGCTCTGGGAGAAAGAGAACGGAGAGGACTCGGATGAGGACCTGGACAGGCAGAAAGAAGGCAGAAAGTCCAGGGAGGTGCAGGGCCCAGCGGCGTAGGGGAGACCCCGAAGGGCCCAGCAGAGGGTGGTGCTGTTGGGGACGGCGGGAAATGCAGCCTGAGGACAGGGGATTGGGGAGCTCATGGGGCCCGTGGAAAACTGTCCATTTGGCCAACACAAAGGTAAAACTGGAACTCTCCCAGCTCCCCTCCCACCCGCATTTTGGCGCGTCCCACCCAGGAGGTTTCCCGTATGGGTGTGCACATGCTCTTCTTCTGATGCAGTTAGGATTCTTGGGCTGACTTTGGTGAACTCCGCATCCTGGGGTCTGGATGGGTCTGGGCCAGATCAGACGTCCATAGGGGAGGCAGGAGGGCTGCGACGCCCAGCCTGGGACAACACACCCTCCCGGGCAGGGGGGGTCACTTCCTGCCCCGGTTCCTCTCTGCTACCCCAAACCCTGCCCATTCACCGCTGGTCCAGTTGGACAGCCCAGTGCTCCTGGGAAGGACCTGCCTTACACCAGGGTCCAGACTGTCAAGAAAACAGGAGCCAGGAGCCGGGGGTAAGAAAGCTGCCCCTCCGGCCTTCCCTTCCTCCGCTGCTCCAATGTCCCCAACTCCCCCGTCTCAGATCCGCTCCTGTGTGCCTCACTCTGGCTCTAGGACAAGATTTTTCCCCCCAAAGTATCCAACTGAGGAGGCCCCAGGTTTCAGGTAGCTCCCCTAAAACAAGCAAGTTTGCCAAGGTGGCTGCTGCTGCACTTCAAATAGGGTTCATTTCCTCCAAACTCATGCAAGAGTTTCATCCCCAAAGTTGTACGTGAGTGGGATTGAGAGAGAGGAAACGTAATCTAACTATGGTGTTAGGCGTGGGTGCTGTGGGAAGTGATGCAATTAGATTAGGTTATTATGGCGAAGTCCCCATGATGGAATCCTGATGGCTTCCTGAGAGGGAGAGAGATCACATAGAGACACATGTGCAGTCCTGCTATCATGTGAAGCAGCCCAGCGTGTTCCTCAACAGAGCTTATGCCATACTGTTTGGATCTTTTATTTCTAGAACCATGAGCCAAAATAAACCTATTTTCCTTATAAAGCAGCCTACCTCAGGTATTTCATTATAGTAATGAAAAGCTGGCTATTTTTATTTTACAGATGTGAAAACTGGGCTTCTACAAGTATATTAATATAACATACAGAACCAATTGGGTATATATTGTATATTTCACTAGTGTCATATGTAGAGTATCTATTATACTATATTAACATAATAATGTACATATATATTAACAGATATATAATCTATGACATTAATAGGCAACATATATATTATGAGCCATATTTTCATATTTAACCCAGATACTGAATGGAAAGTCTGGGCTTCTGACCAGGTCTAAGGACTCAATCCACAGGTTCACATTGAGACAATGATAACCAAGGGGCTCTCTCAGAGGTTGGATGCTGAGGTCCCCAAGCCAGATATGGCTAGAAAAGGTGCCCCACCTTGTCCTCTTGCTACCTTAACATAGGGTCAATTAATGTCAGCGTCAAAATTTCAATGTCCTCAGAAAAGGGGGAAGATGTGACTCATCTGGCTTCTCTTCCAGGAGGTGAAAAGTGTGTGGAGCTGGGTGGTGGCTGCCCCCTCAGACCATGACCAGGCCTCCCTCCTGCCTCCCTGACTTGGACAGGCATGGCGGTCCTCAGCGGTGCCCAGACAGGGACGTTCTGACCAAGCTCTTTGCACCCACCGACGGCTCGTGTCCACCTTGGTGTGATGCGTTGTCCCTCCCATGGGCATTCACTCTGGGCCACGGGAAAGCCCACACCGGGGTCTCCGTTCGTCAAGAAGGGCACACATTCAGGCCTTAGAGGACCCCCGAGAAAGGTCTTCTGTTTGGTCTGGGGTGGCTCTGATGTCCTTAATCAAACCCATAAAAATCACTGCCTGCTCTGCATACTGTCCAGTCCCAGCCAGAAACCAGTGACATGTGGGATGTGAAAAGTGCTTTCGCATTTTCCTCACATCCTTGAGCTTCACGATGCACCTGGAATGGCTTCCAAATGCCGTAGGTGAATGCATACGATGACCGTTGGCTGGGAAGCATTTCTCCTGCTCTTGTTTGTAAGATTTAACGCCATCCCCTCCCCACTAACCCCTCC
The DNA here is from genome assembly GCF_052094955.1 of Ictidomys tridecemlineatus. Lineage (NCBI taxonomy): Eukaryota > Metazoa > Chordata > Mammalia > Rodentia > Sciuridae > Ictidomys > Ictidomys tridecemlineatus. Next base: position 37,889,250 of record NC_135488.1, on the reverse strand, counting down.
CCCCCCCAAAAAAAAGCGATCAGAGTTTTGGGAGAGGTGGTTATTTTGTAAAATGTGCTTTTTGTGTCTTGGCCTACGTGTGGGGCCACGTAGGGGCCAGCCGTGTTTGCACCGTGACCTTCTCCCCCTCGGGTGGGTGGAAGGCTGTTTCCGCAAGAGACACTCCTGTGGTGTTTTCACCTTGCTGCCTCCCTGCCGGCAGCGAGAGGAAATGCCACTAAAAGGTGAAAGTCACCAGCTGCAGCGCCTTTGCCTGCACCTTCCATGTTAAAGAAGTGGACAAAATCTTTAAAGACACCTGAATACCTAGCACCACCCCACCGTGATGTGTAATTACAAATTACAACGCACCAAAAAAAAAAAAAAAAAAAAAAAGGTAAAAATAAGAAAATAAAATAAGGGCCAGAGCCAGCACGGCACAGTTCAAGTCACTGGTACAGAACTTTTTTTGTAGGATTCCAAAGGATTCTCCGGATCGAGTCTCACTTCTCTGGTAGGTCAAGGGCAGATCCACGGAGCTACTTTTCCTGTGCATTTCTCTTTCGATCATGGCCTCCTAAATGATCAATTAATTAATTAAAAAATATTAATTAAGCACTCAGGAGCCAGGCCGCATCAGCACTTTCTTCTGTGCTCAGATAGTGTAAGGTCCCCAGGGAGAGAGAGAGAGAGAGAGAGAGAGAGAGAGAGAGAGAGAGAGAGGTGTGGTAAATGGCAGAGAGGGACGTGCAAACCCAGGGGGACTCTCAGCAGGAGCCCAGGCCAGGCCTGCAGCCTGTGGGCAGGCAGCGCCTCAGAACCCTCCACCCGACCCAGGTTCTGCCCCAGCCTCATCCCAGCTGCCTCTTTCCTGTCTGCCTGCAGCCCTCCCGTCTCCTCCACTCCAGCTCCCTGGCATGGAGTTCATTGAGTTCCAGACTCAGCTCTTAGCCGTGATGTGACCTTGGCCAAGCCACTCTCTACTGGCCCCATGAGAGCTTCTTCGTATGTAAAAGAAGACACTTGACCAGAGAGTCTTCAAAGTCTCTTCCAGGTCCAAGAGTCCTTGATTCCAGGCTTAAGATGTTGGCAGAAAAATTGGTACCACGGCTCTGGAAAGCAGAATGGAGATTCCTCAGAAAACCTGGAATGGAACCACCATGTGACCCAGTTATCCCACTCCTTGGTCTATACCCAAAGGACTTGAAATTATCATGCTGTAGTCATGCAGCCACATCAATGTTTGTAGCAGATCAATTCACAGTAGCTAAACTATGGAAGCAACCTGGATGCCCTTGAGCAGATAAATGGATAAAGAAACTGTGGTATCTCTGCTCAATAGAATATTACTCAGTCATAAAGAAGAATGAAATTGTGGTATCTGTCAGAAAATGGATGGAACTGGAAAACATCGTGCTGAGTAAAATAAGCCAGTTCCCAAAAACAAAAGGCTGAATGTTCTCTCTGATACGTGGATGCTAACACACAATGGGGGTGGGGGGTGGAGAGAATAGAAGTTCATTGGATCAGACCAAGGAGAATGGATGTGGGGATGGGATTGGGAAAGATAGTAGAATGAATTGGACATAGCTTTCCTGTGTTCATATATGAATACACGACCAGGGTAACTCCACATCATGTAAAACCACAAGAATGGGATCCTAATTAGAATAAGTCATGCTCCACGTGTGTATAATATGTCAAAATGCACTCCACTGTCATGTATATCTAAAAAGAGCAAATAAAAAACAGATGTTGGGGGCTGGGGCTGTAGCTCTGTGGCAGAGCACTTGCCTAGCATGCATGAGGCACTGGGTTCGATCCTCAGCACCACATAAAAATAAACAAATAAAGGCATTCTGTCTATCTACAACTATCAAAAATTTCTTTTTAAAAAAAGATGTTGGCGGATCTTTCAGCAGTCCTATATAACGATTTATCCTAAAGCAACCATGATGTTGAACTTAGCCTGTTTCCCCTCTCTAAAATGAGCCAGTGTATAAATAAAACAAATGTTTGAGAGCTTTCCAAACATTAGTATCTGCAAACGTCCCAGGACTCCTTCTATATCTGTGCAATGGCTGGTGGTAGCCAACATCCTGATAAAACACGTGGACTTCAGCAGACAGCCTGAGTGAACCCCAGCTCAGCCACTTCCCAGTTGGGTGAGTTGATGTGAGTTATTTAACTTCTCTTGCCTTGGTCTTCTCATCTGTGAAACAGGAAAACAAACAAACAAACAAAAACAAAACAAAAAATCCAGGAGCCTCAACCTTTCTAGGGTGTTCTGAAGATCAGATGAATTAAAATGTAATGATGTTCTTAGAGCAAAGCCTGGTAGGGCAGGAACACCCTGGAATGCTAGCTATTTTTTACTATTATTTCATTCTACAATTACAGAAAAATAGCAGAGGCATTGGGAATAGTTAGGAAAACTAGCTGGAAAAATCCAAAGGGAATGCCCAGCAGGATAGAGTCAGTCCTGCAAAAGATCACAGTTCATCCATCAGACCCCCTTCTTATTACTCTTCAAAATTTTTCTTTTTTTAATATTTACTTTTTAGTTGCAGCCAGAAACAATACCTTTTATTTTCTTTATTTTTATGTGGTGCTGAGGATCGAACCCAGGGCCCCACACATGCTAGGCGAGCACTTTACCGCTGAGCCACAACCCTAGCCCTCAAACTTTTCTTAAGAAAACCAGAATGCGTTCGCTGAACCCTATAAAATCACGACTCAAGCTCACTGTCTCTGCCTCCTTTCATTCACACCCCCAACAAATGGCCACGTGCCTTTAGCCAATAGCACTCTGCTTATCAGATTTTTCTAATAAAAACCCAGTTCTTATTTGAGGTGAGTGCTTTTGGGCACTTTTCTGACACTATTCCAAAACTTCAATGCCACGTGTGCCTTCTCTTCTTATCTGCCCCCTCAGTAGCCCTCAGTCAGCACTGACGAGCTCCTGCCCAGAGGACCCCAGCCTCCCTGTCCTCCCACCCAGGGGCTGTCACTAAGACACTCTCCTGACCCACAGCTCTGACCAGGTCATTCTCAAAAGAGCTCAAATTATCAACTGGAATACAATCCGAGCTCCTTATGTCAACCCTGATGCGTCCCATCTTCCCATAGACACATAAAAGCACAGAGACTCCCATTTCCATCTTCCTGTGCCAGCATTTCCACCTGTACCAAGAGCCTTTCAGCTGTGTGTTTTCAGTGTGTGACAGTCAAGCAGGGTTTGGGCCAAGCACAAGGAAATCATCTAGTAAGTATTTGTTAAACAGGAAAGAAACCGGATACATAATCAAATAGCCACTATGGCAAATACTGAGGTCCACAAGAAGCAGCTTCCTAAGTATTTGTGTCAAGATGATTGCTCTGCCTTCAGTGCTTGAAAGAAACCAGTCTGTGGATATTATTATCATCATTATAATTTAAAAGAAAATTTTTTTGGTTGTAGATGGACACAACACCTTCATTTTTAAAATTTATTTTTATGCGGTGCTGAGGATTGAATGCAGTGTCTCATACATGCTAGGCAAGCACTCTATCACTGAGCCCCAGCCCCAGCCCCTATTATCATTATCATTATTATTATTACGCCCTACTAGGGGTTGAATTTGGGGCTCTTTGCCACTGAGCAACATCCCCAGTCCTTTTACTTTTTGAGACAGAGTCTTGCTAAGTGGCCCTTGTTGGCTTCCAAACTGCCATCTTTTCTCCTCAGCCTCCTGTGTGACTGGGATGACATGTGTGTGCCACCATGCCAGGCTGGCACACGGACTTATTTACCATGAGGTTGAAGCTTTCATTTGAAAGAAGAAATTACTTAAGGTTTCTGGGTAGAAGAAATGGAAAATCCTTTTGTAGGAGGGTCATGAAACAATGAAATATAATAAAGATCATCGGATTATTGGGGGGGATTTTTTTTTTCACTCTTATCAGATTTTTCTAATAAAAACCCAGTTCTTATTTGAGGTGTGTTCTTTTGGGCACTTTCCCGACACAATTCCAATTTATTTTTCTATTAGCTGGGAGCAGTTTTATATTTTTTTCATTATAACCCCATGATGCCAAATCCACATCCTGCTAGAAGTTCCCCAATACTTCTGAATATCGCCTTCTCTGTTATTGCTGAATGATGACAAAAATGTGGCCAGTGAGATAGGATTCATGTTCAAAAATAAGAAGAATGATTAAAAAAAAAATAATCTCACATAGATGGTTCCAGTGAATGCTGAATGAATCTGGATGATATCATCATTTTATAGTATTTTCGGTTTTTGGTAAAATGAATGTAACAGGAATATCATGATACTGATTATTAGAAATAGATAATTTGGGGTCAGACATGGTGATCCATGCCTGTAATCCCTGTGGTTCAGGAGACTGAGGCAGGAGGATGGTGAGTTCAAAGCCAGCCTCAGCAACTTATGAAGGCCCTCATAACTTGGTGAGGCCCTGTCCCTAAATAAAATACAAAATAGGGCTGCGGATGTGGCTCAGTGGTCAAGTGCCCTGGATTCACTCTTTTGGGAGGTTCCTTTGCAAAAAAAAAAAAGTATTGGTAAGTCACACATTATTAGACTATGGCCTCACAGCTCTCTGGTGCCTTGATGAGATTTGGAAGTTTGATCTCTCTACCTCTTCACTGTATGCTCATTTGTCTTGCATTCAAATTTTAAAATGAAATTTAAATTATACTTAATGAAGTTCTTCTTTGTCCAGGGTTTTTGCTTGTAGGAGTGGGGATAGAACCCAGGGTCACATGCGTGACAGGGAAGTGCTCCACCCTAAGCTATGTCCCCAGCCCTGCTACAGTCTTTTTCTAACTAATGGGCAGACAGAACACATAACACACACCATGGAGAATCCAGAAGCCTTTCATTCTAGAATGTTTTCTCGTTTGCATTTGGCTCTGCACATGTAATGCTGTAAGAATTCACCGTCCTTCACAAAGAGCTGTGAATTCCTAATGACCCAACACCCTTTCTCAATGCTCAGACTCCTCTATACTGCCCTTGATGATGGCAAGTCTTAAGAAGAGCAGGAACCCAGACAGGAATGTCCTTCAGCCTCATGAACACATTTGAGTCTGTCTGTCCCTGTCCTGCAAGAGCAGATCCTTCTAGAGTCCCACAGCAACTCAGCTTCCAAAGTAGCTCCAGCAACAGCCTTACCGGATCCCTCTGTCTGTTTCTCCTTTGACTCTCGGCTTCTTCCCCTATTGTTGGCTCACTTCTCCCCGCTACCCTACACCGGTACCCACTCCTTTCCTCTCTGCCCTTGGCTTCCTCTTGCTTCACTCACAGCTTTTGCATACTCTGTCCTGTGTTTCTGCTCTGACAGTGAATGAGACTGTATGTCAAAGGCCTTCCTAGGTAAGATCTGGGAGTTCTGTTGGTCTTGGTCCAATTCAAATCATCCCTATGGGGCGGGTCCAAGGGGTATGACCCTGTATCCTGCTAGTGGCTATCTCTGGGATAGCTATACCAGGATCACACACAGAACTATATAATCTGTATGTCTGTGTATGATTTGGTGGATAATAAGGAAATGATACTAAATACATTTGCCTACTTGATGTGAGAAAGCTTCAGATGACTTGGAGTCCACAGGAGGAAAAACAACAGGAACAAAATGCTATTGGTGTTGAAAGAAAGGATGGAGGAACTATTCAGTTGGTGAAATAAGACAGCTCAGGAAATCATGGTGGGCTGGCCGGAGGCTGGGTCCAAACTGTGAACCAGCCTGGGGCCCCACAGAAGACTGGAACCTGGATGGTGTGAGACCTAAGTTCGGCTGGGAAGAGGCCTCTGTTTTGTGACGCAACTGTGTTCAGGTTTTTGGCAACTCTCTAAAAATTGTTCTTCTCTTCTATAACCAGGAAGGACTTGCTGACATCTTCTCAGCTCCAGGCTAAGTTGTAAACTTTGCTCCTTGAATCCATTCCCATGCGGAACCAGAGGAAGCTTACTCTTACAGTGTGTATCTTCCATAAGCATTTGTTAAGAACACAAAACACGTTGCTATCAAAATGCTCTTAAAGATTTTATTTTATTTTTTTCCCCCCAAATCCCAGCTGCTCAGGAGGCTGAAGAAGGAGGATCATGAGTTCAGAGCCAGCCTCGGCAAAAGTGAGGCGCTAAGCAACTCAGTGAGATCCTGTCTCTACATAAAATACAAAACAGGGCTGGGGATATGGCTCAGTGGTTGAGTGGCCCTGAGTTTAATCCCTGGTACCAAAACAAACAAACAAAAAACAAAAAGCAAAATAAAACTAGGTTTACCACGCACTCTGTGGAGATTATCATGGAGTAGTTTATTGATACTTCCGTAGGCTGAGATATTACTTTTGGACAGCATTCTGGATTTCTTTCAGTCCCTGTCTTCCCATATTCCTTACATAGAGGTGGACTTGAACAAGTCTATTGAGTGGAGTGTTCATAGTTCTGGAAGATTCTTTTCTCTGAAGAGGCACTTCTGAAGTGATCTGGCATTTTCAGTTCCCTCTGAGACATTAATATTAGAACTCTCAATCACATCCGGAAGAGAGCTTTCCTTCCCCACTCTCCTTTATCCTTTATTAAACCTTGTGATTTTAATCCTAGATCATTGTAAAATTTAAATTAGAAGGCAAACCCAACAGAAGAAGCAAATATTTATTGTGCGCCTTTACTAGAGATATATAGCCTGGGTGTGCTATAGCTACTCAGTAATTTTTAATTTTTAAAAGACCCATTTTTTCATTCAAGTTGAAAACTATCTAGCTGGCATCATTGACATCAGTCTACCTAATTCGTCCTTTTCCCATATATTTTATGTTTGAATATTTTCATACTTTTGTTTTTGGTTCAAATAGTCACCTCTGAACACTTCTGCTATCACATTACTTCTCTATTTGGGTATCTTCAGAGCTCTCCTCTTACCCACTGCTCACCTGCACCCTCTCCTGCATAGCTCTCCTGGCCTGCCAGGTGTCTGTCCCTGTCCTCCATATTGGTCAGGCCATCCTGCCCAGGTGCCTGGAACACAGAGGAGGCCCTGCCCTCTTTGGGACTCTGTGCTGCTTCTCTTATAAAGCTTATTTCCCTCTCCCTACAACTGTCCAAATCCTACTCTTGTTCTTTGAGGTTCAGACCGAGTCTTTCCTGTTCGCAGGAAGGCTCCCAAGTGCCTTATTGATAAATAAGATCGTCCCTGACCTCAAGCAGCCTACAGCTGAGTGCAGGAGGCAGATAAGTCAGCAGATAATGATACTGGGCTGCCCAATCTTTTTCACTTAATAAAACACAGAGAAAATAATTATGTTCACCTTGGCACCTGGGGTCTGCTTGTACCTGGAGGCTTCAACAGCTCCAGGTCCCACTCAGCTACTCCAAAAGATGAAAGGCTCTTAAGTGTGTTCTTCCTCCAATCACGATGTGTAGAGCACACCAGCTTGGAAACTTGGGGTGATGCTATCGTGTGCGAAATGTACTGGTAGGTGCAGGGTCACTGGGCAGTGGGTACTTCTCCCAGGTTTGGGGCAAGGGAGGGCTTCCTGGACAGGTGACAACAAGTTCAGTCTTGAAGGATGTTAAAGAGGGCAGTGGAGTGGGGGTGGAGAGGGAGTGTGCCAGAGGCCATTGCATGTGCCCTGTATGGAGAGGTCAGCATGGCTCAGCTTCAGGGGTGGTTAAAAGGCTGCCCTAGTGGTGAGATGAGGTGGGTCCTGGTTCCTCCAGCCAGACTTTGATCTCTTGAGGGTCAAGATCACATTTTTATAATCCTGCGTTTTTGGAACTGTTGATCCCTAGATGGAGGCTCAATACAGTGTCATTATTTGGTAGAAAAGTCTCTACCAGTGATACTGTTGTGACAGTAGCCATGAGAGAGAACAGTCTCTTTGTGAAGCCATGCCAGCATGAGAGATGTTTTCTAGAGTTTGTATGAGTCTCACTTAAGCTGAAAGACCTGAGGCTTATGCTTATCTCGCCCCTTGGATTTCCGGGACAAACTTTTGGTCTAGCTTGAAAGAATGCCCAACTGTGCTTTTTTATTCTGATGTGGGTTGGTATTTACCCCACATTTTCAGTCTCATGCGCTGCCTTTCTGTATTCCAACCTGCCACACTGGGGCTAGCTAGCTACAGTTCCTGGGCTCCATCACCAGATGGCTTTCTGTTTGCTTCTGTAAGGGGGAGGCTGTGGCAGGGGATCAGAGGGTAGAGGAAGGAGAGTGACTTCCTGCTTTGGCCTCCCCCTAACAAGTGTGGCAGTTGATGCAGGTGGTTGGCAACAGATGCAGGAGGTTGCCAGAGCAGTGGGGGAGGGCAAGCCCTACTTCCTGCTGTCCAGGTTTTTCAGGCTTCCAGACCCAACATCAAGAGTCCATCCGCAGAGGTGAGCTCAGGGTCACCAGCACAGAAGCTTCTGATCCTTGGGAATCCATCCTGCTTCCTCTTTGTTCTTCAGGTCTCGGGGTCTCTCTCTCTCTCTCTCTCTCTCTCTCTCTCTCTCTCTCTCTCTCTCTCTGTTTCTTTTTCCCCCCACTGGGTTCTTCCAGTCCTCCCAAAACCTTTGCACCCAACCCCCTGTATGATAGTCACTCTGTCCAAAATACCTAAAATTGTCTTCCTGCTCCTTCTCTTCCTCCCCTTTCCCCTTCTCTCCTTCCTAGTTTTCTGCCTCCTCCTCTTCTTTCCATCTTCTCTTTTTCTCTCTCCCTCCTCTTCAGCTTCCTCCTTTTCTCCTCCTCCTCTTCCTGACTGAAATCCAATACACTTACCTGTAGGGTTAAGTATGTTCAGTTGCCCTAAAAGAATGTAAAAAAAAAAAAAAAAATCTGAGATTTTCCAGATACCTAGAAGCGCAGCATTGACAGTCATGGTCCTGGGTATATTAGATGAGTCAAGGTTTTTATCCTGTTTGAAATGTATTGATAGAGTAGCAGGGTTGGACTCCTTAGGTTGGTTTTATGCATGGATGGATTTCAGATTCATAGCTGTTGATCCAACACCTTTTACAAGTACCAAATTCACAAAGGAAAAACCAACAAAAACAGAATCCAAAGCTCGTAATTCTCTGGCACACTGTTCTCTCCATTATGCCTTTTGAGTATACATCAAATATAATAAAAACAAGTGAATCAGCTTTAATGGTGTAGCTGTCACAGCTTCTTAGTCTGTCTTGGCGGGGGCTTTTTCTGTCCCAGCATTGCTGATTGTTCTAACAGCGCTTGGGAGAGAGGCTGTTCCCAGCAAGATGGATTCTCTTTTGTTTTAGGGTTTCCTTGAAAAACTTCAGCAGTGCCTTGTACACATTATGTAAACTTCGACGGCCAAGGCATTTAAATACCATAAGATCTTATGATTCCATCACTGCGGGGCACACAATCTGGCTTTTGTCTGAATAATCCAGTAGGTACATTTATCCCAGTGATACAAATGTGATTTAGGACAGGCATCTTTCATGAGCCAAGGTGAGAGGAAGGAGAATAAAAATTAAGAATAATTTAGCTCTCTGCTGTTCTTCATCTGTATGGACCTTAATTTCCATGTAGAGTTGAATTGTAAATGTGGGACCACATTTGCATTCCCTTTCATTGATTTCTGGGATGGCATGTGCCCTGTCTGATAACAGGAGAGAAATTGTTACTACATCTGAAACATTTTGCAGCTAGCAAAGGGTCCATAGACTCTTATGGCCCATCAGGGTCCCAGGTCCACTATAGTTTTTGGATGAAAGTCATTGAACGCACTGTCTACCAATTAAAATAAGATGTCTTCTACCACCTCTACATGCATCATTTAAAAAGCCAGGGAGAACCTCCTGAAGTGATGCCTCTTGTAGATTGTATACTTCAAAAAGGTCCCACTAGAGCCTGTAGTGGAAGACTCCAGAATCACATTTATAAATGCTCATAAATGATGCAAGTCTGATTGTTAATGCATGGATGAGGGGCAGAGTAGAAAAGAACTAGAGATCCTGAGCTTGATTTCTTAGAGACTGATTGATATAGACATGGCCCCACCAGCAACCACTTACCATCAAAGAGATAAATGGCAAAGATTCATTTCCTGTGTGGTATCTGCTTTTAGCTCAAATGTCACTTCCAGGAAGGCTTCCCTGCCCAGAGGATCTGATTAATGACCCCATCCTATCTGCTGTCCCAACATGGTGTACTGTGGTTTAATTACTTACCAATGTCTTCCACTAGTCTGTGAACGCTCCATGGTGAGGCACCAGCTGCCTCTGTAATCACAGGCCTCAGAAAAAGTGGATGGAATAATGAAAATGTTGGAAAGGAGAGCTACCACGTGGCAGCTTTGTTGGGGACAGACTATAGAATGGTGAGATTATAGGCAGAACTTCTTGTCAATAATTCCACTGACAGTGTGAAATAAAGGTCAGGAGAAGGTAAACCCAGACACTGCAGAGGTGGAGAAGAAACAAACAAACAAAAAAAGGTGATAGAAGGGAAATCATCATGGAAAAGATAAAACAAGGAGAGAGAAATCTATAGGACTCCATGGGGTTTGGATCGACGGTCTTTGATTGTTAATTGAACAGATGTAGTTGGAAAAATTCAATATTTTGTACTCTGCAAAAGTAAGATGAATCACCGATTCACACCCACACCTGGGAAGCCTGTATTCCTGAGTATTTTGATTGGTTAGGACACTAGTTGAATTCTACTCTTCCCTGAGCAACAGGGTGAATAGTCTGATACAAGTTTAACCATATGGTCCTTCTGCTGCCAGTTGAAGTAGTGACAAAATATCAAATAGATCCCCAAAGCAAGGCAGTTGTTTTGTTTTTGTTTGCTTTTTGTCCTGGCTGTGAGCTTTGCCACTAACCAGAGCTTAGGAGGAATTTCTGCTGTCTTTCTGAATAAGTCAGCCAGGCTGTAACTGAAGCTTATCTGTCCTCTTTTTTTTCCTTTCTCCTCTTGACATATGTCTCTAACATATGGTTTCAAATCTTCACAAAGAGGGAAAAAATGGAGAAGAGGGAGAGAAATACATCTTTTTACTATTCATCCACACAACAAGATTTTGCCCATTGCTAAAGAAGGAAGAAAGGAAATGGAGTATCATACAGGCTCTGGAATCAAACAGACCTGGATTTGAATTCTGACTTGGCCATTTACTACTTGCCTAAATTACTATTTGCATCTGCCAAATTACTTAATTTCTCAGGGTCTCAAGTTTCTTCCTCTATAAGGATTATGATAGTTACTTGTGCTGTTTAGTCTTTTGGTCAATCCTGTGGAAGTAGCTTGGGAACTTTCTCTCAAAAGGCAATGCTTGGGGCTGGGGCTGGGGCTCAGTGGCAGAGAGCTTGCCTCACACACAGGAGACAGTAGGTTCGATCACCTCATAAAATAAATAAAGATATTGTGTCCAAAAAAAAAAAAGAGTTTTAAAAAAAGGCAATGCTCTCTTCATCTGCAAGGAGTAGTTTGCTTGTCTGTCATGAAGAGGATGTTCAGAAAACAGCGTTTCAAAGATTGAAAACTAATAGACAACATTATTCAGAAGTTTTTATTCCCCAACAAAATTCCTTTACTTTAGTCTCAAGATAACAGTAATTAATAATCAGTTAGGACATGCGTGGGTTTCTTGGCTCTCATGCTCAGGTTTCTCTCCATGACAGTTAAACTATTTTAGAAGTCCGAGGAGACACATGACACCCACTTCCCCTGGTCTCTCACTGATTTAGGGGGAGCACTGCATAGCAAGGCCTAGGATAGTCTACTCCTAGATGTTTTAAGCATGATATATCCAACAATGTGTCAGGTGTATCCTGAAATGGTTTGTCTTTATTGTTTATATCCGGCATGAAATCTGTCACCAACTTGCTACGTGGCAATGTGTGTGCCATATAAGAAACCAGGCTCTACTTCCCTAAGTAGAGAACAAAGTTGTCATTGGGTAATATGACTGTTATGCACAAGTCATGTCCACAGTGCTGGAGAGTGGACAAAACCTGTCTGCTCCTCCTCAGTCAGTGGGGAACCATGGGAAGAGGGGTGTCATGTGTTGCCTTGCACTTTTAAAACAGTTTAACAGTCATGGAGAGAAACCTAAACATGAGAGAATCAAGATGCCTGCACCTGTCAAAGTTGATTATTAATTACTGTTATCTTGAGACAAAAATAAAAGAATTATGTTGGAAAGTATAAACTCATTCTGATTGATGTTTTCTCTTAGTTTTCAATATTTGAATTACTGTTTTGTGAAAAGAATCTATTACCTTGGGAGACTGGCACGGACAAGCCTGTCTCCTTGATCTTTTGCCCCTCTACTCCCTGCAAATTATCTTGCAGGGTTGTTGTAAGCTTTATTGTAGCACCAAAGACAACACATCCTTTGTGTTTGAACCAAGATCTGTCGCTTACTGGCCTGTGACCTTGGGTAAACTTTTTAAATTTCTCTGTGCTCCAGTTTCCTCATGGGAAAAAAATGGGAGTTAAAATATGAGAGGATGCAATTAAAGATGTAACATGGTGCTTGGCATGCAGTAAGTATCCAAATAAGTCACGATGCTCACAGACACTACAAAAAAAGGAGGGTCAGCCCACCCAGGTTTTTATGGATGATTTCCTATTTGGTTCTAAAATTAACTTCAAACTTCATGAAACGGTGATAGATTATGGCTCAGGAGAAAGGGGCAAAACTGCGTGGCCTAACGGGAAAACTAGGGGCATGAGCACCCGAATGATATGCATTTCAATCCTAGCCCTGTTTCCTCGTCCTAGGGGTTTAAGTCAATCTTTCCAGTCCCGTCTTCCTCATCGGTGAGTTGGGGACAACGATGTCCCCGCTGGGGCTGTCAGTGAGATGCCCGGAACCCCAGGGCCTGGAAGCTGACCCTGGATTAGGGCCCGGACTTGTCCCTGGGAATGCGGACCAGGGATGCGACGGGCGCTGAGGGAAGGGGTGGAACTCGCGGGCAGCCCGGGGCGGTCCGGTCGCGCACCGAGGCGGAGGCCGAGCGCTGCCTCGGCCTTTGTTGGCGGCGGGAGCTGCCTCCGCACACGCCGCGGAAGACCAAAGCCTGCTGTGGCGGCGGGGAGTGCGCCGAGCACCGGAGCCCGGGCGCGGGGAGCGAGGCACCGCTCGGGCCGTGCCGTGACGCCGAGTGCCCCGGGAAAGATCTCACGAGACTTATATAGGCCGAGCGACGGCGCCCCTAAGTGACAGCCGGGCGGGCCACTGGCGCGGCGGCGGGCGGCCAATGGCTGGCGGGGTCGCGGGCTGGGCGGGGAGGGGCGGAGCCGCGGCGGGAGGGCGGGGCGCGGCGGCGGCGGCGGCGGCCACAGCAGCTCTGCCTGCGGCCGCGGCGGGAGCGCCGGCGCCAGCGGCAGGTGAGCGGCTCTGAGCTGCGGAGGCGCGCGGCGGCCTGGCGGCGGGAGCGCAGGGCGGCTGCGCGGAGGGAGCGGGTTGAGGGGCGGCGCCGGCGGCCCGGCTCTGCGGCGCCGCGATTGCGGGAGATCCACCTGCTGGTAACGGAGCCGCGGGCGCCGCGGCCCGGCCGGGAGCTGGTGCGCCGGGAGGTGCTCTCGCCTCAGGCGCGCGGGGCTGGCCGGGGGCGCTGCCTGGGCCTTGGGGGCGCGGCGCGGGCCGGGACGCCTTCCTCGCATCGCCCTGCATCGCGCCGTGCCGCGCGCCCTCCCGGCGGCCCGCCCAGCGCCCCGTGCGTTCCCGGCGCTCGCCGGGCTCCTCGACTTTGGGGGAAAGTAGAGCAAAGTGTGTGGGCTTCCCGAGGGTGGGGAGCGGGAGGGAGGGGCGCCGCGGGGCCGGGGTCCGCTGCCCGCCGGACGGGGAGCCGCCCCGCGAGGCTCCAGGGCGCCGGGGCAGGGGCTGCTCCCGCTGAGGGGACCGGGCGTGCCGCCGGGGTGGCGGATTTGCCGTGAAGTGACGACCTGGTGGTCCGGGGTGAGAGCACCTCCCCCCCAGTGCCCCAGGCCTCAGCTCCCTGTCCGGACGGGGCCGGGCGGGACCCCGAGGCTGGGGCCAGGTGACATCTGGAAGGCGAGCTCTGGTGGCTGGCCCCAGTGCCGCTCCAGGACCCTGCTTCCCGGAGCCCTCGCGGTGCTCGCCTTCCGCTCCGAGAGCCGCGGGCAGGGACCCTGTGCGTCCCCGAGGCTGCTGTGCCTTTTGCCGTGGGACGAGATCTTGATAAAAGGACGGCACAGCCCTTGGATGGAAGAGAGAAGTCTAAATTTAGAATCGGATAATAGGTGTGGTTGATTTCTTTTGCAGAATGTTTAAAAAAAAAATAGGGTGATTAACAGGTTAGTGTGAGATAGGTTTCCCTAACCCGCAAGAGTAAATGTGAAAACGCACTGGACGACGAAATTATGTAAGCGGTATTAAAGAAAAAGATCGATCCCTTTATAAAGGGAAAACAACACGATTTTAACATAATTGTGGTGGTAAAGTTATCAAAGCTTACGTCATGGTTTTCATTGATTGTGGATATCCGGATTGTGCCTTCTGTTCTTCAGGCACCTCTGTCTGTGGGATGCTGATTAAGGAATATGCCAAACGTTCAGCAAAGTGTTCTCCCAGCCATGGAGCATGCTAAATATTTCAGTGAACACTTTAAAAGGTTTTGAATCCAGCAGTACAAGACTAACGACGTAAGATTGTTAAGTCTGTTAACCAAACAGATTTTTCATCATGAGGTCAGGAGTTGAAAGTTCCATTCATCTTTGGGAGGCTAGAGAAATGACAAGTAATTTTAGCCTGTGTGTGTGTGTGTGTGTGTGTGTGTGTGTGTGTGTGTGTGATTTAAAGATTCAAATGTGTTAAGTGAGAGAGTGTTCAGGTGTTAGATTAAAATGTTTGCATATGTGGACACTGATAAAAAATGTGGGTCACCTGTGTGTGACAAGCCAGCCTGATACTGCCTGTGGTGATTTAAGAGCTTGTAGCTCATTAGTTTTGCTCTCATCTGGAGATTTCATTCACTTGTGCTGCGCAGTTAAACTTCATTAGTTTAGAAATCCTAATTAAAAATGTATGACTACATTCTTGCTGAGTGAAAGGCTCTCATATTTTTCTTGTGAAATTTCAGGTCTTATTAGTAAAATTCATTATAAGTATCTTCTTCAAACCTGAGTTTGCTAATTTCTTGAATCCAGTATTTAATTTTCCTTATGTTTTTCATGTATTATGGATAGCATAGCTATAGTCGATTTTAATTTTAGAGTTTGCCTTCACACATTTGTACTGAATTTTATGCAGATTTTTTCCCTACTTAATAAAACAGTATTTTGAAATATCCTTATTCGATGATTCTGTTTCTCTGCTTCTCCATTAGTGAGTGTTTACTCTAATGACCTGTATATTTTTTAGATCTCTTACTAGAAAAAAATCCTTTCTGAAGTAAAATATGGCTAAGTGCATAGCAACAGAAAGTTGCAAGCATTTTTGTGTAATGTCATACCAGGATGAGAATTCCAAGTTATATAATTCACTCCATTATCACCTCTATTTTTATAATCAGAACTCATTGTTGGGTGCTTATTGATTTCAGACAATTAGATGCTTTATGGAATTTTAAATTATAGGATTTTTTTTTTTGCCACAAAGATTTTGATTCTAAGCTGTTCAGTATTAAGTTATCTTGACTATAGAAAGGTCAACACATTTGGTTTAGCAGTGATAACTTTATGTGATAATGTCTTTGTGCTCAGGTAGTAAGAGGAACCAATGGAGTGGGGTTTAGTATTTTTAGAATGATATATGGAAATAAGAGCTGCTGTCCAAAGCCGGGAAACAGGCATGCTTTGTTGGGAGTTCTAGGGGTGGGGAACTAGCCAAAAGCTGCAGGAAGTGAGGAAATTTGTTAAAAGTTGTATGTTTAGACTTTGAAAATTACTGTGAATTTTGCAACTTTTACCATAATGAATCCATATTTGTTCTAGAATATAAAACATTTTTGAGATTCACACTTACAGTTGGGTAAAATTAACATTTTGGGAAGATCGTCCAGTTTAACCGGAGACTTCCAGTATCCCTGGCTCTTCTCTTTATACTGCTGTACTACAGGTGGCTGAATTTGAGGGGCAAAGTGTTTGAACTTTGGGATCATACAAATCTAGCTTTTCTCTTTATGTTGATTTCTTTGTGTGTAAAATAGTGTTAATGATGCCCATCTTGTAGGATTTTGTAAAGGTTTAGACCACATACTTGACCCAGCACATAGGAGACATTCAGTGAGTTGTGGTTCTATTTGTCATTATTAGGTGTACCTGTGACCTTTCTTTACTAGTGGAGATTTCTAGTGGTATTCAGTGATGAGAAGTAGCTGAGGTGGTAGTTCCTGAATTGCCTGCCATGGTCTTCCACTGAGAGAATTGCCCCTTGGGTTTGTTAGGCATTTTGGGGATGCATTAACTCACTCCACTAGAGTATCATTTAGTATATTGCCAAGAGCATCTTTGTGGTCCCCTGGAGGCAACCAGGAGTCCATGCACATCTCAGATTGCCTGACACACCCCTGGGGAATGGGACCGTTTATATGTACAG
The DNA here is from genome assembly GCF_052094955.1 of Ictidomys tridecemlineatus. Taxonomy (NCBI): domain Eukaryota; kingdom Metazoa; phylum Chordata; class Mammalia; order Rodentia; family Sciuridae; genus Ictidomys; species Ictidomys tridecemlineatus. The sequence goes on along the minus strand of NC_135488.1, from coordinate 37,872,746 downwards.
AAGACTGAAGGAGTGGCTGTTTGCTTCTATATTTTAATATAGTTAACATTTATTGGGAGCCTATTACGTGCTGGGCACTATACTTAAGTACTTGTAAGGACCTCATTTCTTTTCATTTTCTCAGCAGTTTTGTTAGATTGGTGGTGATCTCCCAAATTTCCTGACTTAAAACAATGTGAAGTGATAGGCCCTGGCTGATAGGGTAGGGGCTGGATTGCTGCGTTTTCTAAATGCTAATTCTGAATTTATCCCCTAGGAATTGGGTTAGTCACTGGGAAGACTGAGGTTATTTTGCGATGATGATGAACAGTAATAATAACTGTAGGCTTTTTACTATTTATGACAATATGTGAAAGATAATATGTGAAAGACAAGTGCTTTTCTCATTTTATAGGTGAACCTTGGAGTAAGTAATGTCAGACCTGGATCTAGGACCCAGGTCTTTTGACTCTTCTATATTGTTTGTCAGTTTTCATAAATATACGTGTGTGTGTGTGTGTGTGTGTGTGTGTGTGTGTGTGTGTGTGTGTGTGTGTTTCTAAATATTTCTTATTACTGTGCCATAGGAAAACTGGGGAGAGTCAAGATTGTTACTCAGGAGCCATTGTATGATCACTAGAGTCTCCTAAGCCCTGTAACTTCTTCATGTAAATAAGTAACCGGAAGTTTTTTTTTCACAGACATAACCAAACCAGTGAAGAAGGAATATCATTTGAAACTTTTTCCTTGGAGGGGAAAGACCATAATTCTGGTATATGAAATGTGTAGTTGGGAGGTAGGACAGCCTAGCCCTGCCAAAAATCCATTCAGAGTGGGGTAATCAGTGAAGAAACCTGTGCTCTGCATTATTGAACAAGTTTTCTTTTTCTTCTCCCACTGATAGGGAGAAAACAGCCCAAGACAGGAGCACATGAAGACGGCGAAGACAATCCTGAGTAGCAATTGTGAATGGTATTCTTGCTAGACACCTTCTGCCTGAGCATCTGAAATGAACCTCTTGCATTGATTGTTTTGATTGGCCTGGAGCCAGGAGTACTGGATTCAGTTGACTTCAGGCTAAAAAGAAAACAGTCTTGGTTGTCATCACAAACATATGAACCAGTGTGATGGTGAAATGAGATGAGGCTCCGAAATGGAACTGTAGCCACTGCTTTAGCATTTATCACGTCGTTCCTCACTTTATCTTGGTATACTACATGGCAAAATGGGAAAGGTAGGGAAAATGTCTGCGGATATGTGCGTGAAATGTGGGGGCTTTTTGCTTTGTAAATGGTGCACTGATGCTCAAGTTAAATATCCTAGCAACCTGCATTTGCTTGCTCTCTGCTGGCAGTTTCTTTTGACACAGAAATGCAATGTATTCTTGGACAGAGGAGACAGAATTTCTAATTCCAAAGGGGTTTGTTTTGTTTTCAATGTCTTATAATTGCACTTGGAGAAACAGATACTGATCAGTGGTTTACATTACACATGACAGCCAAGTTGAATAACAAAGACTTTTGTTTGGGTATTTTGTTTTATTTTTTAGCTAATCATCATAAATGTTTAATAAGCTTTCTTGTACTGGCTGTTGTGTAGAACACTTAAAAGGACACAATCAGTGCCTTCGTGAAATTTACATGCCAATTATGCTAATGATTTGGTGCTGTGTAGTTAATGATTTAAACCACAGGCCTGCACGGATTGCTGCTTAGGCAAAAGCGTTTGAGAAGCCGGTGAGGAGACATGCTGATTGGAATATTAAAAGTTTTTTATTTAGACTATTGAACTGTGTTTTAAAGGAAAGTTATCTGTTCACTGCTAGGAATTGTTATATTGAGGACTAATGAATTTCTACCTTTTCTTTTTTGAAGAGAGAATATTTGGAGTAAATTCCTTTCATTTGCTCCTTTCCTCATATTAATCTAAGGCTGTTGATGGCAAGAAAGATGGAGGTGTTGGGATTTATTTTATTAGTCAAGTTATAATATCATCATCACCTGGGCTATTTGAAGATGCTATTGCTGACATCATTGTATTGTCTCATGAAGAAATTGAAAAGATTGTTTCTTGACTCAGTTTTTTTGGTGTATGTTTGTTTCTGTACATAGATCTCTGTGTGTGCATATATACTTCTGTGGATCTATGTATAAGCAAGTATAGTATTGTTTTCCCAGTGTTTGTCTTTCTCTTATTTGGGGAATGGACTCTTAGGGGGAAAACAAGAGAAATATTGCTGAAAGAAAGCTCTTTGTGTACAAATATAGACTTTTTAGATTTTAGTTTTTAATTGTACCAAATGAGAAGTATTAATCAGGAAGCATCTTGATTAATCAGATTATTAATCCTTGACATAAACAAAAGAAGTGACTGGCTGTGAAGGGTCTACCTCTGAATTAGAGAATTGACTGTAACAGTAGTAGGTGGGTTTTTTCTTATCAGGAAACTTATCAGTTCAGAGATAGTAATAGATAAGCTCAACCCTTCTCCTGCGTCTCATGTAAGAGCTCTAAAGTTTTGGAATCTCCAGGCCATTTGTCGTGTTTCTTAGGTAAAGGCATTAGAGGCATTATTATTAGTTTCTTATTAAGCTGTCTGTAGCATCAAAATTAATTCAAAGAATGTAAAGGATCTGTCTCTGTAGTATTAGATGCACAGTCTGTTTTCTTTGATCATGGCTCTTTGAACAGCTCTGCATCATCTGTGCCTACTCTTCTGCTGTTGTTCTGCTCAGTGTTTTGTCCAGACTTTGAGGGATCAGCACAGGCCTCCTGTTATGGTTGGGTGAAATCCCCTGTGTTGATTTGCTGTCGTTTATGTAACCACTCTTCACTGTTGAGCCCTTGGATTCTTTCTAGATAGATCAGGCAGTCAGACAGCTTGGATTTTCCAGGGCAGGCCTGCTTTTAGATATTCAGTTCTACTACACACAAACTATGTGCTCTCATTTTTATTTTCAAAGTGTGATTTCAATAACCTTTGCTATTGCTGGACTAAGAGTTGTTATTTTTTATCATGGGCCTTTTACATGTACCTCGCCTGTGCCTAGCACTGTATTATATGCTGTGAACATGAAAAGAAAAAAGAAATGACATGTCTTTGAACAGGGACTGGCAGGAAAGAGGTATGTAAACAAGTGTACCATCAGACAGAATTAGATAGAGGCAGTCATAGTACCTGTCTTGTTCTAAACATTTGTATCTCATTTAATCCTCATAACAACCCTGTAAATATTTTCATGTCTTTTTTGTAGTTGGGAAAACCAAGGCAGAGTGGTTGAGGTACTTAATCAGAGTTATACATTAAGTGGTGGAGAAGTTTGAATTCAGGTAGATGATTTCAGAGCTTAGGCTCTGAGGTATTGGTCTACCACCTAGAAGAGCACAGAGGCTGCTAATTCTTCAGGTGTCTCACAGAGGAGGTAGAGTGTAAATGATGAATGTGAAGTGCATGCCAGGCAGAGGAGGGGTCAGTGGACATACCAGATGCAGGCAGCTGCAGGTACATATATATTAGTAAATATATTTAGTAAATATTTGTGCATACAACTACAAGTTCTGAAGGGGGGTAGACCAGTTATGCTTTGGAGTCATGAGACACTCACTATACCTGGCACATGGGATTCCTAGGCTGTCTTGAATTTAGTTGGTATTCATAGTACAGTTACTGTCCATCTTAATTTGCCACTTGGAAGAATAAGAACTGACCCATGAGATTGGCAGAGGTTGATGAGGATGTAAGGAATCCTGCTAAGGAAGCTGGGAAGGGTACTAGTTTTAGCAGGTTACATAGGATTTCTACTTAAAAATAAGGCAGAATTCTAATTTTGTGGGATGGCTAGTTTGGGAGGGTTATAGGTAGGCGTTGTGAGGGTAGGACAAGAATAATTACATGTCTCACTTGCTGGTGGTGGTAGGGATCCTAATGCACCTAATGTGCTTTGATTGACCACAATCGAGAAACCAGGCAAAACCAATTAAGTAGTCATAGATCCCTGGACCAGGACTGGTATTATATCTGGAATATCTGACCAGTGCTTGGTGGTTAATGCATGTTTAGTAAATATTTGGTAAATGATTCATTCAGCAAAAATGTATTTAAGAAAAATCTCAACAGCTTTATTGAGACATAATTTACATGTTATACTCATTTAAAGTGCAAAGTTCAGTGTCTTTTGGTATGCTAACAGATGTCTACATCCATGACCACAGTCAATTTTAGAGCATTTTCATCACCTCAAAAAAGAAATCCTGTCCCCTGTATCTGTCATCATCATCTTGTCTGCCTACCCTAGGCAACCACTAATCCTCCCATCTGTGTAGATTTCCCTCTTCTGGACTTTGGTATAAATGAAATTGTATAGTGTGACTGGCTTCTTTCATGTGGCATAATGTTTTCAAGATTCACCCATCTTATGGCATGTATCAGCATCTCATTTCTTATGGATGAGCAGAGTTACGTTATATGGATACACACAGGTTTGTATGCCCATATGTGTCTGTATATATACTATCTATATAGCTTTTTATCACCAAGACCCAATAACCCAAGAAAATAAACTTGGAAGAAGAAAAGATTTACTTTGGCTCATAGTTTCAGAGGTTCAGTCTGTGGTCACTTGGGCCTATGGAGGTGTTACTATACATTATGGCAGGGGAGTGTGTGGCAGAGGTGGCCTGTTAACATTATGGTGGCCAGGAAGCAAAGGTTGTTGGGGTGGGGGAGTGTCCCAAAAGTTCATTTAAGGGCTGTGGTCTAATTGCCTTCACTAGACCCTATCTACTAAAGATTCCACCACCTCCTAGTTTGCTTTTTCTCCATCTTTATCTCTTTAGACCTTCAATATGTTGGATGATTTCCACCCATATTGGTGAGAGAGATCATCTTTTATCAGCTTACCAATTCAAATATTAATCTCTTCTAGAAACACCCTCATAGACATATCCAGAAATGTCTTGCCAGCTATCTGGGCATCCCTTAGCCCAGTCAAGTTGACACATAAAATTGACCATCACATGGTCTTTTAGTGAATTTTTTTTTTAACTTCTGTTATTGTACTTTGCAACTATAGAATTTCTACTTGGTTCTTTATTAAAATTTGTCTCTTTATTGGTATTTTGTATTCAATCCAATGTTGTCATGCCTTCCTTAACTTCTTTTTTATTTTTTTAGTTGTAATTGGACACAATACCTTTATTCCATTCGTTTATTTTTATGTGGTGTTGAGGATCGAACCCAGGGCCCCGTGCATGCTAGGCAAGCACTCTACTGCTGAGCCACAATCCCAGCCCTTCCTTAACTTCTTTAAGCTTTCCTTGAGTTCTGGAACATACTCTGAAGTCTGCCATCTAGTTGTACTCATAGGTGGTTTCTGTTGCCTCCTTTTATCTGATGAATGAGTTATACTTTGCTGTTTCTTTGCACATCCTGTTTTATTGGCTAATGAATATTTTAGAAAAATACATTTTAGCAACTCTGGGTACTGGAATTCTTCTACCCTTGGGCCTTGTTATTTGCTGACTTGTTTAGTGACTGTTGCATTGTTTCATAGAAGTCTGCACCCTCCAGGGGGCATTCACAATGCTGTACAACCACTACCTTTGTCTAGTTCCTGCATGTTTTGGGCAATTGATTACTTTATGATGCTATAATGTGCTCCAGGTTTGTCTGGTAATTTCTCTATTCCAGCCTGGATGCAATCATTTCTCCAAGCAGCCTCTACTCCCTTTGTCCCATCCTACTGTGCTATCACCACCTCCAGTCCCTCTCTGTGGACAACAAGGAAATATATGTATGTATACACAAGTCTCTGTTCCTGTCCATCTGTATTTTTTTTTAAAAAGCCTAAGCACATGTTCTTAGCAGTTGCTCAGTTTTGAAGGTAATACTATACTGTTTGCACTAGCCTCGTCTTTTCCCTGTCACACCAGTCTCTTGACATCACAAAACACCATCTTCCTATCCCAATATCATTACTAATGCCCAATACATACATAAAGTGGTTTCAGAATTGCTAACCATAACCCAAGTGAAAAGTAAATTTACCAGGGTACTGTTTTTGTACATAGTTATTTTTATATTTTGTCTTGTAAAACATAGTTGACTGCTGTTTTCTAAAGTTACTTGGCCTACTTTTTATCTTAGTCACTTCCTCTTCTCTGTGCTTATGTTATTCATTTATAATGCATGCACTTAAGCCCATTTATTACTCTTTGTATTATTTTGGGTTTCCCTAATACCTTGTTTTATTGAATTTATTTACATTTTGAATATGTAAAACATCATCTTCATTGAGTCAGAACTTGTGTGTGGGGGGAGCATACTGAGAGGTATTCCATTTCCATTCTTCCCTTTACCAAGTTTCTGTCTTTCCCTTTCAATATTACAGTGTACTGGTTTATCTTGTTGTGCAATCTTCCTGGATTTCTTGTTGCACAAATTGAGCAGATACCTTTGCATTTCCTCATGTTGTCTTCCTTCTCATTTGAACAGTGGCATGTGGTAGGTGCTTTTATCCATTGCAGTTTTCACTTAGTATTATATCCTAGAAATCACTCCATATTCATTCATCAATACCTTTTTTTTTTAAAAAAACAGTTGCATAATACTCCATGGTGTAGATGCATTGTAATTTATTCAACCACTCATCTGTTCAGGGCCACTTTGGTTTTTATTCATATTCCTTACATGTGCTTTAGTGCTTATTTATTTTTAATGCTTATTCTGAGCATTGTGCTAGGCCTTGAATAATGGAAATCTAGTTTACTTTTTTTTTTTAATCTTTTAATGGTCACCTTAATTTCCATGGGAAATCAAGAATTTAATTTTGGAAGAAAACTGTAGTTGCCCTTTATGTTGTAAACATGAAAGTCTGGGGATAGAGTTGATTTGATTAACATTTAGACTTAAATTTATTCAGGAAAAGTAAGAGTCATATCTTTTTTGCTAAAGTACATTTTGCTTGCCTGTGAAAGTTAATTTTCAGTTTTTGAAACCAAAGGATAAAAGTTAGGTCAATTTTTAAGAAGCTCTATACTTTCCCAACAGGAAGCTAGAAAGTGGCAGCAATTTATAGTCAGTGTACATTACTTTTAAAGTTTATTTTTCCAGATTAAAAATAGTGAATGGGGGCGGGGGTGTGGCTCGTGGTAGAGTGCTTGCCTAACGTGTGTGAGGCACTGTGTTTGGTCTACAGCACCACGTAAAAACTAATAAATAAAATAAAGGTAATGTGTCCTTCTACAACCAGAAAAGATTTAAAAAGGTAGTAAATGGTCACATGCCAGGTTTTTTTCCCCCTCTGCAGTTATGATGGTTCCTTAGAACTTTCTAGCCCAGAGGGTGGGAAGTAGGCATGCAAATCCATTTTCTTTTCAACACATGTAGACATTTAGTGTCTTCAGGACAGTTTCAGTAAATGTTTTAGTTGCATTAAAGAAAAGTGCACAAACCCAAGTGTGCATCTCCTTATAACGAGCTGCGGTGGGCATCCCAGCACTGCCGGAGTGCACTTTGGTACACAGTTCTTTGGACATTTTCCCTAGAAGTCTCTGAGGCAGCAACTTCTTTTTTAGAAAAGGGTCTTTCTCATGGGGCTTCTATGCAGAAACCAAATATTAGGCTTTATTTCTTCATTGCAGTTTGTAGTTAGCCTTCCTGCCTGTCTTCTCTCCAACATTCATAAAATGCTGTGTGCCTTGCCCTGAGTGGGGGGAAGGCCAAGAAGATGAAGACAGAGAACCCACCCTGTGAAGGAGCTACTGTGCAAGAGCAGGACAGGTGACATGAATATTCAGTGCTGTTGATGTCGTTCCAAGGCAGGGGCAGAGGGCTGTCTCTTAGGTAAAGACTGTTCTGATGAGGGGTTCTGTAAAGGTTTCTCATGAGAAGTGACATTTGAGTTGTTCTAAAGGCCATTAGGAATTAGAGGGAGAAAGGAATCTCTTGCTTAGGAGTTCGCCTGGGAATACCTTGTAATAATAGAGAAGGTAGATGTTGGGTTGAACCAAAGTTTATGAAGGTGACAGCAGATTGAAAAGTGGAAGAGTTTTGCCTGGTGAACTGGAGGTGTGTGACCTGATGGACCACAGAGTTTTGGCCTGGTGGTCCAGAGGCCAAAGTTCACAAAAACAGTGGGGGAGACCAGGCGAGTTAGCAGGGAACAGGGACTGGAAGCTTCTAATTCAGAGAGGATAGGAACTGGAAACTTCTCTCAGTTCCAGGAACTGTTTATTAATTGGTTGCAATAAAGGCAATGAGACCTTAAGGGCTCTGGACGAGTTTGTGGTGGAGAGTGTCTCATCATCTTATTTTTTTAAAATATATTTTTAGTTGTAGTTGGACACAATATCTCTATTTTACTTTTTAATTTTTATGTGATGCTGAGGATTGAACCCAGGGCTTCACACGTGCTAGGTGAGCTCTCTACCGCTGAGCTATAACCCCAGCCCCTCATCATCTTATTTATCTTAAATTTTTACTTCCTGTAAAAAAAAAATTCTCTTTAGACTGGGTACATTATTATTTTTTTTTATTGATAACAGTACACCACTTACACATGTACATACACATGTCTTTTCTCTTTTATAGTTTAATTAAAGGTAAAATGTATTCTTTTGAACTTCAATCCTTTAGTCAGTAGACAAAACAAGTACAAATACTGCAAAACTTGTTACCATATTTATATTTTAACTCTTTCGAAACCATTAGTACCATGAACTTCATTCCTCATTTATGATTTTTTCTATGATTATGGTAATAATTACTTTTATACCTTTTTGGGAATTTTGAAAATCATAACAAGCTGGGAAAAAAGGGCGGGGTGGTCTTCTGAGAACTATGCCAGTCAGGATCAGGATGGTTGGGAGGACTGAGTGGGGAGGGGGACCTGGTTGCTTCTCATCTGAGTCTCTTGTCTGGCTGGGTCCTGTATAGTTTGGTTCTTAAATGTCCTTCAGGGCCTATGTGGTAAAAGCTTAGTCCCCAGCTGGCATTGTTGGGAGGTGGTGGAACCTTCAAGTGGTGAGATGGACTAGGAGGTCTTTGGGTCATCGGAGCTGCAGAGGGAACTGTGGGACCCTGGCCCTTCTTTCTTGCCTGCATGACGTGGGCAGATTTGCTCTACCACCTGCTCCTGCCATAATATGGCAGCCATTCATGGATCAATACCTAAAACTGCACCAAAGTAAACCCTTCTTCTGTGTAAGCTGATTATTTCTGGTACTTGTAATGGACATCTGACTAACACATTCTTTGTTCACAATTGAACATGTGTGTTACAAGGCCTTAGAGTTCTTGTTAGACAGATTTGTTGCTTCCATGTGGGGTTTTCCCTTCAGGAATTAGGATTCCTTACTGTCCTCTCGGCCTTCCTTTGCCATGGTAGAGTGTTGCAAGCTCAAGCATTCCTTGTTAGAGTCTTCTGACTCGAACTTCACCTAGAATTTTCTTGGTCTGAGATAAGGGAGCTGGTCTGGAAGCTTCATCATTTTAGGACAGATAATTGAATGTTCTTTTTTTTTTTTAACTTATATTCTCCCCCTATTTTTGTTAGGCTTCTTACTTCATCCCAAACCGAGGGCTTGCTCAAAATTTCCCTTTCCCTCCCATTTTTTGGTATATGCAGACGGATACAAGTTTCTCTCTGTGTTTTTAAGCACATATACTTCTTGGAGAACAGAAATACTCAAGTATATTGATGTATTCTTATTCAGATTAACAACAAAGCCCCATAGTCTTTGCCTTTTATTTGTATTTCAAAGTTTTTTGATATTTAAATGTTTTGGCACTGTTTACAAAATGAATTTGTCCTAGAAACAAAGTTGTTTTCTTTTTGTGTCCACACTGTCACCCTGCGGCTGTGAGGGTCCTCTTAGCTGCCTTCTTGGTGTGTTTAACATTCACTCACGCTCTCCAAAGCATCTGTGCTTTCTTGTACTGTTTCTGTGCTTCAGATCCATCCTTCTATTTTCCTTCCAGGAAATGTGGGATTAGTCACCCCTTAAGAGTCCTAGTTTCTGCCTGTAAGAATTATATTAGAGACCCAAGCTGGGTGCTCTTGAGACTTAGATGGAAGAAAATGTCATTGGTTGGCTATTAGCTGAACCATCATATTGCGTTGGGGATGAGGTTTCATTGATCTGTAGGACTTAGCTCTGTGTGATGGAGCCCAGCTCATTCAAGGAGTTAATTCCAGTAGGACTGGAACTCTGGAGGCAAGCTAGCAGCTGGAACTTGTTACTGAGAGGAGAAAGCTGTGTGGGATTGGAAAGGAGTCTGCCAGCTGGTTCATCTCACATGGCACAAACAGCCAGCCAGCCGGTACTCACCTTGTTCATCCTGGCAAGCTTCTGTGTGGAGAGCCGCTATCTCTAAGCATCCCTCATCTTTTCTTCCCCTGACATTTTGTGTGAGTTATGGAGAAAGGAAGTAAATGTTCCCGAACTGGGGCAGTCCTAGACTGGACACCCTGTGTGTGCTGCTGGTCGGCCCTTCTGTGTGTGCTTTCAGTGAGTCAGCCAAGTTAAGCTTAAGAACATGACCTTCAGGGTTTGTGGAATAAAGAGTCCCCCTCATAGTTGGCATTTATCTCCCAAATCTTTTATCTGTTTCATTTCCCTCCCTTTTACTTTTAGTAAAGTTGTGCTTGTTTGCAAACAATTTTGCAGAGAAATGTAGGACCCACCTGATGCTGCCGCCACCTTTTCAGGGAAATGAACCTGCAGTTTCAAAACTGAAGCTAAGCACCCTGCTGGGTGGGAATGATGGGGGATATCATTTGATGGCCACCTTTCTGTCCTGGTCACCTTCAGTCCTCTTAGCAGCTCTGGGGCGTAGGCATTAGTCTCCCAATTGCTGTGAAGACTGTCAGGCAGTTGGCCTACCACTGAAGCACTTGATCTGGTGCTTGGAGAGTGCTAGAAACCTGGTCTGAACCAGGCGCTGTTCACTCCATGGCTCATTCTTCCACATCAGCTCACAGAGGCTGGCATGAACCCCAGTACAGCAGAGCTGGGCTTCCAAATGTGTCTCCTTAGAGAAGCTTCTGGAAACCTCCCATTGTCTGCCACCTAATGGGATTTCTTTCTGTGCTTTGGTCAAAACTACTTTATTAGTTCATATTTAGTCATAGCGCGCTCCTCCCCACCCCCACCAGTTTTTATAAAGAAAAAGTAATCAATTTATGTTGCTGTTTATTAAAGGCTACTCAAGTCGTGTGAAATATCAGTGTTCCCTTTAAATTGAAGAGTTTATATTGTTAGTTGCTGGTATTTTTGGAAAAGTTATGTTAACTTGAGTGATGAAGGGGGATTTTTGATTCATTACTAAACACAACCATTAAACTGTCTTTAGCAAAATATATGCCAAATTTTAGGAGGAATGTAACCTTTTTTCCCTTCCAATGATACACAGAAAACTGGGTTTTAGGGTTTTTTTTTTTTGGTGGGAGGACTACCCAGGATTGAACCAGGAGTGCTTGTCCACTGAGCCACATCCTTAGGCCTTTTTATATTTTAAGACAGGGCCTTGCTAAGTTGCTGCAGCTGGCTTTGAACTTGCACTCCTCCTGCCTCAGCCTCCCAAGCCACCGGGATTACAGGTGTGTGCCTATTATTTTGGTGCATAAACAATAAACCTGAATCTTGTGGATTTTGAATAAAATAAAGCACATTGACTGCATCAAATTTAGAAAACCTCACTAACCTTACATTTATTTTTATCTTGGGCTTGAAAAGGAGCCTGTTGTCAGCCGCACACTCTGCAGTAACCTCAGCACTGAGCGACTCTCAGGGGAGGGAGCTGTGGACTTGATTGATGTTTGGGTCTGTTATAGAGTCGATGAAAATAAATGTGACAGCACAGCACTGTTAGAAGTAGTTAGAGGAGTGTCTGTTCAGCTCCTTAGTTCAGTTATTGACAGTTGTTTGTTTTTTTAAGTTTTTTTGAGTTCTTTATCTAACCTGGAGATTAGTTCTCTGATGTGTGTGTGTCAAAAATTTGCTCCCAAAATGTAGGCTCTCTCTTCACCTCATTGATTGCTTCTTTTACTGAGAAAAAACTTTTTAGTTGAGTTCATCCCATTTATTAATTCTTAATTTTATTTCTTGCGCTTTAAGAGTCTTGTTAAGGAAGTTGGGGCCTAATCTGATACGATGAAGATTTGGGTCTACTCTTTTCTCTGTTAGGCACAGAGTCTCTGGTCTAATTCCTAGGTCCTTGATCCAACTTTGAGTTGAGTTTTGTCCATGGTGAGAGATAGGGTTTAGTTTCATTTTGCTGCATATGGATTTCTAGTTCTCCCAGCACCATTTGTTGAAGAGGCTATCTTTTCTCCAAAGTTTTTGGCACCTTTGTCTAGTATGAGATAACTCCATTTATGTGGGCCTGTCTCCGTGTCTTCTATTCTGGACCATTGGTCTACATGTGTATATTGGTGCCAATGCCATGCCATTTTTGTTTCTATAGTTTTGTATTATAGTTTAAGGTCTGGTATTTTGATGCTTCCTGCTTCACTCTTCTTGCTAAGAATTGCTTTGGCTATTCTGGATCTCTTATTTTTCCAAATGAATTTCATGATTGCTTTTTCTATTTCTATAAGGAATAATGATGGAATTTTAATTGGAATCACATTGAACTTGTATAGTGCTTTGGGTAGTATGGCCATTTTGCCAGTATTAATTTTGCCTACCCAAGAGCATGGAAGGTCTTTCCATCTTCTAAGGTCTTATTCAGTTTCTTTCTCTGTGTTCTGTAGTTTACATTTTGTTAAGTTGATTCCCAAGTATTTTATTTTTTATTTTTGAGGTGAATGGGGTAGATTTCTGGAGCTAAACAGACACTTCTCAGAAGAAGATATACATTTGATCAACAAATATATGAAAAAATGCTCAACATTTAGTAAATAGAGAAATGCAAAACAGAACTACTCTGATTTCATCTCATACCAGTCAGAATGGTAGTCATCAAAAATACAACAAAGCTGGGCATGGTGGTGCACACTTGTAGTCCTAGAAGCTCAGGAGACTGAGACGGGAGGATCACAAGTTCATAGTCAGCCTCAGCAAAAGCAAGGTGCTAAGCAACTCATTGAGACCCTAACCCTAAATAAAATACAAAATAGGGCTGGGGATGTGGCTTAGTGGTTGAGTGCCCCTGAGTTCAATCCTAGTTTAAAAAAAAAAAATACAGACAACAATAAGTGTTGGTGAGGATGTGGGGGAAAAGACACACTCATAAATTGCTGGTGGTACTGCAAATTAGTGCAGACAATCTGGAAAGCAGTATGGAGATTTCTTAGAAAACCTGGATTGGAACCATGATTTGACCCAGCTATCCTACTCCTCAGTGTACAGCCAAAGGACTTAAAATCAGCATACTATAGTAATGCAGTCAAATTAATGTTTATAGTAGCTCAATTCACAATAGCTAAACTGTGGAAGCAACCTAGATGCTCTTCAATAGATGAATGGTTAAAGAAGCTGTGGTATGTATATAAAATGGAATATTATTTAGCATTAAAAGAGAATAAAATTATGGCATTTTCAGTTAAATGGCTGGAGTTGGAGAATATCATGCTAAGTGAAGTAAGCCAATCCCCAAAAACCAAAGGCTGAATGTTCTCTCTGATAAGTGGATCCTGATCCATAATGAGGAAAGGGGCCATGGGAAAAATGGAGGAACTTTGATTGGGCAAAGGGGAGGGAGGGGTGAGGAGGGCCATGGGGGGGCAGGAAAAATGGTGGAATGAGATGGACATCATTACCCTAGGTAAATATACTAGGTGCAACTAGGTACTGGGCATACAGTGCAATGCTACATCATGTACAACCAGAGAAATGAAAAGTTGTGCTGCACTTGTGTACAATGAATCAGAATGCATTCTGCTGTCTCATATACCTAATTAAAATAAATAAAATTAATGTACAAAAAAAGTAGAGGGCTGGGATTGTGGCTCAGTGGTAGAGTGCTTGCCTTGCATGCACTGGGCACTGGATTTGATCTCAGCACCACATAAATAAATAAAAATAAAGTTATTGTGTCCATCTACAACTAAAAAATTAAAAATAAAAAAGTAGAGAATGCAGGTGTGCAGTGTGGAACTTCTGTTACTTTGAAACCATTTTCTGAGAGTTGCACTGAGGATTAGGTGTGTCATGAAAGGTGGGGTATTTGGCCTTCTGGCAGTCAACTCACACTTTGAACTACATCCTGGAGAAGATCCAGGAAACTCCAGAGGTCGCACATGACCACCTTGTTCTGAAATAGTAGGATTTGGTTGCTTGTCCAAGGGCAAGGCAGGGCTGGTGTAGATGGTGTTCACTGGGATGAAATGTGTTGGGACCTTGTTTCTTTTGTAGCTTACTCTTTCATTTTAGAAAAGCCACTGTGGCTCTCTTGAGGCTTTTTAAAAATTAATATTAAAGTTTTGTTGTTGATTGAACCCAGCCTTTGTGCATGTTAGGCAAGTGCTCTACTATTGAGCCATATCCATGGCTCTAAATTTTTTTTCTCTTATTTTACTGTGATGACCCTGGAGAAATTATAAAAATCAGGAAAAGTTCTATAAAGCAAATATAGGAAAACAGGGCTCTTCCCCTTCTCGATGAAAGAAGGTAGATCCTGCAAATTACAGAGCTTGACATTTGGGACAGATATTCACTGGGAACTTCGTGAGCACGAACGTTTATAAAAAGAAGCAGTGATTATAAGCCGAGTCAAAACAGTGAGATTCTTAAGGGCAGAGACTATGCCCCCATCACACCTCACTTAAGAAAATTTAAGATTATTCAGAAGGTATAGTAAGTAAGATAGAAATACCTGTGGTTCCGTTACCCAGGTTTTTTCATATTTACTTCTAGAATTTCTTTTCATTTTTAATGAGCAAAGCACAGCAGATCTATTTAACATCCATCATCCAGTGTCCCTTTTGCTTTCCTTCCTTGGTGGAGGCGACCACATCATATCTGTGTAGGATCCCACTCCATTTTATATGTTGCTTTATGGATATGACTATCTAGAAATCACATATGTGTATGTGTGTATATATGATTTTGTGTGTTTTAAACATTTTATACAAATAATTTTATACTATAGGTGTGCTATGCCCCAACCCCTGCTGGAATGGAATCCAGGGCCTCACACATCCTAGGCAAGTGCATTCCATTTGAACCACACCTCAGCCCCCTCCTTTTCAGCCCCCCTCACATTGTGGTTTTGGGGAGAGATGTACCCCAGAGGTCCCCATTCTGCTATTTTCTCCAACACCGTTTAATAACCACTTTTTATACCGTTTTGTTCTTTAGTTGTAGAAGGAGTCTGGTTCAGATCCCACTAGACTGGGTACTGTGTAAAATTTTCATCCTTGTTTATTCAGAAGCTTGTCTTTTGTGGTTTAGGTCATGGCACAAAGGAGTAGACAAGGCTTTTTGTCTCTGTGTATGTGGTAGATAACATTTAGGCCCCATTATCAGTATTTCTCATTATTTTTCTCATTCAAATCAATGTCCACATCATCTTCATCATTTTTGAGCTTAGTTCTTTGCATCTCATAATAGGAATTTTGTTAATTTTCATTATGTTCAGGCTACTCTATGGTCAGCGGATCTTTTTTTTCCCTCTACAGTTATAGTGATCATATAATTTTTCCCCCTGATCTAGGGCACTTGAGAGCAAAGGGCATGCTATTAACAATTAATGCTGCAGCAGCAGTTGTAAATTGGAACTGTCCTAAGCAGACATGTACATCGTCACCTTGTTGACTCGGTGAGCCATAGTGGTAGGGAGTGATTGGCCGAGTGTAGAGGGGACGGAAACCTGGACTTTGCTGTGGAATTGGTTCAGTCATGCTGGGAAGTGGAGCGTGCCACGTTCTAGACCATGATTCAGAGTCCTTGTGAGTCTCTGTACCTGTGAGATCCAGTCAGCAGTCACATGACATGGCTCCTGTTGCAATTAATGCTTTCAGCTGGGAGAGGACATATGTTTCCTGAGGTGGTGGTGAGCACTTTGTGGAGGCAGTTATCTTTTAGTGTGCTGATAAGATGTGGGGCTTTATAAACCCTCTTCTCAAGGGAAATAAGCCTCACCTCTTCTGACCTGATTGGACCTAAGAGTCCAGGAGACTTTGTTCTTTGAAAACTAGGATGAAAGATAAAGTAGAAATGGGAGCTCCTCTTGTCCTCTTGTGACTTGCCTTAGGGGAACTTCCTTCCTATGTGTCAATTGTTCCTTTGGTATGGTCCCTAGAAACTGATATGCTAAAATGGAGAGGAGTAATTGAACACTGACTATTGGTCAGAGAGTTTCAACTACTGCAATAATAGTTTAGGTCTGGAGGGAAATTTACTAATCCCAGTTATGGGATATTAGTGGTTTATTGGCCCTGTGCTCTTTGATTTGTGAGGAGCTTTTCTTCATGTTCCCTTTTCTCTTGAGCTCAGGTAATTTGTATACTTATTAATATTTGTTGAGGTGCTGTTACACTGGAGTTGTGATGGTAAACGTGATAAAGGACATCCTTGCTGTCTTAGAGCTGTTTACAGCGGTCCTGGAGGGGGTGGCTTACACGGTGATAGTCGAGCAAGTAGATAGACATCTTTCAGGTTGAAATGGATAGCGACAATGAAGCTGCTTGATGAAGAGGGGGACAGGGACTGTGAAGATGCAGGTGCCATCAGACAGGGTCTTTGAGGAGAACAGGCCTCGCTGATGAGAAACCAGAGAAGCAGAGTGAGGAGGGAACTCAGCAGCTGAGGAGCAGGTATCCAAGCCCTGAGGCAGGAATGAGCATGGCATGTTGAACACGAAGGAAAGTGTGGACAACCCTGGTGTGAGATGCGCAGGGAGTTTATTGGGGAAGCTGGAACGGGGGCTACAGGTCGGAGCACTTTGGCCTTAGAACCCTGGATTCCACGATGGGAAGTCTTGGAAATTGTGTACCAGGAACGAGCTCTGAACCAATTTACTTTTTCAGAGTGATCTCTGCTACTAAAGAGGCAAAGTAGAAATAGGAATTTCCTTGAGAGGGTTTTTCTCTATTGTGTTAGCCAGGTTGTTGTGGGCTAGGCCTCATGGACGGATCCCACCAGAGTCTTGCGGGTAGACCTGACTGCATGTATTGTTGGATCGGAGAGGAGGTAGAGGGATCAAGGATGGTTCTTAGGTTTCGTCTGAGATGATGGCTGGTGGCACCATTTATTAAGACTGGGAAAGCTTGGAGAAGAACAGGTTTAGAGGTGGCCATCTAGAGTTACAAGAAGAATCGAGATGTGAGTTTTGGTGTAAGTGGCATGTAGATGGAATCCAAAGCCTGGGGGTGGAGGCTTTGGCAGATCAAGTGGAGGGGAGGTAGTGAGGCAGGAAGAACGTTAGGAAACCCATGCTGAAGAAGTGATAGAGGCAAGTGTTCTTTTTGGTATTTCGTGTTTCTAAATTATACTCATAAAGTGCTGCTGCGTTATTGTTTTCAGTTTGAGACAGCATGAGTGAACTTCGTATCACAGATAAGAATGTGCTTTTTGTTCTCTTTGCTCACTTGTTTCACTATAATTTTTAGCTAAAGCGTTATTTCTTGTTGATGTTCTGTGAATGAATGAAATGATCTTTCTTTTGAGCCCAGTATAGTGCTCTCACCTTTCCCTTATTTCCAATGTTTTATATTCTTGGTGTAATGGCCGTCTCTTCCTCCCTTTGTATGGTTATGGGTTTTCCTCCTCCCCCCCAGTGGATTCTTCAGAATCACCTATCAGTTCTTTCCAGTGCCCTAGTGTACCAGATAACATCAGGTTTGTTTTCTTTCCAGTGTTTCCTCCTGAAGCTCTGTCCTAGGGCCTGCACTGGAGGGGTTCTTGGCCTCTGGGACCACCCTTCACCCTTTGTGTGTGTGTGTGTGTGTGTGTGTGTGTGTGTGTGAGAGAGAGAGAGAGAGAGAGAGAGAGAGAGAGAGAGAGAGAGAGAGAGAGAGAGAGAATGAATGAATAAATAAATTCTTTTACACTCCTAAATTCACACTTGGTTGATGGTTGGGTAAAGAATTTTAGGCTGAATGTGTTTCCTCTGAAATTTTCAGATGTGCCTTCTGTGTGTTCTGGCAGCTCTTGTCTTTTAATGGCTATCGAGATGAGTCCTATATACTTTGTATATGACCTCTTCCTGCGCTTGATGAACTTTTGTTCTGTTTTGCAGTGCTGGCAATTGAACCCAGGCTTTCTGCGTTCTAGGCAAGTGCTCTACCACTGAGCTACATCCCCAGCTTTAGAAACTGTGAAAAAAAATTAATTTATATCCTTCTCTTTTGTCTTTTTTATATTGACTAGAAACTCTAGTGCATAATGTCGAATAGAAGTGACAAGAGTGGACATCCTTGCCTTGTTTCCATTAAATTCGATGTGAATTTTAGATTTGTTTTAAAAATATAGATACCCTTTATCATGTTGAGGAATTTGCCAGCATGGAACTAGGAAGTTCCTAGTTTGTCACGAATGAGTGTTGGATTATGTCAAATGCCTTTAATGCATCTTTTTAAAGTTTCATGTGGGTTTTATCTAGTTAGGCAAAAAGCCTATGTTTTTCTCTGTGGAAAGATTTTCATAAAGGATTAACTTTCAGTTTTATCATTAACAAAAATCCATAGATTAAGTGAGGGAAAACTAATGCCATGAAATATCTGTATATTTAGGTCTTTCTTCCAGCAAGTTTTGATGTTTTCTGTACTTATTTGTTAGACTTATACCTTTTTTGTGCTAGTGTTAAGTGATACTGTTTTTAGCTTTAGATGCCATTTGTTCTTTGTTGGTATAATAGAAAGTGATTGATTTTTGTATTTTAACCTTGTGTCCTACAACCTTGCTATAATTGCTTATTAGTTCTAGGTGGGTTTTCTTCTTGTTGATTCTTTGGGACATTAAGACAAATATGCACAGTTTTCTTTCCTCTTTTCAATCTGTACACCTTTTATTTCCTTTTTTTTTTTTTTTTTTTTTTTTTGCGTTAACCAGAACTTCCAGTACGGTATTAAATAGGAGAGGAGATTGGCTTGCCTTGTTCTGACCTTAGTGGAAAAGCGTCTAATTTCTTATCAATAAGAGTAATAACCGGGGCTGGGATTGTGGCTCAGTGGTAGAGCGCTCACCTAGCACAGGCGGGACCCGGGTTCGATCCTCAGCACCACATAAAAATAAAGGCATTGTGTTGTGTCCATCTACACTTAAAAAAATAAATGAAAAAAAATTAAAAAAAATTAAAAAAAGAGTAATAACTGTCATTTGTAGATATTCTTTATCAAGTTAAGGAGCTGCCTCTATTCCTATGTTATGGCAAGCCATTACTTTCTTCATATTTTATTTGTACTGTTTTTCTCTCTTCTCTGGATACACTTGACATCATACACTGTGAGGGGCTCTGTTGGTTTTCTTTGTTCTTTCATTCCTTTCTGTTCTTTGGATTGGATACTTTGTATTAATCTAACTTCCAGGTCATTGACTCTCCCACTCTTCTGACATCTGAAATCTGCAGTTGAGCATCTCTGCCAGAATTTCCATTTTGTTTTACATTTGCTGTCTCTTTATTTTCCTTGTTCTTTGAGTCAGTTTGATCACACTCTTCTTGTTTCCATGTTCTTTAAACATGGTTTTATTTGGTTCTTCTAACATATTTATAGTAGCTGTTCTGAAGTCGTCTTCTGCTAACTGTGGCATCTGGGAACACGCAGAGACTGTTTCTATTGACTGCTGCTTATCTCCCCCCGAGTAGAGATCACACAGTTCTTTTTTTCTCAGTCTATCTTGTAAAGTTTTGTTGCCTACTCTGTATTTTAGGTAATACATTGCTGTGGCACTGGGTTTCTTCTTTGTGCCCCTGAAGAATGTGGTGGTGGTGGTTTTGTTAGCTCATTATTTAGAACTGGAATGAGCTAAATCGCCAAGGTCTGTCTCATCTACAGTGTCCGATTTATCTCTGCTCTTTGGTTTTGATTTGTTTTTGTTGTGAAGCCTGGTTTCCTAGAGGGGCTGCCCTGGTGCCTGCACAGCAAGTTCAAGGTCAGCTTGGACAACTTTGTGAGACCCTGTGTCAAAAAAGAGGCCAGGTGGAGGTTGGAGAGAAACCCTAGAAGCCTGGAAGGCTCCATTCTCTGCGAATGGAGATGTGTGCTGGGCCACAGCCCCACTCCGGGCTGTTTCACATCTGCCCCACCTTGAATTTCCTTTGGCTTCCTCTGTTCTCTGTGTGGGATTTATGTGGCCAGGTCTGGGTGGGTCTGCTGTGAATGCATGTATCCTGCTGTCCACCTGGGATCTCGAAAGCTCTGTGAGCTCCTGACAACTGTTTTACTTCCTGGAAATGCCTGCTAAGTGTCTGGCTGGTGTGCCAGCCCCTTGCTCGCCTCAAATAGAGCAGTAGCCCCAAATAGAACACTAGCCTCAGGCTAGCAGAGCACTGGCCCTTCTTTGCACTTGCCTCTGAGATTGCCACTTGGACTGGCAACACCCTTGAGTCAGATGAGTCCCCTCTGGCAGCATAGTGAAGCTGCTGATTTTCAAGTCCTGCCCCACCCTGCTGACCTTCTGAAGTGAACACAGATGGGGAGGGATGAGGGCAGTCCTGGCAAGACAGTCAGACTTTGTGCTGTTCTTACCGGAAGTTCAGTAGTTTTTATGAATAAATAATTTCAGTCTGTTGAATGCCCTTGGTTGATTTTCAGAGTACCAGAATGTTTGGTTTTGGACTTTCTTGTCAAGCTTTATAGTTGCCTTTTGGGGAGAGGTTTTGTGGGCCTCCTCTCTTATGCCAGAAGTTGGAAGTCCCCTGGGCAGTTTTCGAATGTCGTCCACCCCCCCCACCCAGTGATTCTGGTATTCAGCCAGTCAGTTACACCTAGAATTCCCCAAGCTGTAAATGTGGCATGGCAAAACTTTTGCCATGTGGACTTTAAAAAAAAAAAAAAAAGTCACAACTGTCAGTGGTATTATTAAATAAGGGCCTAATTTTAAGACAATACCTAAAGAGGGGCTAGCAGATAGATCTCACCTTTTCCAAGTTGGCCAGAAATCTTTCTTGTTAATGTATTAAAGTTGACAGTTGTTGAGTCCTTGGACTTGGACTCACGTGCAGCTTAGTTGGCTAGCTTCCATTCCCTAAAACAGTCTCCTAATCTAATTTTTCCAGGCTGGAAAGCTTCTTAAGCATGTGCTATGCTCAGAGGTTGTCTGGAATCTAGGCTTGATGTATTCTTAACTCTGAAAGGAAATTATTCATGGCTGACATATTAGAAGAGACTAAATTGAGAACATTGGGTTATTACAGAACATTAGCTAACTAATTTTTTTGGTGCTACTTTAGAAAGACTGCCAATCAGATTTTGGAGATTGTCTGATGAAATATGTGGATAAAGGTGTATTGTACTCTTAACCAGTGGGTAAGCATAGCATAAGAAAGAGACAGTTGATCAGTCTTTTTTAATAGATCTAAAGTGCATGGAAGTGTTAAAGTGCTAATGAACTGAAACTGAATCTCATAGCAAATCAATGTGTTTTTTTTTTTTTTTTCCAGTACTGGGGATTAAACCCAGAGCCTCAAACCTGGCTCATTTTTGGTATTTTGTTTTTCATTTTTCTGGACTAACAGTCCTCAAAGTATATTTTGCTGGACGTGGTGACACACACCTGTAATCCCAGCTACTTGGGTGGCTGAGGCAGGAGGATCGAAAGTTCAAGGTCAGCCTGCACAACTTTGTGAGACCCTGTCTCAAAAAATAAAAAGGGCTAAGGATGTGGCCCCTGGGTTCAAGCCCCAGAACCAAAAAAACCAGAAGCACACAACCCCCTTGAACCACACCCCAAAACATAACAAAGCACAAAACAATGTAAAAGGACCTGTGGGGTTCTCTGGACTCTTCTAGGAGGTTTATAAAGTCAAGACTATTTTCATAATAATACTAAGATGTTATTTGGTTATTTGCCTTTTTCAATATTATAAAAAATAGCAGAAGCAGATATGAGAATTCAACTCTTTCCTATTAAGCCACACATTAAAAAGAGTTGAGCAAGTGTTACTTTTTTCACTGAAATTTTTTTTTTTAGGAAATAGTTTTCACACCGTGCTACTTATGTATTTGATTTTAAAATGATTTTTTATTTAAATAAATAGTTTTGCAAGTCTATTGATATTTCTAACATGATAAATGTTGATAAATATAATTCACATAAACAAAAGGACTTTGGGGTCCACTAATTTAGAAGGGTATAAAGGGAATCTGAGTCCAAAAGTGTGAGAACTGTTATCTCCTTAGAGAATAAGACACCAGGCTGTGCATATGTATGCTACTTCTTGCTTATCTTGTCACAAATGTTTTTCCCATGTCATGAGTTTTAGCAGTTCCATAATATTCCATTATATAATTATCATAATTAACTTACCTTTATAAATAATGCTGTGATTGGTTTCATGAACATTTTTGATGAATTTTTAATTACTCTCAAAATGTAAGGTGATTTGCCCTAGCTGACCCCTTGCTACCATTTGCTTGGCCCTACTGCAAGGCAATATGAGAACATTCAGTGGGAAGCAAAGAAGAAATGCTAAAATACGATTACTGCTATACAGAAAAGAGTTAGCATGCAGATCAGAGACTGCTTGTCATCAGAAATACCTGCCTGCAAGGTTGGCCATTGGCTGGTATCTGGGAACTTGGCTGTTTGCTAACATGATGTGAAACTTGCTGTATGTGATCTGACCGGCTCCTTGTGCCTGTACTATTCCTGCAAGCTGTGTGGTTTATCTGAGCCACTGCTTGCTTTCTTGGAGTCTGGAATTTTGGTATGTGTTAAGTAAAGGTATTTACTATCTGGGTCCAGTTGACTTATTTTATTCTTACAAATAATATTACAAATAATAAATAGGATAAAGAGGTAGTGACAAACAACTTTACTATACATTGTAGTTTATAAGAACTTAAACATCACAAAGCCAAAATTTTATTGCACGTATTTCTAGTTTAGTCAGAACTGAAATGGACAGTGTCTTTTGACTAGAGCAAAATGCTTATTAACTGTCATGTGGGAACCTGGAACACATCCTACTTGTACATTGTAATTCCACATTTCAACTGCTACATCTCTAATAGGTTCTGGTACATCTAATAGCTCACCATTACTTTTAGTTCTTCTGCACTTGTGTCTCCAAAACACAAAACATTAATGTTTTTTTTTTTTGTACCAGGGATTGAATTCAGGGGCACTTGGCCACTGAGCCACATCCCCAGCCCTATTTTGTATTTTATTTAGAGAAAGGGTCTCACTGAGTTGCTTAATGCCTTGCCATTGCTGAGGTTAACTTTGAACTCACAATCCTCCTGCCTCAGCCTCCTGAGCTGCTGGGATTACAGGCATGCACCATCGTACCCAGCCAAAACATTAGTTTTGTTTAGGCTTACGATTTGTCTGCTCCTGAGCCTACCCAGTAAATCTTGTTGTGGATGAAAGAATACCATTGCAAGTCCCTCTAGCCACACAGGATGTTCTGGGTCCTTATGATACACAGTGTGATGAGGCCCTTCTAGTTGATGGATGATGAAAATATTATATTTTCTTTTTCCCTTAAATATTATTATTAGTTCATTGATTCTTTTTTGTTTGGCTTCCCCACCACCTTGTTATTTGAAAAGAATTACAGAATTATAGGAAGCTGCAGGGTAGTACAGAAAGACCCTGCAACCTTCTCCCATTTCCCCCTGATGGCTACTTCTTGTGATGTTAGGTGCAATGTACAGCTTCAAAATCAGGAAACCAACATGGGTGTTACTGGTGTGGATGGTGCTACGCCATTTTTTTCACATGCGTAGATCTTTGTAACCAGCACCAGACAACCATTACTACACCACAGCCATTTTCCCTCTGCTCCTTTGTCACAGTCACACCCCACCTGCCACCCCTAACTGTAGGTAACCACTGATCTGTTGTTGTGCACAGCTATGATTTTGTCATATTGGAAATGTCTTATTGAACCCTATAGTGTGTGAGAGATGGACATTTTTCACTCAGCATGGTGCCCTTGAGATCCATCCACACTGTTGGAGTTTTCACTAATTTGTTCTTTTCTGTTGCTGAGTAGGATTCCATTGTGTGTGTATCATTCTTTTAGATGGTGTCTATGGTGTATAATTGGATCATATATGTAAGTATTCTTTCCTTTAGACAGCATCTTGCTACATTGTATTGGCTGGCCTTGAACTCCTGGGCTCCAGGTACTCTCCTGCCTCAGCTTCCTGAATAATTGGGACCACAGGTGTGCCCCACCACACCCAGCTGTGTCATGTCTTTATATCGGCTCTAACTTTCTCTCTCTTAATTGTTGTAGACCGTTTATTTCTTGTGATTAGTGATATTGTAGATTTAATTAATCTACAATTTTTTAACCCATTGTGCTCTGTTTTTTCTTTTTCCTGACACTTTGAAAGTTATTTGAACATTTTAAAAATTCCATTTTGAGCTGTGGGGGGTGGTGCATGCCTGAAATCCCAATGACTTGAGAGGCAGAGACTGGAGGATTGCAAGTTCAAGGACAGCCTGGGCAGCTTAGTGAGACCCTGTCTCTTAAAAATGTATGAATGATTGATGAATGGACAAATGGATGAGTTGACTGGGGATGTAGCTCAATGGTAGAGTGCCCCTGAGTTTGATCCCAGTACCTCACGCATGCTCACACAGATTCCACTTAAGTTATCTGTAGGGTTTTTGAGTATATCCTCTGTTGAGATATATTACTAGTGTGTGTGTGTATAATAATCTACTGGTGTCAGCATTTATTAAAGTGAAGTACAGAAGCCTGGCCTTTAAAAGCCTCCTCTTCTTCCCTTAATTTGTGATATAATTGTTTGAAGTATTTCTTCTACACTGAGAACCACACCAGACAATGGTATACTTTTTTGCTTCAACATCAAATATAATTTGGAAAACTCTAGAGGAAAAGGACATTTCTGTGATCTTTTTTTTCCTTCCTCTTTCAGTTCTTTCTTCCATTTTGATGTTCTGAGATTCTTCTTTTTGTCATTCCCTTTCTGTTTAAGGACTTTTTTAGTCATTTGTTTTGGATAGGTTTGCTGATGACAGGTTTCCTCCTTATGAGGATTTCTTGATTTTTCCTTTTGTTCCTTAAGGATAATTTTGCCATATATGGAATTTGAGGGTTTTTTTCTTTAATACTTGAAAAATAATGTGTCACTTCCTTTGGTTTCTATGGTTTCTGATGAGAAATCTTCTGTCATTCAATTTATTTTTTTTTTCTGGGTAGGTAATGTGTCATCTGTTGGATTGCTTTCAAAATTTTCTCTTTGTACCTAGTTTTTTTTTTTTTTTTGAAGTTCAATTATGGCATTTCTTGGCATGGTTTGAGTTTTTCCTGATTGGGGTTTGCTTGGCTTCTTGAACCTTTATGTGGGTTTATGTCTTTTGTCCATTTTGGGAAATATTGGCCATCATTTCTTCCAATATTTTCTCTACCCTGCCCTCTTTCTCCTTTCATTCTGGGATGCTGATGGTGGGAATGTTAGGTCTCAAACCATTTTATATTTCTAAAGATCCCTGAGGCCCTGTTACTTTTCTCCCTCAACCTATTTTCTATTCTTTAGATTAATTCCCATTGTCTTCCTTTAGGTTCATTAATTCTTTCCTCTGTCCTATCTGCTCTTAGGCCTCTCCATTAAGGGGTGTTTGTTTCAGTGTGGTTTCTGTTCTAAAATGTTCATTTGTTTCTTTATGTCTTTTCTTTCTTTGCCTGGGGTTTCTAGTTTTTAGATACTTACCTGTTGAAGCATTTTTATCATAGTTGCTTTAAGATTCTTATAGAAGGTCTGGGGATTTAGTTCAGTGGCAGAGCGTTTGCCTAGCATGTGCAAGGCTGAGTTTGGTCCTTGGCCTTTAAAACAAAACAAAACAAAACAAGATTCTTACTAGATGATTTTAACATCTGAGTTGTCCTGATGTTGGTATCTGTTGATATTTTTTTTTTCTCATTTGAGTTGAGGTTTTCCTGTTCTTAGTCTTATAAGTGATTTTTAGTTTTATTCAAGGCATTTGGGGTCTTATAAAACTGGATATTATTTAGCTTATCTGTCTTAGCAGGTCTTTTCTGCCGCCATTCTAGGTGGCTAATGTGGGGAGGCATGCCACTGCATTACAGCTAATGAGGATGGGATGAGGATGGTGAGGATGGGATGGACGTCTAGGATCCTCACATGGCCTCCCTTGATACACAGCAGGGAGGGATCCCTGTCACTCCTGTGCAGGGCAAGAGGTCAATTCCTGCATGGTCCCTGCTGACATTGTGCTGGCTGGGACAGAGAGCGGTGCCCTGTCGCTGCTTCCCATGCAGCCTCCTCTGACGTCTCATGGTGCCAGAGAGTAGTGAAAGCCCCAGCTCCTCACTCAGACTTTTCTGATACCATCCTAGGAAGCGTGTGTGTGTATGTGTGTGTGTTGGGGGCGATGTTACCTGGCAAGGGTGAGGATCTAGGCTCCCTTCTTGGCCATTGCTAGTGGAGTGGAGATAGGTCCAGGGCTGGTGTGTGGCTGGTATAGAGCAGTAGTCATCTAGAAGTTTTCTGTCTTACTTGGTTGCCCCTTCCTGAGTCCTTCAGCTGCGGAGATCAGGCTTTTCTGGTACTTCTTCATGTGTGGCTGTTGGTTCCAGGCTGCTGGTGTCTCTAGCACCTTGTCTAGGATCTGTAAGGCAAAAAGAAACTCGGGGAAGTGAATGCTGTTTTTTTTCCTCTGCGTCCCAAGAACTCAACTCCTCCCTTCAGCCTTCTGCCTTTGTCTTTTTATGTTGGTTTACTATGTAATATCTGGGTTTTTATTTTACTTAGCAAAAAGAATAGAGAGGTGTGGAAATAGAAGTCTGGATCTTGAACAAAATTCTTCTAGCATATTGTCTTCTGAGGACTCATAGTGTTGAGATGTGCTTTTAAAAGTTAATTTCACCAAAGTGACTAGAGACTACAGTGATAGTACCTGCCTTTCTGCATTCATTTTCTGATTTG
The DNA here is from genome assembly GCF_052094955.1 of Ictidomys tridecemlineatus. Classification (NCBI taxonomy): domain Eukaryota; kingdom Metazoa; phylum Chordata; class Mammalia; order Rodentia; family Sciuridae; genus Ictidomys; species Ictidomys tridecemlineatus. Next base: position 37,845,736 of record NC_135488.1, on the reverse strand, counting down.
TCCAAAAAACTTGTGAAATATCTTCCTCTGTTACTTTCCTTCCTCTGTTACTTTCCTTTTCCCATAGTGGGTATAAAATTTTCCATTTTATACCCACTATGGGTATAAAATGGAAAATCCTAAAATCTCAGTTGTTTCAGTGAAGATCAAAAAGACTACAAAGTTACCAAGTTCTTTTACAGCATCTTTCTAGGTAAGTGTATCAATCTTGCATTTTATTTCATTAGCATGATTAGGAATAATTAGTTATGAAATAATTATTAGGACAATGAAATTTCAAAAAGTTTTAAAATAGAGGGAAAAAGCATTATTGAGATCCCATAATATATCTGTATTAGTTACCTGTTGGTGCATAATAAATTAGCACAACTCTAGTAACTTAAAAATGACATGTTAGGCTGGGGTTGTGGCTCAGCGGTAGAGTGCTCGTCTTGCACGTGCGAGGCCCTGGGTTGGATCCTCAGCACCACATAAAAATAAATAAGTGAAATAAAGGTATTGTGTCCAACTACAACTAAAAAAAAATATTTAAAAAAAATGACATGTACCTATGACCTCATAGTTTCCATGGGCTAGGAATCTAAGCATGGCTTGTCTAGGTCCTCTGCTGAAGAATTCACTTCCAAACTCATCCAGATTGTTGGTTGAATCCATCTTCTTGTCACAGTAGGACTGAGAACCCAGCTTTTTGTGGCTCTTGGCTGGAAGGAGTTCTGAGCCTCTGTCACTTGGGCCTTCCAGTACAGCCGTTTGCTACTTTGGGTGAGAATCTCTATCTAGGGAGAATGTCTGCTGGCAAGACAGAGTTCCATATAATGAAACCATCCCAGAGGTAGCATCCACCCCCTTTGCTATATTCTGTCAGTTAGAGGAGCTAGCCGTGGCTCCTGGGCACACTGAGGGTGGGGTTCATGCTAGGCTGTGAGACTGAAGGGACGCGGATCACTGGGTCATCTTAGAATCTGTTTGTTGGAATACCTTAGATTTATAAAACAGTCTCATGGACTCAAATGGTACTTGAAAGATAAACTGAGTTTTACTCTTTAAAAAGAAAAACATGTTCTCTTTATCCTTTGGAAGACCTCTAAGAAAGACTAAAACTCATGAACCTTAAAAATAGAAGATTTCAAAATAGAACCTAAAGAGCTAAGTGTGGGTGCAGTAGAGACTGATGGCACACTGGGGTCACCAAGGAGTGGGAATAGGGAGCTGTCTTGATACCTGTGTCCTCACCTGGACACATTAACGTGGCCGTGCTTGCCTCCTGCATGTGAAGAGCCAGCTGAGCCGGGACCGGGCTGCAGCCCAGTGTTCTCACTCCCCTCTCTGGACCCGCGTTTACTTTTCTTTTTCAGTTGGGGGCATCTTCAGGCTCACAAGGTCCCTTTCCTAAGACAGCAGTATCTGTTGAATTCCCCTTTGAAGTGGAGGCCATCGGCCCCAAAGCGCTAGTTGGTATTAGAGGTGGTGTCCAGGGGAATTGGGGTCTGGAGGGGGGCAGCCAAGTGGACTGTTTCAATCACCCAGTTGGAAAAGAGCGTCCTCAGCCATTTGAAACAAAACAGGAGACAGGATATTGTGGGAGCATGCGGGCGGGGAGTAGAAATAAAAAGAAAGAGGTGAGAGAAGCAAAGTTTGTGGTCAAAAAAGAAAAGTCCAGAAAAGAAACACGGGAGGAGGATTTGAAAATGATATTGCAGAAGGATATTGGAAGGGAAGGTGGAAATGAAAGAACAGTAACACGAGGTGAGGAGAGGGAAGAACAACATGAACTGAGTCCTAGGTGTGTAACTGGATCCAGGTGGAAGGCAGGAGGAGCAGCAGCACTGTGGGGAGGTCCTTCCCTGGTGGAGGGCTGGCCAGTCCTAGGGCTTTGCTTTTGACACCCGGATGGCTCCAACAGAAAGCGAGGGCTGTCTCCATGACTTCTTCACAGGAAAACGTATGGCATTAGATCCTCAGAGTACAAGATGTGTTTTATTTTCCTTGGAGAATGAAACAACACTTGCTGAAACAATGGCTGCCAGCAAATTTAAGTGCCTAAGAAAAAGGATTTATGACCATCCGATAATGTTTATTCCAAGCCCCTAAGGTTGTTGAATAAGATCATTGTCAGTATTTTTAAAAGTACTCTTTTGAACATATAGCCAAGTGTACATACGTAAATATGTGTTATTGAAGTTACACAACTTGTTCCCCCTCCACCCTTGTTGCACTATGATAATGAAATTTGGGACTTTATGATAAGATTACTGAAAAGAGCCTTCCCCCTCCTCCAGGGAAATCAAAGAAAATGACTGCATTCAGATTAAGAACGTCTTTCTGAGGAAGTGCATCTTGCAGGCATGTGCAGCATTGTCCGACTGGTCTTGAGGTGTTGGGCTTCATAAGGTCACTGGATGGATTTCAACTTATTGAACATGTACCTGGAAGATTTACACTGTTAATGATTAGATTACTTGGGGGATAACTCAGAAATAGGGGATGTGTTCCAGAAAACTTTTCAATGTTAGCATTCACTAATTAGGATCTTATTTTGCAAGTACAATGAAACCTCATGGAAGGGAACAGATGAATTATATTCTGTGTTTTAATTTAAGTAAAGTATATGGTTCTGTTTAGCTCAGCCCCATTTTCCCTTTTGAGCCTAAAAGGGTCTTTTCAGAATCCATGCTTATGTGGTGTATCCTGCCTGGTATACTCTTAGAAATAGGGCATGACGTTGACAAGTCCACATAACTCTTAGACCTTTGAAATGTGTGTCCACCGATGCTTTGAGACCATTTCTTCCCCAAATATAATCTTGTAAATTATGGTCCTAGTGGTTTTAATGCCTACTCCCTCATCCCTGCCTCTGGGATCTCTTTAACACATGGGCCAGAGGGAAGGATGGAGGAGGAGCTGGGAGAGGGCAGTGTGAATTTTTAGGCCACTTCAGAGTGACTCCAGGATAGTATTGGCACCTCTGAGTTTCCCAGCGGGGTGGGGAGGGGGGTGTCCTTGGGCACATCAGCATCACTAGGAGCCAATTTGACATTCTCAGGCCCCAGCTCTCACCTCCTCAATTGGTTTCCAGGAGGTAGAGTCCAGAATTCAGCGCCTCATCCAGCCCGTCCAGGTGGCTTGCAAGTGAGAGGCATGTGAGGCATTGCTCTGTGGTTGTTAAGTTGCCCTCCATTTGTGTACGATGAATTGAAATGCATTCTGCTCTCCTGTACAATTAAGTAGTACAAATAAAAAATTAAAAGAGCCAAAATTTGGTTCTAGTTCCATTCTATTAGCATCACCAGTTCAAGTTCTGTTCTTTTGGCCCATTTCATTGGGACCCGTGTTCTCTCTCTCTGGCCTTTCCAGGCTTTAGTCCTCCTTAACACCTCCTGAATCTGTTTCTTTTATTATTATTGTTTTTTTTTTCTTTGTTTTAGAGGTTTCCAAGTAGGAAATTGCCCACTATTTCATCCAGGCTCTCTTTTCTATTTTAAATTGGTTGTATAAGAATGATGAATATGAAAATTTTTTAAAGAGTGAAATAAAATGTTTTCCAAAGGCAGTTTCTTTCTGAAAAGTAAAGCTTGTTAAATTTTGGAATCTTATTACTGAAGGAGTTTCTCAATCCTATTTTTTAAAAAAACTTTCTCTGTGTGAAGGAGTTCTGTGCAATATTAAAGGGACAGAGGGATGAACCAGATGGCTTATCAACATTCTTTGCAGTAGAAGAATTTTATTGTTTAATAAACCCTAAAATTTTAAGAATTAAAAGTGGGTTTAATTTTTGGTAATTTTTATGATGGTGCATAGACTCCAGTAGTGTTCCTGTATCTTGCTGCAAAGGTACTGCTTGAAAAAGTACTTGTTAATAGTGTTTGTTAATTATTCATCTGTACTGTTGACCAGTTTTTTTTTTAAATTGAGTCCAAGGCTATTAATTAAAATGTTGAACCATATAAAATTGCATGTTTGCCCCTGTTTTAGAATGTTTGTATGTTTCAAAACCTTAGGTTCACAAAACATGATTATTACTTTTGTCATCTGATTTAGATACATAATTTTCTACTATTAAAAGCGTGATGGCACACATCTATAAGGTCAGCTACTCAGGAGGCTGAGGCAGGAGGATCTCAGGACTGAGGGCAACTTAGTGAGCCTCTGTCTCCAAATACAAAATGAAAAGGGTTGGGTAGGGCTCAGTGGTAGAGCACCACTGGATTCAATTCTACAGTACTGTAAGCAAAACAAAACATTGCATTTATACTAAAGAAGAAACAGTAAGCAGAACTGAGTGCTTCCCAGTACGAGGTAAGCAAGAGTATCTTAGTTTCCTGCCATGTCCCCCTACATAAACCAATTGAGATTATTCAAAGAAAAGCAAATATAGGAATCTTGCAATTAATGTTGAAAATAGGGACTTGTCAAACATATTAATTTGGAGAGAGTTTTGTCTATTAAAATTTGAAATAAACTCAAGAACTGTGTAGTATTATGGGAAAGAAGGGTGGAGAAAATTCTAAGAAATGTCTAGAAATTTCTAGAAAGCTGAGTTGGCTCTCTAGATGGAGTATGAACATGCCCTGATTTTGTGGAATACTCTCTGAATATGGAAGAATGGAGTAGAAACAAAAGGTGGAGTTTTCTCATAGCTGTAGACTTTGAGCTAAAAACAGCATCTGGATCAGCAAGCTCATGGCCTGGTCCCATGGTCCAATGATCGCTTGGGTTCATGGGCCCAAGTTATCCTCTCTCAAATAATCTACCAAAAGAGGGTCCAGTTCTGCTCCACGCAGGGGAGTTTTTGGAATTAGGGGTAGAGATCTTTTTCTACAAATTGGTTTGTCTTCCCACTTGGTGAAACTGGCCTCTCTATAAGGCTGATTTCAATATACCAAGAAAATGTGTCCAGATAGAGGTTGTCCTCAGACCTGTATCCCTCCCTGTCACCCCAGAGCTGCTCAAAGACCTAATCATTCTGACACCCAGTCCTTCTGCTTGCTTTGAAAACTTTTCATTAAAATAGAAGAAGGAATGACAAGTTTAAGGATAGTATAAATAACTTCTCTGCATGTTTCACCTGTTGTCTCTGTTACTTTTCTCACTGTAGAGATACTTTTTTTTTCTGGAATTCTTTGAAAGCGAATTGCTGAAATCATGTTTCTTTTCACCCCTAAACACGTTGGTGTTTATTGCTATTACTTTAGTGATAAGAACAAGGACATTCTCTTATATTACCAGTACCGTTTCAAGTTCAGGAAATTTGATGTCCACAAGTATTTTGATTTCTCTGGTCTATAGTGTGTGCGTGTGTTTTCCCGACAGTGTCTTCATACATATTTTTCCTGGTCCAGGATCCAGTCCAGGACTGTTCTGTGCATTTCATTGTCTGTGTTCTCTTGGGCAGTTTCTTAACCTTTATCTTTGATGACGTTGACAGTGTTTCAAGTGCAGGTGATGTGTTTGTTACGTCACACTTTGCTGTGTCTGTAGTATCTTAGAGATTAGATTCAGATTGTGCATTTTTTGGCAGGACTGCCACATAATGAGCTGGGTTCCCCAAGCATCACTTCAGGGGGCACCTGACCTCTATCCTGTTATTGCTGATGTGAGTTTTGATCACTCCATTAAGATGACTTATTCCATATTTCCCTATTGTTCAAAAAAAAGTTTTTCCTTTTTATAAAATAATGCTTTGCAGGGCATACTTGAGATGATCTACGTATTGTTTCCTCATGAGACTCACCTGCTGGTTATTCATCCCCTTTTCAATCTGGCCTGTGTCAGTTGCTATTGTGGTTGCAAAATGGAGATTTTTCCACTGATCACTGTTCCTTCTACACGTATTAGTTGGTTTCATACAGTCAGAAACGCTTTCCCCTCATCTGTTGATCTTTATTTCTTCAATGTTGGTATAGACTCAGGGATTCTTGCTTAGTAGGTTACAATCTATTACCACCATCACTGTCCCCTGTCTGGCCAGTGGGGGCCTCTCAAGTCACCTCCTGTGCCCCCCCTTTTTTCTCTTGGTACAGAGGATTGAACTCAAGGGCACTCGACCACTAAGCCACATCCCCAGCCCTATTTTGTATTTTATTTAGAAATAGGGTCTCACTGAGTTGTTTAGCGCCTTGCTTTTGCTAAGGCTGGCTTTGAACTCTTGATCCTTCTTCCTCAGCCTCCCAAGCTGCTGGGATTACAGGTGTGAGCCACGGCACCCTGCATCTCCTGTGCCCCCCCTTTTTTTTAATATTTATTTTTTAGTTATAGGTGGACACAATGTCTTTATTTTACTTTATGTGGTGCTGAGGATCAAACCCAGTGCCTCATGCATGCTAGGTGAGGGCTGTACCTCTGAGCCACAACCCCAGTCCTCTTGTGCCCTTTTGATGTGTCCTGTCATTTTTTCTTTTGATACTTTCCTTCCTGCTGATTTAAGAATGTTCTAGGTTTATCTTAATTAAAGTTTACTTCTCCAAAGAATTCTACTTCTTTATATTGGCAAGTGGTGTTAGAGGCCAGTATCTAGGTACTGCTTAAGTCCCATGGGAAAACGTCTAATTCTGCTCATGCCAGAAAGGAATAGCATGTGGGACAGCTTCGAAGACCAGTTTACAAACGAGGATTCAGTAAGTCTGTTTCTTCCTGAGTTTATCTGTGGATAAGGCAAAGATTATAATATTAAATAGAAAACAGCCTTTCTAAGACATGTTTTGGTGTCACAGTAGTGACTTTGGTCTGTCTAGCTGATAGAGAAAAGTTGAAAACCTTTGTTCTGATTGCTCCTGATTTGAGGAGGGGGTGGAGCTACCACACCCGGTGGTCCCTTCCACCTTCCTGTTGGCTCATGTGTCCAGTCCTGTCCTCGCCTCTCCATGCTGTGTGCTTTGTCCCTGGGTTCTCCTGTTCATGCTCACTGTTTATCCTCCTTACACCCACTTTATTTCCCACACTAACTAAATTTCTTTTTTTATAAAGGTTGATGTGATTTTTTTATGCCTTTACTTATTTTTATGTGCCTTGCATATGCTAGGCAAGCACTGTACCACTGAGCCCCAGCTCCAGCCCCGACCAGCTATATTTTTTGATCTCTGATTCTCGAAAATTATTAAAATGAATGATTTTAAACTGGGTTCATTGAGGTTTTTAGGAATTCGGAATTTGACCAAAGTCTGGCCTAGGGAAATCTTGGCAGGATAGGAAGTATGGAAAATAATGATTATGCTGTAAATGCGCTATCTCCATTGTCTCATACGTATTACCAGCTTTTAACTCATCTCTATCTGGTTGATACAAATGTGGTCGTTATAGTTGTTTATACCTTTGAGAAGGTGTATTATACTTGGAGTGTTAATTTTAACGACTTTTATCTTTCTCCATCTTTAAATTTCTGAATTTTAAATAGGGAGTGTTCACAATGTTACAAATAATAAAAGCACAAAATTAGTTCCCATGTTAGCTAGCAAGCCAGGATTCTTTAATTCTTTAATTTTCTTTAATTCTTTAATTTTCTTTAGTTCTTTAATTTTCAGTTTTGTATCAGCGAGTAAATATTTTCTTCCCCCAAACTTGACTTTAATTGAAGTTTTGTTATTACAATTTTGTTTGGAATTTTTTATTTAGAAGTATACTGATGACTTTTAAAATTTTTTTTGCTTTTGCCTCTAGAAAAACTAATTGCTTATCAACGAGAATTTCTTGCTTTAAAAGAACGTCTTCGAATAGCTGAACATCGAATTTCCCAGCGCTCCTCTGAATTGAATAACATTGTCCAACAGTTCCGGAGTGTAGGAGTCGAAACAAATGGAAGTAAGGATGCGTTGAATAAATTTTCAGGTACAGATATATATATTTTTTTCATATTATAAAAAGATTGTATTCTCAGGTGTTCTGTAGGTATGTTTCAGAAGTTGAGTAGGGAGGGCCGTCTATCCACCAGCATTCATCACCCTTTCAGAGAGAGAAATCAGCACCCAAAACATTCTTATTCTGATAAAATAATTTGTATTAATTGCTAAGTTTGATTTTAAGAAAGTACTGTTAAGTTCAATATCAGTTGTATAAACTTCTTTGAACATATTGCATCTTTGAAAACACATTCAAATTTAACTTTTTGTTTTTACAAGTATATGGGTTGTGACTAATGTTTAGCCTGGTTTCTGGAGGAATCTTTGAGCTATTTGGAGCAGTTAGTGGTCTTAAATCTGAATTATAGCAAGGGAGATACATGCTTTTGTAACAGACACTTTTGGGAGTAGCTGACCGTTCTTCTCTGAGGACATGAGGCAGGGGAGATGAGCACAGTTGTCTTTGCCGTGTCCTGCTCTTGTTCTGATGATTAGACTGATGTGTGTTTATAACCAGTTGGCTCCAGATTTGTGCAGACTAACATACTTTCTCATTGAGCTTCTACTATTCTAAAAAGAACTGTGAGTTCCTTTCATCTTTAGATCTATCACCTTAACTTATTTTTAAAAATTTTATGTTCCTTGCTTCCCCTCCTTATGATTAATTTGTCAGTCACGGTGGTGCTTAACATTATTGAATGGTATAGATGAAAAATAAACTTTTTATTTCCTTTATCTTTTTATGCATATTTTTCTTCTGAATTATTATTCTTGAGAGTATATTGTGATCATTTTTATTAACATGAAATATACTTCAAAATGCTATTTTTAGTAGCTGTAGATATCCAGCTGATCAAATACCATAATATATTAAATATTTTCCTACAATTAATCAAATGTTTTTTTCCTGGGTGTTTTCCCCCAGCTTATAACTCTGTGAACATCTTTGACTATCAGTTGATCACATTTCTGGTAGCCCTTAAGTTATTTTTATTAGATTATGACTTTCTAAAAAACAGGATCTATGCTTTGATGACTGTTGATTTTTAAATACATTGGCACATTCCTGGAATTGGATAGAAAACAACTGGATAAGGTTGGGGCTGGGGCTCAGCGGTAGGATGCTCACCTCACACGTGGGAGACCCTGGGTTCAATCCTCAGCATCACATAAAAGTAAATAAGTGAAATAAAGGTGTTGTGGCCAACTACAACTAAAAAATAAATATTAAAAAAAAACCACTGAATATTTGTTGAGTACATAAAAGCTAAATTCTTTTTTTAATTTATTTTTTTAATTTTAATTTGTTATATATGACGGCAGAATGCATTACAATTCATATTACACATCTAGAACACAATTTTTCTCTGGTTGTACACTACATAAAAGCTAAATTCTTTAAAGGGAAATTACTGAATAACAGGACAGAATGTTTCTGGGATTTTGACGCTGTTTTAATATTATTGTTTAATCCACTGATTTAATAGGAAGAGATGACATATTGTGGTTTGTAATTGTTTCTTTACCTGTAAGATTAACTTGAATTTCACATATTTGTATTGGCATTTCTTTTGTGAGTTTTTGGTTTTGTCTTATTTTTTTAATGGAGTTGAGGATACAAGTCCTTTCTGCCAACTTCCTTGTTTAAAGGTTAACACTATACTTTAATGAAAATTCGAAAGTCTTGCATAATGGAAATAAGATTTTATTTTCAGAAAAAAATACATAAAAATTTGATAAAGTGTTAATGTATAAGGTAAGATATTTTGTGAATTAATTATACTTCTGTGTTTCAGGTAATACCCTAAAGCTACTAAAGGAGTTAACAAGCAAAAAATCCCTTCAAGTGCCAACTATTTATTATCATTTGCCTCATTTATTGCAAAACGAAGGAAGCCTTCAGCCTGCTGTGCAGATTGGCAATGGAAGAACAGGAGGTATGTTTATTTTCTTACTTCTTAGTCTGGTTGTCCCGCTGGTCTGAATTGTGACTTGGCATGTTATGTTGACCATGAGCAGTCTGGCAGGTCAAAGAAAAAAATTCTTTCTTTATCTGTGCACTTGGGGCTTACACTGGCCAGACGCCATGTTGAAAGAAGTTGGACACTTTTCTTTGTAGATGAGAATAATATTGCAGAAAAAGATCAAGAGAAATCTAGTTCAGGCAGACAAATGTTTAAACCTTTGTAATTTTTCTGTTTTAAAAACTTGGGAGGTAGAGAGATGACTTTTCCTCTTGTCTTATTTCAACATTAATAGCTCTCATAGTGCTGCCAGGAAGGTGGTTCTTATGTGTGTCCTACTTTTTTTTACCAAAATGTCAGGGGCCAGTCCCTTTTATATAAACTTTCCATGGAATAATAGAAATACTTCAGTTGCTTCTTTTTATAATGTACTCAAAACATAATTTGTGATTTTTTTTTTTTTTTCTTACTTGGCAGGGCAACCAGAGCTGTTTGGACCACTTACTGCTTTCCTACTTTTATCCCTCCTTTTTGACATTGTTAACATTTTCTTAGTAGTTTTAATTTATTTTTTAAAGAAATGGGGTCTCACTGTGTTGCGGAGCTGATCTTGAACTCTTGGGCTCCCGCCATCCTCCTGCCTTGGCCTCCTGCCTTGGCCTCCTGCCATCTTCCTGCCTTGGCCTCCCAGGAAGCTGGGACTAAGGTGTGTCCTCTATACCCAGCTCTTTGTAGATTTTGGAGTGCAGATTTTGCTCCCTTACAAATCTTAAACAAGTGACAAGATGATTACTTTATGAATATTGAAATTCATTTTGTGTGAATGTTCTTTGAAAAACTGATTTAGTCCACTCTTGATATAGTAAGAATCTTAAGTATTTTCCTGTCTTTTCTTTTTTGGTCATTTTTTTTCTCATATTGTTTAGTCTGTTACCATAAGCATTTATATTCATCTTGATTTAATTTTATATCTTTCTGTTTTATTAAACGTTTAAAATAACACGTTATCTTCCTGAGGAGGTGTAAACTCTTAAAATACCATGTTCAGACTCACTTTTTCATTTCCTTTTTTTTAGAGAGAAAGAGAGAATTTAATATTTATTTTTCTGTTTTCAGCGGACACAACATCTTTGTATGTGGTGCTGAGGATTGCCAGGCGAGCACGCTAACGCTTGAGCCACATCCCCAGCCTATTTTTTCATTTCTTTATTAATTCAAGAAATATTTATTGAGGCCAGGAATTCTGCAGGTGCCAGATATATAAAGATGAACAAGACATGTAGGGTACTCTAAATTAATTTTTTTAGAATATTGATTTTTCATTATTTTTTGAAGCTGGTACTTACTGTATCTCTCCCTTCAACAGTTTCTATTTGGACAAGATGCCTTAGCCAAAATTGTGGGTTCATTGGTTTAGACTGTATATTTTATTAGTAAGATAAATGAAAATGAAAATAGAAGTGTTTTTAAAGTCATTTAACTTTTTCAAAGTTTCTGACAGGTTCTTTTATAGTAGCCTGTCCTTTATGAATGTGACGTTCACTTTCTTTTTGGAGGTACTTATTCCATTTTATTTGTTTATACATCTTTATTTCTTTACCATCTTAAATACAATAAAATCTTGTCAGCCAGCTTTCCAACAGCTAGCATTCTTTTTTTTTTGGTATTGGAGATTGAACCCAGGGTGCTCAACCACTGAACTGCATGTCCAGTCCTTTTTTTAAAAAAAATTTATCTTGAGCTGATTGTAGTGGCCCATGCTAGTGGCTTGGGAGGCTGAGGCAGGAGGATGGTTAAGTTCAAAGCCAGCCTCAGCAACTTAGTGAGACAGGACTGGGGACTTGGCTCAGTACTTAAACACCCTGGGTTCAATCCCTGGTACAAAAAAAGAAAAAGAAAATTCTTGAGATAGGGTCTAGCTAAATTACTGAGACTGGCCTCAAACTTGTTGATCCTCCTGCCTCAGCCTCCTGAGTTGTTGGGATTTACAGATGTGCACCATCATGGCTGGTTCAGCAGTTAACATTCTTATAAAGCTGAGACTAATTTTGAAAGAAAAAGCATACAGCTTGGAGTCGGGGTGGGAATGTGCCCAGATTTACGTGATAGGAATTTCCTTCCTAAATTCTTAGGCAGTGGTTCTTTTTTTTTTTTTAATTTTATTTTTTTAAATACACGACAGCAGCATGAATTACAATTCTTATTACTCATATAGAGCACAATTTTTCATTATCTCTGTTTGTATATAAAGTATGTTCACACCAATCTTTTAGAGGTTCCAGGAAAGCTATCGGCCTCTGCTTAGAAAAATGCATAGGGAAAAAACAATTTTGTATGTAATTTTTGAGATTTTTATGAAACCCTAGAACCTATCTAGGGACTTATATTAAAAACTTCAGTTTTTGAGATCAGATTAAAACTACTGCTCTGAAGATTAAAAATTCTGTTCTTCAGTGGTCAGGCTGACAAACTTCCCTTAGCAGCAAAGCCTTCCCCTGGCTGCAGGGGGAGGGCAGTGCTTTGGATTGCTATTGACCCCTAGGAGAGGGTCAGGGATTCTCGTGTCCAGGACAAATAACTCCTCACCCACCTAGCACCACACTTACATCTTCCCACAAAGATTTGTAAAATCAGGGCACAAAAACCAGGTGTGGAAACTACAAATGGGTAGAAGGGCATCTTCTTCAACTGGGAGTCCCCCAAAATCTAAGATCAGCACCACGAGTGATTTAATACTAAAAAAAATTAGTTTATAGAATGGAATATGACTTAAAAACAAAACACAATCAGTGTGCTTTTAGAGGGATGTGAATGTAAAACTTACCCATAAAATAATAACTATTATAAAAGAAACAGAAATCTTTGTGTTTTTCATTTCAGTGATTTAAAATTTCCATCAGGAGGTTGATGAAGAGTAGATACAACTGAAGATAAAATTAGTGATCAGGAAGATTGAGCTGTTTGGTTCTTTTAGAAAGTCAAATAAGTACAGAAGAAAATATTTTTGAGTTGAAGAAGCACCCAGGTCTTCATAATAAGGGCCTATTCAGTGAAGAGCAGGATAACTGACAAAAGACTCTTGTTAGGTTATCTACCAAATGGTGCTCCTGGTCAGGAGAGGACCACAGGTAATTCCTTTAAGTATTAGCTGAAGTTAAAGTCCATGAGCACCTCCACGTGCCAGGCACTCTGGTTTATAGAATTCAACATTGCTCCTGTTTTTGTGGAGCTTTGGCATAGTACAGGATGTGTGTGTTGGTCAAATAATCAGTTACACCCTTTAGTGTAACTAAAGTGTATCACCCTTTAGTGATGTAAAGGGTGCTTTGAGAATGTAGAAAAGGGGCATCTCCCCTGATGAAGAGGTTTAGGGAAGTCTCAAAAATACATTGGATCTGAGACTAGTAGAATATATAGTTAACAGGTAAAGGTGGGTATTTCCTTTCGCTGCTGTTAACAGACTACTACACAAACTCAGGGACTTAACATACATTTATAGTCTTACAGTTTTGGAGGGTAGAAATCCTAAATTTAAGGTGTCTGGGGGTGTGTTCCTTCAGAAACCCGGTGTGATCAATCATCCCTTCCCGTGCTGTTCTGGAGTGCACAGGCTGATTGCATTCCTTCATCTTTAAAGCAGAGTGTCTTCACATCTCTCCTTTTGATACTACCTCACCTCCTCTCCCTCAGACCCTTCTGCCTTCCTCTTGTATAACCTCTTTGCTTATCTTGAGCACATTTGGTAATCTAGAATAATCCTGTTTCAAGATGCTTAATTTAGTCATATACCAAAGTCCCTTTTTCATGTAGGGTAACATATTCACAAGTTTCAGGAATTAGGACATGGACATCTTTGGGAGGCCATCTATTCTATCACAATGGGAAAAAAGTGGGAAGTGCACCACAACACTTCCCTGTGACAGAAGGGAGCATGGAATATCCTAGAAAATGAAAGAAGGCCACTGTAGTTAGTGCAGAGTGAGGGGAAGCACAGGACAATGTGCTGCTAGAGATAGGAGTTCAGGCCCCAAATCACAGGGCTTTTCAGACCTGTTACAGGAGTTTGGTTTTCATCTTAAGAGCAATGTGAAGCAACTAAAGAGTTTTAAATAGAACTTGGCAAGGATGACTTTTTAAGACTTAAATCTTGCAAGGTCCCATTTCCTGCAATGGGAAGAATGAAAGTATGGGAAGAAGAGGAGATGTGGGTGACCAGGTAAGAGGCTGTTCTGGGGGACTGGAGAAGGATGGATTCAGATTAGGCAATGGCCGGTGGTTGTAGAGAAGGAAAGAAGATGGGGTTAAGGGCTGTTTGGAGTATATGGCAGCATTTAAGAGAAATCATAGTTATGGACTGGATTTGTGGACAAGCCTTAGGTTTCTGGATGGAGCAATGCATGCTGGGTGCATTCACAGAGATAGGAGACAGTAGCAAATGGTTTGCAGCATTGGTTTGTAAGAGATGCATTAAATATGGATATGTCAAGTTTCAAGGGAAAAGGATATGAAGTGGAGAAGTCATGCAGGTAGGTGAATATTTAAATCTCAGACTCAGTGGAGAAATAAGAGTTAGGTTTAATTTTTAGGAGTTTTTGTTTATGAATAAGTGGTTGTTGAAGACATGGATATAAATGAGATCATCCTATGGCCCAGAACTGAACCTTCAAAGTTCTCCAGCAGTTAATTTCCAGTGAAAGAAGAGGATAAAGTCAGGGAAGACAGAAAGTACAACTGAGCAGTAGAAGACAAAAAATTGTCATGGAATATAAAGGAAGAAATGGGGGAGTAAATGACTTAAGTCAAACCATAGGGGAAACATGATGGGCTAAAAATATTAAGTAGCAATGAATATTTAAAAAGGAATATAATTTAGTTCAAATAAAGATAGACTAATTGAAGATTGGAAAAGCCAAATCAAGATTGTTCTGAAAGTGTTCTCAATTTTAAAGGAAATAAATACTAGAATTTGAAAACTTCCCAAGAAAGTGGAAGAAAAGTGACATAACAATTGATGCCTCTGTCACATAATAACAACACAAGGTGGGGGGCCTCGCCAACCTTACGACTGCATTTCAAACTGATAAGAACAGATACTACACTTGAGCTTAGCCAAAAGGCCGAGAAGCGATTACGACTGCATTTCAGAGTGTCTAGTATATGGTCAGTTTTCATGTGCACAATTATTATTTAAATTGGAAATATAGTCCAACCCTTTTGTTCTATTTCTCTTGGGTTCCTTGATTCTTCTCTCTAAAAGGATGATCTGACTATATTCTTCACTTTGCTGACATATTTTCCCTGAACTCTAACCCCTTAGAATACACACATTTCCTAGGCTGTAAGGATAGAAGTTGGTAATGTCAAACAAGAGCAGATTGGGTTATGCTGTGGTATCCAACAACCTCCAAATCTCAGTGGTTTACATAGCAAAGGTTTATTTAAATTTTTGCTGACAGTATATTTCCAGTGTGGTTGATAAGGTTTTGTGCACTCACTGATCACTCAGGGATCCAGGCTGACAGAGCCTTTGCCATCTTGAATATAACTGGCTACCCTGCCAAACAGAAAAGACATCCTGAAGGGTTTCAGACTACAGATACGGTGCTCAGACTGATGACTCTGAACTTTACTCCACCCCAGAAGACCAGGAAAACTGCCTTCAGGAATTAGGACATGGACATCTTTGGGAGGCCATCTATTCTACCACAATGGGAAAAAAGTGGGAAGTGCACCATAACACTTCCCTGTGACGGAAGGGAGTGTGGAATATCCTAGAAAATGAAAGATTCTCTTCTTTATTTCCTTTTTTTTGTGGTCACTTTTTGAATTATCACTAGCATGGTTTACTCTAATTCTGAAAGTGTGACCAAAATTAGTACTTTCATTTTCAGTGTTTTTTGGAGTCCTTAAACTAAAGAATTTAAATTTCAGCTCCAAAACAGAGTATATTTGGGGAAAATGGCTTAATCTCAAAAACATGCCATTTTAAGCTTAAATAAACCAAAATGTAAGCAAAAACATCCCTAGTCAGTAGGGAATAGGCACTTTGCATTATTACTTTATTGCATGCTCTGGATCAATGTATTTTGCTTTTTCCATAAAGTTTTTGAATTACTTATGAGTTGGCATTGCCTAGGAACACTTCATATCATAGTTGTTACACTCTTAATCTATATTTTAAATATTTAAAATATATATTTTTTAGATTCTAAGGTTGAGTATATGGAAATTTGCTTCCAAGATAACTCATCCTGCCTGTGTTTTGGCATCTCAAAGTAACATGATCAAGATAGAAATCTTGATTTGGAGCCTTCTTCCCCTCAAATGTGTTGTTCTGGATAAAAGATCCCCTTTCCACTTACTGAAGTCATCCTGGATCCCACTTCTTCCTCCCTCTCCTGGTCCCCTGGTGAAGGTCTTTAGACTGCATCCTAAATTCATCTATCTGTTCATTTTCAACTCTTCAGACATCCTAATTCAAACCACCATTTTTCCTTTAATTAGTGCAGTAACTTCCTAACTGATCCTCCCAAAATACTCTTAAAGTTATGCTTTTACTTTCCATAACATTTGGTAATCTCTTAAGATTACAAGTTGGATAATGTCACTGCTCAGCTTACAACTTGATAATGGTTTTCTCTTTGTTCTAGGAATTAAGACTGAATTTGTTCCATGTGACCTGACCCTTAACAAATTCTCTGGATCTAGGCTTATTCTATTTTAGATATTTTTTTGCTCCTGATGTTTCTTTACTATGTCAAAAGCACTATGCCTTCCCTGTTGTTCTCTCTTCTGGAACGTTCTGCCTCATCATTAATTAACCAGCTCAGTTGAAAGCAGAGAGCCCGTTCATGACCACACTGTCTGTAGAGGCACCCCTCCATTCCTCACGCTGACATTATCACATTTGAGTTTGTGTAGCATGGATTATCCTCTAAGGTTATTATCTCTCTCCCCTCTTCAGCAGTGTAAGTTCTGTGAGGGCAGGGAGCTTATTTTTATATCATTCACTCAGATAATTTGTGCCACAGAACAGGTGCAGTCCCTTAACCCCTTTGTACTTAGTATTCTTACCTGCAAATCATGGTTGTAGACTAGTTGACCCATGTTCTTTAAGCTTCCTTCTAGTTTTAGGTTTCTATGAATTCTAAGTATTTTGTAGCATCTCCAATTAATTGTTCCATAATTAAGACTAGATTATTTTTAACATCTGCAGAATACTTCTCTGTTGACATATAGCACTCAGAATATTACGACTTGAAGATGTGAATTTTAAAAACTTACTTTGAAATGTAGTCACTTCTATAGTAAATGTGCGTTCCTCAAATCACTGCACCCTGCAAAGCTATGCAACAGAAAGAGAAGAATGGGATTAGGATCACAGCACTCAAAACCAGGCAAACATAAAAAAAGGTTAAAACCTAATGAAGATGGCAGCACAATTTTGTACATGTTAAGTGATTAAGGGATACGTAACTAATATAATATGGAACTCTGCCTGAAAGGGACCTGCCGTTTGCTGCAGGCTATAGAGGGGTTGTAGCTTACAAGTTACCACAAACTGGTGGTGCAAGTTGCGTTATCTGAAATCTGAAGGAACGTGGAACCCCCAGTGTGGATGGGTATGGTTGACAGCATGTGAAGAACTGAGGCAGCTGGTAGAGGTTTGTGGTGTGTGCATTTTGGTATTTTTACAAAGTTTAGTTTCCTGAATTGGTTTAGCCTGGGTATGGTTTTCTTTCTTTCTTTTTTTTTTTTTTTTTAGTACTGAGATTGAACCCAGAGTGCTTAACCACTAAGCCAAATCCCCAGCCCTTTTTTGAGACAGGGTCTCACTAAGTTGCTTGGGGCCCTGCTAAGTTGCTGAGGCTAGCTTTAAACTTACAATCCTTCTGCCTCAGCCTCCCAAGCTGCTGGAGGCAGCAGGCATGCACCATGGTGCCCAGCCTGCATACAGGCTATTATTCACCTATGTGAGTGTCTCAGGAGAAGTTGCATATAAGCAAATGTGAAATTCATGCTATGCCCATGTTGATCCCTAATAAATTAATCATGTAGAAACAAATTTGCAATCAAAACAAGCACTTTAGTAGAATCAACTATAATTTTAGACCTTAAAAATGTTGCACAGATTCCTATAGCACCCAGCGTTTCTCTATCCCTCATCTACCGGTCATACCCATGACCATGGTATCATAATCAAACCAGGAAATTAACACCAACGCCACACTATTAGCTAACCTTGGCTCTTATTCAGACTTTGTAATTTTCATTGTTTTTCTGTTCCAAGGTCGAGTCAGGATTTTGTATTTCCTTAAATAGTCATGTTTTCTCAGTCTTTTCCAATCTGGGACAGTTCTTTGTTTTTCATGACCTTGATGCTTTTGAGGACTGGCTGCCTATCTTGTGGACTGACCCCACAATTTGGAATTGTCTGATATTTCTTTTTGGTCAGGTTGAGGTTATTCCTTTTGGCAAGAAAACCACAGAAGTGGTGCTGTTCCCTTCTCAGTGCGTCATAGACTTGAAGTTGATATGTAAGACATTAATTTTTAAGGCATGTTTAGTGTTTCTGAGTTTTAGTCGTATAAAATTTTTCTGTTTATACTTTATAGCCATTCATTTTTAATGTGAGGTTGACTCTTATTTTTACCAGTTCTTTGACATTACACACACACACACACACACACACACACACTCTCTCTCTCTCTCTCTCTCTCTCTCTCTCTCTCTCTCTCTCTCTCTCTCTCTCTCTGTCCCACCCCACCCCTTTATGGTTAAGCCATGTGGAACGTATGATAATACAGTATTATAGGTATGGTCTTGTATCCTTTGATTAATTTCTTTCTGAAATTGAAACTGAATCCCTCAATTCCTGTGAATTTGAAGCATTGTATTTTCAAAATGGTAGTATTTTTCTATTATTGTCCTTGTGAAGTCTTTTTATGTAATTACTGTATTGTTTTGTTTCAGTTTCAATAGTAATGGGGATTCCCACAGTGAAGAGAGAAGTTAAATCTTACCTCATAGAAACTCTTCATTCCCTTATTGATAATTTGTATCCTGAAGAGAAGTTGGACTGTGTTATAGTAGTCTTCATAGGAGAGGTAATTATTTGTTATTTTTTTACCATATATAGTCTTAAGAGTAAAACTATAATTGAATATTCAGATATGCTTTATAAACAATTTTCAAAATGTACTGAGTGAAGCTTAGGTAATATATGCTATCTGGTTAGTTAATATAAATCTTGTGTGTTGTTTGCTCTAAGTTCTTCCCTGCAGTTAAAGCCAGGAATGATAACCTTCATTGTCAGTAGGATAATTTTATACACATAGATCATAAAAAAGTGAATCCCCATTTCTAGCTCTGAGACCTAAATTGGAGTTGTGAAACTGAAGGAGGGTTTAGCTTAGTATGCATAACCCCAGCCTAGGCTAACCCCTATGAGGCAGCCATCATTTTATTAGAGGAAAATCACTTGAATATACCTCTTCAGTTTTAGTCTCCTCAAAAGATTTAGAGAAAGAATCTTTTTTGTCTGATACCACAAGGAACAAGTGCCCTGGAGTAAATATTTCCTTAATTATCATATCAAATTTCAGCCTGGGAAAAGGCTAAGGGTAACGTTCACCTAGATGGCTTGCCTAGCATGCATAAGGCCCTGGGTTTGATCCCCACCCCTCCGTCCCCAATAAAAGGTAAGAAAAAAGAAGGTGGGGGGCAGAAGATGGACATAGTATAACTGTGTATAGTTCTGGACCTCTGATTCCCACTCTTTCAGGGTTCTCTGTCTCTTTAAATAAAAATGATCTTAATGTTTTCTTAATGAAAAAAGTAATATGCACATTATTTAAAACAATTAAATAAATATGTAATGAAAACTTGCCTCTTACACCTTCATGTGGATAGAACTATAAGTATTTTTAAATGTGTCTTAAAGAATTTTTCCTATGACTTGTGTACACATATATGAGTGGATCATTCTATACATATTTTAATACCGTGAACATCTTTCCATGCTAAACAGATTAAAAATCACAGCATCATTTTTAAAAACAAAATTAAATTTTTTAAAAATTTAGACGGATACAATATCTTTATTTTATTAATTTTTTATGTTGTGCTAAGGATCGAACCCAATACCTCATGCATGTGAGGCAAGCGCTTAACCTCTGAGCTACAACCCAAGCCTCATAGCATCATTTTTTAATGACTAAAAAATACTCCATTGTCTGGTTTCAACATGAATTATTTTTAAAAACTTTTTTAGTGTAGATGGACACAATACCTTTATTTTATTAATTTTTATGTGATGCTGAGGATTGAACCCAGTGCCTCACATGTGTTAGACAAGCACTCTACCACTGAGCTACAGCCCCACCCCCTCAACATGAGTTATTTGATTGATAGGCTGTTTCTGAGTTTTTGCAGTTATAAGCAGTACTGAAATAAGCACTTCTGTAAATAAATTGTATACTTTTATAGTTACTGACTTGGAACTAATTTATAAATACAGATTGCTCTCTCAGAATCCATACACATTAAAATATTCATAGATAGCCAGCATACCCTGTAGAAATTAAATCTGTTTATCTCCTTTCCAAAAGTCTGAGAGAGCTATTTCTTTCTTCCTGTAGTTCATACTAGTTTTAAAATATTTTTGTCAATTGGATGGGTTGAAAATAATACTTGACTTTTGTTAATTTGGATTTCTTTACTGAGTGGGATTAAATGTTGGTTTATGAAGTTTTATTTTGGATCATTAGTATGTATAACTATTTTATAAGCTTTGCTTATTTTTTTGGTTGTAAATTGTGATTTGTAAGACATTTTCATATATGAAATATTTTCTCATTTGTTACTTGTATTAACTTATGATGTTTTAATCTGTTATAAAAGTTTTCCTTTTAAGTAACCAAACTGGCCAATCAAAAAGGAACTTGGTAATAGCTATTAAAATTAAAAACAAACACTTTAACCCAACATTTTGCTTCTAAAAACAGACCCAATAGAAACTTTGCAAATACAGAAATACATTCAAGTACATAAACATTTATATAGCTCTTATATGTGTATTAATAAAACAGGTAAGGAAAGTAATCTCCTGTAATATACCGGATACTCTCACTAGCAAATAGCTTGAGAGTTGGGATTATGGACTGATGTCACTTTGTATTGCATACAATTTTATAAAATCAGATTTTACTTACAGTGAGCACATATTAATATTTAATTGCAAAAAAACCTTTAACTGTGAAAGAATCATTCTTACACACTTGAAAAATGATGTTCAGTTTACAGACAGAGCCTAATGTCCTTATGGATTTGAGACCCTCTTACTATCATGATTAATCTGGATTAAGATGCAGTATTATTGGGTTTGGATCCAGAGGGACTGTATTCTGGGCTGGATTTTGCTCCTTTTTATGCTTTCTTGGGCCTCAGTTTCCTCATCTCTTCAAAAAGAGTGATGCTGTTGACTGTTTGGAGCTCATCGTTGTTGCAGAGGCACTGCGAGATCACACAGGGGAAACCTTGTAAACATTGGCAGTGTTCCCGTCTCTGAAGAGTCGTTTCTCTCAAATGCACTGTTTGTCTCTATATCTATGCAGAATTTCAATCAAGAAAATCTGAACAGATGAATTAAAGAGTGCACTGAATTGCCTTTAGTCAGTTTAAAATTATTATTAATCACAGTGTTTGATTCCACCTTGATGAGTAGTTCTAAGCTGGGGCCTCAGTAACACTAGGAACAGGTATGTGCTGTGTGGCTTTGAGGGTGACCTACGTGTGGAGTTGTTTCTGGCCTAGGTTTCCAGGCTCTTCCTGAGCCTGTATTTCCACCTGCCTACCTCACTGTGTTATCTAAATATTAGTTTTAATCTGTCCAGAGCCAGATTAATCTGACTTTCCCAAATTTCTGCTCTTCCAGGTTTCCCATCTGCTTATGAAAGGATTCTTGTATACGATGTTAATAGGCCTGTGCTGTGGTTATTCTTCTTTCAGCTCATGATACAGATCCACAGGGCACGTGTGTCCTCAGTTCTCTTCGTGTTATTCCAAAGTCCAAACTATTGCTGCTGTTTTCCCTTTCTTTTTCATCCTTCAACTCCCAGTTTATCATCTTTTGAGAAACCATCTTGAGTATCCCATTTGAAATTAATCTAGGATAAATAGGCAGCTTTAACCAGGCAGGCAGGTGAGTAGAAAGACTCTTTGAGACTCTGGCATTTCTCTATTTTATGATTCATTAATTTCTATTATAATAATAATTACTTCTTTCCTCCTGCTTGCTTTTAGTTTTGCTCTCCTTTTGCTTTGAGATAAATTAGGAATTTATATAAAGGCATGAATTCTCTCTGGTCCATTTTAATATTTGAGGAGAAAAACCAAGAATTAAAACCTGGAGATGCACATAGAAAAGAGTTACCATCATCTTTTCCTCACATGACTCCCAGTTCTTTGTATTCTTTTTTGCTTGAAAGGGAGGAAACCATAAGATGCCCCTCTAGGAGAAGAAGAGAGAAAAGTAATTAGTTGCCTTATTCCTTGTTGGTCATTTCACCCTTATTGATCCCTTTGGCATTTATAGAACATACAGAGTGTTAAGCAATACACTGTTGCATTATTTGAAAGTTGCTGACCTATTCTGAACTTGAGAAGGGATTGACAGGAATGCATTCTATCTCCCTTAAGGCTCCTTGGTAGGATCAAAGTGTGCTATTCAGATTTTAAGATTGTATCATTCCTGTGTTTATTTCTCCTTAGAGTTTAATTATAATTTTTATATTCTAATATTTTGTAAATCTCATTTTTTGTTGTTTTTATTATATATAGAATATATCTTATATTGTTTATACCAATTTTATCATGATCATTTTTATTTGTTCTACTTAGTTGTACGTGACAGCAGAATGCATTTCAATTCATCGTACACCAATGGAGTGTAGCATTTCAGTTCTCCGATTGTAAATGGTATAGAGATCACCATTTATGTATTCATACATGTACCTAGGGTAATGATGTCCATCTCATTCCACCATCTTTCCTATCCTCATAACTCCTCCCCACTCTCTCCCCTTTGCCCAGTCTAAGGTTCCTCCATTCTTTCCATACCACCCCTCATCATAGATCAGCATCCAGTAATCAGAGAAAAACGTTCGGCCTTTAGTTTTTTGGGATTGGCTTACTTCACTTAACATAATATTTTCCATCCATTTACCTGCAAATGCCATAAGTACTATCCTAAGTTCTAAGTGTTATTTAGATTTCTCCAAATGTTCCACTGCTGTCCTCTCATGACCTGACACTCTTGAAGGCTGTTTTATGGAATGTCTTTCAGTTTGGGATTGTCTGGTGTTTGCTCATCATTGTATTCAGGTTGTATCACAGAAGTGAGGTGGTGTTCTTTTTCAGGGCCTAGTGTTAAAGGCTACATGATGTTGACCCGGCTCATTACCGGGAATGTTAGCTGTCATCACTTGATTAAGATGACATCTCCCAGTTTTTCTACTGCGAAGATACTCTTTTTCCTGTGTAGTTAGTAGCCTATTTTGGAGGTGATGCTTTGAAATCATGCAGATATCCTGTTTCTCATCATAACTTTTTACCAAGTGAGCAGTCTTATTATTGTGTTTACCAAATGGTGATTTTCTAGTTTCATCATTTAGCTTCCATTTAATAATTAGGATACTGTTAAGAGGAGCTCTTCTTTTTATTTTGTCACTTGCATCAGTGTTGAGTTGTACATAATAAGAATAAGCTTTTATTTTGTTGATCAATTATTCCAAGTTTGGTCACTAGCTCGTTTTGAATTGGCGACTCTGTCCTCCTGATATGGCCCCAGCGGTTTCCCTGCTTTCTAACAGCTTAAGAGTTCTAGGCTAGTCTTATATTTCCCCTGCACCAGTCCTGAAATCAGCCATTTTTCAAAGGAACCTTATTCTTTTTATTGAAGAATGGATTAAAAAACAGGATCTGGACACTAGGGTGCTGGCTACTGAGAGATCATTGCTTCTGGCCCTTTGAGTGGACAGATGTGTGTCCATCTGTCTGTATATTAGACATCATGATTTCTAATGATACTTGATTCCAGTCTCAGAGTCTATTCTAGTCTACTCCCATCCCCTTAATTTGTCAACTCTTCTCCAACAGTGAGAAACCCAGTTCTTTATGACTCAGTGTATCTGTATTCTTTTACATCTCAAGTGGACATACAGTTGTTTTTGTGTTGTTAACCCTACCCCAGGATAGCACTGCCTAGAGGGAAATATTTGTCTACAGTTCTTTTGTCTCAGCCTTACAGTATCCAGAGTTCTGTTTTCTGGAGTCACTTGGCCTAGTTCTGTCCTTTGCCACCCTCTCAGTGATATTTTCAAGCTGTTCTTTGGTCATGGACATTGGTTTGTTACTATTTGTTTCTGTTGTGAGTTTGTAGAGTGTTGTCTGTGTAGCTTCTACTTCAGATTGGTGGAGGTTTTCGTTGTAGCTTAAGAGATGCTCTGTTTTTGTGAGTGTTCCATGAGCTCTTGGAGATATGTTACTTGTTCTCAAAATTCAATTATGTGTGCTCTGTTGCATTTATGCTTCATATATCCTTATCTTTTCCCACTTGATGTGTTGTGGACTCAGGAGTTAAATATCTTCTGCTACTGTTTTTGTTTTTCCTGTATTATAGTTTTTTGTTTTATAAATAGTAATGTTATTTTATGCATGGATATTTATAACTTAATTGGCAATTACACCTGCTGGCATTTTAAAGTGACTTATGCATTATGTTAATTTTGAGGGCCCGAATCCGCCCTTACTGGGTGGCAGTATTATGACCTACGCTTTCCTGGGGTTTGCGTTTGTCCGGTATGTCCTCCCTTTTGTTTCCCTTTCTTTCTAAATCACCTTTTTTTTTTTTTTTTAAATACATCTAGTTTACATCCTAGAGTTGAATTTTGCTTTGTGATTTAATTAGAACGCATTTCTCTTCTTCTAGATGAATTTATATATCTGTATGCAGTTATTTGGTCTTAATCCTATCATTTTATGGGATCCCCCCCATATGTCTTTTATAGGATTTTTCGTTGCTTATTTGTTTTGCTTTATTTTGTGTGCTTCATTTTTCTATTTGAGAAAAGTATATATTTTTATACCAGTGATTACTGTTGTAGCTGTAACTTTATACAGAACCCTTATATAACCCTCTGTTTTCTTAGATGGTATCTATGGCTTCCCGACATGGGAAGCAATAAAGTCTTACGTAGTATTCACCATTGTACTAAGAAATAGGCTTCTCTGCTGTCATCTGGTATGCCTGCTTAGCACCCTTTGACTGCAGATACTACAGATGAGGTGAGAAGCTTTGTCTCTCTGCTGTCCTCTCCATTTCTGCTAGATTTGCTAAGTTTTCCTTATTATTTAGTGTACATGCTGGGCTGGTTCCCTTCTTATGAATCATCATTGAAGGAAATGGGTTTTCAGGCTGCTGTCGTGCCAGACGATGAGGGGTCAGAGAGTGTTCCAGACTATTTGGTTTATTTGAAACAAAGACTGTCTTCCCTCCTTCCACGGAGCCAGGCTGCTTCCTGTCAATCCATCTAGTCTGAGTAGTTCTTCTTGTTACCTCTGGATATTAGGACCAAACTAGATCCTTTCAAGCTTAAGGATTTCAGTTATTTTTCAAAAGGAAAATTTTTGTGTTTCTGAGTCTGGCTCTCACGGACAGTAGTCTGTGGTTTCTTTACTCTCCCTCAGCAGGCTAGTCTTTCTAGTCGGACAGCCTGATGCGCTTCCACCCACAGGGTTACCTGGGCGCTTTGCTTTTGAACTTTCTTCTACCCTGAAGCACCTGAAGAGCTTGGTAGTCTCAGGGTGGCCCTTGCTGTCATCATATTTTCTCAAGCTCTCCTCATTGCCTGAGGCTATTTTTAAATAATGGCAAGAGTTCAGATTTCATTCTAAGAATTCTTTTACTCACTGAATAAATTTTTATTGAAGAGTTAAAATAGGGAAGGTTCTGGAGATTAAAAAAAAATTAAAACTCTATCAGAATGTAGATGGTGCTGCTGAAGTCTAGCATTGCACAAAAATACTAGTTTTTCTATATCATTGGCTGTATTTTTTTTTGAAAAAAAAAATGTGTGTATGCCTTGCTAAAGAGTGCAGTAATTTTATGAAGTATGTTATGTTGAAAAGTCTCATCTTCACCCTCCCATCCACCACCCCCTTTCTTACTGTGAGACTGTTAAGGTCTTTTCAGCCCTAGTGGGCTGGCAGGCAGGTGAGTAGAGAGACTCTTTGAGACTCTGGTATTTCTCTAGTTTATGATTCATTAATTTATAATATAATATTAATTACTTCTTTCCTCCTGCTTTCTTTCAGTTTTGCTCTCCTTTTGCTAGGTTTTTAAGGTGAATGTTTAGATTGTTGGTTGGAGATCTTTTCTCTAATATAGGCAATTTAAAGCTACAAATTTCCCTCTAAGTTTCATGTTAGCTGCATCTCCAAAGTTTTGATATTATCATGTTTTAATTTTTATTCAGATCAAAAATACTTTGTATATCCCCTTGTAATTTCTTCTTTAACCCAAGTTATTTAGAAATGTGCTTTTTAGATTTTTATCTA
Organism: Ictidomys tridecemlineatus; assembly: GCF_052094955.1. Lineage (NCBI taxonomy): Eukaryota > Metazoa > Chordata > Mammalia > Rodentia > Sciuridae > Ictidomys > Ictidomys tridecemlineatus. The sequence continues at coordinate 37,819,323 of NC_135488.1, read as the reverse complement.
TTTTAGGACTTTCCAAATTTTCCCCTGTTCGTGATTTCTTATTCAACTACATTGTGGTGAGAGAGTGTAGTTTGTGTGATTTCAGTCCTTTAATATTTTTCAGTACTTGTTCATTGCCCAGTGTGTGATCTGACCTACCAGGTTCCCTGTGCTAGGAGTGGATTCTGCTGTGGAGGATTCTGTAGATGTAGTGGAGTGATCTTTCTGTAGATGTCGGTTGGGTGAAGTTGGTGGACTGTGTTGTTCAAGTCTTCTGTATTCTTGCTGGTTATCTTCTAGTTTTTGCTTCTATTCTTCATTTGAAATTATAGATTACTATAATGCATCAGTAGTATTTTGGCCTATAATTTCCCAGCAGCTAGATTTTTACGATGTTTGTGTTTGCTTTGGTCATAAATCACACAAATGACTATCGAGAAGAAATCGTGTGTGTACATGTTATCCCATAAAATTTGGTGGTGATTTAATACATATTTTCTGAAAGAGTGGTAAATTGTTAAGCATATGTACAATAAAACAAAACCTCTGCCCATTGTAGCTTACAGAGAAGGACAGAAAAAAAATTCAAATATGCAGAATGTTAGATGTTAGCATGGTGGCAGATAAATGGGTAAGGAAGAAAGGGAGTGTATGGTCGTCCAGCGTGGGGTTAGCAGGGACACCTGGGCGGAGGCCTGAAGGAGACAGGAGTGAAACAGTATAGCAGAGGAACTGTTATGCAAAGACCCCGAGCCAGGGCATTGCGTGGCATGTTTTGCAGAACAGCAAGGAGAGGCCTGAGTGGCTTGGTGGAGGAGGCAGGGGACTCACTAGTAACGGGCAGCCAGAGAAGGACAGGCTGGGCTAGACCACATACGACACTACAGTTTCTTAAGAACTTCACTTTTGCTGTCAGTGAAGGGTAAGGACAAACTTTGTAAAGGGTCAATGATAAATATTTTAGACTTTGCAGGTCATCTAGTCTCTGTTGGAACTGTTCAACTCTGCCATTTTAGCATGAAAACAAACCATGGACAGCATGTAAGGGGATGCATGGAGCAGTGTTCCAGTCGGGTTTTACCTTAGGATGCCAGGCTGAGGATCGACTTTGCCAATCCTTGCTCTAATTAAGATGGAAAGTCCTTCAGGAGTTAGAGAAGACACCTAATTTACTAATTTTTTTAAAGGCACTTACAAAATACCTTTTTATTTGTTAATAATTTTAGGTTTAGAGAAAAGTTACAAAAATTATACAGCGTTCCCTTCACTTGTCTCACTTGAAGGCTGACCACTGATGCAGCCATCCTCACTGATAAAAAAAACCAGAACACGAGTGTAATGCTCTTGATTCAACTGCAGCCTTTATTCGACTTTCATATTGTTCCACCTGTAGACACGTTTCTATTCCAGTATCCATTACAGAGTCCCACACTACACTTAGTGGTTCTGAATCTGTAGGTTTCTTTCAATCCAAGACGACTCCTCTCTTTTTTCTTATCTTTAATGAACTTAGGTATTTTTGATGAGCACTGGTAAATTATTTTGTAAAATGTCTCAGTTTGGATTCATCTCATATTTTCTTGTGACTACATTATGATTTTTGGCAAGAGTAATATGACTACTCTTTTGAAAGGATTCTGCTGGCTACTTTGGTAAGGGCAGAAATGGGAGACCCCTGGGAAAACTTATCATAATCCAGCTGAGGCTTGAAGTAGGATATTCATGGAAGAATCCAGAAATAGTTGATTTATAAGCATATTGAACGGATTGGGTTATGGTTAAAAAAAAATGTGAGCCACTGCTATGGCATCAGGCCTCAGCATCCTAGTTAGCGGCAGGAAAACTATGCAAATGTACTGCAAATGAAGAAGTAATTTTTTTCTTTTGTCTGTCCCTTGAACTTCCTCTTTCTTATTAATCTTTCAGCCCTTGACCATTTTAGAAACCTGGCTAACTAAAATAATGTGACATTGTTTGGCTCTGTTGGTGTGTCATGTTTAATTGAAAGTTAAAAAAAAATCAAGCATTAGGTGGGTAGTCATAACTTTTCCTTGGATCCTAGGGAAATAAAATTTATTGTGAGCTGCCAGCTCCATTTTGACATATCCCTGTCCTTTGAATCCTGCTGATCTGTCACATGTACACATTATATTTCTGGAATTCTGTGTTTCCTTGTTATGTTAAATGACTTCTGTTTCTCACTGTGGTGGAGTTAGCAAGAACTGGACTTCCTGATGTCAGCAAGTAGAAGGCCGGACAAAGTGTGTGAATCAACTGTTCTCAGACACTGGACAGCAGACTACACAGGACGTGGCTGCCTGAGATAGAGGGAAAGCACCATGATTGTCCCAGTTTTCTGTCTAGAGACATATTTCTCTATCCCAATGAAACATATTTCTGTATGCAGAAGGGGCACCAAACAGAGAAGCTGGAGACTGCAGAGCAGAGGTCCAGAGGGGAGAGTACTACCCAGAAAATGATACCTTTCAGTGTTGGCTGAATCAGGCCACACGCGGGGAATGCCCAGGGCTGGTAAAGGGACAGCCAGGAGTTCCCAGAGCTCAGGGAGCCCGAAATCTGAGCAGCCACGTGGCAGGTCTTCAGGGTCACTCTTCAGTATCACACTCTCCCTCCTTCGGGGACTTTGATGTTCGTTTTGTATATTTAGGTGCTCTGATGTTGGTGCAGATATATTTACAATTGTATGAATTGACCCCCTTATTATAGAATGTTGTTGTAATTTATTAGTCTTATTTGTCTGATGTGAAAACACATCTCTTCCTTGGTTTTCCTGAGAAATCTTTTTCCATCCCTGTCAGATTGTGTGTATGTGTGTCCTTAAAAGTGAATTGACTCTCTTGCAGGCAGCATAGAATTGGGTCTTGGTTATTATTTTTCAATCCAGTCAGTCACTGTCTTTTTATTGGAGAATTTAATCCATTTACATGCGAGGTTCTTACTGATAGGTAAGGACTCACTATTTAGTGATTGCCATTTGCCAATCGCTTTCTGGTCGCCTGTAGTGCTTCCTTCCTTTTTTGCTGTTGTCCTCTCTGCTGTGATGTGCTGGTATGCTTTGAATACTTTCTATTTTGGTTGTGTGCTCCGCTGAAGAGCTTTGCTTTGTGAGGCTTACACAGAGCAATTTAAGCCTGCAACAGCCTGTTTCAAGCTGACTGCACACAGCTCTGCCTTTACTCCTCCCCCAACATTTTATGTTTTTTGTATGAGAATTTTTATTTTTTCTCAAAGAAGCAACTTTTTGTTTCTTTGATTTTTTAAAAAATTTTTTGTTTCAATTTAATTCATTTCTGCTCCTGTAGATATGAGTAGTTTTCTGTTTTAACCCTCTTGCTAGGTACGGACTTGCTATATATACTGTCATTGTCTAGAGTATTCTGAATATGGCTCTTTTCCTTAGACCGTTGAGTTTTATAATTTTGTATGCTTTGTGGGCTATTTAGAGGTCTTTTGTTTCAGCTTAAAAACTCCCTTTACCTAGGGAGTTCCTTAAAGTCGGGTGGTGAACTCCCTTGGTTTGTGTTTGTCAAGGGAAGTTTTTATTTATCTAGTTTTGAAAGACAGCTTTGTTGGGTAAGGTATTCTGGGTTGGTGATTTTTTTTTTCCCCTTCAGTGCTTTGAATATATCATTCTCCTTTCCTGTCCTCCAGGGTTTCTGTGGAGACATCTGGAGATAGTGGTATTGCTTCCCCTAGATGCGGCCTTTCTGCTGTGAGAACTTTGTCTTTGATTTTGATTGCTTGGTGTCTAGCTGAGCTCCTTTTCGGGTTAAATTTTATTGGAGAGCTCTGTGCTTCCAGTACCTGGTTGTTGGCATCTACCCCCAGATTAGGGGATTTCTCTGCTGTTCATACTTTCTGGCCGTTTTCTCTCTTTCTTTCAGCTTCTGCAGCTCCTGTTACATGCAGATTTGGCCTCTTGAGGTTCTCCTGTAGTTCACATAGACTTTCTTTTCCTTCCTTTCTTTCCTTTCCCTCCCTCCCCTCCTTTCCTTCCTCCTTTCCTCTCCCCCTCCCCTCCTTTCCTTCTTTCTTCCTCCATTTTCCCTTCCTTCCCCTCCCTCCCTCCCTCCCTCCCTCCCTTCCTTCCTTCCTTCCTTCCTTCCTTCTTGTTTTTGTTCCTCTGTCCAGGTAATTTCAAATTCTTTTTAACTCACTGATTCTTTTGCTTGATCAAGTCAGCTGTCATAGCTTTCTGTTGAAAATTTTAGTTCACTCTTTCTTCATTTCTAGGATTTCTGCTTAATTATTTTAAAAAATTGTTTCTATTCCTTTGTCAAATTTACTTATGTATGTATTGCTTTCCAAATTACTTTTGGTTTTCTAGCCCTATATTTTTGTGGTTCACTGATTATCAGTCATTTCATACATTGCCATATCTTTAGGGTCTGTTATTGGAGGTCTGTTAGATACACACACACACATATATATATGAGAGAGAGAGAGAGAGAGAGAGAGAGAGAGAGAGAGAGAGAGAGAGAGGTGTGTGTGTGTTATAATTCCCTGCTTGTAATCACTGTGTCCTTGCATTACTTTGTGTACCTTTGAGGAGACAGTGCCCTCTTCTGGCCTGCGCAGGCATTCTTTGGCAGGGCCCATCCTTCACTATTTAGCCTGTGATTCTAGGGGGCCAACTGGTGAAGCTCCATTAGAGACAGAGCTGCTTGTGAGCTCTCTGGTTGGATGTGGTTCTGGCTGCATAGTGTGATGGCTTCTGGTCAGGCCAGTCAGAGGATGTCTTCCCTGCTCAGGCATTTCCACTATTTAGGATCTGTAGTTGGGCAGGAATACAGGTTCCAAGGTTAGGCAACATTGCTCTTCTGGAGGCTATGCTCCTTGGAAATGCATGATTGAGGATTGCTTCCTTATCACAGTGGTGCCATGGAGTGGGCTTTTGGCTGAGTTGAGGGACTGTTTGACCTCCTGGGTCAAATAGCTTTACCCTCTGAGCTTCTCCACAATGTGTATACCCTATCTAGACAGGATCTTTGGGGCATTTTGGCCAACACTTCACTTCCTGGGTCAAGCAGGTCTAGCCCCATGTTTCTCTGAAATGTCGGAGGTGGGTGTTGGACTTAGGGTCATTGGAGTGGGCTGTGAGGCTGGGCTGGAGGCTGGCCGTGTAGGGATGCAAGCTAGGTTGAACTTCCCGCTGTGCTGCTGAAGACAACCAGTTCAGCTTTGTGGACGGGCTCTGAAGTAGGCTTTAACTCTAGTCACCCAACATGGGTGGTAGAAGCACAGAGGTGCCACCACCAGGGCTCGTGTGCTGGTCACTGTGCTCTCTGCCTCCTTTGTTTGTTTCTTCCTGGCGCCTGGTGGTCAAGCTGTGCCATACCCCCAGTGTTGCCCACGAGGTGAGACTAGAGTGGGATGTGTCTCTGGATGCTCGGGAAGCTGGATGACTGTCCCTGGTTCTCCTTCCTCAGTAAACACCCTGGGTCCTAGGACGTTCTCTCTATGTGTCATTGTGTCGGCTTGGATGGGAGAAGTGCCGTGGTAGTGGTGGGACCATTCTTTCTTATCCTGCTGTCCTCAGTTCGGCCAACCAGCAGCGTGTCTCATGCTTGTTTTCAAGTAGTAGGGTTTTCAGAAAGGTGTTCTGGTCTGTGGGTAGTTGTTAGTTGAGCTTTCTGTAGTGGGGTGAAGCCTGAGGCTTATGATTTTGCCTCCTAGCTGACACCAACTCCTCTGGGCTCATGTTAACATATATATCCAACTTTTCCATGTGTCTCTACGAGAAGCTGAGTGACCTAGATCCAGGTATACAACCTGAAATACTTAATTTTTATACCTTTAGCTTTATTCTGTTTTTTAAAAGTAATTCACACAATGTATAATCCACCCACTAAAACAGTTGGGCAGCCATCACCTCAGTCAACTTCAGAACATTTTCCTCACCCTGTAGAGAAACTCTTAGCCATTACCCAGTCATCCTCCTATTCCCCCAGCTCTAGGCAACCGATAATCTATTTTCTGTCCCTGCAGATACTTGTCTTTGGATATTTCATATAAAAGCAGTTGCATGATATGTAGTCCTTTGCAACCGGCTTTTCCACTTAGCATGGTGTTTTCAAGGTTCATCTCATTGTAGCACATATCAGCCCAGCTCTTAATTTTACTTAACCAGGACAAGCACTTGGTTCTTAATTTAAAAATGCTCTTTCTTTAGAATCTGTATATTCATTTTTGATTCACAAACTTATTCTCAGAATTGGGTAGTAATACTACCTTTAAAAAAGATCTATGTGCCTTTAAAAAATATAATCAGGAAAAATTTTTCTCTAAAAGTAAGCAGGCCCTGAGAGCTCAGTGACCACCTGTTTTTGCTGCCAACCAGTGGGAGAGGAGCAAGGAGAGTACCCGGCAGAGACCTGGGTGCCTTGGCCAGATGCTTCTGGGTTGGTCAGAGGTGCGGCTTTCTTCACAGGGGTCCTCAGAAGCCCAGCACATCTTTGCATTGCATGCTTTTCAGTTTTATCATTTAAACTTGTCATCTCTGGGGTCTTAATTTTTCTCCCCCTTTTTTTCTTTTCATGGAATAGGAAACTTAAATTCAGAGAAGTAACTTCAGATGATACTGTCCAGTAGCCCCAGAGGCAAATCTTGAACCCAAGTGTTAAGATTCCAAATGGAAATGTCTTTCTTGACAGCAGGCTGCATCTGTCGGTGCCTCTGCCCACTACTCAGGGTCTGGGTGTTTCCAGAGAAGTAGGAGTAGTTTCTGTGCCCAGTTTCCTGATGATCGAGTGTAGGCAATTGGAAAGAATAAACACTTACAAATCTGCTCACTGTATGAAGTATTTAGTGATATTGAATAGCACAATAATACAATAAAATCAGAAATGCAAATCCCTCAAGTTGCCTGAAAATTTAATGTTTTTGCTGCATGTTTTGTCATTTGTCTAATTTTGAGTTCAGTATTAAAAGTTAAATAAAAATATAAAAAAAATAAAAAGGTTGAATACAAATATGAATTTTGGTATTTTTTTCTTTCCCAGACAGATGTTGATTATGTCCACAGTGTTGTGGCCAACCTGGAGAAAGAGTAAGTACTTCTTAATTAGGAAATGGAAATATTTTAGTTTACTGCTGTCTCTGGCCTTTTGCTAAAAGAAAGCACCTGCCTTGATAGTTAATCTCCCTCTGGAGATCATTGTTCATTAGACCTCCTACCATTGTCTTTTACATTCTCATAAAGCAGGTGTGTTTAAGTTCATTTATCTGCTGGAATAAATTGGTGTATTTCAGTATAGAAGAGATTTGAATGTCGTTTGTGTAACACTATCAAATAAATATTTGTTCATGAAGGCAGTGAAGATAGCTTTAAGAGATTATTTAAGTCTTTCACCCTCTATTAAATAGACAGGCTGCCGGGCATATCTTCATGTAGCATCTCAGGCCTCAGCACTGAGCTGTGTCTGGCCCCCTGATCCTGCAGTATGCAGGGCATGAACCAGGTAACAGGTGGGAAGCCTGTTATTTGTTTTTACAGTATTGCCTTAGGAGTTTTAATAATGATATCATAAAAATTAGTCTTGACATAGGTTTCTTCATTGAATTGTATCTGCTTAAAGACCAGAGAAGTTGCAATTATTTGCTAGCTGTCTATTTAAAATAATATGATACTTTGTCCATTGAAATGCTAAACCTGGAGATTTAAAAAATATTATGCATAGTTCAGGATTAAATTTGTCATTTGTTAGATTTTCCTCAAGTGCTAAAGTTCTTGACATTCTTTGTAGAAATGCACTTTGATATGTGGACTCCTCAAATGAAGGAACAGGGCAGTAATTAATAATTGGTCCCCCTTCCCCTAGACCAAACGGGCAGGCCTGTGGTGGGCTGGTGCAGTCATTCTGTTGACTTACTTCTTCCTCAATGTGCAGGAAAACCAAGGCCAGAAACAAAGCTCAGTCAAACACTAAGAACATTTGTGCAAAGGCAGGTAGTTACATAAGCATTTTCTGGAGATTTGCAAAAATGAGGAAGAATGCAGATGTGGAAAAATTACATTTGTACACATGCAGACTGATTTAAAACTTCAGAAAAGGATTTCTCCAGCTTAATGCTATTAATGTTTGTGGTTATATAATTCTTTGTTGTAAGGGCTGACCTGGGCAGAGTACATTTGACTGGTATTTTTAATAGTATTTCCTATAGTAATGACAGCCAGAATGCCTCCAGATGTTGCTTAATGTCTCAGAAAGGATAAAATCACCCAAGTTGAGAAGCACTAGCCTGGAGTGACATAATCTATAACCTACAACTTCTGGAAAATTGTAGCTTCTGGAAAATTGAAGAACTTTGAATTTTGTACAAGTATATGTATTTAGATGCATACAGAAATTAATCTGTTTTCTTTCCTTTATTTCCCTACTTTCTGTGGGACCTTGATTTTTTTTTTTTTTTTTTAAATATTCCAATTGCCTGTAGGAATGTAAGACTGCAGTTCTCCTGGGCTTTCTGTTACACTAAGGTTAATGGCATTTTATACTGTTTTTTTTTTTTTAAGCAGTACTAAGAACAACAAAACCCTAAACCTTGTACTACTAGAAAAACCTGTGTTTTCAGGTAAATAAGCTCAGTGATAAGCAGCTTTATTTAGCACATTTTGACCATCACATTATTCCTGCTACACATGTTCTCTGGTGTGTTTTATGTAAAATGTGCTAAATTGGATGTTAAGATAAATAAAATCTCACAGAGCTTCAATAACTGAGCTTATCTTTCTCATGGCAGATTTTCTAAAGAAATCAGTTCTGGCCTGGTGGAAGTAATATCACCCCCTGAAAGTTATTACCCTGACTTGACAAACCTAAAGGAGACGTTTGGAGACTCAAAAGAAAGAGTGAGGTGAGCTGAGTGTCCTTTAAAGTCTTCCATTCTGTGAGTGTGGGAGTTAATAAATGTGGTTTCTGTCAATCAAACCTGCAAAAATTTTAGGGCTGGATTTGCTAACATACTCAAGATCATCTCATGAAGCCCAGGGCAGCTTGTGAGATGTATTCTGGAAGTTTTCTTAGTATAAGCTTTTAGTTTACTGTGTTTTCCTTAAACTGGCTTTTGGAATCACTTCTGTTATACATTTTTAGTGTGTTTCTATAGGCTGCCAGGAATTCACTGAAAGGTCTAAATATTCTACATTTAATTTTTTAACATTAAATATGTATTTATTTATTTGTACCTGCATTCAATACATATTTTTAAATCTGTACCTGTATGTAAAACACAGTCCTAGGTACCAGAGTTCCCTAAAGTATGATTTATCTAAGGATTAGTTCATTAAGACATTCAGATGTTACTTGAACATTTCCTGTGGTCAAGGAAGTTTGGAAAATATTGGATTAAAATTTCTTTTTCTTGGGTTGTGGATGTAGCTCGGTGGTAGAGCACTTGCCTAGTATATGTGATGCCCTGGGTTTGATCCCTAGCATGGTTTAAAAAAAAAAAAAAAAAAAGTTTTCCTCAGCAAATGTTTTTGCTGCTAGATGTTTCAGTGTCTCTAACGTACTATCAACCATCTCCAGGAAAGAAATATGTGCACAGTTTTTCCCAAACTTACTCGACCTTTTTTTCTTCAGGACACCTTGAAGATTGATGTTCTTAGGAATGTATTTGGTGTATTTAATGCTGCATTAGAGAAAAGAGAATTTTCTTTGACTCTTGTGTTATAATAAAAAACTTGAGGCTTATACATCTAATCTTGTTAAATTTCAGTCTGATTCCTAACCTATTTTTGAAACTAATTGTTTCAGATGGAGAACAAAGCAAAACTTAGATTACTGTTTTCTAATGATGTATGCTCAGGAAAAGGGCATATATTACATTCAGGTAAGTGTGGCTTTTCCTTTAATGTTTTTCACGCTTCTAAAGAAGTGTTATCAAGGGTGTATAATCATTAAAGCAGGAGGTTTTGGAAGCACATCCCTCCTCAGATCTGTGTAGTCCTAATTATATCTCAGAGAGAGCAGGATCCCCATGGCAATTGAGGACGTGGGCCCTGGGGTTCCCAAGTGCAGCATGTGTGGCCCCAGCTCCTGTGTGGAGGGGCAACCTCACTATGTCTCGCTTCCTCTTAACTCCATTCCTCCATCTTCTTTCCTCCTTCCTCTCTCCACTGTTACATTTTTTTGAGTGGTCTCATGGTAGAGTAAATCTTTTTGAAAGCCACAATACAGTTACATTTATATTGAAGATAATAAATTCAAATGCCCCCCCCCCCCAAAGCATTGTGGCCCTAATGCTATTCAAGCAGAAGAATCCTGCACTGTTGTGGGGTTTGTTAACCTGGTAGGCAATAGCAAAGAATTCTAGGAAGCTCTTATTTCTTCAAATCTAATTCTCCTTAATGATAGGCTATTTTGTTCTGTGGCCAATGTATACATTGTACATTACAGTTAAGAACTTGATGTAGGGAACTTTAAAGTGTCCTTATGTTGCTTTTAAAGTTTATTTTTTTTTCAGTTTAGCTCCTAGGAGAGAATTAATGGAAACTTAATGCCTTTTTTTTTTTTTTGGTGGAGCCTAGGAAGAATAATTATTTAAGAAATTAAGGATAGGATGGGGATGAGAGAGAGAGTAGTAAGACAATGTTTCCTGAGGAGCGGTGAGTAAGCTATGGTGACAGTGGCAGCTGTGAGCTTGCGTTGGTTGCCTGCTGCCAGGCTGTCGTTCTTTACGGTTTGTGCTTATGCTTATACCGTTTAATACAGCCCCTTTTAGTCTGTGGCAAAAACACATAACGTTAAATTGACCATCTGCACCTTTCCTGAGAGTACAGATCGGTAGTGTGAAGTGCTTTACATTGTTGTGCAACAGATTTCTAGGACCTTTTCACCTTGCAAAGCCTACAGAGACTATCCAAAAACATCAGTTACTGTCCCTCCCCCATGTTCCTAGTCACCTCCTGCTACCCGTGTTTCTGTGACTTTGACGGTTCTAGGTGCTCCATACTAGTGGAGTCACTTGTTGCAGCATGTGGCAGGGAGGACTTCTGTTCTGGAACCGCATGATGTTCATTGTGTGTTTGAGCCGCATTTTCGAGTCAGTTCATCTGTTGGCCTGCTTCCAGCTCTGGTTACTGGGAATGATGCTGTGGTAAACTGGAGTGAGCACCTCTCTCTCCACAATTTGTTGGGATTCTTTTGGCTATATACCTACAAGGGGGTTGATGAGTCATTATTGTGCCAATTCTGATTTTTTGAGGGACCGCCGTAGTATTTTCCATGGTGGCTGTGCCAGCTCACATTCCTGCCAGCAGCTCACAGGGCTCATTTTCTCTGCCTTCTCGCCAGTACTTGTTATTTTCTTCTTTTAGTGATGGTCATTCTAATGATGTGGTCGCATCTGGTTGTGGTTTTGATTTTCATTTCCTTCATGATGTATGATGTTGAGCATCAGCTAATGTGCTTGTTTTCCATCTGTGTGATCTTTGAAGAAATATTTATTTAAACCCTTTGTCCATTTTTAACTGGGTTATTTGATTTTTCCTTGTTAACATTCCTTTAAACATTCTGGGTAGTGACCCTTTTTAGAAGATCTGCAAATATTTTTTCCAGTGTGATTGTGGAGCTTCCACTATGTTGTTTCCTTTGACATACAAAAGTTTCTATTTGCTATAGTCTCATCTCTCCACTTTTAATTTTTTATCTAGACTTTTGAAGCCATATCCAAAGTACAGATGCTGAATCCAGTGCCTAAAGCTTTCCCCTATGTCTTCTAGGAGTTTCATAATTTTAGCTCCTTGGTTGAAGTCCAATCCATTTTGAGTTATTTATTTTTTTTTGTAAATAGTAAGAAGTTTGGATCCAAATTTATTTGTTTGCATGTGAATATCCAGTTTTCCCAGAATTATTTGTTGAAAGGACTATCTTTTCCTCATTGTATATTCTTGACACCTTTGTGGAAAATTATTTAGCCATGTATGCATTGGTGTATTTCTGGGTTCCCTATTCCATCTAATTGGGGTGTGTGTGTGTGTGTGTGTGTGTGTCTACCTACCTAGGTAAGCAGATAGGTATCTGTCTTTATGTCAGTACCATGTTGATTTGATCACCATTGCTTTGAAATCAGGAAGAATGAGACTTCCTACTCTGTTCTTTTTCCAGATTGGCTATTTGGGATCCTTTGAGATTCTTTATTTATTCTTTATCTTTTTGAGATTTGTTTTTCTATTTCTGTGAAAAATCTCATGAGAACTTTGGCAGGGATCTTGTAAGATGTAGATTGTTGTGGCTGGTGCGGACATTTTAATACTAAGTCTCACCAACCACGAGTGCCTGGGTGTCTTTGCAGTTATTTTTATCCTCTTTGATTTCTTTTAGTGATGTTTAGTAGTTTACCAGAGTTCTTTTACCTCCTTTATTAGGTTTATTCCCAAGTGTTTTATCCTTTTTGATGCTTTAGGAAATGGGATGGTTTTTATTTTTGCATTGGTCATTGTTGGTAGACAAAAATATGATTTTTGTGTGTTGATTTTATATCCTGAAACTTCTGAAATCATTTATTTGTATGGTTTTTAATGTATTCTTTAGATTTTTCTCTATATAAAATCATTTCATCTGTGGATAATGCTAGGTGTACTTCTTTTCTAATTTGAATACGTATTTCCTCTTGTCAACATGGTCTAGCTAGTATGACTAATTGTGATGTGAGAATGGGCTCCCTTTTGGTTCTCATCTTAGAGGGAAAGGTTTTGGTTCTGACCTCAAGGTGTTTGAAAGTGTTCTCTCTGCTTCAGTTCCTTGGGAAAGTTTGAGACAAATTGGTGTCAATTCTTTAAATGCTTAGCAGAACTCCTAAGTCAAGTTCTCTGGTCCTAAGCTTTTCTTTGCGGGGAGATGTTCTTTTAGATTCATTTATTTTATTTTTCATTATTACTGCTTTAATCTCCTTGTTATAAGTGTGTTCAACTTTTTATTTCTCCATGGTCAGTATTGGTAGGGACTTACCTGATGATTCTAGGTTATCCAGTTTGTTGTCATATAATTATTACTGGTCATCTTTATAACCCTTTTACCAGTTGTAATGCCCTCTTTCATTTTTCCTTTCCCGTCTTCTCCCCTTCCTCATCACTTCCCTCCTCATCCTTTCTCTTTTTTCTCTTTTTTTCCTGCTTCTCCTCTTTTTCCTGCTTCTCCTCCTCTTCCTTTTCTACTGGTGGGGTCTTGCTGTGCTGTCCAGGCTGACCGTGAGCTCACAATCCTCCTGCCTCAGCCTCCAAGTAGCTCCCCTTTTCATTACCAATTTTAATTATTTGAGTCTTCATTTTTTTGTTTAGTCACTCAACCGTTTTATTGGATAACCGGATAACCGTTTTATCCGTTTTGTTGATCATTTTTAAAATCCTTGCTGTCTTTTTTGTTTTATTGATTTTTAAAATAATATATGATGATTCCCTTCTCATTCCTCTTTGTGTATATCTGTTTTCTTTGTGGTATCACTGCAATCACAAAACCTCTTAAAGTTATAACCTCTTAAAGTTATTTAAACTGATAATTTAACTTCAGTATAAAATTCATATTTCTTTACGTATGTCCCCTTGCCTTTTGTTATTCTTTGTCTCAATTACCTCTCTTATATTGCTCATCTGTTAACAATAGATTTATGATTACTTTTATGCTTTTGATTTTAAAAATTCTGTATAAGATTTAAAATGACTTATGCAACTGCATTACCTTACTGCAGAATTCTATATTTGTCTATATATTTACTTTGGCCAGGGAGCTTTATATTTTTGTAGTGTTTGTTGCTATTTATCATTCTTTCACTTTAAGCTGAAGGACTTTCTTTATCAGTAAGAAACCTGGTGCTGAACTCACTCAGCTCTTATCTTGGGAAGTCTTAACTTCTCTCTTGCCAGGTATTCTTGTTTCATTGGTTATTTTGGTTTTAGCATTTTGAATATACCATCCTAGTCCCTTCAAGCCTGCAGTGTTTCTTCTCAGAAGTCTTCTGACACTAATAGAAACTCTCTTGTGTATGATGGGTTTGCAAGATTTTTTTTTTTTTTGACTTTTGACAGCTTGATTATGGTAGCGCCATAGTCCTGGAGCTCAACCTAGTGTCTGTCTGTGGAACTGCAGCCTCTGGTGCTAATGGACAGCCTTTGTTCTTGGTCCTTGATGTGGTGCTCTGTTCTACTCCCTGCTTTGATTAAGACAAGATAAAAACCAGTCCCTTGAGAGATATATCCATTGTCTTACATTTTTTAGGGATACATCTGCTCCTTTCTTGATCCAGGGAGAATCGGAAGTTGGGAGTTCTTTGCAGTCACACGGTACCACGCCCAAGGGAGGGCTTTGAATCCACCAATTTTAAATCTGTGTCTGTGTGGGGGAGGAAGCAGACTTGGAATTCCCTATTTCACTCTCTTGCTGATGTCTAATAACTCTCTTACAGTTTCAGGATCAGACTGTACATACTGTCTGATAGCCTGTTTTGTTATTTTTAACATTGGTTAAAATGTAATTTTTACTTATTTCTTGAAGTACCATTATTCAGATATCATCTTATTGCTGATTGTTTCTAAATTTTCAGCTCTTACTAATATGAATTCCATGAATTTTCTTAAAATTATTGTATGTTCCCCAAACTTATGCCTCAGGAAAGAGGAAATTGCTTTATATTTAGTCTTTACAATCTTAAATTATGCAGAATTCTGTTAATGAGGTCAGATGACCTACCTACAGAGTATTAGTGTTAAAAACATCTTAGCCTAAAAAGTCCTCTGGTATGTTAGTATGAAGGAAAGAGGTCACCTGGGAACATCTGAAGTATTAGGATGAAGGTCGAGGGAGCAAAGGAATTTATTCTAGACCTTGCTGTGATCCCCTAGGAAAGTGGCTTCATGGTTACAGGAGAGGGGAATGTCATACTCAAAACTTTCAGAGGCTTCCTTTAAAAAGGCAGCAGAGTTGGGCGTTGCTTGGCACCACCAAGGACATACACTCGAAGGGGTCTGGGAATGCCAGCTGTCCTGGTGTTAGGCCTGCAGCTCAGAATGAAGTTTACCATGACACTGTCATTCCTGGTTTCATAAAGTGCTTCGTTGATGACTAGAAGACAGTGTCTTCTGGAAGACTTAGATGGTTCTGGAACTTCATGGGGTGCCGTATTCTCCTGATACCTCACCTGTGAGGTGGCCCCCCTGACAGTGGTGCTGAGGTTGGCAGTGGGCTCTGTGTGCCCGCCTCATCCCCAGGAGAAGCTCCCAGGATCCACTCTTCTGAGGGTTTCAGTCTCCACTGGTGATCTCTCCCTAGATTATTTTATTAAAGGTTCTCAAGTGGTAATTTTCTACTTCACTGATGTTCCTTGAAGCCGAGTTTTTCTATAAAGAATTTTCTTTTCTCAGCTATTTGGTTACTTTGAAAAATAGTTCAATAAGAAAAGGCAGAATAAATGCTTGATTCTGTCTGTTAATTTTATTCTTACCAATGCTCACATTGGTACACCAGTGTGATAAAGAAGAGCCTCATAGGTTGGCTATTATTTCCTTTCTATAAGTTCAGGATCTTTGATTACTTCCTTGGCTGGCCCATCTTGCATGTTTCCTTTCCCAGATCAGGAATCGGTCACTTTCAGGTGCCTGCTCCTCTCAAAGGCATGTGATGGCTAAGAACATGATCTGGGCACTTGAGATGCTGGTTGCTGTTGTGTCTCTGCTTCTAGGACTTGGAGCAAGGAAGAGGGTGTTTTTCAGAGAAAGAAACTGCACAAGTGTGTATTGATATTTCCAGTTCAGATGTGATTAGAGGGTTTTCATTTAATTTTTTTATACTTCTTTCTTTTCCTCTTACACTGAAAGTCTTGGTTTATAATAGCATGATTGATCCTGATATATTTTTTGCTATATAGTGTAAAATGGCTTCTAGAATGATTTCAAAATATTAATATCACTACTAACAATAAGACTTCCAAATGCAGTTTGAACTTTCTTTGTGCTTACTTCCCCATAGAGTAAATCATGGTGTGTATATATAGTCAAAGTATGGTTTCTGAAAGTCACCTGAGTGGTTCTTTATCCTGTGTGACTGTGGTGCCAACTTGATATGAAACTAGGTCTGTTTGTTTTGGCTTATATTCAGTTTTTAGAGTTTTCTTTTTTTACATAGAGCCTCGCATTTCAAAATCGGAACTTTTATAAAAAGAAGGTACGGTCACCAACATCTCACTTTTATCCCTCTTTACCCTGGTTCCTCCCTCTCCTATGGGTGCCCACCACTAGTATTTCTTTTTTTAAAGAGAGAGAGAGAGAGAGAGAGAGAGAGAGAGAGAGAGAGAGAATTTTTTTCATGTTTATTTTTTAGTTTTCGGCGGACACAACAACTTTGTGGTGCTGAGGATCGAACCTGGGCCGCACGCATGCCAGGCGAGCGCGCTACCGCTTGAGCCACATACCCAGCCCCCACCACTAGTATTTTTTTTTTAAATATTTTTTAGTTGTTGATAGACCTTTATTTTATTATATGTGGTGCTGAAAATTAAACCCAGTGCCTCACACGTGCCAGGCAAGTGCGCTACCTCTGAGCCAAAGCTCCAGCCCCCACCACAGTTTTTAGTTTCTCATTCTAGCTTTTAAAAATTTAAGCAGGTATGTGTTTAGAGCATTCCCTTCTCCAGTATTACATTTGCATAGTGTAAAAACAGTATTTTGTATCTTGTTTCCTCTGTAAACTTGCAGTCACTAATGAGGCACATCAGTCTTCATGGTGGCTCCTGCCATGAGACATTGATGTCATTGAAGCACTCTGTCACCAACAATCTGTCATGTCTTCAGAGCAGCGGTGTACTCATTGCCCCCAGACTGCAGGTCACCCAGCTGTGCTTCAGCTGGTGTGAAAGGACACTCGAAAAGTCCAAGAACTACACCACACACCAGAATACCACTCGAGGTTTATTGTCAGAGCATGGAGCAAACTGACAAGGCTGTCCCTCTGAGGGGAGCAGAAGTGAGTGTCACTTACAGAGCATCTTTATAACCTGCAAGAGCAATTTCACAAGCTTGCTTTAGGGGTTATGTCATGGGCTGGGATGTGGTGGACCCTTTAGTAGGCACATGTTCTTTGGGAGGCCAAGCAGCAGTTCCTCAGGATCTCTAGATAAAATGGCTCCTAAATCGAAATCTAGGACTCCTTAGATAAAAATGGCTGCCTACCTGAAATGGCGGATCTAATGCCAGTGTTGACCTGATGCCAATAAGGTGACTTCATATTGATACATCCATACGTAGGATACTAAACAACCAACAGAATCAAACTGTTGATCCACAGCTTGGATCTTAGGGAATTGTTCTGAATGAGAACAATTGTTCTGAATGAGAACAATCCTCTTCATTAATTGGATATTTTCTTTTAAATTTTTTCCATATTTTTAATGATGCGTTTATACACAATGGTGGGATTCACTGTTACATAGTCTCAGAGGTTACATAGTGTGATTCCATTTACGTAGCCCTCATAAGGAGGAGACAGAACTGGGAGGTGGAGAGCAGGCCCTGGCGGCCCAGGTCAGGGAGGCGGCCAGCTGCAGTGGGTCTTCAAGGGCTGGAGGGGATCCTTGCCATGCATCTCTTCTGTGTCCTTCCTGTGGGGCATAGCCATTCAGGCATGAGTGGAGGTGTCTCTTGTTGCCAAAAGCAAGGTTGAATGTCACTTGGCTCTGTGCTTTGCCTGCCTTTCCCTTCAGCCCCTCTGGGCTCCAAGGAAGTAAATCGCATCTTTCCTGTTCAGTGATGGCCTTGGACTCATCACTAGTCCACAGTACAACAGAAGCTCAATAAATAGTTGGCAAGCCCATCAATAGCGTACCTTTCCAAACACTGTACTTCTTCATGGATAGGAAGAAGAAAACCCGCAGTATTGAAGTACATGAAAAATCAAACACTAAGACAAATATTACTCAGGTAATGAGAAATGATAACTGAAATCAGAAAAGGAAAAATATTCTTAGGCTATTGAAAGGAAAGCGAGGAACCGGGAGACAGGCAGCAAGAAATGAAAGATGGAGACTTGGCAGAGATACACACAAGAGTTGGTGAGAGCTGACAAATAAAGGCCATCTCTCCATACACGGAAAGAGGAGGCACAGGCTTGAGGTTTGGGCTTTTATTGGGGGGGGGGGCTCAGGGATTAGAGCTTGGAGTGTCCTAATGTGGGCAGTTAAGGGTGGGGCTGGTATGAGGGAGTGGTGAGCCTTTCTCAGAAAGATCCTTGGGCGGGAAAGCCTTAAATGGTGGCTGTCATTTAAGATGGACACCCACATGCTAAGCAAGGACCTTACAGATATCAAATATTTTTGTGGCTTTGATATTTGAGGGAAGGGTGGGTATGCAGCTCAGTGGTAGAGCGCCTGCCCAGCATGCACAAGGCCCTGGTTGAAACCCGAGTCCTGCCAGAAACAGAAACAAAATGCAGTTTGGTAAGAGGAGACTCTGGGGAGGAGGGCTCTCCACAGGCCAAGGTCCCCATTTCTGTCTTCTCTGGTATTGGCCAACACTCCACACACACAGTGCGCTGGGCACTGGCAAAGCCCAGGGGAACTAGCACTCTGAATTGCCACAGCTCTCAATATTTTGTAGGTGTTTATTAATATAAAAGGAACTTTTAGGGATGTGTTCTACAGGAATGAAATGCACTAACATATAGGTATAAGCGTAAGTATTGCAGCATTGTGTGGACAACAACTAGGAAACAACCTGAATGTCTGCTTGTGAGCAGGGAAGAGCTGAATAAACCATGAGACACTGTTAAACTAAATGACTTCAGTAGATGTTTATTACTTGGTAAGATACTCATGATGTGTTAAGAGAAAAATGTCAGTGTCATGGTATGATCCTTTTTATAAAATTGACACAAAGGATGGTATGGGAGTCAGCTTTCCGTTACTGTAACAAATACGAGACAATCAGCTTACAAACAGAACAGGTTACTTTTGGCTCACAGTGTCAGAAGTTTCAGTCCATGGCAGCTTGGCCCTGTTGCTTTGGGCTTTTGGCAAAGTAGAACATCATGGTGGAAAGTGTGCAAAGGAGCAAAATTATTGACCAATGGCAGCCAGAAAGCAGATCAAGGTAGAGGAGGGGCCAATGTCCCAATAGCCCCTTCAGGGCACACACCCAGTAACCTGATTCCTTCCACCAGGCACCTCCTAAAGGCCCCACTACCTCCCATGGTGCCATGGACTGGGAACCAAGTCTTCAAAACGTGGCCTTTGGGAAGTTAGTAGATCCAAACTCTGGCATATGGGAACCTCATATATTGGTCTGTATGTGCATTCAGAAGGTGTCAAATGCATGTCCACCCAGCTTTTCACATAGGTTAACTAGCAGGGTAAGGGTAGAGAAGGAAAGCTGCTGGCTTTTCTTTAACTTCATGACTAGAAGCAAAAATTTAAAAGTACTGAAAAACTTATTTTCCTTTGAAAGGGGGAAAAATAGTGTTAAATCTTCAGCATCATAAAAGAACCAAAAGGGACCCGTTGATGGAAAGGGACAGTGATTCCCATAGAAAAGGAGTTATTTAGTTGAACCGCAGTGTGTGTCTTCCATTTTATTTTCTGAATATGTTTAGTGAAGTCTAGTTTTTGTATTTTCATGACTTTTTTTTTCTTGACCATTGTTTTCTTGACTTTTCTGATGAAAGTATGCTTGAGTTTTTCCATAATAATGTCCTATCTGCATGTTAATTTTTTGATTTATTAATATGATTGTTCAATTTTCTCTAGCTTGAAGATGACATTATTGTCAAACAGAATTATTTTAATACTATAAAAAATTTTGCACTCCAACTTTCTTCTGAGGAATGGATGATTCTAGAATTTTCCCAGCTGGGCTTCATTGGTAAGAAAAGTATAAGATTTATCTACTTTTCAGAAAAATAATTGATTCTCAGAATCTTAAACCAATTGCTTTTTTTGATCTTAAATTTGCTTTTTTCCCCACTATGGGAATGGATTGTTTTTGAACATATGTCCGTTTCTTAGTTTGAAAAGATGAAAGTCAGCCCCAGACAGAGTTTGGAGTATCCAGAGACCAACACCGTGCCAGCCTCCGTCCTAGGAGCATGTCTGGTTTCTTCTCCTGACACCCAGCAGTTCCGTTGTCACCCCAGGATTGGCATTCAGAGAGGGTTCCTTTTTATTCACTTTGTTTTTTTCATTAATGGCTTGGGGTACTCGTTTAAGACCTTTTAGGTTTAATATTCCTAAATTAGCCAATGAAGAGAATATGCTTCAAGTTTCAGACTTGAAGGAAATTTATGTGTTTTTAAAAAGTACTCAGACATTTCACTTCCGATGTTATTTTAAAAAGTTAGGTCTTGGAACCTGGATCTCTGACCTTGTTGGTCACTCAGCTCAGAACTTATTTAAGATTCAGAAACATCTTGTGAAGGTTTCATTAAAAACACAATTGGGATTCCTTTTCATTGTTCTTTTTTATTTATTGATTTAGATAATTTTCTTTTTACCTAAACCTCTCTTGTTCCTTTCTTTATAGGAAGAATCTTAGTAAGACATGAAAGAAGACTCTGACTTGCTCTTTGACTCCTTTGAGCCAGTAGTGATAGATTTTGTAATAATGTCAGGAGGTCACTACTTCTGTGTATACCCAGGTGACAGCTTGAGCGAGTAGATGCCTAGCTAGAGCGAGTTTGTCTGTTTTTGATGGTGCAAGTGGGAGATAGGGGGATTTGTAGCTGAGAGCACTAGCTTTGATCAATGTACTTAGTGTTCAGATTTCACGTATGATTTTGATGACCTGTTTCTTTATTGTCTTTTCAGGTAAAATGTTCCAAGCGCCAGACCTCACTCTGATCGTAGAATTCATATTTATGTTCTATAAGGAGAAACCCATCGATTGGCTCCTGGACCACATTCTCTGGGTCAAAGTCTGTAACCCTGAAAAAGATGCAGTAAGTTAATTCTGCAGGAGGCGGGTGGGAGTTGCGACTCTATTTTGTTCTGAATGAATGTGGCTTTTGTGGGTTTTGGGGAGCCAGATTTGGCCAGTGACAGTTGAATGAGGCAGCTGGGAGAAGGCGGTGTTTCCACTGCTTGTGGTCTTTCTCAAATTGGTGAAAAATTCCAATGTTTCGAAGACTTTTAAAATATTGGGAAACCCCTTGAAGCAGGAAAGCCTGTTGCAGGACAGTGGCCTTTCTCTGTTCTGTTATTGGCTGTTAATACTGATCCCACCTGTCCTGTGGGTGTTTCAGTTTGTTTTCTTCTTATTCTCTGCCAATCCTCATTTTCCAAATACTTTGGGGACAAATCAGACTCTATCTGGAATAATGAATAAGATAGAAGTAATACCTATGCCAAAATAATAAGTCAAGGCACTTCTGGTGTCTGACTGCTAGCAACATAGCAGTGTGCTCACCTTTAGGATGAGGGTGGCAGATAAGTAAGTGAATGACAGCTTTTGCTTCAGACACTCAGACAGCAAATTCTTTCCAAAATTCTTAGTATAAAAAGTAAATAGAGGGTTGGGATTGTAGCTCAGTGGTAGAATGCTTGCCTTGCACTCATGAGGCCCTGGGTTCGATCCTCAGCACCGCATTAAAAAAAAAAAAAGATTTATTTCCTTGTCCAATTTGAATCATACCTCTGGGGGAATATAATTCTTCAACTTTTTATGTATTTGGTGTAAGCATAATCAAAATATAAACATGTCAATTCTTATCAATTGTAACACATAATGTTGAGTGAATATTCTAAGCCCTGTTGTTAGGGGGTTGCCTTATTTGTGAAATCTGGCTTCAGGCCCGTGTCCTGGGAGCTTTGATCATCCTGCCTGCTGGTTTTTAAGACTCTGCCTTCTGGGGTCCTTGAGATATTGTTGCGTTCTCTTTGTTTAAAAAACCAACAATAAAACCTACAAACAATAAATTCTTAGAGCAAATCATGGACCACAGAGAAGTAGTGGAGTATCTGTGAACTTTCTAACAGTAATTCAGCATATAAATTGATTTGAACAAACCATTTTTAAGATATAGGCCTTAAGTTATATTTTCTGTGTGACTTGCAGGATTTTTTATTATAGGACACAAAGCTGTTCACCACCTTCACATTCCAACAATGTGTGCCTCTTAGTACTTGCAGATTTTTTTATTTTATTATCTGATTTAAAGATATTTGGCAAATTCTTTATTACCTGATTTAAAGATATTTTGGAACCTCCAAAGTTGGTGCATTTTAACCTTCAAAATTAAATCTTTATTGACCTGCCTTGAAGGATGGGTGAAACCAGCCCTCTGCTCTTCCCTTAGCTGGGCTTATTGTTACCATTTTTTTAATATTTATTTTTCAATTTTCGGTGGACACAACATCTTTATTTCTATGTGGTGCTGAGGATTGAACCCAGTGCCCCGCACATGCCAGGCGAGCGCGATACCGCTTGAGCCACATCCCCAGCCCCTATTGTTGCCATTTTTAAACCCCGGATCATGGCCTTTTGTCAGGTGTGCAGCAATCTCTTCACACCTCAAAGGGGACCATAAAAATCACATGCTCTGGAATTGTGATTTCAGTGTTCTTCTAAAGGACTTCTCATTTTTCCAGATAAGGACAAGGTCTCACTTTATCATATAACAATAGCACTTTTTTTTTTTTTTAATATTTAGAAACATTGTGATAGACAGAAAGCAAACCTACGCATTCGCTTCAGACCGTCCCTTTTCCAACACGTTGGTCTGCATTCATCACTGTCGGGAAAAATTCAGAAACTCACGGTTAGTGATTTGATTGGATTTTCTCATGATGTACCATTTGTTGTTCAGTGTGTAGCTGGTAATTTTCTGCAGGTGTTGTTTAATGGCGTGTCTCTTTCCTGCTAGGATAAAGATTACATGAAACCATTACTTCTCAAGATCCATGTCAACCCTCCTGCCGAGGTGTCTACTTCCTTGAAGGTTTACCAAGGACACACACTGGAGAAAACGTACATGGGGGAGGATTTCTTCTGGGCCATCACCCCCATAGCTGGAGACTACATCTTGTTCAAATTTGATAAGCCAGTCAATGTCGAAAGGTCAGTGACTGTTTCTTGTTTTTGATGCAATGAGTGCTTTTTGAAAATTGGAAGCTGGACATTTTGGGCATCATGTTAGGAGACTGGGTCTTCTTTGAACCTTTGGCTTGGGCGGCTTCCTGCAGCGTGGCTCCTTCAGGGAGGGGAGCTGCTCCCCATCAGGTGGCACTCTGGTTCTCTGGTTTGTTTTATTGACACCTGTGGAGGGAAGGCACTCCCTGATAGGGTGGCCCCACTAGACCTGTGCTGATGCTGACTGGCTGGCTGGGGCAGGTGAGCCTTGTCCCTGTTTCCTGTGCCGTTGCCTGGCGTGCCACCCCTAAGTGGCCTTGGAGCCCTGTGGCATGGCCTGGTGAGTGCGGAAGCCAGCTCCTGCTCAGCCTTTGCAGCGCTCTTCCGTGTTTGGGTCTGAAGGTTATCTTGCCGGGCTGTGCTCCTCCTCATCCTTAGGCCCACAGCAGCCTTTGGAGGACTTTTGCTTCTGATCCTGGTGGCATTTCCAGGTTGCTGGCTTCTCTGGCTCTGAGTCTAGAACATATTAGTTGAAAGAAAACCTACCGTCCAGCCTGTTGTTCCCTGGACCCCCGATCCCTCGCGGGCTGATCTTCTCGCTGCCCTGGTCTTCTCGAGTCTCAGAGTCCAGGGCTTCAGTTGGGTTTAGAGGGAGGAAGAGGGAAGCTACCTGCATCTCGCCTTCCCAAGTGGAAGTCCCAGCGAGCAATTTGCTTTTGAAATCAGGAAAAGAAAGTAAGTTATTTTATGTATTGTGTTTTTATATATACATCTATGTTTTCTATATATAATATACTATTTAGCAAATGAAAAAGTGTCCATCAAAAATCTGATAAAGAAATTACATATTGGAGGTTAAATTTCTTTACAGCCAGTATTTTTGCAATAACCCTCTGTCAGGTAATTTTAACCTTACAGTTATTTGTGGTTGAGAGGACAATATAACATAGTGACACAGTTCTTCTGGAATTGTGGTGATAGGAATTTCCTACTGTGTGTGGAGCCCACCCATCCTAGGACAGAGAAAAGGAACCACTCCCTGATGGTGGATTATTTGCTAAGGGGGTGGGGAGTTGTAGTCGTCATTATAGAAATGATACATTGTAAAAATACTTCCAGATTGCATATGTGTTCCTTATTAAAAAATTTAAAAGTGTGAAGTGTCAGAAAAAAAAAATCCCTACCCCAAAGCCACCGTCATGTCTGGGTTGGCACGTTGTTTTTCTTGGTACTCCTGCTTTTTCTGTTCCGGTCTGTCCTGAGCATTTCAGTGACCACTTAACACCCCATAGATTCCTTCATCCATTGCTAAACTTCTAGTTGGTTTGGAGTTGTTCCGCAGTGAATTGTCACCTGGTTAACATCTCTGACTCAGTCTAAGCTCCAGATCACATTCACGTGCTCTTAATGTGGCTGCCCTCGCCCCCGCTTGGGCCTGTTTAGCAGATAGTGAAGGGTCTGCAGTTGTATGATCAGTGTTCCAAGTCAAGGTGCCTTCTGGAAAAGCAGCCCCAGATGCCGAGGTGGAAGGATCACTTAAACCCAGGAGTTCATTCTGGACAACAGAGTCAGTCTCTCTCTCTCTCTCTCTCTCTCTCTCTCTCTCTCTCTCTCTCTCTCTCTCTCTCTCTCACACACACACACACACACACACACACACACAGGTCTTTCTCATGGGAAAATGATAGGTATAATTCTGTGTGTAGTTTAAACATCAGTTGTCATCACAGGTGATTTTTGCTTACAAATACCCTTTTGTCAATCCTGTCATCACCTGTAACTTACACCTGGCTGATTATTTTTAACACGCAGGTGCTAAACTCATAAACTCCTTGAAATAGTGGAAGGTGGGAATATGTGTAGTAGGTGGAAGAAACTCACTCAGAAAACTAGTGAAAGTTACTCAAGGGATCAGGTCTCTGTGACTGCTAAGCCTAAACTTTTAATCAGTCACTGTAACTAACCCTAAGTTAGGTTTGTATTGAGATATACTTCCTGCTTCCTATCTGGTCCCATTCCTCCCACACTTACAAATACCCACTATTTAGTTCTGAGAATGTCATGCTCACACCAAGTGTGTGTTAGGTTTATCTCAGTATGTCGTGTAATTCATGATGTTTCAAATGTTTGAAATAGTGACACATGGTGTTCAGGGTTTGGAAGAAGCTCTTTTTAGTTTCATTCTCCTAATACTAAAATTATTTGTATTGCCTAAAATTAGTCTTTGAACTTGCTGTGACTAGCACTTTTTGTATGAAAACTTTCTCTAATAACCGACACACATTCTTCTGTCGCATTTCAGTTATCTCTTCCACAGTGGCAACCAGGAGCACCCAGGAGATATTCTGCTCAACACAACTGTTGAAGTTTTGCCACTTAAGGTACAACAATTCCTTCCTCTTTCCCTTTCCGAGGAATTAATCCCTGTAGCCCTGGTGTGAGGCTGTTCTTGTTAATGAGATGAAAGAACATCTCATGGTCTGTGGGACTCCAGTGGGGGTGATCTAAAATTGTCTTGAAATATTGAGCCCCGGCATATTGGCCCCTATCCTCATTCACAGAGCATTCATTTTGTTTTCTGTTGGAAAATAATGTGGACATTTGTTCTAGGAAAAAAAAAGACTGTTTATTTCAGTGTTTATTTGGAGTTTCTATTTTGAGTCTCCAGATACCACTGGGCATTTAAGTACCTGTTGGTGAATATACAAAATTAATTTATTTTTCTGTTAGGAATACCTGGTTTCTTTCAAGTCAACACACGTTCTTGACTGCTGTACAAGATTTAGTGTCTAATTTTCCAGCCATCAATGTTTTATATCCAGATTCAGATGATGGGTAAACAAAGCACCTTTACTGACCAGTGTTTTGGTGGCTGACACTGCTCTCTGGTGAGAGCTGCGCCCCAAGTGCCACTTGAGTTTGTGAAGACATTGTCATGACTCACGTCTGTTTCCATAGAAGCAATTACTTGTAAATTAATACTTTGGTTTTATTTCAGAGAGAAGGTTTGGAAATAAGCAAAGAAACCAAAGACAAACGATTAGAAGATGGCTATTTCAGAATAGGTAATACCTACTTTAGTACAATGTCTTTTATCTTTCTGAACCTATTCCTAAAGTAATTTCAAACTCTTATTAGCTGTTAAGCAACTTGAGATGGCGATTACCAGTGTGGGTTTGGCATCCAAGGCACCTTCACTGCCCCCCACGGGCCATGTCATTGCTGGTCCTCACCGACAGCGAGTCTGCGGCCACTGCCTCTTGCCCTTTGCCTCTTATTGCTACTGAGCCTCAGGTCTGTGTGGAGATGGCCAGAGACACTGGGCGGCCATCGCCACCTGTTCTGAGCACCTGTAACACCGGCATTTCTCCACTGGCCATTGCCGTCCTTGTTATCTGGTGGCTGAACTTCTCCTTTGGAGTCATGCTCTACACCCCCTCTCCCTACCTGAGACCCCAAGTTGCCCCATCTGTGAGGATGCCCTGTGCCCTCTGTGTCTATCTCAGAGCTGGGGCTGTGTTGGTCACCTCAGTGATGGTCCTGACAACAGTGTGGACCTTGGCAGAATCTTCAGTGACTTTCCCCTGTCAGAGTCCTTAGCCCCCATCCCCCTTCACTTCTTGTTTCCTTCCTCTTAGTCTTTGTATCTCCAAACCCAAGGCTGCTGTTCCTCCAGTCAGTGCCTCCTGCCCTATGTACAGCCGTGTAGCTGTTTCCTCTGTCTCAACTGATCCTTTGTGGTTTCTCCTCCTGATGAATGCCTCCCACTTCTGTTAGTTTTCTGTAGCTATGACAAAACACCTGTGGAAATCACCTTAGAAAGAGAACATTTTTGTTTGACTCACAGTTTTGTAGGTTTCCCTCCATGGTTGGTTGGCCTATTGCTTTAGGGCCTATGGTGGAGGCATTCGTCACGGTGGGAGTGTGTGACAGAGAAGCAGGGAGAGAGATTGGGAAATGATGGCTGTCCCAATGTCCCCTTCGGGCACGCTCCCTGTGACCTAACTTCCTTCTACTAAGCCCTACCAACTAAGGGTCCCACTACCTCCCAGGAGTGAGAGTTGGAGACCAAACCTGGAGCACGTGGGCCTTGGGGGGACATGTAAGGCCCACCCTGCAGCACCCTCCCTCACCAGCTCAGCGCCCCTCCTCTGCGTCACACCGTGCCCCGCTCCTCTGCTGTGTGACCCTCTCATTTCATAGCTCCTCTCTCTCGCCCTGGGGAGAGGGGCGAATTCAGTGGGATCAGTCTGGGTGGTTGCCTGTGCTCCTGTCACTTGGTAGATGCTGATTCAGTGAGGAGGAGACATTTCATTTTAAAACAGTTCCGTGCTTCACTAGGCCCCACCAGCTGGCGGCTGCACCACGTCCCAGTGCCACACCATGTCCCAGTGCCACACCACGTCCCAGTGCCACACCACACAGGCAGGGAGAAGGTTGGCCTGTAGGTCTGGAGGGCGAGGCCTTCCTCGGGCGCCCCCTAGAGCAGTTACCTGTGGTACGCGTCACCCAGCTGAGGAGGGGCTCCCCCGAGTGGTGCCCTGTGGTTCTGGCAGGCAGGATGACGCTGGTTGTCTTCGTGTGAGGGCCATCTATAGACGTGTATGCAAAACTAGTTGAGTATCCAGGACATTTTTGACCCCTGTTACCTACCAGCTATTTAATTTCTGAGAAAGCTGTTCTAGATTATGAAAGCAGCATAGGAAACAGAGACACGTGTGTTTAATAGCGCTGCAGACATTTGAAGACACTGACTGCCTGGACCATGAACTCACGTGTACTTAGACTCTGAAGACAACTTACGAGTTGTCAAACTGAGGACCTCGTGTAACTGAAAAGCCCTCAGAAATAAAGAGCGTTTGATGTTTGTCATCTGAGTATAAAAACTCTCCTGTAAGGCGTGCGCTGCAGTGAGTGGTGGTGTGAGGGCCTAACAGACCTTCCCCAAACAGCTGTCGCCGGTGAAGTCATTAAAAAAAAGTATTTAAAACTCAAGATTGTCGGGGGGTGGGGGGGAGGTGTACGTGAGAAGCTCTTATTCATGGGAATCTACTAAACCTCCAGTGTCCTGGGTCTGCAGTACTGAACCAGGCCCTCTCTGTCACCTCCCTGCCTGTGCTCAGTGGTAGGAGCTCTGCTCTGCCAGGTGCAGCCCAGAGCGCAGGGCTCTCCTGCCAGCTGCTAGGCTGGGGCTGAGTTCTGTCCTTGGGCTGCCACTGTCATTGTCGCCAACTCTGTTCTAGACGAGAGCAGCTCCAGTCTCTACCCAACCTCCACTCATGGGATAGAGATGGAAGCTCAGATCCAGGCAAGCAGGTAACAGGGCAGGGCCTGGCTGTCACCCTTGCTCAGCCTCCTTGTTCCCGTTAAACCAGGGTTTTGAGAGGAAACAGGATTGCCTCCCTGCTGCTGCCCACAGGAGGGGTCTGCACAAGTGCAGGAAGCGGAAGTGCCGTGCTCTTACTGGCAGGCCACGCCCTCCAGAGTGGCAGAGACCCCGGCAGCTCATGTTCAGGTTCCTCTTCTTTCTGGGTTCCCATGAATTTGAAGATTGAGTCCACAGAGCAGGAGGACGAGTGTAAGGGCAGGATGCATTGAAGAACAGGAGCAGGACTCCTGCGGTGCCCAGAGGACCCGCCCAGTGTGCCCTCGGTTCACTGCTGCTGGTCCACCTTAATTAGGGTTTGAAAAATGTATCAATGCTGTTGGTCCAAGTTTATGCTAAGTAGGGTTTGAAAGATAGTAATGCTATTGGCCTTGTGTGCAGCGGCTCCTGCAGCAGGTGTCCGTACCTTGCCCAGGCCTGGCCACCGAAGGACAACAGTGGGCATGCCTCAGGCCCTCTGCCTGTGTGGCGGGCTTCGCGTGATAGTAGTCCATACTGGCTGCGTGCATCCGGCTGACCCACCCTGGCCCCCACTCTGCTGCTCAGCAGGGACCAGTAGGCCACTCGCACGGCTTGGCAGCTAGAAAGCCACGTCACTAGCACACTGGGAAGTGATCCCAGAATACCAAAAGCTGCCACAGTCGGCCTTCTGCTCACAAAGCAGGTATCACTCGAACTAGAGGGGCGTTCTCCCTGCTGGAGACGGTGGGGGCGGGGTGGGGTGCAGATTTTGCCCTGGGTAGAGGCAGACCAGAAGGACAGGGTGCTCCTCAGCCTTCCCTCTGGGGCCCAATTTGGAACAGAACTTGGGAAAGTTCAAGGCTAAGGGCACCATGGACTGTGGTAGAGAAGTGGGTTGTAAAAAAGTGGAGGACGGTGGCTATGTACAGGGCAGCCTGGAGCTCAGCTGGACACTCACCAAGGAGAGCCGGGAAAGAGCACAGAGGAGCCCCCTTAGGCGGGAGCCAGTGCCCAGGGTGGCCTGCAGAGGGGCCCGAATCCAGTTACCATTCACATTTACAGTAGATAGGCTCCCATACTACAGGTCCAGCAGTGATTTGGGACCTCTGTATTAGTAAAAAAGATATTTCTATATTTCAAAATCCTCCTTAGAACACCCATAGTATACAGAAATGTTACTTGTTTTTATATATTGAATTTCATCAATGAAGAATTTGTGGGAGTTTTTCTTTTTATATTAGTACCTGCCTCCTTTCCTCAGTTTTCCTGGTGGCTCACAGAGACTGCCCTTTATGGAGAACATTTGCTAGCCCTTGGCTTAGAATGACTTTGACCCTGAAGGAACCATTTTCTCATCACTTGTGAAAGCATGCTGTTTTTTTTTTTTTTGTTGTTGTTGTTGTTTTGTTCTTTGTGAAGGTATTCCTTACAGCAAGAAAAATTTAATAGCGTGTCCCCTTGACAGAAGATCCTGGCTTCACTCCTTCTCTAGGAGAGCCATTTCAGCTTGTCATTTCTGGTGGCATTACAAATGGACACTGTAGATGAGGTGTTCCTTCACAGCCCCTTCCAGACAAGTCCTTGAAAGAACACATGTGCCTTGAGCCCCTGCTCAAGGCCAGCCTCTGCTCTTGACCTGATTCAAACACTGAGGTTGGTTATGCCGGACTTAACCTTGAAGGCAATCAGATGGAGTCACATAGGTCTTACTTTGGCAAGGTTTTCCAAGTCACAATTTGCTAAAATGTTGGTGATGCAGGAACACACATTTTTGTTTTGTTTTTTTAATTTAAAAGTATAGTTCTACCTAATTAAATAGGTTTCTTCCAATGTCTTGAAGCATACCCTACTTGAAAACTCTTAAAGCTGAGTGAAAGGAGGAGAGGGGGGAAAGACATCCAGGCCCTGACTGGAGACACTGGACAGAAACATTTTGGTGGGTTCCTGTCCCGTCTTCAGTCAGGGATGTTTCATGTGTGGCTGTCACAGACTGTCCAGCAAGTATTGATTTTTGTTTTGAAGGAAAGTTTGAGAACGGTGTCGCGGAGGGAATGGTAGATCCTAGCCTCAACCCCATCTCGGCCTTTCGCCTGTCAGTCATTCAGAACTCTGCTGTCTGGGCCATTCTTAACGAGGTAAGAATACACTAATCAGTGAAGCCACTTAGATGCTGAGTTTTTATTAGTTTGATATTTCATGTAAGGCCTTTTTGGAGTTGAGCATTAACTAACTGCCTTATACTTTTCACTATTTTGTGTTTCAGATTCATATTAAAAAAATCACTAATTGATCATCTAAGAAACCAACACGTTTTTTCCTGGTGACTCTGTTAAAGATAGTTAAGCATGTACCTTTTTTTTTTTTTTTTTTTCCAAACTTGAACACTACCTCTGTGAATCTACTGTAGATAAGACGACTGCTGTTTCCACTTGGAAAGCGAATCTCCCGAAGATAATTGTATTCATTTGAACTATGCTCTTCTCCAATTTTAACTTGATACAAACATTTTACAATTATGACAGCCTGTTAATAGGACTTGTACTGTTTTGGTATTATACTAATACATACGAGTTGTACATATTGTTACATTCCTTAAATTTGAGAAAACTAATGTTAAATACATTTTATGAAGGGGGTACTTTTGAAGTTCATTTATTTTACTATTATAGACCCTCTTTTATAGATTATCAGGGATTATATATAAATATATAAATATACATAAAATGTATGGAATTAATTTATTAGAAACACTTAAGGAGTACATATTTTTGTGCAGTAAATTTTTGAATCAGTACTTTTCTTGAGAACCAGTTACCTTGCTTTTTTAAGTTCTTTCTATATTTTTCTTTCAAAATGCAAACATTACAAATCAATGCCATTTTTCAAATGCACTGCCATTTAAGATTGATTATAGATGGATTTCTTAACTGAAGTACTTTTATAATCACAGCGATTCTAAACAAAATATTTTCAAAGGCATTTATCATTCCTTAAAGCCAAGATTTTAAAGACCAACATCCTTCTTGAGGGTTGCTTTACTATACTGCGTGTGGTATGTAGCCACAGAAAATCAGTCTGAGGACTCTCAGTGTGCGGGTGTGACGGCGCCAACCTGAATCGCCACGGACTCACTCGCTAAGTCTCTGGTAGGGAAGGTGGCAGACCCTTCCTTCCTTTTTAATCTTTGTCTGTAATCCATGAGTTATATGCATTCTCTTTTCTTGTTGAACCTTTTATATCTGCTCTCATTTCTGAGTTAATGTTTTTAGGTAATGCTATTGTATAGGTCATGATGTGTATAATTTTAAAGAAAAACAAAATTATTATATAGATTTGTGGCAAAAGGTAGTATAGCAGTTGTATGTTTTCCCAGAATGCTTTATTCTGCTGCATTGTGATCTGACCTGTTTCCAGAGCAATCATCACCTTCAGCGGCAGTTCCACATCCTGTCACTGCGGCCAGCAGAGTGTGTCACCGGCTTCAGCCATCGACGGTCTCCACAGAGTACTTCCCTTTCAAACAGTTAGGAGCTGTCGAGCCAGCCAGGCCACTCCAGCCACCCAGGGTTACAGTGTGTGGCAGGTGTTTACAGGTGGATCCCCTGAGCTTTCTGAGGGGCCCTGACTGAGGCCGAGGGCTGGTGACCTCTGGCCTGGAGTTTACTGCTGCCCAGTATGTGGGATGCATGGCGTCCAACGCTGCCCTTGCTGTGCCAGATGAAGGGGAGGCTGGGAAATGCCCATCAGGTTCTGTTGTCCCGCTCTGTTGTAGAATGTTTAGTTTCCTTGGTCAGCAAACCTACCATGTGGCCCAGGATTTGATGTCAGATTTCAGTTGAAGTTTTTAAATTCCCCATCGCAGAGCCTATCAGCAAATTTCTTTCAAAACAGGGACTTGCCTTTTGTTGTAAATGTAGGCACCACCTTGGCATTCTGAACCACTACTGAAGCAGCTAAAAATCTGTGCAGATGGAGACCCCCAGGGTCCCTGGTTCCTCAGTAGCAACTGGGACTTCAGAAGGAAAGCCAGCCTAGGAGGACAAAGTGCTGTAGCTCCCCGGGCCACTAGTTAGGGCTTCTTAAAGACTGGGCCCAGCCAGCGCAGCTCCCACCCCAGCCTCTGCTCCTCTCTCCAGTTCCTGGAATTCTTTCCATCATTCACGGAGACTCTCCTTCCTCCCATGGCTTTGTTCCCTGTTTCTAGAATGTGTCCGGCACATGGAAGGTGTGGTCGCCTCTGAGCATGTGAACCAGCTGTGCCAGCCTCTTCCCTCCCTCTGCTCCCTTGGCCTTTCACCCTCCCACCATGCACACGCATCTCCCTGCCTAGTTGTGACTGACGTGTCGTCTCTGAGCTCCTGCAGCCAGCCTGCGCCTCATTTCCTCTCTGTCTGTCCTTCACTGCAGCAGTGGACTCGCCTGGCCTCAGCATTAGTTGCTCCTCCTTTCCACCAGGTCCTCCGCTAGGCAATTGAGAGCAATCTTGCTTTCCCCAAGCAAGAATTTATAGTGGTGGCCCTGACGGGTAGCAGAGGGCCAAGAACACTTGGAACCAGAGTACCTGAACTTGACACTGAACCACTTGTACCAAATAATGAATGGGGAAAATGTCACTAATATGTTAGTCCCACCACCTGACATGGATTGGCATCTGGTGTGTATTCCAGGTTAACTATTCAGACTCCTGAGCAGTGCATGCCTGCCTAGGCACTAGTCACTAGACGCACAGTAGCTTTTTAAGTTAATAAAAAATTTAGTTCTGCAGTTGAACTTGCAACGTTTCCAGTGCTTTGTGGCCACATGTGACTAGTGGCTACTACATTGGCCCTAGAGATATAGAACATTTCCATCATTGCAGAAAGTTCTGATGGGCATTACTGTGTGGAGTACAATGTGAACACTTTAGAAACCAGAATTAAAGGATTCTGAGGACAGGGTTAAAAGCAGATGGGCGTACGCTATAATGCAATGAGTATTTGGGGCGAAAAGAGAAAGTCGAGGACCAATTTCTAGCACCTAAGATCCAGGCTTTCTTGGTTTGGATCCAGACGGGCTAGACATACATGTATATATTCAACTCTTAGAGATGTCTTTGAACCAAGGTTCTGTGCAGCTTTTCAGATCAGCAGCTGAACTAAAAAATTAGAAGGTACAGTTATTTTAAAAGCCATGAACAAATTTGTAAAGGCTTCTTTTAAATCTTTCATAATAATAAAAAACAAAATTGTCTCCCAACAGTACTGTCCCTCAAAGAAGTTTGGTGATATGAAAATAGCATGTCTGGGGAGATTGCTCCAGTTAATAGCAGTGTGTTTAGTAGACAGAATTCTAAGAGTGACTCCCTCCCTGGGACCTTGTATCATATCCTCCCCTTTGAGTGTGGGTGGAACTGTATGATCCATGATTATGCAATGTTATGTAGCAAAAGATTATCTGGAGGCGACTAATCCAGTCTCCTGAGCCCTTTAAAAGCAGTTTTCTAAGTCTGGTAGCCCAAGTTATAGACTCCAAGCAGAACTCCAACGCTAGGCAACTGAGTGGAGGGGGTCACAGGGGAAGGAATACCGGCAGCCTCCAGGAGCCAGGAGGCTTTGGCTGCCAGCGAAGAAAATGAGATGTACAGCCCTATAGCCACAGGAACTGACTCGGGCCACAAGCTCATACATGGGCTTGGAAATGGATTTGTTTCCACATAAGAACCCAGCCTGGCCAAGCACCTCGATCCTAGCTTTGTGGGACCCTAATTGGAGAACTCGAGTCTGCTGTGACTTCTGACCTGCAGAACTGTAGGATAGTAAATGGGTGGAGTTTTAGGTTGCTACATTTGTGGTAGTTGCTGTACAGCAATAGAAAATGTCATTTAGAAGAGGTAAGGAGGAGACGACTTCGTACCTGATTGTCTGTAGTATGTTGGGTATTTCTTGATTTAAAAAAAAAAAAGTGCACGAATAGTCTCTACTAGTAAATTGTAGTCCTGGGCCTCAGCTAGGATGTTTTGTGCCAGAGATCTCAGTCTTTGTTGGAAGTTTGTTGGTAAAATGTAATGTTTTATACAAGAACTGTTAGAACGAGATTATAGGAATCGAAATGTGAGGAGCCTTTTTTTCTAGGTGAGATATTCATGATTTAGAATAGACTGCTCTGAACCTGTCAGAAGTATACAAAAGAATAAACAGTGGTATTCCAGGACACCAAATTAAGAGAAAAATAACTCCTCCTTATATGTAGAGATTACATAGTAATTTATTCTGTTATGAGGGACTTATTTTTTTTAATCAAAACTTTATTACCTAGCACAGATCAAACCCTATTTGTGCCAACCCCATTTTTGTACTTTGAGAATGTTTTCCAAAATACCTCTCTGCTTTCAAGCCGTTAATTGCAAATGGGGTTCACTTTTAGTTTGGTTTATCCATTAATTTTTGTGCTCATCTTTACTATGTTGCCATACCCTTGATTTAAGAATAAGGAAATTAGAAACTACAAACTTTCAAGATTGCAAATGTGTCATCATCACATCTTTGTGTTAAAAGGAAACTTAGATTTCCAGCTCAATCCCTTTATAAAAGCAACTTTTCCAAGCTATGTAGCAGTATTTATAATGTGTAAAATTTAGTTTGATAGTGTGAAATTTTAAATTCTTAATCTTAACAGATATATGCTAACTAGTATGCTTACTTTATTTCTTTAATGCATGTCAACATACGATGCTAAAAAGACTACTAAAGCAGTATTAGGAAAAGCAGCCAAGTGAGGGTTTGTCACCCAAACCCTGTGTCATCGTTATATTAAACTCTTCCCACCTTTGGCACCCCCTTCTCCGGTTTGGGCACCAATCAGACCATTGTCAAAGAACAGACAGAGGAAGAGCTGGCGCTCTGGGTTGTTGGAACTGAGAGGAAGGAGATGTTCAAGACAGTAGGGTGGGCTAGGGTGCAGATCCGGGGTAGAGCACTGGCCTGTGTGTGCCAGGTCCCGGGGTCCTGCCCCTGGCACTGTAGGGAAAAAAGGCAGTGAAGTGAGCTGGGAAGGAGGCAGAGCACTGTGCCCACAGTTAATGCTGCAGTCCAATGTCCAGGGCAGCGGTGCTAACGGCTCTGACTGAGGACTGTGAACGCTGGAATACCCTCAGACGTCAGGCAGGCTCTTTTGTACCGCTCGCTCCTAGGTGTTTCACTGTATTAGTAATTAGCAGCTGTCCCAGAATCAAAGGTTGGTTTGTACCTTACCCTGATTAGCATCCCGTTATTTGTTCAAAGTGCTCGATGTCTGCTCAACTTTGGTAAAAATCTCTTGAAGACATTCTCTCTGAGCCTTAAAAATGGCGGATATCGACAGTACTGTAAGATGCACTGCCAGCAGATTTGATATTTTCATTTCGGTATAGCCAGTGATGTTTTCTAAGGAAGATTTAAAGTCTGCTAAGCCTAACAGTTGTGTTTCCTTCATGGAATGAAGAACTAAGCATGTCTCATTCAGAGCACTTTCCTTGGAAAGGCTGTCTTTGCATTTGGGGATGTTTCTGGAGGCATCCCTTGGAGAAGCTGCCTGAACAATCTCTGCCAGGTTGTACCAGATGTTTTTTTTTCTTCCTAAATGTACATATTTTCCTTAATGTCTAGATGTGTTGAACGGTTAATATCTGTAGTAATATTTTAGGTACCTATTGGATTTTTAAAGGAAGAATATTTATTTTCAATTTGCTGCTATAATTGAAAACCTAATAACTGGTCCTGTTGACTGTGCCTTTCATCACTGTTTCTCTGTGCCACAACTGTTCATGTGTATTTGAAATAAAGAGATTTAAAAAGCCGTGCTGATTCAAGATTTCTTCTAATAAAATTAGCACTGAAAGGAATTTCTTTTCAGTTAGAAACAGGAGTGGATCCTATGTGTTTTGAAAAGGGTATAGCCCTGCTGTCAGACCCAGATGGCCACTGTTTACACAGGTGTTTGCTTAGCCCCCAGCACTGCCTCAGGCTAGTGTATAGTGGGAGTTTGTGCTTTGTGCCCTCCTTTCTCGGCAAGCCACACTGTCAGTGACAACAGAGCCTCTACTACGCAGCTGCACCTCAGGTTAAAGAGGCTTGGTGAAGACTGAGGGTAGCCCGTTGTCCAAAATCAATTCATATGAAAGTTATGTATAGCTCCTGGGTGCCCATATTACCACATGCATGCTTTAGTTTAAAAAATATTTATTAAAGGAATGTACTTGACCACAGTGTTAGCATATCTCCTCAAATCTGTAAACTTTACACCTTTAAGATATCTACAAAGCGTTTATTTACAAGTTTTACAAGAAATCATCACCTCACCAATACTGTTGACACAGTCAAGCTGGGTACTGCCACCTTTCTCTTCATTTCACTCGATACTTATAGAAAGAACACAGAGCACGGGTGAAGTTCCAGCCTAGTGCCAGCGACAGCCCATACAGTAGGATCAGAGGTGCAAATGGGTAGAGAAGAATTACTGTGTTTTTCAAAAAGGGCAATGCTGGAAGGGAAAGAAATCCAAATTATTTCTTAAAAAAAGTGAACATTCCAAAACACGGCTTGCTCTTCAACATGTGGGACCAAAAAGCGCGTGATGCAGGTCTGTGGCTCAAGTGGTAGAGCCCTTGCCCAGCTCATCTGAGGCACTAGGTTTGATCCTCGGCACCACATTAAAATAAAGGGGTCCTTCTACAACTAAAAATGTTTTTAAAAAGGTACGTGGTGCTGTTTGTAGAACTATAAATACTGTCTTGCTACCCTTAGGACTGAGCGAGGGACATTACAAATACTGACCAGGACAGTGACCACCTCAGAAGCCCATCTTAAGGTACTGAGACAGATGATGACGGAGGGGGGAAAAAATCAGCCATTTGAAAGTTTCCAGTGCAAAAGCCATTATACCCCCACGGTTCCCAGATATCACTTAGTCCAGGGGCCCCCTCTGCAGACTTGGAATGTGTTGCCCACAGAAAGATCCCAGGAGAGTGTTCCCCACATAGGAGGGCCAAGTGTTGCACCAGGACACCGACCACAACCTTCCCCAATTATGTGACAACCAGAAGCTTGAATCTGGTCACAAACCCGGCCCTAGAGCAGGGGAAGGACTGGCAGTGCCTACACCAGGCAGTGCAGCGAAGGGGATAAGATCCTGGCAAATCAGCTGAGAGCTGGGAACAGCTCTATCCAGAGGACCAGTCTGAGGAAAGTAAAAGCTGCTGACAGCAAGAACAGGAAGGGCTAAAATATGTGGGAGCTCTAGATTTTATTTTCCACTGGAGAGCCTTTTTTGGAGGCTGGTACTGGGAGATCAAACTCAGGATCTCAAACATGCTAGTCGAATGCTCCAGCTCTGAACTACATCCCCAGCCTGACCTCCAGCTTTTGACTCTCCTGCTTCCTGAACAGCTGAGATTATAGGCATGCACTACCTACCACACCTGGCTCGTAAGAGATAATATGCTTGAAGACTAATGTAAGAATGTTATTCATATTAAGTAAAATGAGCTGACAACAGGATTTAAGAGTAAATTGGCAGGCCAGGCACCATGGTGCACACCTGTAATCCCAAGCGGCTCAGGAGGCTGAAGGAGGAGAGTCTCAAGTTCAAAGCCAGCCTCAGCAAAAGTGAGCTACTAAGCAACTCAAAGAGATGCTGTCTCCAATAAAATACAAAATAGGGCTGGGGATGTGGCTCAGTGGCCAAATGCCCAAGTTCAATCTCTGGTAACAACAACAACAAAAAAAGTAAATTGGCAAACATATGCTGAGGTCAATAAAAGTTGGGTCTAATTGTCTGTGATCATCTACAGAACCATACATGATCACAAAAAAAGAAAATGGTGCAAAAATGTTTTCAACAGCTCCAGTCACAGGCCTGCAAGCCCAGACCCTTCCCTACTCTGCCCTGGTATCAGTGACCTGGAACTGAACATGCAGAAGAGACGGGAGACCAACTCCTGCCAGCAGCTTGGAGATGTCAGCATGATTTAACACGGTGCCAGGAGATTATGAAATTTGTCATATACCAGCTAGACCACTTTCTAGCTGGGAGACCATAGACAAGTTAATCTTTTGCAGTTTCCTCACTGGAAAATGGGAACAAGTGAACCTGTATCATCATTGTTATAAGGATTACATAATATACTTGGGGCAGGGCCTGTCAGTGCTCCATATGTGTTACAACTTGACCCCTCCCTGTCATCTACGCAGGCACCCACCCAATTTCTTACAGTACTTACCACTGTATCCTAGGAAGGTTACATAGATGTAATAGCCAACTGCAATCAGCCATAAGGTATTTCCAACTAAATATCCAATAAATGTGTCTGTTAGGATAACATCTGCCAGGAGAAATGCACAGTGAGTCTCTTCCCAGTGCACACAGGGAGCACGGGCGACAGATGAGAAGTAAGTCTTACTTACGGTTGATGAAGAACAGCTGGATGAAATGCAGAATGACCAGGAGTGGGTAGAAGGCATTGAGGTGCACGTCAAAGGCGTAGCCCCACTCCACGTCACAGTCTCTGCTCTGTCGCTTTACTAGATACTTGTTGGAGATGAACCTAAAGGGTGAGATTAAGATTCCCTTCATAATACAGTAAAATCAACTCTATTTGCACTTATTGCCTTCTACAGATCAGACACTGCTCTAGATTCTGGAGCTCAGGGTGAGCTGGTGCTCCAGGCTCTCTCTAGAGGGAGGACACGGAACGCTGGCGTCTGTCAGAGGGTGCCATAGAGAAAAGCACAGCAGCAACAAGGACAGAATATGCACAAATTTTCTAGTCAAAGTTATGTTGGGGTAAAGACCAGAGGGCAGTGGTGGCACCTGGCTTCCTGAAGGAAAGGTTAAGAAGGCAGGTGTGCCTGGAGGGAGGAACCAGGAAGGGAAGCCCGAAGAGAAAGCGGAGCCAGATTTCCTGGTGCCTGTGGCCACTCTAAGATGTGGCTTTCACTGTTGGTGGAGAGAGAAGCCATGGGGCTGGCAAGCAGTGCCTGGCTGAAATGTTCTGCAGGGTCTCTGTGGCCAGTCTGAGAACAGACTATAGTGACAAGTCAAGGAGGGAGAGGGAAGGCTGCTGCGGACAAGAGCCCAGAGCAGCAGGAGCAATGGAGGTGGGGGATGCAAGACATTCTGGACTGGGAGCAGAGCCAACAGGATTAATGTCAGAGGGGGTCTGAGAAATAAGGAAGAGTCAAGGGGAGCCTGGAGCTGGACTGGGGATGTTGAAGGAGCCGCCAGCATGGAGTCCAGAGATGGGCAGGAAGTCCGCAGCTTGGGGGAGAGCGAGGTCGAACTAGAACAGAAGCTTCAGTGTGGGGGGATCTTGACAGCCATGAACCTGAAGGATATCACCAGGAGAACACAGTGACCAAGGCAAGTCAACTCCCTATTAAAAGGTGAGGAGGACAGGAAGAGACAAAGGGAAGAGGGCCGGCAGCATGTCCAGCCACAGGAATACGAATTACTCAGCTGTCACTGTTCTCTGCGCGGCCATCAACTCAGGTAAGTGGTGAGTGACTGAAGGGGATAAAGTCCACGAAACAAAAAGGGAGCTCTTCAAAGAACAACGCGGGTCATTTGTGGAAATTCAATGTACCTTTTCTATGTGCCAAGGCATTTCAATTCAAGGACACAATTAAGAAAATTCTCTTCCTATAGAGGAGATAAAAATAGAAAATAAAGAAACAGGAAGAACATGGTGCAGTGTAATAAACAGTCCCTCACTTCTTCATCTAAAGAGTGGAACCAGAGGCAGGGAAGGGCGGGGAGGTGGTTGCAGGAAGCTGGGTCATGGGTATCCAAAGCCAGTTAGACAGGAGGCCTGAACTCTGCTCCACAGCACAGGGGGTGCCTATGGTTCACATCGATTTATTGTACACTTTACAAAGAACTAGAAATTCAAAGGTTCCCAACACAAAAAATTTAAAGGAGCTGGAAATGCTAATTACCTTGATCTGATCATTACACATTGTATACATGTATCCAATCACTGCAGAGGACACCACAAATATGTATGATTAAATAATTTTGAATGAAAAAGACTTTCATGTAATAGCATGTGGCTCACCCTCAGGAGTTCTGTTCCCCTGCTCACCGTCAATGGGAGAGAGCTGTTCCTTCAGAGAGCTCCCTCCCACCTGCATCAAGGACACCACTCACATCCACATCTTGGGCCAGACTCTGGTCTCCAAGTTTCAAATCAGAATAGAGACCTCAGGCCCATTGACCCTCACTTCCACTAAATATTCCGCATGCCCCCTGAACTCCACGGGCCCCCTGAGCTCTGCACACCTGACATGGCATGCTCATCTGCACTTGTCGCAGGCCATCCTGAAGGAGGCTGTGGCCGCCCCATCTCTTTCCTGTCCCTCACCATATCCTGTTTCCATGGGATGCTCTTCAGTCCACCCGACTGTTACCACCACACTACTCTGGGCACCCTCTGCTCTTCGCAGAGCCCCTGCCAACTCTCTGGCCTTGACCCTTTTCCACCTCCTCGTTCACTGCCAGGGAAGACTTTGTTAAGCGTGAAACTGACATGATTCCCTCCCTCCCGAGGCCTGAGCTCCACCTCTCTACCCTCCAGTCACACGTGCAGCCTGGGAGAACAGGTCCTCTTTTTTCTGAATGGCATCGAGGTTGACTTCTCTAGTCTCATCTCCTCCCTAGTCGCCCTCAGGGTCCCTCTCTACCCCAGACCTGGCATGCTGTCTCTCACTTCTGTGCCTCTGCACCTGCAAGTCCAGGTACCAGCGGTCAGAGGTCCCATGTTTCCCCTTCATGCTGGTTCCAGTGGACCTCTGGTAGGGCCACGGTTACATGGAATCCTTTCTAGTTTTAGTTCCTCACAGGATTCACAGCTCAAACACTGGTTCTCAAAGATAGTATCTATTTAACTCACACTACGATATAAATTCATATCCAAAGTGCTCAACTGGACAACACCATTTCTGGGGCCTCCAGAATCACTGCATTCAGGGCAGAACACTTGCTATAAACGATTCCTTTGAAAGCCTCGTTTCTCGATTTTTTTTTTTTTAAGACTGTGCCATTTTCCTGGGTAGCTTTGTAATAAATGTAATTAGTTAGCAATATTAACTATGGCCTCATTTAAAAATTTTACATTAATAGTACAAAGCATTTATTAACTACCTAGTACATACAAAACCTGCACTTTATGAGTCAGAACTTACAAAGAAAATAAAAGGTTGGTATCACCAAAGGTTCTAGTCTTGAAGTTTTGTTTAAGATATTAATAGCTACATTAGACTTAGCACTTAAGTACATTCCAAGTGCTTATTATACCACAATCCTCTCAAAAATCTGACAAAACAGGTAATTCATTTTACAAAAGGTGAGACTTGGACTATGCATGACACAAATGGCTGC
Organism: Ictidomys tridecemlineatus; assembly: GCF_052094955.1. Classification (NCBI taxonomy): domain Eukaryota; kingdom Metazoa; phylum Chordata; class Mammalia; order Rodentia; family Sciuridae; genus Ictidomys; species Ictidomys tridecemlineatus. The sequence continues at coordinate 37,777,543 of NC_135488.1, read as the reverse complement.
ACTGGCATTTGAACCCAAGTCACACTGTGACTAAAATATTCCATCCTGTTTTCCTAATACAGGGCACACCACTCCATCTTGGTGTCAGGTATGTTCCATCAGGTATGTACCTCTGAGGTGAACAAATGGAGTGTCCACAGTAACTGCAAAGCCAAAGTTAATTACTTACCACATTAAAGTTGATATCAGAAGACCAACACCCACACAATCTATGAACACGACCCATAGGAGAAGCTTTATCGTCTCAAAAAATCCCATGTCCAGCACAAAGCCAAATCCTATAGTGGATACTGAAAGAAAGATTCACAAGATTCACTCAGACACTCGCTGGGTACAGGGCACTGGCCTTGGTGTCAGGGTTTGGTCCTTACATGCCCCCCAAAGGCCCATGTACTAAAGGCTCAATTGCCAACCCTGGTGCTACCAGGAGCTGATAGAACCTTTAGGAGGTGGGGCCTAGTGGAAGGAAGTTAGGTCACTGGGAGTGTGCCCTTGAAGGGGAGATTGGGACCCTGGCCCCTTCCTGTTTCCTGGCCATTGGGAGATGAGCAGTTTTCCTCTACCATGAACTCCCCACCATGATGTTTTGCTTCAATACAGCAACAGGGTCAAGTGACCATGAATTCATACCCCTGAAACCATGAGCCAAAATAAAAATTCCCTCCTTATAAATTGTTTCTCAAGTATTTTGTTATAGCAATGGAAAGGCAAGTGACACTCTTGGCCTCCAAAGACCCATAGACTAGTGAGACAGACAGACCAAAACAAAACTCCCAGGATGTGTCATATGTAACTGATGTAGCAACCGGGAACCACCCTGGGCTATAGATAGATTGTTTGTTGAGGTAGGTAGTTTACGGTGACAGGCCAGCATTCCAAACACGACCGGACAGAAAAGGCACTCATGTATTTTAAGTCCAGTTAAAAGTGAAAAACACTCTATCACTTGTGACTGATGCACTTTCATTATACTACTGGAGAACTTAAAAACAGGTTTTCAAGTTCATGTTGCTATTTTGGAACTCTCTGGATTTACTTAATCGTGAAATACCATGTCCAATCCTGACATTCTTTTTCACAGCAAGTTGGAGTTTGGGTATTGGTTCACTATAGTTAAAAGACATGAAGTGAATTTTTCCCCCTGCTCTTCGAGGTCCCAAAGCAGCAATTTAATTTACTCTGGCATTGGATTGAGACCTGTAGAACTAGGAATAATTAACCTTTCCTGTGATTTTTGAAGGTATAGAAAAAACAGCTTCAGATATCCCCAAATTTGAACCCAAAACACATTATATCAAAGAATCCTTCAAATGATAAGCCTAATCTGAAAAGCTCAATTTGTTCTTCAACTCTATTGCAGAAACTAACACTTACCACAGAGCCAGATACTTAATAAGACCAAGAAAGCAGGGTCATCTCTGGCCCACTGGTCCTTTGTCTGTTTCCGGTAATGAAAGTTCCTATAAACCCTCTGTGGGGAAGTGAACAGGTAGAGCATCTGCCAGGCAGCAAACTCAAAGTCCATCTGGCGAAATCGAAAAAGCCTCCTGAGGTATTTGTAGCGTTTTGCTCCAGCCGTGTGTCTTGCTGCATCCCTGGAATTCAAGACTCCGTTCCCCTGCACTGAGGAATTCACTGAAGTACTTGGTAACATCTTCCTAGATGGAAGAAAACAATTCTTTTACATGCAATATGAAGAAACGTTTGGCTATCAGCACCCCTCTTCTGTGTTATTTGGCAAGGAGGTCACTTTACATTTTCTCTTCCACCCTTCAGAAGGGTCAGGGGTCAAAAGCAACTGGAGTTGGTACTGAGGCTTGTCTTGAGGCTGGAGAACTGCTGCCCACTTCAGGCCAGGGCAACACTATGGGATTCAGAACCATCTAACACTTATCCAGGGTCCAGGCTGTTCCCACACTTCACCTCACTCGATCCTCAGACAGCCCTCCCAGGTAGCTAATGTTGGCAGAGGGAGAGGCACAGGGAGGTGAAGTGACCTCCCTATGAGCACGAAGACAGTGATGGAGCCACGATTGGAACGTAACCACCAAGCCCTTAAGGGAAAACCTTAGTTGAAGCCGATTAGAACGCAACGTTACCGAAGAGGTACAATAGCTTTTCCACACAGGTTCATCAGCGTAAGGCCAGCAAGCTCCTTGTTCATCAGAATGCGACATAAAAACAAAGCAAATATCCAATCCCTAGCGCTTTACTCCCAGGGCAGTTCAGCAGGAGGCATGACAGCGTGGGAGACCAGTCGGCCAGGCCAAGGCTGGTGAGCGCAGCCCGACGCCCCTACTACGCTTCGTCGGCCTCTGGGACGCGGACAGTGCCCCGCCCCGCCCAGCTCTTCTCCATTCGCCCGGGGCCTCGGGTATGGCTGCCAGGTTTAGCAAATAAAGGTACAGACCGCCCAGTTACATTTGAATTTCGAGCAAGGAACGAATTAGGAGTCCCACGCAACATGTCGGACATGCTTATACTAAAAACTCTCTGAGATTCCCATGTAAATGGGCGACTTTGATTTTCTCCAGGAACTCGACCGCGGGCCTGAGGCCCGAGAGGGGCCGGACACGGGCATGGTCACTCCCCAGCCGCCGTGACGCGGGGCCGCGAGCAGCCGGAAGACACGGCCCCCGGCGCGAACAACAGTCGCGCGCGGGTGGAGCAGTCCTCGGGGCTCACCTGGAGCTCTACTGCGGCCTCGGCCCGGAGCCGAGCTACCCGCCACCTCCGCCTAGCAGCCGAGCCCAGCCGCTGCCCGGGCGACTTCCCTTCCGCAACGTAGCCGGCGCTCGGGGCGCGTCTTGCTGACGTCACGAGCGCCCATTTCCGCTACGCATGCGCTGCCCCTCGGGACTCGTAGTGTCTTCCGCCCAACCGGGGAAGACCTTCCGGAAGTTGTTGTAGTATCTTCCGGTGCCTTCCGCTTGGGGTGTCGCTCGCACCTAGCCAGGTGGTAGGGGTTGAGCACCGAGAGGGTCGCGCCGCTGCGCGCGGGAGGCGCCGTCATGCCCCGCTATTACGAGGACAAGCCGGAGGGCGGCGCGTGCACGGGCGTGAAGGAGGACCTGGGCGCCTGTCTGCTGCAGTCGGACTGTGTGCTCCAGGTAGCGCGGCCGGGCGCTCTGGGTGGTGACCGCGCCTGCAACCTGTGGCTGGGCTCGGCGAAGGCCTCCCAGTCGGCCCGCGGTGGCGGTCCTGTCCAGGGTGTGGGGCACAACACCAGCTTGTCCTCGTGGGCAGATCCCCCGAGCTCTCAGAGCCTCAACTCCCCGCCCACGTGGAGAGGGAGATACGATGCCCGCCCCTTGGGCTTTTGTAAATAATAAGCGGTTTCGGTTCACGAAACTTTTTGAAGGCTGGTATCCCGCACAGTTCTGGAGACATAGAGGAGACAGGTTTTTTGCTTCCTCGAAATTGTTAAGAGACTTCCATAGTCTCACGCTGATCTGGCCAGTAGTTTCTCCTGCCTGTGCTCAGTCGTGCCTGATCCCTTGTTATATTTATCATGTGTTGGTTTGAATTTGTTTCTGAGTTGAAGTGCTCTGTGTGCCCAGGTGTGAACTTGTAAATGAAGCAGCTCAATATTTTCAACATTTTGTATATTTCCTTACATTCTTCCCTCACAAGTCACCAGTCTTCTCAGTACCCCATCTGAGATCATTGAGACAGACAGTGAGCTTCAAAGTTGACCTAGAACCTGGGTTCTGGTTTAGAGCCCAAGTAAAGCCCACAGGTGTTTCTTCCAATAACAGGACCTATGAGAGGGCCATCAGTTGTGTGCAATTATCTTTGCTTTAGGGGGTGTCATTTCAGAAAGCTGCCCACAAATGGACATCTACCCTTTATCAGTGTTTGAGTCACAATTTATATTCTGTTCACTGGTATTTGCAGCCAGTGAGGATCTTAAATCATACCAAATGGCAACTAAAGCTAGAGTTTAGAAGGCAGTAGTGGGGAAAAACATTGAACTTTGCAGGTTCATAACAATCTATTTGGGTGGTGTCCCTGACACCCACTACACAGTATTCCTCACCAGGGACTCAAAACCAAGGGAAACTGCTGAGATCTGTATCAAGTCTGTATGGCCACTTCATAAAGATTTTTGGTTCCTTAGTTTCTGGAGTAAAGAAGTTAATTGATCATATGGCCGATGGGTGGTATAGTCTCTTTTTGCTAATCTTTAACCACCTGCAGCATCTTACGAATGTTGGCAGGAATTTTGACACAAGTGAATATTTAGTTAAAGGAGCTGTCAAGGAAGAGTCAAGGAAATAGAGGGGTCAGAGAAATTCAGGATAATGATGGTAAGGCTGTAAGTTCCAGGAATCTGGCAAGGAGAAAGCGATTCAAAAGTCATTTCTGGGGTAGACTTGGGGTTTTATGACTCCTGGGAGATCAAAATGGTTGAGGCAACCACAAGGTTGGCTCTTGGGCTCAGCATGTTTGGGAGCACTGACTGATCTTAGGGTCAAACATTTCAGAGACCCACAATAGTCGCTTAAATAAGGTAGAAAATTCTGGCATTTGCTCATATGCCTGTAAAGCCTGGGTGGCTTCTCTGTCTTCCTGGGCCCATACATTCTTGATCATAAGGCTTGTGAGTCCTGCGATGGGAGACAGGATGTTACTCTCATAGTCCAAGATTGCCTCGATCCTACATCATTAGGACTTGTAATCTTAGGGAGTGAAAGGGGCAAGCCTCTTTAAGGACCAACCCAGAAGTTTTACGCGTTTCCCACACATTCCATGGCTAGGACTTGTCCCATGACCACATCCAGCTGCACAGGTGACTGGAAAACCTAGCCCAGCCACATGCTTGATAAAAAGGAAGAATGGATATTGAGGGATAACTAGTCTGTCATTGGGAGTGGAGGGGATGAATGAACGTTTCAGCTCTAGTGTATCTAGATGGATCTTTCCACCAGGCAGCCAGCAATGTGAGTTGAAGGCTTGTGAACATGGTAACGTCTTGGACATGGTTTGAGGGGTAGTCTTTTGTCTACCCCCACTTGGTCAGAACCACCCATCTGCACTGCTTCAGAGTTTGGGGAGGAACACAGTGGTGCCAGGAGACTTTGCCACTCACTGATGTAGATGATAGTTGAAATCCAGGACCTAGGGAGACATGGAGTAAACGTGGCCACGGTTTCTGGGAATAGGTTCATAGACATGGTACCCTGTAGCTTTTTCCATAATGGAAACCAGGGGAATGTGACTGTCACTGGCAAACAGGCATTGGGGGAGTGGTTGGAGAGGCAAGATCTGGAGGGGAAATCCCTCTGCAGAGCAGGCGAAATCTGGGTTATCTTCCTAGAGGGAGCCATCTAGCCTACCTCATCAACATCCATGGAAAGTGTTTAGTTAATGATGTTCTGATTTTAGGGTGCCTAATTCACAATTTTCACCCATAAAGAGATGAAGATCCCAGTTTCTAGATTTTTATATAAGCATATTAAAGAGCCTCAAGGAAAACCAGTGTTTTCAAAAACTCAGGAACCCCTCCAAATTAGACAATTTTTGTCATTCTGTCCCTTCCTCTCTAAGCACCAATAGTCAAAATGAATTAACTATTTACTATGTAACTGTTTTCCTCTTAATATTTTTGAATATAACTATTTTCAGAAGGACAGTTGCTTTGTGAAATTCCTAGGCATTTATACTGTTTTATTTGTCACAGGAAGGAAAATCTCCTCGGCAGTGTTTGAAGGAAGGATACTGCAAAGCTTTGAAGTATTCATTTTTTGAGTGTAAAAGATCAATGGTAAGTGGCTAAAGATTTTTAAAAGCTTATGTTACAAGTCAGCTACTGGAGTGAAATGTGTGAGTGACTTAAGAGTCATCAACAGGTTGCAGCGTGGTATCATTTGGAAAAAAAGGAAGTACACGTTTCTTCATCCTGTGAGTTGAATGTTAGGGTTCTTGAAAGCCCTCAGCCTTTCTGACATCCTGTCATGATGCTGATAAGTCACTGACCTTCATGAATTTCTCCAAGTGTGAATCTCGGCAAGTACAGGTGGGTAAAAGTCAGTGAACCCAGGTCGTTGGCAGTTAGACAGGGTCTAGGGTGTGTGCCCTTCTGCCTTAGGTGACAGAGAAAAATGTCAGTGTCTATCTGCATTCTGAAGTGGTGGTCGTGGATGTTGGCCCAGCACACATTGCTGACCACTTGGTTCTGGGCCAGCATTCTTTGATCTGAAAGATCCAGAGAGATTTGGACTGGGAACTGAGAGCCTTTTCTTGGAGAGAGAAGCATGAAGTTGGAAACATAAGCATGCCTCCAGAGAAGGCAGCAGTGGGGACTGAGCCTGCTTTTGTTATTGAAGCACATTGCAAGTTCCTTCCCTTTGTCCACAAAGGAAATGAGAGGTGAAAGAACTTGAGGACATCGGCCAGCAGATCTGATCCAGAGGGGGTGAAGTTAGACTAAATTTGGCCACACTCTGTTTTCCTTTCAAGTGTCAGTTTTCTGCCTTTAGGCAGAGCATTTTTTTGCCTTGCCTCACGTGGTTTTGTTACCCATATAAAATGCAAGCCTTTGACTTGTGAAGAACTTAAGCATGTTTCAAGCATTGAGGAATCATAAGGAATAGTTAGAGTAGGAGATAACGACGCATTGTACTCTGGAATCATATGAAATGACTCAACAGTAAACTCCCCAAAATTCCCTGCTGAAAGCTCACGCTTGGATCTCCAAAAGATTCAGAAATCATAATTCCCCTGCAGAAATTTTTAATCATAGATTAAATAGTGAAAGTACTTCTGATTGCTGTCAGTTCAAGGCAGAGCTTCAGTTGACACTGGGAAAGACCGTCTAAGGAAGTCTCTAGCAGACTAGTAGATCCTACACCCTCTCTCCAAGACTGTGCCTCCTTGAGTCTTCCACAGTGAGTGGAATCATGTCACTCTTCATGACTGCAATGCCATTATACAAACTTGACAAAACCTAATCATTTGAACATAAACTTTAAATAATGGATAATTTTGCTTAGTTTCAAGACTGAAGTTTAAGTCCCACTGAGGGTGAGACAAGAATTTGAATCTGCTGTTTCCTCAGTATGAGCAGCCAATCATCCTGATCATGATTCCCAGGTTTAAAGATTTTTATTTCTTTGAAAATATTGTTCTTAGCTACTTTATGCTGTGCTGAGAAGGATGAATGGCTGGCTGTTCCAGGGTGGCTATGTTGGACTCATAGATAAGGCCTATCTCCCAAATAATTCCTTCCTATGGAATTCCTGGGGAATGGTGTTGACTTCCATGCAGCTTCGTTGTATGATTTCAGAACATTTTCTCTAACCACCACGGTTAAGAAGTGGATCTCTGTGAAGCTTAAATCAAATAACGTGCTGTCAGCCTAGGAGGTTATGCGCATTACGGATCTGTGATCTCAAGATGACTGTGTCTTAATGTTTCTCAGGGTTCTGTCCCCTTTTCTCAGTTGGTATTGATTTAAAGATTTCATATAGGGGCTGGGACTGTGGCTCAGTGGTAGAGCGCTTGCCTAGCACATGTGAAGCCCTGGGCTCCATCCTCAGCACCACATAAAATAAATAAATAAAACAAAGGTATTGTGTCCAACTACAACTGAAAAATAAATATTTAAAAAAAGATTTCATATACATTTGAATATTAACTGAAATAAAACTTAATGAAGGCAGGTTTGCTGAATGTATATTTAGTTTAAAGAAAAAGATAAATATAATTTGGATTCTACTCAAGAAGAAAGTCACCTTGAAGTGAAACTTGCTTTTTAGTGCCATCTTTATAATTTTTTTTTTCTTGGTAGCTCTTGACAATTGCCTTTTTGATTTTATTGGAAACTGGTTCATTTCTCTAATGTGGTGACTGACACCCTTTGCCAAAGTTGTGTTTAATTAATTACACCATATCAAATTTGATTAAATTGTTCATTTATTTTCAGCTGGATGCCAGATCAAGATTCAGAGGAAGAAAAGGATATTGATACCATTACATTGAAAGCAAGATGAAAACACCAAAGGATTTTTCCACAGAAAAGCCACAATAGGAAATAATTTTTGCTACATCTGTTTGGTTGAACCAGTTTTCCCTCCATGGAACGCTGGAGAAATTGGATGAATTTTGGTTTTGAATATGTATAAAGCAAATGCTTCTCTGAATCTAAGTTATTTTTAGAAGATAAGTTTAATTGAACACTTATAGGCCTGGAATATAATGTGTTTTGAGATTTTTCCTAAAGTACAGGAAATGGAAAAACTGTTATTTTCAAACCTGACTCTTTAATCATATTATACCATTTATACATCTGGAAGGGACCAATGTGACACTGGAGGCTGTCCACAAGATGTTTATTGAGAAAGTTTATTTAATCTATTCTATTTAGTTCTAGAATAAATTGGTTCCTTGGAGAAGAAATGCTTTATTTGCATTGATTCACTGAGGCTGAAGTAAAACCTCAGAACTTTGAAATCTGCCATAGGGCCTAGCTGGATCCCAAGCCCCACACCGTATTGCCAAGGACTCTTCTATCTCTGACTGATTTTCCCTTTCCTGGTTTCATTTTTAGGGTGACCCTCTCCACATACAGGACCAGTATCAGTTATAAGCTCACATCCTTAAGATCTGTTATTCAAAAAGGAGAAAGTGAATTTCCCTTTCCAAGGTCCACAAATCAAATCCTACTGAAGAACTTTGGTCTTCACTGGGTCACCCGCACTGTGACTGACCACTCCCAGCAGAATCCCAGTGGTGGAATGGCAGGCCTCTTCCTTGAAGGAAAGGGGGATTTTGAGTACACGGAAACAACCAGCGTGTACTGTAGACAGCAGATACAGAAAACATGAAGTGCAAGTTTCAGATTATGGTAATTTTATCAGGATCACTTAATACAGAAGAGAGACAAAACCTTTAAATAAAACTTTAGGTTCACCTAAAGTTGTGAGAATTCCCTAAAATGCCACTGAAGTCTGCTGTGTATGCTGCTTTTCACTGGGGAAGGGAAGGTGGTGGATTTCTTCAGCGACTCCTTATACCTGTTTAAGTGCTACAACTTTCTTGGTTATTGCAGTGCTGGGCTGGGCCTCAAGGCCTTGCACTGAGCTACTCACCCCCCACAGTGCTACAACTTCTATTAAATGTAATTCTGATAAACTCTTTAAGGAGTATTTTATAAAACCTTTGTTGAATAACAGCTTTAATGGAGAAGTTCAGATACTACAAAATTCACCCTTACACCATTTCCACTTGGTAGTTTTTAGTGTATGCATAGTGTGTGCAGCCATTACCACTATCTCTTCCAAAACTTTCCACCACTCCAGAGAAACACATACATACCAGTTAGATCTCCCTTACTCCCCTTCCCTCAGCAACTACTGATACACTGCTGGTCTCCACAAGCTGCTCTATCCAGAACCTGTTATATAAATGGAATTATATAATATGTGGCCTTCCGTGCCTTTTTATTCCACTTACCGTAATATTTCCAAGGTTCATCTGTGTGCAGCATCTATCTCCTCACATCCAGTGGTGCAGGTGGTGCCACATTTTATTTATCCATTCATCAGCTGATGAACTAGGTTGTTTCCATTTTGTGTCACTGTGACTAATGCTGTGAGCATCTCTGAACAAGTTTTGCATGGACATGTTTCATTTCTCTTTGAGTATATAACTCAGAGTGGAATTACAATATTGTATGAGAACTCCAACTTTAGCATTTTGACAAACTGTCACAATTCTCCCCAGTGGCTGCACTACCCTTTTACATATTCAACAATCTCCACATCATCTCCAACAGTTGTTGCTATTTATTTTGATTACAGCCATTCTACTGAGTATGAAGTAGTATCCAACTGGGATTTTGATTTGCATTTCCCAAATGGCTAATGATTTGGGCATGTTTTTCTGTGTTTATTGGCCATCTGTATGTTATCTTCAGAGAAATGTCTACTCAGGTCCTTAGTCCAGTTTTCATTTGCCTTGTCTTTTTATTGATGATTTGTAAGAGCTCTTTATACGTGTAAATACGAGTCCTTCAAAGATAATTAGCCAATGTCTTTTCCCAGACTGTAGCTTGTCTTTTCACTTTCTTATTGACACTCTTCAAAGCATGATTTTAACATTGGTGCATCGCAATTTATTTATTATTTTGGTGTATCTAAGAAACTAACTAGTGGTTTCTTAGATACACCAAAATAAAAAATATGGAATCATATTTGTCTTTTTTTTTGGACTGGCTTTCATTATTTAGCAAATGTTCTCTAGGTTCAGCCATGTTGTAGTGTCAGAATTTTCTCCCACTTTAAAGCCAAACAATATTCCAAATAATATTCCAGCTCATGTCAATATCACGTGCTCATGTGCTCGTCCATCAGTGGACACCTGCTCACTCCCACCTTTGAGCTGCTGTGGACATGTGTCCACAGATGTCCCAGGGGCCCTGCTCCAGTGTGGGTACACACCCAGCAATGGAGGTGCTGGGGCATCAGTGATTGTCTTTGATGTTCTGAGGAACTGCCGTGCGTTTTTCCACAGCAGCCATGCCGTTCTCTATTCCTGTCTGAGGCGCACAGGGACTGCAGCTTTTCCACATCTTGTTAACACTGACATTTCTGTTCTTTGAAAGGTGCCATCCTAGGGGACATGAAGTGGCATCTCACCATGTTTTGGTTTGCATTTTTCTAATCAGCAATGATGACAACATCGTTTCATGTGCTTGTTGACCCTTTTCCTGTCTTTGAAGAAATGGCCTTAGGTCCCTTTTCCATTTGTAAATTGAGTCATTTCCTTTTTTGGTGTCATGGTGAAGAAATCATTTCCCAATCTAATGAAGCTCTCCCCCTATGTTTTCTAGAAGTTTGAATGGTTTTATCTCTTGGATTTAGGTCTTTACTAGATTTTGACTTGATTTTTGTATATGATGTAAGGGTCTAACTATTTTTTTTTTTTGCACGTGGATATCTAATCTCTCTCTCAACATCATTTATTGAAAAGATTGTCCTTTTCCCCATTGAATGGTGTGGCACCCTTGTGGAAAGACATTTGCCCATATATGCCAGGGATAATTTCTGAGCTCACTATTCTATTACATTAGTCTATATCTGTATTTTTGTAGTACCGGAGTCTGAACCCAGAGGTGCTCTACCACTGCCACAGCCACATCACTACCCTTATTATTATTATTTTTACTTTGAGACAGGGTCTTACCAAGTTGCCGAAGATGGCCTTGAACTTGTGATCCTCCTGTCTCAGCCTCCTGATTAGCTGGGATTACAGGTGTGCGCCAGTGCACCAAGCTATATGTTTTTAAGCTAGCCAGTTTCACACTGTTGTGATTCTTGCAGTTTCGCAGTAAGTTTTGAAATCATATGAAACCTTCAGCTTTGTCCCTTTTCAAGATTGCCCAGTTGGGGGCTTTTGGAGGTCCCCTATGGATTTTTCCATTTCTGAAAAAAAAAAATGCTGATGCGATTTCGACAGGAATTGTACTGCATCTATGCACAGCAAAGCTGGGCCCTGTGGGAGCTTCTTGCAAGACCAACCCCATAGCAGCCTAAAAGAGAGACATTTTAGGAAACAAGAAAGAAAATATGACACAAAAATAGGAGTTCATGTTACTCCAGATGGAGCCTTCTGTGAGGGCATGGCTGGAGATGGTGCTGGCCGGAAGGGCCACCCCGGGAGCTCAGCAGTACATCCAGACATGGCCAGGCTGGCCAAGAGGAAGGAGTCACTCTGATCTTAGCAAATTCAAATACAGCATATGCCTTGTGCCAAAATAATTCCAGGTGGATTAATCTAAGAATTCAATGGAATAAAAAAATACTGGAAATAAGAGCAGGTGAATATTGAAAACATCATCTTGAGGCAAGAAAGCCAAGGCAGAAAGCACGAGTAGTATCCAAGCATGTATCGACTGGATCATGCAAGTGCCAGCAGACGCAAGTCCAGGCCCACAGTGCACACAGGCCACACTCTACTTCAGAGGCAAAGATGTGGCTGCCCATCTGTGTCACCTGTAGTAATGAGTCCAAGACGTGTTTAGAATAAGCATCAAGCAGAAAGACAGGCACACGACTACATAACAGCTTCTGCATACCTCCCCCATAGCAAAGCCAAGACGGCTGACCATCAGGTGTGAAAAATCTGTAACAGGCGACAGACAGTTGGCAAGCGGAATTGCAAAAACATGAACATCAGTGAAAGTATAAAAAGTGTCTGATGTTCCCACTAATCCAAGAAACAGGCATTGAATGATGTCGTTTCCAGCTTGAATGAGAATAAAGGGGAAAGTCAGCGGCTTCTCTTTCTGGGAGTTTAAATTCTCCTTGCGCAGACGCTTCTGTTACTGGGAGCTTACCTGAGAGACCCCTGGGCTGTGTTCCTAGAAGCAGCTGTGGAGCTGCAGGCGGCCATCCTGGTGAGGGAGCAACCAGGAGCCACCAGTATTTCAGCAAGTCACACGGCAATGAGCCATGTCTGCCGGCGGGAAGGTGACCGTAACGTACATAAGAGATGTCAAGAAATCTGCTCCAAGTCACCAGCCAGTGAGGAGCAGAACCTTGGGCTGTCTGCTGCTGACGTCCAGGCTCTTAACCCCATACCCTGCTGCCCCTCTGCTTCAAATTAAATGAAAATGAGACTGAAGAATGAGTCTTGTGTGGTACTCAATGCAGTGGCCGGCAACAAGGGTCCTGTACAACGAGTCTTTTCAACACAGGAGAATGAGGCAAGACCAAGTTCTGTGTTCTTGTCAGTGGTTTATTGTCATTCTAAGGACTAGCACATTTACAGCATACATGGCTTTGAATGAGCTAAGAATATATAAAACAGTAACTGTATGTTTATATATTAATACTGCCCAAAACAAATAAATAAAAGTATTTTAATGCACTAAGCTTGGCAAGTACAACTGTGTGGGGACAAAACTGTATTATACAATGTTTTTACATCTTCAAAGGAAACTAAAGGCAACTGTGCTGCAGGAGCTCTGACAGAAACCCCGTGACATTTCCAACTGTCCCACATCTGGACATTTCTCTTCCAAGTGGATCGGGGAGGTGCAGTGGGTGGAATGCTGCTGCGTTGTGACCTGTAATGGCGCCTGCCCCGCACAGCAACACTGGGCTCCTCCTCCTCCAGCTGCTGGCACCCTGGCTGTGCAGAGATGCCCCTGGGAGCCGGGTACAGTGCCTCCAGAGAGGATCCTGATGCCTGAATCTCCTTAGAGTTATGACGACCCATAACACAAAGCAGAACTTGGGAAAAAAATTCACATAAAGGTGCCACACGCAAAACTGCTGACAGATGAGTCAACATTTGCCATAGTCCCTTTATAAATGCAGATAGTTAATGCTCTTTGGACAAAAAGAAGGGCAGAAAACAATATGGGTAACATTTAATTAAAAGAAAAACAAAGTTTTTCAAAAGGTTGAAATGAGAAAGAATGGAACTAAAAACTTACAAATTAAATGAAATGGTGGAGAGGGTGCCTTTGAATAGGGAGTGATACTTAAAGAGGAGAATCTGATGCTAGCTGAACAGCCACCTGTGTAGGGGGTTGGTGGACAAGAGTTTCTCTGCCACTCTCCCTCTACTGTGAACTAGCATCGAGGGAGGGGCAGTCAGCCACAAGCACCCCTCATTAGTGTCCTCCACACACCAGCTCACTTCTCCCTCCCCGCTGGCACCAGGAGACAGCGAGCTCTGTTAGCACCTGACTTCTGAGTAGGAAAGGCCAAGAGGGTCACCCAGTTCCACCCTACCTTATGCCCACTCCTCTGTGTCCCTGCCAAGGACTGGTCCTGCCTGTGCCTCAGTGACCCAGGCCCAGTGACTCTATTGGACATTTCTTAAGGAGACAAGAATATATCTAGACTTATTTCCAAGGTGTTTACAAATCATTAGAATCAGAATCATTAATATGTGCCATATATATTTCTTTTACAGCCTCTTAAATAACATGTAAACATAATTGTGAGAAACAACAGAATCGATAAAACACATAAACTCCCAAAGAAAAACAACTCTGCTGAGTGCAGAAAGACTCATCGTCACCTTTTATAAGATGACAAGACATAATTTCTATGAAATTCCTAAGTTTCCTGGCCCATAAATCCCTTTCAAAATCTCATTTGAGGAGATACTTTCAACTGTTTCTCAATAGTCATCTTACATAACAGAATGAGAAGAGGAAAGTAACAATTATTGCAAACCTAAAAGTAAAACACTTTGTCAGATATTCAGACATGATTGTATTGTCTCGCAGAAGACCTACAGGATATCCCGCAAAATCTGAGAATATGCAGGTATCCACTACTCTACAGTCCCCAATTCCCCACTGGAGTGTTGTTCCTCAGACATCAGACACACCACGTTTCAGGTCCTCAGTTGGGTAATAAAGGGAGATGTGTGCTGTGGGCCCTAGGAGCAGAGCCTACAACAGGGACGGTGACAGGGACCTCACTGCTAGCTTCATGTCTCAAGCGTCACCTGTTCTGGAGCTTGTGTAGAACGGAGAGAAGAGTGGCCCGAGGTGTGGGCTCCCTGGCAGGGGTGCCCTCATGGAGTTTGACCTCAGGTGGGCTGACTGGTCTTTCGCCTCTGGGTTTCCCAGGTGGTGGTGGCGCAGGTGACTCACTGGAGCCGCCGTCCTCACTGCATGAGAACAACTAGCGTCTTTTCCCCAAAATATGAGTTAACATTTATTTTTCTGCCTGGGGTCTGATTGTTTTACTGTTTTACATTCAGATTTTTTAAAGTAGATTATAATTCAATGCTCACTTCTAAGTTACTCAGTAGAAAAATAAGTTAGGTGAGCAGTGCCTACGTGGGCATCTGAAAAAGTCTTCTGGCATTCCAGACAAACCTAGCTGGAGGCTTACAGGTAGCTGTGGACGGCTACCAGGTGGTGACAGCTGGAGGCTAATTAACTGGGTGCTGGTCACTATCCCCACTACTGAGCCACACATTACCTCCTATGGATTCCAACGGAAAAAAACATGCTCCATAGACTCTTTAGTGAAATATTTTAAAAACACAAAAATAAAAACCAATCCTTCAGGTCTTCTTGAAGAATTCATGTGTAACACTAGAGGGTACCCACATTTATCCTGTAACAGCTATTGAGAGGACACCGTGCTCACGTCTCAACTTTGCCGTAAGTCCCTTCGGGAGGCCTGTAATGCCTGGGGAAAGCCTTCAGCTGCAGGGAATTAAATGCATATTTGCGACTTCCAACATTCTTCATTGTATTTTCTCTCCGACAACCCTCACTGGGGAAAAAAACAAGCACAAGAAATGACAGCAGTAAAAAAGGAAAAAAGAAAAGACTTAAACTAAGATGAAATGAATCATTTTCATAGCATTAAAAAAAAAGTTAATTTAAATGGGTGCTGGACTCGTCTACGACAAATACACACAGAAGATGGCAGGTTTCTGAACAAGGCAACTAAGAAGCACAGAGATGGATACATGCTAAAAGGGGCTGGGAGTTTTGCATTTCTAATGCAGTGCTGTACCCAAATGGAAGCAATTATTTTTAAGTTAATATCTCATCCTGTATCTCAAGCCTAGTTATCTGGGTTCTATCATAATTCATGGTTCAAAGGCTGCGTCACATAGCAAATTAAATGGGACAAGAACTCCTCCTCCTCTTACCAAAGTCTTTAATGAGCTGCACTTCTGCATGTTAACAACAGTCATAATCATATCAAATGCAAAGTGCTGATTTTCCCTGCAGAATCAATCTAGTATGTAGCAAAGCCATCTGGCTAAGAAGGCTGTCCTGACACCCACCTCCACCTAGGGGCCAGCTGTTCTAGGGTAAAGGGACCACACGGGCCATGCACTGCACGGCTACCGGGGCTGGGGCAGAGTGACTCCACTGAGGTCACCTGGTGATACCAGCCGCCTGCTCTGGGTAGACTGCCCTCACTGTGGGCACTTCAGGTGCCAGAGGGAGCCACAGTGTCCTTCCCTAGAGAACTCAGTACCAGCATCATCTTCGGGCTGCTCTCGATGGCAGGTTGTCATGGCAACCTGCTAACAAAACAGATGGTGCCCGGAGGATGCATGGGCAAGGCAGGCTCACATTCTCATTGGAAGAACTCAGGGGAATTCTCTGGGAAAGGTCCTGGTGCAGACATAAAATTAATAGGCAGAAGCAATTCTGAATGAAACGGCTTCCCACAGCACAGTGTGACTTGGTACTGTTACCTTGTTCTAACATTGGCAATGAAATCAACTAGTTATCAAGTTTAGTATAAAATTCCCCTTATGAGATGTAAAATTTGCAGTTACAAAGAAACAGTGATTTAAAAAAAATACTTCAAATTGTATGAAGACCATTATGTCATGCATTTAAAAAAATATCAGTGGCAATTGCTCAAGCCTTGTAAGTGAAAAGGACAGTCTCATTATCAAGAACATGTAAAAGAGTTTTTGGTAAGATAGTAATTTTTATTCAAAAGATAAACTTGAGTATTTTTTTTTTTTAAAGAATCCACTTGATTCTTTTAACTAACAAAGTGACTCGGGTGTGCTTCCTTGTCCCAAAGCCTCAAGCCCTCAGCTGGACGTGTGTGATCTAAGCTGAACACTTGGGCCACATGAGCAGGGTCCCCAGAGTAAATAATGATCATGTTTGTATAATATTCAGAAATCACAGAAAAATATAATTCTATTTAAAGCAGAAGCTGTAGGCTCCTACACAGTTAATATCCGTTAACCTTTGGAAGCTCTTACGTTAATGGACTATTTCAGATATGGCTTCTCCATTTACATAGAAACATACAAACATCTCAAAAACTGCCTGTCACTAGTAAATGCCAAACTCCCTTGAGGAACAGGAAGAAAATTTGGGAACTTTTATGTTCTCGTGTATTTACATGTGAAAGGAGCTAACCCCTGGTTTAGCTGGCTGAACAGATTATACATGAAATTATAATCAAGATTATACTGTCATTTCAATTTAGTTATAAATCAAATTTTTTCTCCCAAGTATTTGCATTTATAAAATCTGGCTGCTGTGGCTGATCTGGTTGACAGTAACATACTGTCAATGGTCACCATGTGATCTGCTAGTTCCATAAGCTGGCACTAAAGCTGGGGACCAGGGCTGCGTATGCTGAGATGATCTGGGATGGATTTTAACAAGAGGTATTAATTATTCTGAAGCTACATGATTTTTAAAATCCTACCAGCAAGTTATTAATTTTCAAGGATTTGGATGGAAACCCTACATGACAATTAATTTTAAGGGAACCACTGGCCTCCCTTTCCAGTAGGGATCAGTACCTCAGAACTCATCTGGAGACCTCAGAGCCTCAGCGATTCCACATCAGACATGGGGAGTTGCCTTGTGGGAGGACAGTATGCCCATCTTTTAAGATCTTGGCTTGAACGAGCCCCCAGAATAAACAGTGTCAGTCACACTAGTTGAAAGAACTGGCACCCCCCGGTGGGAACTGCTTCTGAGTGTGGTTCTCTGATTCCAGAGGGATGACTTAATGCCGAGGTCTGGGTGGCTGGCGCCTACGATGCTTCAGTGCCTCGGCACTGGATTGCTTCTGAAGCATCACCCATGGCAGTGCCTCCTCTGTCCTGAACCAAACCCCATCCCTGCTCCATCCGGCCTGATTCTCACTAAAGCAGACAAGATTTTGAAATGTATTTGGCCTGATTTCATGAGCAAAAAGCCTTAGTGACATTTAAAATTCAGCATAAAAGGAGAGCATCCTGAAAGAAAACAAGCTAGCTTCCCCTCCTGCCTAGACTGGTGTCACGGTGCTTCCTAGGATCAGTCTTCCATGACTGGAGGCTCCTGGAAGCGACTGGAGGAGATGGAACACCCCATCCTCTCCTCCTTCCATTCTCTCTCTCTCTTAACCCAACAGCCACGCCTGTGCTGGACAGGAAGGTGTTGCTGGCACCATGGCTGGCGAGGATCAGGCCTTGCTGTCCTGGAGGCCCCCTCAGAGGGGTCCTCTGGCCACCACAGCTCCCCTTTGCTGTGAAGTGGGGTTCCGAGAGGAGCCCCTGCAAGGTGCCATAGAGCACTTGGGCTCTGCGAGAGGGAGGGTGCTGTGTGTAGTCAAGAGGGCCTCCCTCCTCTCCGCCCGGCCACTAGCCCCACCCTGGAGGTAGGCGTGTGCGTGGGCTGCCACCACGGGCATCAGGATGCATGGCCCAGATGGGAACAGGAGGCTGTGGGGTCCATTTTCCCACTTTCAAATGAAGCAAATAAAATGGCCTTAGAGAGCTGAAGTACATACCTTGAGGCAAAAGAGGGCAAGCATCAAACACCTTCCAGAGAAGCACAGACCGGCAGGACACTGCCTAGTGAATAGTGTCAGTGTGCTACAGCACAACACCACCCCTCAGCTGGCAGGCAGTGAACCTCCACTGGAGGATGCAAGGAACCATACTTATTCCAGGAGACAAATGAACTCTCCCATGGTGTGACAGAGGTGACACATGTCCTTGGAATCCTGCCAGTGCTGGGGGGGTCTAGAAAGAAGGGCATCCTTGGGCTGTGATAAAGATGGTCTTACATTGTATCAGTTGGATTCTGGCCTTTGTACTACTTCTGTGTTTCCTAGTGTGCAACTCCGGGCTGATGCCAATTCAGAGAAGCCCCAGAGTAAGGGCTGGAAGTCTTGGAGAGAGGAGAGAGAGAGGCCAGCTTCTGTGGTGAACTGGATTTGTGTGCACCAAGGCATTAAAGTTCTGGGAAAGCCAGATTCTCTAATTCAACCCAGTTTTTCCAGAGTGGCAAAAAACACAGCATATGGGGAAGTGACTACCTCCCGTGTTCCAATGCTGGAGGAGCAAAACCAGAAGCACAATATGATATGAACTGGATAAGAGAGAAGCCACTGTTTCTTACACAGGGCATGTGGAATTTCCCCAGATTTATGTGGTCACCTTTATAAATGTGACATCAATCTCCTGCCACACGTTGAACATACTGTTTTAGGGACACTGCATGTTAAAATCAACCAGAAACCACAGTGACCTCTCTTCTCAGCTCCATCCGCCACAACTGACCAAAAGTTAGACTTTCATTTTTTGGTAATTTTCCTTTGATTAGTTTTTGTTCATTATTAACCATATTTGATTAGTAAGAGAGAAAAGCTTTCTGAATTTCAATTTGGAATTAAAGATATCATTTTACAAATGAAAAATGGTATCTCAAGAAAAATAAATGTATGTGACTTTAATGGCCTTTTGTTATTCTGTGCATGAATTCTTGGAGCCAGTTTTAATGAATTTAAAGAGTCAAGATGAACCTGAGTCTCGTGCAGTACGTAATCTTCATGTGCCTGACTTGGTACAAAGTGTTCTGTGGTCACAGCCTGTTACCCCAATCAAAAATAATAAACACAAGCAAGGAGATGTTAGGATTCTGCAAACTGTTTGCTACTATAATCCAGGGACTACGCTTTGAAATGAAAGCAGAAAGTACATGTCCTATTAAATAGGTTAACTAGATGAGCCAGTTATAAAGCATCTATATATGTCTTTTCATTTTTTTCAAAAGGAAAGGAAAGTTTTGCAGTACACTTAAAGAATAGTATCAAATATACAAATATTTCCAGACAGAACTCCTTTCTCTTGGAAATAGGGCACATTGAGATGTACAGGTAATAAATAGTTTTACAGCAGAGGGTAAGAGATCTGGTACAAGTAATTGCAAGCCAGCTAGATTAACGCAGGAACGTTAGGGTACCATTGAGAACATGTTACAAGCACTGAAGACGTTATGTGATTAAATGAACAAGTCCTCTTGATGAAATAATTTGGCAGGTATTTACAGTTGAGAAGACAAAACGTCAAACTGTAAGGCATGAGATATTTCTTGGCAGACCACGCTCTGACACCTTCCTTCTGTCCATTTAGGTACTCGGTGGCTGGACATATTCGGGCACTTTTGTTTTTCTTGTGACTTATTAATTTTTCATAATGATATTCATTTGCAACGCAATTTGGTTACCAGGTATGCTATGCTCAGAAAGAGCCACACAATCAGTAAATTGGGGCTCAGAGCTAATAAAGGAATGGAACAGAGGAGGCTGGGGTCTAGCCTTAAGTCTCGGATGGGCACCAGGCCGCTCAAGTTCTTCTGGGTGACTACCTCCCGTGTTCCAATGCTGTGAAAAGGAAAAAGTTTGGGAGAAAGGAAAAGAAAAAAGGAAAGGAAGAAAGAAAAAAGAGACACGTGCGATGGATTTTACCCAAAAGTATGGGAAAAAAGAGGAGAACCAAAATATAAAACAAAAGGAAACAATGGAATGGAGCCACAACAGAAAGAAAAAATGATATCAGAGAGGGGATGAAAGGAGGACCAAACAAAACCAGCACAGTTACGGGAAAAGAAAGGAGAGAAAGAGAAGTGAAAATAAGAAAAAATACTGCAGTTTACTGAAAATAAACACATGTAGGTTGAAACAATGGTTTTCCATGTTCACCCTCTCTCGGTTGGCCAAGCACAGCTCCATGCCGCCCACCATGCCCCACATGCTGCAGACGGGCATTTCTGAGACGCAAGCTGAACATGAAGAACCATGGGGGTTGACCTTCTCACAGATGCCTGAGCATCAGCTGGCATGACACAGCAGGCCAAAGCTGTCTCTTGGTTAACTGCACAAACAAAAACCATTTACCCAAGATTCCAAAGGAACGTCCTCCCCAGACCCACCCTGTCGCAGGCGAAGCAGTGGCAGAGCCTGAGCGATGGTGCCTCCAGTTTGCACACATCTGTTTTATGTGCTGACTCCCGAGAAGGAAGTCCAATCCCACGATAGAAATTTTATCTTTCCCCCTTTTGTGCTGAAGAAGAAATGTACCGGGGACTGGAGGTGAAGGACTAGCTCAGGGGTATAGCACTGGCAAGGTGCTGGTGCTGGGTTCAATCCAAAAACATGAAAAAGAAATGCACCGAGATGAGATGGCACCTAGGACACCAGACTCCAGAGCCACAGCCACATCCACGTCCACCAAGTAGCAACAGTACAGAGCCAGAGGCCCCAGGGCAGAGCAGGCAGCTGGGAGCATCCATCTGGAGATGAGGAGGCCCAGGGCCAGGGCCTCTCCTAAGCTGAGTCTTCTGAGCTTCCTAGGGAGGCCCTGCTGGGATGTGCTGTCCTGGCAGGGAATGCTCTCCTGGCCGGCACTGGCTAGTGGTCTCATTTCCTGCCAGTACAGGCTGCTGGGTCACTGTGGCTGCTCAGGAAGGCCTGCTGTGTAAGGGTTCCAGCCCCAGTGGGCACAGAGGAACACCGCTGGTGTGTGCTGTGCATTCCCAAGGCTCCAAGAACTGAGTGTGTGACTCTCCTCCCAGCTCTGTGGTCACTGGTGCCACACTCAAGGCTTGAATGGGCCCCGGTAGAGTTATTATGCCACAAAAAGTGAGAAACACTACAGATCAGGTCTTTTTTGGAAAGAGCTTGTCACTGGACGTTTAAGCACAGTGCTGGCCACCACCCTCAGTCTCCAGGAGTCAGTGGGTGTCAGCTTTGCTCCCCCTGCACCCCACATTCGCATGCCACACTATTCCACCTAGTAAAATGTGAGGGAGGGAGCAAGAGAACCAAAGAGCTCCCTCTACTTAAGGGCACAGAGGTTGTCACTGCCTTCTCAGGGCTCTCAGGTGAGCTGAGGGTGCTGGGGATCACAGAGCCAGATGCCAGCTAGCAACGCAGCACTCAGGCTTGCAGTCAGCTAACAGGTACATGTCTCCTCCACAGTGAACGATCAGCAATCAGAGTCAGGCATGGCAGTGTCACTCAGAACAAATGCCTGGGACACTCGCTGCCTGTGAGAGCCTGACACACTGCAGGGTCAGCGCTCTGTTTTATTTTTAAGACTTCTTAAATAATTATTAAAGTAGGTCATGTTCACTGTAGAGATTTTAGAAAATTCAGAAAAAATGAAAATTTAAAAAGACATCTGTCACTGGAAGCAGAGGAAGGTCAAAGGAGTGGCACCCATCCCCTCTGAAGAGGGTCCATCTCTGTTCAGGATCTCAGGTCCCCTCAGGAGTAGAGAGAGGCACCCTGACTACAGTCTCTGAAGTGCTGGGAACAAGGGCAGTGATCACAGTTCTCAATGAGGGTGGTGGGTGGGCACCAACCCTGGGCAGAAGTATGACTGGTCTGGGAGCCACTTGCCAACAGGTATTAAAACTACTGAGAATCCTCACAAAGATTTATGCTTTTTAACCTAAAAAATCAATTTGGGGGTTGGGGTTGTGGCTCAGTGGTAGAGCGCTTATCTGACGTGTGAGGCACTGGGTTCAATTCTCAGCACCACATATAAATAAATAAAATAAAGGTCTATCATCAACAACGAAATATTTCAAAAAATCAACTTGGAAAATGCAGGTAGGAAAATATATAAGGATATTCACTGCACTGTTGATTTACAATGCTGTCAAATCATAAGCACCTTAAATAGTCAATAAAAAATTAGATTTATCATGATGTGTTAAAAGGGATAAGATCTATATTTATTAACCTGAAAAGAATGCTCACAATAATTAAATGAAAAAAAGTAGTCTATAGTCAGGGGTGGTGGCCAGGCCTGTAACACCTGACTCATGAAGCTGAAACAGGGGGATTGCAAAGCTCAAGACCAGCCTCAGCAACTTAGCAAGACCTTATCTTAAAATAATATATAAAAAATGGGGTGGGGATGAGGCTTTGTGGTTAAGTTCCCCCAGGTTCAATCCCCGGTACCAAAAAAAAAAAAAAAAAATGGGTAGACTGTGCATATAACTGCATTTGTTTGTGCATATGAGTGTATTTGGCTTGTGTATTATTTAGGGACTAATTAACCAAGGTGTGCATTAACCAACTCAATGTATCCATCTATCCATCCATCCATACTAAAGAATGTATCTCAGTTGTTAACATGGCTATTGGTTAATAGTAGGTATAGAGGGTTCTGCAGGCTGTGTGTTTGTGTTTTCTAATTTTCCTACTAAGACTATCAATTACTTATGTGATTAAGAGTTATAGAAATTGCTTTGTGTGCTGTAATAGTTGTGATAGCTATCCTGGAATGCGGATGTAGCTCAGTGGTATAGCATACGCTTATTAGTGTGCTTAAAGTTTGTGATAACTATCCTGGTCTGGGGATGTAGTTCAGTGGTTTGGTGTATGCTTATTAGTGTGCTTGAAGTCCTGGATTGAATCCCCAGCACAAAAACCAAAATAAAATAGCTGTCCTGCACGAAAAGCCCCAAGTGGCCTTGGGGTGGGCGGGGTGGCCCTCCCAGGTATAGGGCTTGGCAGGCCCTTAAGTTAAACCGGGTCTCTCTCTGGGGGTCACTTTTTCCCTGGTCTCCTGAGACCCTGATGCTCAGATGTAGTCAGAATGGATTGTTGGTTTTGCTGAAATTGCTCACAAGCTCAAAACTGGAGAGCAACAGGCCTAATTTGGGACTGTAACAACCTACTCAGTAGACTTGACCTGGGCTTGGCCTCCACAGCACAGGGCCCCTGTCTGGCTCTCCCTTGCCTCTCCACTGGCAGAGGACTCCAGCTCCTGTGCCCTCCCCCCGCACCCCACAGCTCCTGGAGTGCGGGATGGCTACCAGGCTGTAACACCAGGTCACCTTGGATGGACGTGGAGCCTGAAGGACCCTGAAGCTCCTGAACACATGTCCTTGATCAAAATTTTTTTTTTTAATTTTTTTTTTAAAGTGCTCCCAAGCAGGGGTTATCTGAATCTCCACTGCTTCTCCATTGAGGGGCAAGGGATGGAGAGATGGACTGACCTTAACAGAGGCTTAGATGAACTTAGACAAAATGATGCTATTTTTACAAAATGCTGTCCTCAAGAGGCAAGAGCTCATGCATCACTTTTGTGCATTATTGTGAGAAGGTCAAATGTCAGAAACATACAGAAAGGATAAGAGAATCGAACACTTTAAAGAATTTGGTGAGAGGACAAATGATACAGAACATTCAGTAGAAGTGACCGCTGGAAACGAGACTTTAACAGCATTGGTGACTACATCGAAGGAGACAGGAAAGCCAGGTTTCTTATCCTTTCTTTTGGTATGTGAGGTAGGGCTGCCCAGCAGTGCTTGAAACAAGGCATCGATCAACAGTGGACAGTCTGAGTTCTGGGTTTCATTCTGCAAATACGCCTGCTGCCTCAGAATCAGGACGTCATTAGGGGGACGTGGCCAGGACACACTGACAACTGTCACCATAAAACACTCACTGGACACTTTGCTCATAAAAGCAAACTGTGCCCACTGCTCAAGAGGAAGCAGAGCAAACCAGTGCAACCTGCAGACGTGTCTCTTCACCCAAGTTTGGAAACACATAATGTACATGTGGAAGGCACTGAAGATGACCCACTCAGAGGCCAGAGCCACGCACAGGGTCCCCTACAGAAACAGAAGAGGCCTGCAGAGAAAGCACAGGCCCCAAGTCCCACCTACAGTCAGGCAGGTGGCCTGGGGATGCCACAGGTGTCCCTCCTCCTTAATTGCCCGCCCTTCTGCATTTCAGTGCAGTCCTGCTCAGGAAGATGGCAGCTCCTCCCCATCACCTTATGAGAACAAGAATGCTGCCTGAATTTGACAGGGCCAATGGTTTGACCAGTGGTCAAACTCTAGTAGGTGTCTAGTAGGTGTCCGCGGGTGCGGGCCCGGCCAGGCGCGGCTCATCTGCAGCTTACACAGGGAAGGGCGGGCAAGCGGCCCGCAGCTGCACTCACCTGCGCATGCACTCTAGGGCCTGCGTGAAGACCTGCGGGGCCATGCCGTGCTCGTGCTGCAGGATCAGGCACTGCTCCAGCGTCACTGACATGGCTGTGCGGTCCTTGGCACTCTTGCAGCTGGTGAACCGGACCCCGTTAAGGCGGCGGCAGATCTGCCAACAGGAAGCAGGCTGTGCTGAGGAGGGGACACTGCAAAGGGGAGCATATCTGCTTCCAAGGGGGCTCCCCACAAGCCTGGCAGGGTAGCTCCATGCCCAGTCCCAGCAACAGGAACCAAGTCACCTGCAAACAGGCGCCACTTGGAGGCCCTGCTGCCCCAAGGCTCTGTCTTCATGGTGCCTTCCTGTTCCTTGAGTGCTCTCTTCCTGTCCTCTCCCATGGGACACTCCTCCCAAGCCCAGCTTTCCTCCCTCTTGCAGTATTACTGCTCTTCTTCGACCCTCCCAGCTGTCCCCTTCCAAGCCATCCTGGGACCTTCCTGGCATGTCTAGCCCTTTACTGCCAGCCCCCAAGCAGAGAAAGCACTGAAGATGACCACACAGGGGAGGCCAGAGCCACTCACAGGGTCTCTTGTTCCTGGCCAGGTTTCCAGGCCTCGGGAAGGCAGGGACAGACCCACTGGTCTCAGCTCTCCTTTACCCACACAGAGGGGAACAGCCCAGAGGAGCCACCTCCAACCACAGGCCCTTCTCCACTCCCACCTCCCTCAGGGTCCTGGGCACAGGGTCAGACACCAACAGATCCCTCCCAGACTGCTCAGTCACTTGGGTGGAGCAGGGTAGCCCCAGACTGGGACAGGTCACTCTGCACCTCTTCTCCCAGTGGGAAGAACACTGAGGGCACTTCCTTTGCACCAGAAGATAAAGTCCTAAGTTCACATCCCCAAGTCCAGTCAGCTTTAAAAGAGGAAAGAGGCTTTTTTTCTTTCTAAGTTTATGGCAGACTCTCTTAGCAGTTTAACCAGACCTGAGCTGATGAGAGTATTTATACTTTTTATATGAATGTTCATACTTCTCAATGAGGAAATATAAATGATTCTATGGGGCTGCCCCAGACTCCCCCAAGAACAATAAGGCACAGTGGGCCCTTGTATACACGGGTTCTGCATCTGGGGAGTCAATCAACTGCGAATCAAAAATACCAAAAGAAAAACTGCCTCTGTACTGAACATGAAGACTTTTTTCCTGGTCATGACCATCTGCACAGTGTTCACACTGTACTCAGTGTCATAAGTCACCTAGAGATGATTCAAAGAGCACAGGAGGATGTGTGCAGGTTCTATGCAAATCCCACACCCTTTATATTATATAGAGACTCAGCAGAGCATCCTTGGATTTTGGTATCTGCAAGGGGCCCTAGAACTGATCCCCCACAGTGCCTGGGATGGCTGTATTTATATGCACATATGTATTAGGTATATTATACATGTGTATACAACTTTGCACCGTATTACTGCCCTAAAATCTGAAAAATCTGTGCATTTCAAAATATCTGGTCACAAGAAGTTTAGATAAGGGCCTGTGACCCTGTACCAGATACTGTACTGTGAGAGCAGGTCTAGCATTTAGTGAAAGATCACCTAAACTATACAATGGTGGGCTCTCAGTTACCTGTTGTACTCCAGAAAAATATCAGAATTATCATTGACTGTCCTGGAAACAGTGCTGCCCCTGCCTCTCCAGCCCTCAAAAACCACTTGACATAAAAACAGTGAAGCCTTAAGAAACATGTTCAGAGAAAGGCAAATAGTCAAGGTCCTGGTTCAGATGAGACAATCAGGAAAAAAAGGCTTCTTTTAAGGTTAAAAAAAAAAAAAAAAAAAAAAAAGACCAAAGTGACCCAAAACTAGCAAGGGTAAAACACAAATTCTGAAGTCATAATTGACAAAGTAAGGATAAACTTGAACTTGGTGAGCTCACTACATCCTATAGATTGTTGACTTCATGACTCAAATATGAGGCATAAGCTGGAACTCTAAATAGACTCCAAAACCATTTAAATGGCACTTGGAGAGGCGGTGCATCCAGAGCTGGCGTGCATGTCCACAATGCACCTGCAGTGCCAGGCTGCTAGCCCAGAGGGCCATCAGCCAGCCCTTGGGCTCTGGCCAAGTCTCCCTTCTATGAACTGAAGGGTCACACCTGACTCAAGGTATTCCAGCTCTTTAGCCAGAGACTCTGCTCATATACAGAAATGAAAAGAAATATGATCCAAAGAAGAGAAGCTCTGGGAAACTTGGTACCTCCCGCTGAGCTCCAGGGCTGGGCGGGTTATGCTGCCACAACCTGAATTAAACTCACAACCTCATCAGAAGTGAATTGAGTGACTAAGTAGGAAACTGCTCTGAGACCTAGACCCAAAGCAGTGACTTGGAACTCCACAAGTAAAGTTATGAAAACATATTTGCAGTGTAAGTACTTGGAGAACTGCGATCAGAATGGCAATACAGGCAAGGACTATTTAAAGGGAGCTGAGAGTCCATCACAGTCTCTCTTCAAACCCATTACAAGCCAAAGGAGGTGGTGAGGTTGAGGTGGTATGCACTGTGTAGGCTTCTGAAGGTGCTGCCTGCCAGCAGCCTGGCTCCATGCCCCCAGGACAGACTGGCTCAAGCTTATCAGTGTCCTGGCAGCCCTAATGCAACCAACTCAAAGGCAACGTTCAGCATCTCCCAGAGTCTCAGAGCACGTTCAGTTACTTTCTTTGTATCCTTAGGGAGGAATCTGCTCGCTCCACTCTGGTTCAGATTCCCACCATCATTATTTTTGCTATGACGCTTGGTAGCAGGTGTGGCTATAACTGCTTTCCTACCACAGCAAGTACCTCAGCAGCTTGCCAGAGGATGTCCACATTCTTATTCTTCCGGGCATGGACGTTCTGACCCAGAAACCGCAGCAGTTCTGGCAGACAGGTCTGACTTCGGGATCGAGGTAGACCTGGAAAGTAAGAGGAGTCTGTGGGAGTAGGAGCCATACCAAGGGTGCTGCTGCCAAGGATGTGGGAAAATGACCAATTCAGAGCCAAAGAAGAAGGGAGGAAGGTGCCGAGCAACTGGACATGGCAAGCCCTTGATTTCTTTCCCTGTGACATTAGTGTCACCTTCAAAGGGCAGTTGCTTTATCTCCTCTGAGCTCTCCCAAGGGGCTAGGGAGCAGAAGCTAAGGAACTGTGGGGTACCATGGCCCCAGTACCTCTTCCAAGGGAGGTGGTTAGGAAGGAGTGAGGATGGTCCAGGTAGTCTCCAGAACCTCTGCCAAGGACGGAAAACCTCTGAGCCAGGGTGTATAGACCACTGCGCAGCCTGGAAACCCTGGGGGAGTCTGGAAAGTGCAGCCTCCCCCAGGGGACCTCCGCACACACCTGGAGGAACACATTTCTGAAAGACCTAGGAGCCGCTCCTTGCTCTAACAGCCTCCCCTCCCACCACGGCAGTCCCTTCCAAGGCCCCCTGAACCCAAAGACCTGTCAGATGGTCTCATCTAAGTAGCCTGAGACTGACAAAAATCAAAGAAACTGCAACCATTCTTGAAGGCCCTCTAGGATCTTCACCATTGGGATTACCAAAGACAAACAGTGAGCTTCAGGTCAGCAGAACCTCAGATCAACAGAGCCTGAGTCCTAAAATCAACCAAGTCCATGGCCTCCAGGATCTAACCCTTCCATACACATACAGCTCCCACCACACCCCAGGGGACCAGGATTCTTTGCTGATTGTTTCCTTTAGGGCATTGGGCAGAACCAGAGAAACAGGAAGAAGCCTCCTGCCTGTGAGAGCTCTGTCTAGGACAGAGGCCTTAGAAGCCCAGAAGATAAGGCTGGCTATAATCACCCGCCACAAGCAGCTGCAGCCTCCGCCTGGCCTCCCAGTGAACAGCTGCCCACCAGCAAACCACAAGGGCTTGGGGGACATTGGGCTGCAGGGGCTCCAGCATCAGCCTTCCCGATCATGATTCTCCCTGAAACAAAAGGGTACCTGGGCAATGCTCCCCAGCTTCCTGCCCTGCTCCTGTGCACCCGCCCCTGGCTTTCTTCTTCAGTCCACTTTAACATCTCTGGGGCCTCAGCAATACCACACTGCCAACGCTCCAAAACACAGAGCTCCCTTTTCTAAGACCAAGCTGTCTGCTCCCACCTGCTGCCCAGCCTCTAGTGGCCTTGGTCTCTCCTCCCCGCTCACTGTCTTGGTTTCCTGGCTGATGTGCTGAACCCCTAGTCCATGGCCTGTCCCCCTGGCTTGACATGGTTCCTGGGAGACTCACCCTCCTTCCTCAGGTCCTCATCTCTAGGTGCACGCCAGACCAACACCCACCTCCCAGGGCTGCTGTGAGGATCAGATTAGATAATCCACATAGAGCAGGGGAAGAGAGCAAGACATGGCGAGGACCTGATGGATCATTTTTTCTAACTGTGAGCACTGCTGAAAACCATGAAGGCACCTCAGCAACTGGGTTGAGCCACTCCCTGCCTTAGTGACCGCCGCAGCTGAGTGCCTGGAGGGTCTCTGCACTGTCCCTGCACTTAACTCCATCTGACCCCGGCTGTGGCGCATTGGGATTACCATGGGGATCTGGGCCACACTGCCTTCTCAAGGTCCTGTGCTCCCTTTCCTGGTATTCCTGCAGTTTGGGGAGACTCAGGCTACTCCACCTGAACTCAGGCATCTCCTCCATTCCACCCACACCTCTCTCTCCTTCCCTACTTCCCAGGGCACCTAACTGGGCTCTCCAAGACCTTGGTCTATGGCTGTCATCTTCTCAAGTCTTCCAGCCATTCTCAAATTCCTTCCTCAGGTGTCAAGCACAGTGCCAACATCCAGGAAGCTGCAGGGGTGTTTCCAACCTCCCCGCCCTTGTCTTTTCAGGCACTGCCAATCTTTGGGACAGAGGGGTCCATTCCAAGGCATCACCATGTCACCATCCACACGATCCCCCAGACCACTCCTCTCCATTCTGACTGTCCTGAGAGGTTACCAGGGACTCCTGTCCACCAGTCCAGAGCCCACCTGCACCCTCCTGCCCTCCCTATCTGGCCGTCCTGTGGAACCCCTTGTTCCCCACTGGTATTGGAGCATGTGGCTTCCTCTACGCCCATTCCCAGACCCATCCTCATCGGGCTTCTCAGTGAGCTCAGCCAAAGGGCTTCACTGGGGTTCCAATCTGTACTTCCCATGGGCCATATGCCCTGGTCACAAACCCAGCCAGGGCCTGAGCGTGGCTCATCCCTGCCCTCCCACCTCTCCTCCCTGTGGGGGCGTCATTCCTGCTGCTGCTGTCTCTGCAATCTTCACCCAGCGCCAGACTCTGTCTCTCCTTATGCACTATGTTCCTCTCTCGCTCTAAAGTGCTGGCTTCAAAGAATCCCTGTGGAACAGATGCTCAGTCTGAAACCTTGCCTAAATACTTCCTCCTCTGTGCTCGCCCATGACGGTACCAGGTAAGACTAAAGAGAGCAAAATGTGATCTCAGCTGATATCTTCCAGTCTCCCAGGCTACCAGCCACCTGTGTCCTCCAATCCAATCAGCACATGGTGAACCAGCTGTCCCCAACCCTGCTTCCCACCTGAGCACCACCCAGCAAATACACATGCCTCCAGCTGGCCCCAAAGTGGTCCCTGACCACAGTCCCTCCTAACAGGGTGGCATCCTTCACTGCCCAGGCACATGGGCATCAGGGCCTGGACCCTTTCTTCATCTGGACATAGGCACTAATATGGACTTTTCAGGGCTGCTGTGGACTCAGTAGAGGACTGTGTGCAGGGCACTCAGCCTATCAGAGACCTGGGAATGTTCACTGATTTATTACCATTTCCCAACTCCAAGAGCCACTCAGCCTTCCAACAGAAAGCAACTGGAGCTGGCATCTTCCCAGCCCATATGTTCTCCCCTCTCTGGGCCCCATTAGAGGAACCTGGCCCACCTCCAGGGAAGGACAGGTCTCCTTTAGTCCAGCGAGGGAGCCCATGGCTGGAGGAGTGCTGCATGAGCAGCAGCACACTTCAGACAGGTGCAGGTTACACGCACTCTTGGGTCCTGACATGCCTCACGCATAGCATGTGCTCAGTGAGTAGCTGGGCTGAATTCAGGAGACTCTCGCATGTACAGGTTGTACTGTGCCCTGGGTTCCTGAGTTCT